>NC_090265.1:460315016-460970016 GCF_040414725.1 Anabrus simplex | reverse complement strand
GTTTGAACCCGCTAGCTTGGGATTCGGAGGCCGACACTCTACCAACTGATCCACAGAGGCAGCTAGATGAAAGGTGACTTTGCTGACACAACGTCTTATTTGAATGATTTAAATATTTCATTGCGAGGGAGGAACACATTGATTAGCACCATGTCTGATAGAATTAAGGCTTTCAAAATGCGGAGTTTGTTACTGTAAAGTCAGCTTGAAGCCGGAAATTTATACTTCATTAAAATCATTGCATTTGTCTACTTACGAAAATCTTGGAGACTAGCAGACGTCATTACCGACTTTGCACGATGAATTCAATGCCCGATCCAAATAAATGAATGATATTGAACCCTTGCACTGTAGAATTATGGGTTCAATATGGCACCTCAACTTGAAATATGTATGAACCCATTTTCAGCGCGTCCTGAAAAACAATAATATTTCCAAACAGTGCTGATAAAACTAAAGTGCAACGCAATCCTAAAGGACAGGTACTACCACTACAACGATGATTTAATTTCCTTTTACAAAGGTGTTTATCCACAAGAATTTCCCAGACTTCATGCACTGGCCTTAATATTTACGTCTGTGTTCGGTACAACTTATGCATGCGACAGAAGTTTTCAATTCTGAATTTAAATAAATGTAGAACTAGGACTTCTCTCTCTGATGTTGTCGTACTTAGAATTTCTACTGCCAAATCGATTGTACCCAATACTGGTAAATTAGTTGCCACAAAACGATGTCAACAACAAACTCAAGCGCTAAATGTAATTTAAGGCAAACGCAATGTATGTACAGAATAAATTGTTTACGTGTTCATAGAATTGTCATAAATAATATTGTTTTCGGAAGATGCGCGCTGACTTGACGACCTGTGATTCTGCCTCTGTCACTTCCTCTCCTTCTCCCCACCACCTCAGCGGTGCTACAGCACAGCGCCGGAGCTGCTGCCGGGGCCGGCCGGGGCCGTGGGAGCACCTCGGTTCGAATCGTTTGTTCTAAGAGATTTTGTTGGCAATGGTGGAAAGGTTCGTATATTCGATCCAAATCTTGGCTGTTGTGAAGCCTTGGTTACTTTTAGAACATCAACAACTTCTGCAAGATAACAATCCTTATATACATGAAATGATTTTTATTACATCATATTTTACAAGTACGACATACTGTAAAATTACAGTACACCTCCCTACGTCAAAAAGTTTAGAGTGACGAATCATGTTATCATTAGTCTTCACAACTCAGTCAAAACCCAAGCATCAAGTGACATTTTAACTTCGTAAGTGGGACGGTTCCACATAAATTAACATTTTTGTCATCATGCGTTACCCCTCCCCTAATCAAAACCCTTAGGGGTGGTGGCGTATCCTGGATTCCCCACGGAGCCATGCAACTAGTAACCATGCAGTAGCACAATTCATTTAGTAAAATCCAATTCTGCTCACCCTAATTACATGTAAGTGAACTCTACTCTGCGATTCTTTTCTCAAACTTCCTTGGTGACCTCACTGGAGAAGTCCTCACGTGTGTTCAACTCAACAAGGTGATCCTTCTCTATAGACACCATTCCTGATGCAGAGAGGCGACCCTGACTTTGAACTTTATTCGCTTTAGGGCAGAGAAAGAGCGTTATACAGATAATTATGTGGCGAGAATAGTTGTTACCAGTGTGCACTATGGAGACCACTGATCAATAGGAACTACTAGACTTGAGCCACAGGCTTATCTTTGAATTGTTCAGAAGTGAACATAGCCCCCAATTCGTATTTGAGTCGTCCTATATCAAAATATTGTCCATAAACTTCGCTCAATTTACTGAATGAAGCATTAAATGGATGAATACCAACAACATGCCTAATTAAAATGAGAAGACTCGGGTTCCTCTTCTGGTGTAGTTGCAATTGGAATATGAATATGCGACTGAGGTTCCTATGTTACACAAGGAACTTTCAGAGAATTCATAATTATGTATAACAGGTCTTTCTAAAACTTCCAAGAGCGTTTTTGGAGTGAAGTGTGAAGCAGTTCTGACGTAAATCTGTTCCGCATCTTTATTTTCACCAAGTTCAGCTGACTGAAGGGCCCTTCTACCTCTGCATTAGAAGAACGTAGAGAAATATTGGAAACTTTTTTGAATGAATTAACAGCAACAGAATCTAAATCCAAAAAAAAATCCTCCACGCAGCTTTGGGCTGGCTATCGTCGTTAAGGCCAGTCCTGAAAAATGGAGCAGCCGTAAGGGATCCGTACCGAAGAGAGCTCATCTTGCGAGGGGGTAATCCGTGCTTCACGCTCGAAGTTACCTTGGACATTCGGAACTTCCTCCAAAACTACTGACAGTTGGCAGTAGCGAGTGAATGGCGACAAAGATTCATGTGCAGTGACATCATGCGGAGGGTTTCAAAACTACGTCTGCCACTGAATGCAGTTTTAAGATTGAATGAGTTACGTCCAACGAGCTAGAATAACATAGAGAGGCGGAAGCGCTACCTGGGTGAAGCTAATAGAACGAAAGTCCGCCATGTTTATTGTTGTCACACAAGCAAGGGGGCATGGCCTTTAAATGACGAAAAGTGTATAAAATACGCATTTTAGAATCACTGGGGGAGAATTAAAGACCGTTGCCGATAGCTTGAAGCATTAAAGCGAATACCGCCACTTCATCATATTGCGGCACGAGGCCAACATCACGATCAGTTGATTGTAGGGTACCGGTAGTTCGAAATCATCGCACAGTGACATACGAATAGGCCTCGAAATCAGAAAAAGAGCGTTACCCTGCTTGGCTGTTGTGGTTAAGCGTAAATTAGAATAAAAGTGATGGACATAAATATTTATGACAGGAAGCTTTAAAATCATTGGGACCTACAATAGGTTACAACCTCATTCTGTACATATTTCTAAAATTATTGCATCCTCATGAGTACTGTGTTCCTTTCTTAATCTGTTTACCTTCCCGGGTTGGTTTTTCCCACGGACTCAACGACGGATCCCACCTCTACCACCTCAAAGACAGTTTTCTGGAGCGTGAGACATTGGGTCGGGGGATGCAACTGTGAGGGACGGCAGCACCTGCTATGCTGAACAGGGGCCTTGTGGGGGACGAGAAGGAAGCGGCCGTGGCCTTAAGTTAGGTACCATCCCGACATTTGCCTGGATGAGAAGTGGGAAACCACGGAAAATCACTTCGAGGATGGCTGAGGTGGGAGTCGAACCCACTTCTACTCAGTTGACCTCCCCAGGCTGATAGAATCCCGTTCCAGCCCTCGTGCACCTTTTCAAATTTCGTGGCGGAGCCGGGAATCGAACCCGGGCTTCCAGGGGTGGCAGCTGCTCACGCTAACTAGTACACCAAAGAGGCGGCCCATGAATACTTTACCACAATAATCGTTTAGTGTAATTATTTATTATAATATAGGGGGGATATCATGTTTCTCCCAATACCATATCATACTGGGATTACTAGCTGAAAGGTAAGCTTGAAAGTTGTCCATTATGAAGTGTGACATAGTTTTAAAAACCAAGGCAACAGACATCTACAATAAAGGCTGTATACATTTCAAAAATAGCAGTAAAATGCTGTATTTATCATATTTAGTGTACGTTTGAACGAAATAAGTGTTTTTTTGTGGTTACGTTTTCTTGGTGCTGGGCGCTCCATTTCCTTTATTTGTAAATGTGAATGAAAATTTAATAGGGCTGGAAATGTACAGAGCATAAGCAACTGAATTGAGTGGGATACCATTTATCTCTTTTCGCCCTCACAACGCATTGTTCCGTTAATTCCTTGTTTTTAAACGAAATCTGAAACAAAATTCGACAAATAATTACCGTGGCTATCCGTACTTTCGCTAAGTAAACAATAAAATGGATTTAATTACAAACAGAAATTACAAAAAGGAATCTCGGCTATAATTCAGTAATACTTACTTAAAATACGATATATCCTTGGTTTTATTATTCCGATTAGAACAACCATACGCTGAGCTTACGGCTGGCATTCTTGAAAGCGAGAATCTATGTTTTCACTTCTTAAAACGTAGGGAATTAAATTGGCATCCACGATCTCCCTGTCACCTCAACATATGCTCTCGCGCCAATTCGCTTTGTTTTGACAACCGTTAACATGGCTGCCCCTTATCAACTTGCTTCAAGCAGGGAGCGCTGATGACAGGCATACAGCCCCTCTATGTTATTCTAGCTCGTTGGTTACGTCCTTAACTTCTCCATTTGCTCTCTCTTTCTTTTTACAGTGGATTAAGTGGTGAGACTACACCAGCGCCACACGTAGTCAAGCGACGGAACTAGTGCAGTTGTGTGAAACTTTTGAATTTCTGAGAGATGAAATTAATAATAGCTGACTTATAACAACCTTAACTCGTACTTCAGACAGTTCTTTGCGCTATCATAACGCATGCAATGAATACCTTGCATGCATGGAAAATACGCCCCTGCTTAGGGGTGTATTATATTGAATGAAAATCCACAACCTGTTTCCAGTCATTCAACCGGGTCTGGAATGAAATGAATGAAGTTCCCTTCTAGCGGCGAGGACGGGAATTTTTCCGGCTGCCGAAGCCTGTCGCACTCCTCTGGCGCAATGATTAATGAATGCTTAATGAAATTAAATTAAATTGGAGAGTGTTTCTGAAATAAAAAAGGTGACAGGGAAAATCGGAGTACCCGGAGAAAACCTTGTCCCGCCTCCATTTTGTCCAGCACAAATCTGACATGGAGTGATCGGGATTGAACCACGGAACCCAGCAGTGAGAAGCCGCCTGAGCCACGGAGGCTCCACAAACCCCCTAGGGTGTATTATTATATAGAGGGGCAACTAGCTTGTCATATTTTAACTTTTTCAGTGAAACAATTTCAGGGAATTGATTATCTTTTTTATCAACCCTCACCACGAGGGCATTAACACTTAGGGCATATTTATAATCTAAGACGTAGAGGAGAAATCATCATGTGAAATTTCAACCTTGCCAAAGTGTTTCATAGAAATTACTATTTAAGTCATGAGGCTAAATTACTTTGGGATATATTGTTTTAAGACCCTTTGTTATTTGAAATCTAAGAATGAGGAGCACCAGTATGTGAAATTTTAATTTTATAAATCAAATGGTTTCAGAGAAATGAGTAGTTTTGTTATGGGGCAGTCCTTACTACATTTTATTAAATCAAACTGAATTAAAGTGTATTGAGCGTTTTTACGGTCAGCATCCTGTTAGTTTCAAGTGATGCTAATGACAGCTTTTTTAAAGGGTCAAACATCGAGGTTCATAAGGCAAAATTTTTCCAGAATTCTACAGAATATAAGATTACACCATAGCTTGTACTAGATACCCACACCCCGCCAACAATCAAAACCCCTTTGGGATATATTGTATTAAAGACATTTCTTAGTTAAAATTTTAAAATGAGGAGCCTCAATCATATGAATTTTTAATTTCGTAAGTCCAACGGTTTCAGAGAAATTCAATTGTTTGTCTTCAGGCCTTGTCTCCGGCCATAACAATTGAGGGGTGTATTGTTTTAACACCTCTTCTCGTTTAAAATTTATGACATAGAGCAGGGCCTCTCAAACGCCCAAAATCTCACGCGTGCAAATCGAGGCGAAAGAGCTCCGTGCACTGTGCAGCGGTCGCGCTCGGCTTCGTTCGGACCAACGCTTCGTCTCTGGGCTACTCGGCTAAACTCGCCTAAGCTTGGCTCTACTCGGCGAAACTCAGCTCGGATTTGGAGCGCTACGGCGCAAGTGCGGTAGAGGGAGACAGGGGGAGCGAGCAAGACAGGCGTGAGGAAAGAGAGAGTAAGCGCTATTGCTCCAAATCGAGGAGTGGGGGGTCTGCACTCTGGTCAACCAAGCGAAGTCGTCTTTTGCACCGTGCACAGTGCATGTACCAAGCACATGTACCCTGAGAGGCCCTGACATAGACGATCAACAATCATATTAAATTTTGACCTCGTCTTAAAACGGTTTCACTGATATTAATACTTTGTCATCAAGCCTCATCTCTCAAGTCAGTACTGCTCTATGCGTGTGAAACTAACAAACAACTGATTAGCAGATTTCAAACATTTGTGAAAATAAGTTTGAGGAATATCCTGAGGATATGGTGGCCACAAGTAATCTCCAATGAAGAACTGTGGAAAAAAAAACCCATCAAACACCCATTGATATTGAGATGTGTCGTAGGAAATGGAAGTGGATCGGGCATACATTACGACGAGATAAAGACAACATAGCAATCCAAGCCCTGGAATGGAACCCACAAAGTAGCAGGAGAAGAGGCAGACCAAGAAACACATGAAGGAGGAGGAGTGTAATAACAGAAGGGATGGGGAAAGGAGGGAAGACCTGGACAGAGATCAGGACGATGGCGCAGAACAGAGTCCAGTGGCGGAAGTTCATTGATGCCCTATGCTCCACTTAGGAGACACAGGAAATAAGTCAAGTAAGTTAAGCCTCATCTCTCAGTCAAAACCCCTTATGGATGTTTTGACACCGAACTCCATAGCTGCAGTCGCTTAAGTGCGGCCAGTATCCACTATCCGGGAGATAGTAGGTTCGAACCCCGCTGTCGGCAGTTCTGAAGAAGGTTTTCCGTGGTTTCCCATTTTCGTACCAGGAAAATGGTGGGACTGTACCTTAATTAAGGCCACGGACGCTTCCTTCCCAATCCAAGCCCTTTCCTGTCCCATCGTCGCCATAAGACCTATCTGTGTCGGTGCGACGTAAAGCCACTTGTAATAAAAAGTTGTTTTGTTTTAAGAACACTTATTATTTTAAAACTCAGATATAGAAGAGTAACCATCATGTTAAATTTCAATCTCGTATGTAAAACAGTTTCAGTGATATGAATATTTACGTTTCCAGGCCTCACCCTCCCGGTCAAAACCCCTTAGGTTTATTTAAAATATATGTAGTATAGGAGTAACCATAATGTGGAATGTCAACCTCGCATGCCAAACGGTTGAAGAGAAATAAATATTTTTGTCATCAGAACTTACCTCCCCAGTTGTAACCCATTGGGGTGAATTAAGACCACTTCTTATTTAAAATCTAAGACACCGAGGAGTACCTGTGAAATTTCAACACTGTATGTCGAGCGGTTTCAGAGAAAAGATTATTTTTGTCATCAGGCCTCCCCCCAGTCAAACCCCCTTACGCATGTATGTTTTAAGACCACTTCTTACTTGGAATCTAAGACAAACAGGAGGAATCATGTGAAATTACAACCTCGTACATCAAACCGTTACAGAGAAACTAATAGTTTTGTTTTCGGGTATTAACCACCATTTAAACCTTAAGGTTCGAAAGTTCTTGTAAACTTATCTTATTTAACATAAAGGAGACATCATTGAGTCAAATTTCGACTTTGTTCGGTGAACGGTTTCGGAGTAATAAATATTTTGGTTTTCAGGGGTTTATCCCCGTTCCCCGTTTCATTCCCTTTATGAAACATTCCTTAATGGTTGCCACACTTTATTCTCCATTTCCTTATGTCCAGTTGTTTTCCCGGGGCGTTGATTGACAATCAGTCAGGATATTGCCTTATATATATATTGATACCAAAATGCAAGGAAATAACTTAATCATTATTTTAATTTTTTCAATAACATTTCCACCGAGCTCGATAGCTGCAGTCGCTTAAGTGCGGCCATTATCCAGTAATCGGGAGATAGAGGGTTCGAGCCCCACTGTCGGCAGCCCTGAAGATGGTTTTCCGTGGTTTCCCATTTTCAAGCCAGGCAAATGCCGGGGTTGTACCTTAATTAAGGCCACGGCTGCTTCCTTCCACTTCCTAGGCCTTTCCTATCTCATCGTCGCCATAAGACCTATCTGTGTCGGTGCGACGTAAAGCAAATAGCAAAAAAAAAAAAAAAAAAAAATCCCTGAAATACACTCTTTTGATTTCCATCCTTATCCCATCAAATTCTCTAGTATCTCTTTGGAATCTGCGTAGTTGACAACACGACCTTAGTGCAGGGGCTACGCGGATTGGACGCTGTTCCTCCAATTTTTTCTGAGGAGAACAGCTTTTTCCATGGAGAATATTGTTTCCTGACTCTTACTAACATTGTTCTCAATAAGCGTTTAACATAGTTGCGTGAGATATGCAACAACTAAGCAACTGAGATACTCCTAAATTCTTAATCATGCCGAATTCAAGACTTCTGTTTCGATGACTATTATATTCTTGTAGGTGAGTCCCCGCACTTTATTTTGTTAGGAGTTAGGTCCTGTTGTCTTGATAGTCCGGTGCATTTGAAAGCCGGATCACATAACCTGACACGCCTGAACTGTTCACAACTTCACTACATGACCATCAGGAGCGTAACAGTCGCGTGTATTGCCGCGCAACATGTAGAGTGCGCCAATGGCTGCTTTACACTGCTGTTACTTAGGTAGCTAGCCTGCAGATGTCACGACTACGGCACTGCGCACTAAACAAAGGTTGCTAGAACTCCACGGTCATGACATTGTTGTGAGATAATGGAAATTGAAGACGAAACTCTGAAACAAGGGTATCTAGTTGTCCTTCCTTTTAAAACCATAACAACTACCACCACCCTAATCGGAAATATCTTCAGTTTATAGTGCTGTATTAACATTTCAGAATCCAGTATTAAGCCTAAGAATAGAAGGGTATCGGAAATGACTCTTTTTTTTTTTTTTGTCGTCAACCGTATAATTAGTTAGCGTGCTGGCCTTTGGTCAGAGGGGTCCCGGGTTCGATTTCCGGCAGGGTCGGGAATTTTAACCATAATTGGTTAATTCCGCTGGCACGGGGACTGGGTGTATGTGTCGTCTTCATCATCATTTCATCCTCATCACGACGCGCAGGTCGCCTACGGGACCCAAATCTAAACACCTGCACCTGGCGAGCCGAAGTCCTCGGACACATCCCGGCACTAAAAGCCATACGGCATTTCATTATTATTTAAATAGGTTGTACCCTAGCACTGGTTATACTGCCAACAATAATAAAAGTACCATATAAAAGTACTTCTTCCCTCCTTCGTACACATAATTGGCTAGATATTATCAAGTTTGTAAATTAAAAGCAGTTCCTACTACATTTTATTGAATCAAAATGAATTAAAGTGTATTGAGCGTTTTTACGATCAGCATCCTATTAGTTTCATATGATGCTAATGACGGCTGTTTTAAAGGGTCAAACATCGAGGTTCATAAGGAAAAATTTTACCAGAATTCCACAAAATATCAGATTACATCGTAGCTTGCACTGGATACCCAGAGTGCGATCAGTACCCACACTGGTAAGAATGAAAAAGGTGTAAAAAGTAATAAAAAATAGAAATGATCATGGTTTTCCATGGTTTCCCATTTTCACATCAGGCAAATTCTGGAGCTGAAGCTTAATTAAGGTCACGGCCGCTGCCTTCCAACTCCTAGGCCATTCCTATCCAATTATCGCCATAAGACCTATCTTTGCCGGTGCGACGTAAACCAAATTTAACATGTGAACCAAAATACTCTCGCTTTGTATTATGGACGCTTTGCGGGTCAGTATTTTATGCCTTTCGGGCAAGTGCCGTCCTCCGCTCGAAGTAGGACTATTGGGCAAGCCTGGTTGGTACTCAAGTAATTCATAACATATACATCGTTTTCAGTAGTGAAGAATCAGATACCTCTGGACAGTCTGGACTAGACATACACGATGTGAAGAGGACCACATACCTCTTCAAATCCATACAGGTGTCGAACTTAGTATCATTTATGGATTGAATGAATTCTACCTCTCAAGAGGACTACGCATTGGCTTTATTATTATTATTATTATTATTATTATTATTATTATTATTATTATTATTATTATTATTATTATTATTATTATTATTATTATTATTATTATTATAAGGGATTTAACGTCGCCTAACTCAGGTAGTATCTTCAAACTCAGTAGGCTATAGAATATAAGTAATACATGTCTACCCCTTAGTTCCGTCTCTTGATACGGGGTCGTGGATGAGATGAGATGAAATTATACGGCATGAATTTTTACGGCCGGATGCTCATACTATCGCCAACCTCAGCTGAGGAGTTAATGAAGATAAACTGAATGATGATGAATGATATTGGATAAGGAACTACAAGAAATCGGCTGTGGCCTATGAATAGAAACTGTCCCTATATTTGTCTGGAAGTGAAAATGGATAACCACACATTCTCAGCACAGTCTACGGTGGGTTTCGAACCCTCTCATCTCCCGAATGCAGAGCGTAAAGCCATAGTCAGCCTATAAGTGCGGTGGCTCTCTACCCCTTTACTTTCAAGTTGAGAGCTTCTGTAGCAGCAGAGCGATATTGTAAAGAGAACAGGTGGTTTAGAAGGAGATGGAAACTGCCTGGCTAGCGTTCAAAATGGAACTGGTACTCATAACACGAGATAAGAAAGAATTTTCTCTAGTCAGAAGAAAATATAAAGAAGACTTTATGGTCGATGAACAAACTACATACAGATATCTGGAGAATCCAAAAAATCCTAGTGCCAGGGGACTGTTCACGGATGACTGCGTGTTGTACGTATACAATCCTGACCTCTGAGAAGGATGGCAAATGGTTATAATTCGATTTAACATTACTGCATAAATAGGTAACAGACAACAGATTGATAAATTATGCATGAAAATTTAGTCGTGAGATTAGCGATGAAGAAATTTCAAGGTGCCCTGCAGTACTGTATGTGATCGGACGGGCTAGTGGAGGATGACTGGCGTAAATATCTAGGAATCCGTGTAAAAGACCTTCTTGTAGGAAGAATATTAGTGAAACTTACAGTTGCTGCATTTTGTGGTAATGGTTGATGGTACGAAGACAAAAGGAACTGTGTTGGGCCTATTTGTTTCTTGACAGACAAATCCAAGATATTAGAGCTGCCGTTTGGGGCTCAGTTCAAACGAGCCTTATCACTGAATGTACGGCGGAAAATAGGGGCTACATAGTTCGTGCGTACTGATTTTAATCCTAGAAATAGTGTGGCAATAACCGACAGTGATAAGAGCTGCTAAAAACTGGAATGAACGTTTCACAACTACGTGTCACTTTCAGCCCTTGTACGGAGGGAGACGCCTATTTTAGTTAAATGTTTGACATCTAATAATAATAATAATAATAATAATAATAATAATAATAATAATAATAATAATAATAATAATAATAATAATAATACCGAGCTCGATAGCTGCAGTCGCTTAAGTGCGGCCAGTATCCAATATTCGAGAGATCGTGGGTTCGAACCCCACTGTCAGCATCCCTGAAGATGGTTTTCCGTGGTTTCCCATTTTCACACCAGGCAAATGCCGGGGTTGTACCTTCATTAAGGTCACGGCCGCTTCCTTCACACTCCTAGCCACTTCCTGCCTCATCGTCGCCATAAGACCTATCTGTGTCGGTGCGACGTAAAGCAAATAACAAATAATAATAATAATAATAATAATAATAATAATAATAATAATAATAATAATAATAATAATAATAATATGCACGGCTTTCCATGCCTAACAATGAATAACGGTTTTAAACACATTTTTTATACGTGGAATTCGAAATGCAAGCCATATGTTTCTATCACGGGATATTTTTCAAGAATTCGCAGTAAGACTGTGGTGTGTTTCTTTTATGTTACTGACAGTTTGTAACCAATATGTAAGCAAGAGTATGACTTATAATATTTGATGTACAATAAGAAGGCACGTAAAAAACAAAAATCGATGTCCATATTACCAGGAAAATGTGACGTGATAGCGAAAAAATTGATAGCATATTCCATTTCAGCATCCAAGAATTACTAAAAAACAAAAATATAGGGGATTTTCAGATGCAGAGCTTTCGCGGATGATGTAGCCATACTAGCAGATTTCGATGAAATAGCAATAGACCAGATGCATACAATTCAATCCATAACCTCCAAGACTGGACTTCAGTTGTCTTACGAGAAAACAGTGTTCATGACAAATGAAAAATCTACACTAGAATATCTTCTTCCCTGCAATAAGGTCCGTAAAGTTAGAGAATGCAAATATTTGTGGGAATGGATCAGTGAATACCTCAAGACCAACAAAGCATTTGAAGAAAAGATTAGGAAACTGGATATGCATACAACAAATACAGAAAAGATTACCAGAAGAAATCCATATCCATCAATGCCAAATTAAAATAGTTTAAAGCTGTAATCAGACCTGAGGTCCTCTGTGCAGCTGAAACCCTAACCATCAAAGGAGCAAATCTAATACAGAAACTAGAGGTCATGGAAAGAATTACCTCTGGAAAGATCTTAGGCCCAAGAATCATAAATGGAGAAAGGTACCTCAGGCCCAGCGATGATCTATATCTGAAGCAAGAACCTCTAATGGGCACCATCATCAAGAGACGCCTCCAAATCTATGCGCACCTTGAGTGAATGAAAGAGTCAAGAATGACCAACGTCATCCACACAGCCAGCTCCTGCAATAAAACATCACTGTGGTACAAGCAAGTTAAACGAGATATTCAAAATTTCAACATCTGTGAATCCTATATCCAGGAGAAACAAACTTTCCGGAAAATGTTAAAGGAAGACCCACAGATTAAACATAAGAAAGAGCAGAGACCAAGGAGATCAGAAGCAGCTAAACAACTACAAATCCAGAAAATGAATAATATAATGGCTAGGAAGAATGCTCTTAAGAACGTGAAACCAAACACCATTGTTAGCTGAAAACCATTTTGGTTAACCTTCGTAGTCCATAGTTGGCTCATTCGAAGAAACAATATAATAATAATAATAATAATAATAATAATAATAATAATAATAATAATAATAATAATAATAATAATAATAATAATAATAATAATAAGTTTTGCATTGAAAAAAGTGGATTGTGTGGTGATCAGATTGCAAATGAAATTATATGGGAAAGACTAACAAAGAAAGACCTGGCCACCATTGAAGGAGTGAAAGCAAAATTCCTAAAAACCATAATGGACATCTCTAAATACATGCATTCCCGCCTATCATACGAACTAGCACGGGAACCCTTCCTTATTGAAGAACTGAGGATAAAACTACCATTACAGACAAAGTCAAAGTCACCTCCGTACAGGCCATGAAGGCCCTTGGAAGAGTGGAAGGTAAAGGCTTCCACCATTGTTAATCGCGGAAAGTGATGGGGTAGAGTGGTTAGCTCTACGCCCGGCCGCTTTTGCCCCCAGGAATTAACCTGGTACTCATTTTTGGTGTAGGCTGAGTGAACCTCAGTGCCATATGCATCTTCAGAAGTGGACATCTCGTTTCTTAAATTTTACGACTTCCTGACGGGGATTCGAACCCACGTCCTTCCAGGCGAACCGAGCACGCCTTTACCGCCTCGGCCAGGCATCCCATAAATCTACCATTACCATCCACAAAGAATGTAGAAGCACACCTAGCGGAGAGACGGAAGAAGAGAGAAGAAATTCCGCTAGAGTTCTACAGCACAGAAGCCATGTTGGATCGAAATTGGACGAACGCCAACCAGAAGCTATGACATGTGATAATAAAACTAGCAGTGCACGGGTACCACCATAAAATATGTAAAAATAAGTCTTATCACGATCCAAATGAAAACTGTGAGTGCTCGTTGTGTGATCAGTTCTGTGACTTATATCACATCACAAGATGTAAAAACAACGACAAATCTCTAGGTGATTATAGCAAAGACAAAAATGGTCAATAATCTATGTAATGCACATTCGTGCGCTTTTTTAATAATAAATAAATGTCTTCATTCTGTGCTTGTTTGAGTACACGGAGTTTCCTATATTTTTGGAATAGTTAATACTAAAACTATATCCCAATATATGACTGCCTCCCGAGCGAACCATGTGACCTTGCCGCAGTGAGGAAGCTTGCGCGTCCCAGTGAAGCTGCAAGTGCAACCATATCGGGTGGGCATCTGTTGATAGACCAGACTATCGAATGGTTCATCGAAAGCAGCCTTTCGTAAGTTTATTTATTTATCGTATGATGTGTATGTATATATATTCTCAGGATAAATGTGCGTAGTCACAAGTCCGTAAAACACTACAACTCTAGGTTTAGTATTTTGACCAAATCAACTGCTCCATCCGATGTGCGGTGAATGTCCATTAACGTTCCTTTGAAAGCTCGAATTGGGCAATCAGCAACAATGTGGTGGATTGACTGAGAAGAGGCACCACAATCACAATCTGCAGAGCCAGTCCAACCCCATTTGCACAACATCTGCCTTGTCCAGTTCTTATTTGATTGATGATCCTTCACTGTCGCCTTGGAAGATCAAATCCTTGTACGCGCTTAGAAGAATTCTCAACTAGATGTTTGTTGATTCCTAGAGACTGATCCCACTGGGCTTTCCATGGACTGTTAACATGAAAAGAAGTTCTTTCAAGATCTCTTGCTGTACGCCAGGGTGGTGTCCTTGATTTCAGTCGTTGATGTTCAGTGTTTGTAATATCTTGATGGATGGGTAGTTGGGGATTCTGCTGAATGCTTTTCCAAACTTTTAGGAGAGCTTCTGATCGTGTTAGGACTGGAAGTGGAATATTTCTAAGAAATAAACAGTGATAAGGTGAGACCGAACTGTTGGAAAAGTCCTCTCGGTAAAAGAGCGAACAAGAAGGAGATGTGTGGTCCTTTTCAGTACCCTCAAGTTCGTAGAATTGGACCATCGCTGCGCATTTTTGAAGTTGCAAGGGCGACAGTCTAGACTGACTGATATGGCCTTGTAATAAAAATACTATAAATGGCTTAGCTCTGTTGTAAATGCTACACGGCTGAAAGGAACTGGAAACTACAGCCGTAACTAACACCCGAGGACATGCAGCTCTCTCTGTATGAATGATGTATTGATGATGGCTTCCGCCTGGGTAAAATATTCAGGAGGTAAAATACTCCCCCATTCGGATCTCCCGGTGGGGACTACACGTGAGGGACCGATCATCAGGAAGATGGATACTGACATTCTGCGAGTTGGAGCGTGGAATTTTAGAAGATTGAATGGCTGTGGTAGGTTAGATAATCTGAAAAGGGAGATGGATTGACTAAAGTTAGATATAGTTGGTATGAGTGAAGTAAGTTGGCAGAAAGAACAGGTTTTTGGTCAGATGACGAGAATCTAATTGTGATGGGGGACTGGAATGCAGTGGCAGGCTAAGGAAGAGGTAATACAGTAGAAGAATTCGGATTGGGACAAAAGAATGAAATAAGAATTTTGATGGTTGAATTCTGCACTGATCATAATTTACTCCTTGCTAATACATGATTCAAACACCACAAACGACTGCTGTATACGTAGATGAGACCTAGAGACACTGGGAGGTATCAAATAGGCTTAATTATTACGAGGCAGAAATACAGAAATCAGGTGTTGGATTGCAAAACTTTGCCAGGAGCAGACGTGGGCTCTGACCACAAATTGTTGGTCATAAAATGCCATCTCAAGTTGAAAACATTGAAGAAAGGAAGAATTGCAAGGCGATGGGATCTAGACAAGTTGAAAGAAAAGAGTATGAGGGATTGTTTCAAGGAACATGTTGCACAAGGACTAAATGAAAAGGCTGAAGGAAACACAATAGAGGAAGAATGGATAGTCATGGAAAATGAAGTCAGTAGGGCTGCTGAAGAAATGTTAGGAAGGAAGGAAAAAATGAAATAATAATCAGTGGATGACTTAGGGGATACTGACTGATGACGACTAAAATAAAAGCATGCAAGAAATGAAGAGGGCAGAAAAGAATACAGGCGATTAAAGAATGAAGTGGATATAAATTGCAAGGTAGCTAAGGAAGAATAGCTGAAGGAGAAGTGCAAAGATGTTGAAGGTTGTGTGGTCCTAGGAAAGCTAGATGCTGCATACAGGAAAATTGGTGAAACCTATGGAGAAAGGAAATCTAGGTGTATGAGTATTAAAAGCCCAGATGTAAAGCAACTTCTAGTGAGAGAAGACAAAGCAGAAAGATATCAGAAACATATCCAGCAGTTGTATCCAGGTAAAGACATAGATGGTAAGGTTCTGGAACAAGAAGGGGCTGTTGATGCTGATTAAATGGGAGACCCAATTTTGAGGTCAGAGGTTGACAGAGCTGCAGGAGACCTGAATAGGAACAGGGCACCTGGAATTTATAACATTCCCTCTGAATTACTGACTGCCTTAGGAGAAACCAGCATCGCAAGGATATTCCATATAGTGCGTAAAATGTATGAGACAGAAGATGTGGCATCCGATATTCTGCAAAATGTTGTTATACCTATTCCCAAGAAAGCCGGTGCTGACAAGTGTGAAAAATACCGCATAATTAGTTTAGTATCTCATGCCTGCAAAATTTAACACGTATTATTTACAGAAGAATGGAAAGACAAGTTGAAGCTGAGTTGGGAGAAGATCAGTTTGGCTTTAGAAGAAATGTAGGAACACGTGAAGCAATCCTGACTTTACATCAGATAATACAGGATAGAAATAAGAAGGAAAAGCCCGCGAATATGGCATTCATAGATCTAGAAAAGGCATTCGGTAATGTTGGACTGGACCAAGCTATTTGAAATTCTGAAGGTGATTGGGATCACACACGAAGAACGAAGAATTATCTACAATCTGTATAAAAGTCATTTGGTGAGGAGTACTAGATGAAAATACGTAAGTCCAAAACAAAAGTAATGGAGTGCAGTCGAACGACAGCAGGTGATGCGGGTAATATTAGGTTGAGAAATTGTCTTAAAGGAAGTACATGAATATTGTTACTTGGGTAGTAAAATAACTAACAATGGCAGAAGTAAGGAAGGCATAAAATGCAGACTAGCACAAGCATGGAAGGGCTTTTTTAGAAAAGAAATTTGCTCACTTCAAACATTGATATAGGAATTAGAAACATGTTTCTGAAGACTTTAATCTGGAATGTGGCATTGTATGGAAGTGAAACATGGACAAGAACTAGCTCTGAAAGAAAGAGAATAGAAGCTTTTGAAGTGTGGTGTTACAGAAGAATGCTGAAGGTGAGATGGATAGATCGCTATTTTGCTTTACGTCGCACCGACACAAATAGGTCTTATGGCGACGATGGGATAGGAAGGCCTATGAGTTGGAAGGAAGCGGCCGTTGCCTTAATGAAGGCACAGCCCTAGCATTTGCCTGGTGTGAAAATGGGAAACCACGGAAAACCATCTTCAGGGCTGCCGACAGTGGGATTCGAATCCACTATCTCCCGGATGCAAGCTGACAGCTGCGTGCTCCTAACCTCACGGCCAACTCGCCCGGTTGGATAGATCGAATCACGAATGAAGAGATACTGAATCGAATTGGTGAGAGGAGATCGATTTGGCTAAATTTGACGAGAAGAAGAGATAGCATGACAGTACAGTACACATCTTAAGACACCCAGGACTTGTTCAGTTGGTTTTTGAAGGAAGTGAAGGTGGTAAGAATGATAAGAGTAGGCCAAGGTATGAACATAACAAGCAGATTAGAGCAGATGTGGGATGCAGTAGTTACGTAGAAATGAAAGGGTCAGCACAGAATAGCGTGGAATTGAGACCCGCATCAAACCAGTCTATGGACTGATGACTCAAACAACAACGTGACTATTCTTACAGATAACTGATCTTTACCTTCTTCTTCCACCGCTTTTCCCACACCTGTGGGGTCGCGGGTGCGAACTGCGTCTCACGTGTGGATTTGGCCCTGTTTTACGGCCGGATGCCTTTCCTGATGCTAACCCTATGTGTAGGGATATAATTACTATGGCGTTTTCCTGTGATGGTTGGTAGTGTTGTGTGTGGCTGAATTTGAAGAGGAGAGTGTGGGGGAAAACACAAACACCCAGTCTGCGAGCCAGAAGAATGAATCAAACGCGATTAAAATCTCCGGCCCGGCCGGGCATCGAACCTGGGGCCCTCTGAACTGAAAGCCTCAACGCTGGCCATTTAGCCAAGGAGTGGGACAACTGCACTCTCCCCCCCCCCCTCTCTCTCTCTCTCTCTCTCTCTCTCGTAACAAATATTGGCAATTTCTTCAATTTTCATTTTAAAAGATTTAATTATTTATAAAAACACCCTGTCCGCCTCTGTGGTGTAGTGGTTAGTGTGATTAGCTGCCACCCGCGGACGCCCGGGTTCTATTCACGGCTCTGCCACGAAATGTGAAAGGTGGTACGAGGGCTGGAACGGGGTCCACTCAGTCTCGGGAGGTCAAATGCTTAGAGGAGGGTTCGATTCCCACCTCAGCCATTCTGGAAGTGTTTTTCCGTGGTTTCGAACTTCTCCTCTAGGCAATTGCCGGGATGGTACCTAACTTAAGGCCACGGTCGCTTCCTTCCCTCCTCCTTGTCTATCCCTTCCAATATTACCATCCCACACAAGGCCCCTATTCCTCCTAGCAGGTGAGGCCGCCTGTGCGAGGTACTAATCATTCTCCTCAGTTGTATCCCCCAACCTAACGTCTCACGCTCCATGACACTGCCGTTGAGGCGGTAGAGGTGGGATCCCTCTCTGAGTCTGAGGGAAAAACCAACCCTGGAGGGTAAACAGGTTAAGAGAGAAGAACAAAGAAAGATAAAAACACCCTATGATTTCTCCTTAAAAATGTACCTTCAAAATCAGACATCAACGTCTAAAATAATAGAGAAAGAATCAAGCAGCGTGAGTTAGTGTCAGAACACTTAACTTTATCATTTGAATTCATGCGCCAGAAAATGTAAAGCTACAGATGCCCATAAGATATATCGGGTGGACCACTCGCTCCTTATGATTCTGGAGAACGCAACCCTACGAACTCGTATATCATAGTCAACCTAAAATCACTGGAACTTGGTGATTGCCTTAATATAACTATACCGTTGAGTTCTTGCTCGAGAAAATAGATGAGATCTTCAGCACCAATGTTATTTCGACAACGTAAACTATAATGAATCCTTAAAATACTCAAAGCTGCGAATAACACTACTAAGCTGCCAGGAAAGCAGGTTCAATTCGCAGGCTGGTACACCATTTTTTTTTTCGCTTTATGCCGTTTACAGTGGATGTGATATGGCCACATACCTACTTGTTCCAACAAGTGAATTTTGGTATAGTCCTGAAAAGGGCCGTTTTACGAGATGTTATATAGCCAGCTTGGACTGCAACTTAATGGTCCGTAGATAGGAAACAGTGTACTCTGCACATTCAGCGCAGCAATTGCTCGAAGACCGCCTCTGTGGTGTAGTGATTAGTGTGATTAGCTGCCACCTCGGGAGGCCCAGGTTCAATTCCGGCTCTGCCACGAAATTTTAAAAGTGGTGCGAGGCTGGAACAGCATCCACTTAGCCTCGGGAGGTCAACTGAATAGAGGTGGTTTCGATTTCTACCTCAGCCATCCTGGAGGTGGTCCGTGGTTTCCCACTTCTCCTCCAGGCAAATGCCGGAATGGTACCTAACTTAAGGCCACGGCCGCTTCCTTCCCTCTTCCTTGTCTATCCCTTTCAATCCTCCCATCCCCTGCAAGGCCCCTGTTCAGCATAGCAGATGAGGCTGCCTGGACGAGGTACTGGTCATCCTCCCCAGTTGTATACCACGACCCAGAGTCTGAAACTCCAGGACACTGTCCTTGAGGCGGTAGAGGTGGGAACCCTCGCTGAGTCCCAGGGAAAATCCAACCCTGGAGGGTAAGTAGATTAAAAAAAAGAAAAAAAGTGCTCGAAATATTGAGCTCGACGTTAAGACATTATTGTTCTTGGTGTCACGTGAGGCGTGACAGCTTGACATGCCTCTATGATCAGTTTTCGAAGGTGACCGGGATTTACAAGTTCCTATGCCTATACTGCCTGCTTTAAGTGCACAAGGAAATAAATCAAGTAGCGTAAGATCTGGAGATCTGGCGAGCCAGGCAACGGGTCATGCTCTTCCAATCCATTTATTAGGAGTATAGCTCCATGGCTAAATGCTTAGCGTGCGGGCCTTTTGTCACAGGGGTCCGGGGTTCGATTCCCGGCAGGGTCTGGAATTTTCACCATCATTGGTTAATTTCGCTGGTACGGGGGCTGGGTGTATGTGTCTTCTTCTTCATTTCATCCTCATCACGACACGCAGGTCGCCTACGGGTGTCAAATCAAAAGATCTGCACCTGGCGAGCCTAGCTTTCCCTTTGACACTCCTGGCACAAAAAGCCATGAGCCATTTCATTTCATTAGGATATGAAGCAAGAAGATGGCTCCGGACGACGACTGATCCGCCAGTTAGGATCCCGTTTTGTTAAAATCACATTCATAATCGCTCCAGCGCTGGCACCTTCTCTAGCAATTGTGGGAGTTCATTTTGAAGAAAATGAAGGTATTGTGCTCCCATCAGACGGCCGTCGAAGAAATGTGTTCCGATTAGGTTCTCGCTCAAGTTCCCACATTATATATTTACTCCCCTTTGCATTTGAAATTTCTGTCTTACCCAATGAGGGTTCTTCAATAGTGCATGTTGTGCCGATTCACAGTGTCATTGTTGTGAAATCGTAATTCGTCTGAAAGCAGAATTTTGTCAATCATTCTGTATCATTGGTTACACTGCGTAATGCAATTTACAAAATGTTACTCGAGCATAGAATTCACCCCCTACGGGCCGATGACTTACATGTTAGGCCCCTTCAAATACCAAGCATCATCATCATCATCATCATCATCATCAAAAAACGCCCGTTGAGCTTCTGGTGTAACTGCAGATGGTAGGAGTGAATTGTTTTGAAATGCAATATTCGCATAACACATGACCGGCTGATGGTCTGTTGTGGAAGCTCTATGTTTTAATACAAGGTATTATTTCGGACAGCGTTCAAAACAGCCTCTTCATGTGGAATGCATGTTGCCGGAGCATCTCTAACAAGAGGTACCCTTCCAAGCGTCCCTGTTGAATGCAATCGTCGTTCAAGGTTTCGAAACGTCTTGGTAGTCGGTGGTCTTTTGTCAAGAAACCGCTCGTGATACAAGCGTCGCGACTCGAATGCGTTCTGCCTTGTTTGTCCATAAATTAGCAACAAATTAACGTACTTTCCTCTGAAATACATCGCGAGTGAATAAACACGTGCTGTGATATGACGTGGTGGATGTGGCTAAACATTGTGTCTCCGTCGTTAGAAATAAAAGAATAACATAAATATGGATTCGTACTATACTACGAATACTCAGGTACCACAAGCGACCAGCCTATTATCGACTCAGCAACAAGGGAAAGATTCATGATACTCGTTATACAGTCGGCCAAAAAAGTATTGTCACACCGGCATATTCATAGCTGGTGGATATACGAGCCACATATTTCCGTACGCACCACATATAAGTGCTATCTTCCATAACATAACGCATGCTATCTAAAGTACCTGCCCAAACCATCAAAATACAGTGCTACAACAGTAAATGTATATCTCACGCAGTCGCAGAGAATGGAATCTGGGGATAGGTGCTTGTGAGTCACAAGCAACGCCATCTGCTAACGTGATACACAATGCGTGTTCTTGACAGACCACTCGCTAGTCTGATGCGGTATTATGCGCTAGTTGTCATCATGAGTCCGAAGACGAAGACACTTGCAGTATCGGTACACGATAGACCAGTGTTGCTCCAGTCACAAGGGTAAAGCTGTCGTCAGGTTGGTGAGGAACTTCTGTTAGCTACATCACAGTGAGTACCATCAGTAATAAATACAAGGAGACCGGTAAAACAGTAAATAAGTGCCGATCTGGACGTTTGAAAGTATTTTCAACTTGCGAGCGGTAGAAGAATCATCAACCTCACTCAGAGAGAACCGTTTATAAATGCAGGAACTATTGCTGCGGATATTCAAACAACATCCAACAAGCGAATCTTTAAACTATACGCAGTGTGTTGAATATGCACGCTAGAGACCCCAGGAGGAAGCCATAAACTACGGAAATTAACCGTAAGAAACGCCTGTAGTTTGCGAAGGGATACATTCGTAAGCCAATCTAATTTTGGAACATGGTTATAATTTCAGACGAATCGAAGTTCAGTGTGTTCGGATCCCATGGAAGGAAGAAAGTATGGCTCGAAGTCAAACACATGCTTACCACGGTCGAACACGGCGGAGGTGGTGTCATGGTATGGCGATGTATGGAGGTGTCCGGCGTTGGTAATCTAGCTGTAATCCACGGTACAATGGATCAAATGGAAAACATCTACGTGCTGCGTGGTAATTTACTCGCTATGTGTAGAAATTGGGATTGGATGGGGTGTTTTATTTCCAGCAAGACAACGACCCAAACATACTGCCGTGACCCCGGGAGTGGTTACTATGTAACGCTCCATATAACTGTACTAGCAAATATACCCGTGCTTCGCTATGGTATTAGACGGTATCGAAGTAAATTACTGTACACGCAGTGCATAAGATTTTATAAATTGCATGTCTCTTAGCGTTATCCAAGAAGTAACATGGGGAGGTCCCCATACCTTGTTTCCATTGTAAAATGCGAGTAGCGGAGTTGTGAAGATAACGGAAGGCTCACTTGCCTGCTGCCATTCGCAATCGAATTGGGAATTTTTCATTATAATAGAAGGACCCTTGTCTACTGTGCGGTCACCATATATTTAGGAAATTTTCGTTCCAGTAGTAGGTACCTTTTCCTTTCGAGGTGGGAATTATTCATTACAATGGGAGGCCCTCCTTACTAATGCCAACTACACAGGAGTGAGGACCCCATTCCTACTGATAGTCAAAGTCGATGTGGGGAGTATATATTACAATAGCAGACACTCAAGTGTTGACCGTCAATATCGATTTGTAATGTATTAATTATAATGGCAGACACTCCCCTTATAGATCGCCACAAATTGACTTCAGTAAATATATACAGATCGACATACGAACGTATTTGATGATTACAACACTGCAGATTGCCATTTACAGATTAACACCCGCTAAACAGTACGTTATATCGACACACGGATTGCACCATAAGTCGCCTCTTTTAACGGCTGAATGGTTGATCATAAAATATTTGCCGTCTCTCCTCTATTTATGAGTTAGATTGAGTCAGAAACTTAGAATCGTAGAATAGGAAGAAATTTTGGTAAGGTTTCTACACACTGCATTACTTTTCGGATACATATGTGACAGGTGGAAACAGGATTAGGCTCTAATATAGCTACCAGGAGGGCCAATGTTCGTGCAGAATTTTATGATACTGTCTTTGATATAAATGTGTAAAAATATGAATTATGGGTGTAAAAACAACATTTACGTACAGTCGAGAAATAAAGCCAACTCTAACGCATAAGTGATAAATACGACAAGAAGTCATAGGACCAATGTTGTAGATCACTCCAAATTGAACCGAGATTGTACAATCCGTTTTGTGATACGACTTACCGTTTAGCCACGAAATATATCGAAAGGAAGGTATGTATCGTCATTAACATTGAGTCTTTATTTCGATATTTTTCGGGGGGGGGGGGTAAAAACTGAAAGATTTAAACATATTGGAATTTTACCGTCGGTTATAGGCTAAAATCTATAATTTTGCGAAATTTCAATTTACTACCTCGCCTGGCAGGTTGTGCCGCAATCGTGATTTTGGGGAGATGGGGTAAAATGAGGACTTTAAGGAAACGAAGCTGAAATATATGCAGACATTCATTGTTACACCAGAAGCGGGTAACTGTACGATAATTTTGCCAAAATAGTCAATGTACAGACACACGGTTGTTATGATTTCCTTTATATTGATAAGTATCATAACATCAATACTTCAACCCTTATTTCACTTCTTTTCAAGCTCCCTTAAGTGGATTTTCCGAAAACAAAAAATATGTGTCTCTTTATTTTTAATGAAGATTCCAAATACCAATATTCACGTCTGTAACATCTTCAGTTTTTGAGATATAAGTTTCCTCATGAAAGGTATTAAACCCATTTTTCACCCCCTTAAGGAAATTTTCCGAAAAAAAATGCGTGTTTATTTATTTATAAAGTAGATTCGAAATACCAATGTTTACGTCTGTAAACTGTCAAGTTTTATTTGAGATATAGATGTACTCATTCAAATAATTCACTCCCATTTTCATCCCTTTAGCGATGGAATATCCAAAAATCCTCCCTTAGTGAGCACCTACGCTGTAAAATTAATGCGTACCCAAAATGCCATTTCTCAATGTCGCGTAGTTTTGGCTGGGCGTTGATTACAGCCAGTCGGAGTTAGCCTTTCATATAGAGAGATAACGGGTGATTACCACACGATAGAGTCCCGATTTCAACCGAACTGAGAACCTGTGGGCTCATCTCGACGAACAATTCAGAGAACAACGTTCGTCCGGAAACAGCACTTTGAGAGTGTACCGCTGGAGGAAAGGTAAAACATTACCCCGGAATTTAACAACCAGCATACCTAGGCGTTTATAGGCTGTTATCAAAGATAACGGAAATGTACACTAGTTGTTGGACTGTGCAATTTCGTCAATCAATCAATCTATCTATCTATCTATCTATCTATCTATCTATCTATCTATCTATCTATCTATCAGTACTGATGTATTTAGGAGAGTCGCCCAGGTGGCAGATTCCTTACCTATTGTTTTCCTAGCCTTTTCTTAAATGATTGCAAAGGAATTGGAAATTTATTTAACATCTCCCTTGGTAAGTTATTCCAATCCCTAATTACCCTTGCTAGAAACGAACATTTGCCCCAGTTTGTCCTCTAGAATTCCAACTTTATCTTCATATTGAGATCTTTCCTACTTTAAAGACACCACTCAAACTTATTCTTCTACTAATGTCATTTCCCGGCATCTCTCCACTGACAGCTCGGAACATACCACATAGTCGAACAGCTCGTCTCCTTTCTCCCAAGTCTTCTCAGCCCAAACTTCGTAACAGTTTTGTAATGGAAATCACCCAAAACAAATCGAGCTGCTTTTCTTGGAATTTTTTCGAGTTCTTGAATCAAGTAATCCCGGTGAGGGTTCCATACACTAGAACCATACTGTAGCTGGGGTCTTACCCGAGACTTATATGCCCTCTTCTTTACATCCTTAATACAACCTCTAAATACCCTCATAACCATGTGCAGAGATCTGTACCCTTTATTTGCAGTCCCATTTATGTGATTACCCCAATGAAGATCTTTCCCTATATTAACACCTAGGTACTTACAATGACCTCCGGAAGGAACTTTCACCCTATCAACGCAGTAATTAAAACTGAGAGGAACTTTTCCTATTTGTAAAACTCACAACCTGTCTTTTAACCCCATTTATCATCATACCATTGCCTGCTGTTCATCTCACAACTTTATCGAGGTCATTTTGCAGTTGCTCACAATATTTTAACTTATTTATTACTCTTACAGAATAACATCATCCGCAGAAAGCCTTATCTCTGATTCCACTCCTCTATTCATATCATTTATTTACATATATATATATAAAAGAAATCATGACGGTTCAGTAATGCTGCCTTGAACAATTAACCCTCTTAATTAATGCAGGATCAGGTAAAGCTTCGCGTACTCTAATTCTCTGAATTCTTTTATCTAAAAATATAGCTACACGCCAATCATTGTCATACGTGTGACAATAGTCTATATATATATTTTTTGTATGTGCTCAAGAGAGACAAGTATGTTTGTAACACTGTATATTGAAGGTATGTGCAGATAATATGGACTGTGTGGTAATGTAGTTCTGCAATGTATCAATTACGTGCGTTATTTACTGGCATATCTGGATTTTTGTACCTACAAGCCTTAAAATGTTTCAATACTTTTTGTGTCGACTGTAAGTGTTGTACTAAACAAAGTCCCTTTCACCTCGAAAGTTAATATCCATGCCACAGTTTTCAGTCATGGTTTACGGCGTTCAGTTAACTTTTTACCACTACAAATTGCGTGGCATAACTTATTAATTCGATCTATTATGGGTACATGTGTTATTTCAGGGAGCAATAAATTGCATGTTTATACAATGGTTCGCGGGGAAATCGCGAATAAACTTTTTTTTTCCTTTACCAGTTCCATGGTTCACTTACCTCGCTGACATCCAGGCAGGATGCAGAGCAATATTGACCAAAAGAAGAGATTGAAGTTGTTTGGGTTTTTAGGGGCAAAATATCCACAAGGGTCGACGCCCCGAACAAATGGCATTTTTTGTTGGGTTTTCATATAATAAAACTAAACAATAAGGAACGGACGGGCATATTTTTCGACGTCGTATTACATGAGCATACTACCCTTTATGAACTAAGAGGTCATCCCGGTGTATAGCACGAAATCATTTACATTATATCGTTTCCATTTATCGTTATCGTTCATCATTAGGAAACGCAAATATTGCAATGGTAATTATAACCAGGCACACGGTGTAACAACATTCTCCGGCCGCTCAATTTATCTCAGGGTAAATATTCGTGTTTAGCTCCGCTTAAATGTGAGTTCCGAAGAGAGGTGCGACTGTATATAATTCGCTACGCAATGTATCGGATGAACGTCTCCACCCCTCGCACCTAAACTCAATGCTTAAAATAACATAAATCGCACTATCTCTACTTAATATTACTCTATTCTACTGTATCATCCTATAAATTAACACGTCACACATGTTCAATCTTAACCAACTAGTTTATTATAATGATGATATGCACAGGAAAGAGAAAAATTAAATTCTTTGTTCCTTATCTTTGAAATAAAATAAAGATAATCCATTGATTTTATGTACAACTGTACTTATTAGTAACGTTAATTTTCAGTCCTGACGTGAGCTAACTTTATATTCTCAATCATTACCTGATGTCTGAAATCATCCTTTAAGTCATTACATCTTCAAAAATGAAGTTAAAAATAAATAACATCACTGCTGAAAATAACACATATTTCCTGTCTTTGAGTTTTAAACTTTGAATCAGATCCACCAAATTTTTTATTTGTCTTTACTGTTTCTCTTAATTACCATAGAATGACTTGCTAAGCTTACCATCACCTACTGCCATCCAAAATCTTGGCACCAATTATCCTAACTGCACTATGTTTAATCATTTGAATATCAACATATAACCTTCTGAAATCCATATCTAAAATTCATTTCTAACTATTCTAGTTCTTAATTACCTATCGCTTCGATTTAATATTCCGGATTTAACTCTCAAAGGAATGTCATTTGCCTTGAAAATTAAGTTACTCCTTTCAGATTAGTAGGATAGCTCCATTACAATCTCAGATGTCAATATTATTGATCACGGCAATATATATATATATCATCTAGTAGCTTATGCCCTATCTCCATAGAATATTTAATATGGGTATTTCCTAATAACGCAACCACGTTTTAGTTAAAGCAAGAATTATTTACCTTGACTATTTTCCTTGACTATTTTTCATTTTCCTTGACTATTGACCATTTTCTTAAACCTCACATTGCCAACATGTTCTTCGAACAACTCGTTCCAACTGAGATAATCGTGTTTTCAGGAACTTGATCAAATAACACAACACAAAAGAAATAATTTAGGCCAGTGAAAGGAGCGTTGGTATTACCTCCCATTAAAATTACAATTACAATTGAATATTGTTTTACAATAGGCTTTACGTCACACCGGCACAGATAGGACTTAGGACGACGATGAGACAGGAAAGGGATAGGCGTGGGAAGGAAGCTTCCGTGGCTTAATTAAGGTACAGCCCCATCATTTGCCTGGTATTAAAACGAGAAACCACGAAAAACCATCTTCAGTGTTGCCGACAGTGGGATTCGAAACCACTATCTCACAGGTGCAAGCTCACAGCTGCGCGTTCCTAATCCCACGGCCAGCTCGCCCGATGCAATTAAATAGAACTACGGCATGATTATGCAATTAAAAATCATTTAGTATTTGAATACACACTAAGAAACTAACAGGCACTAAAGAGACTGCCAGACTAACGAATGCGCGCGGCAAGCGGGTGAATTATAACTCAGTGTCCACGATCTTGGCAAAAAATATATAGGCTAGCTCTACTACACATCCCCACAGCACAACCAATGTTTCCACTACCTGCCGTAGCGCTATACAAATCGGTTAGCCGCAACGAACGGAAATGTATGGGTATTTCCGCCAATAATTATGTTGATAATTAAAGAAAATAAAGGAAAGAATTAGGAGATAAGACATCAAGGCTTGTACAAATAGCTTCTTTTTATAATTCCTAGTTCCAGCTGGCTAAAGTGGAATAAAATGTAATGCTTACTCCACAAAGTTGGGGGGGGGGGCGACTGTTCCTCCTCGTCCCACCCCATAATTGCCGCTACTGTTTGTAAACACGCCAAGGATGCAGAAAAGGAAATTTAATAACTATTTCATTTATACACGTGTAGACATTCCACTCGATAAAAGAGTTGCTTGTATGAAACAAAAACTAATACTGTTCGGCGAAATACGTGTATAGAAGGCTGTTTGGAGCTTCGGCTGCATTCCGACCAGGTTGTCCAGATTAAAATAATGTCTGTGTATTCGTCGCTGCTCAACACAGTAGCTACTGCGAAATGCAGACAGCGAATAATATAGTGCGGCTGTACCATACACCAGCCTAGAACTATGCGGTAGAAAACGAAGTTTACTAATGCAAGGGGTGCATTAGACCGGTAGCGCTGAGCAAAATGCTGCGAGCGACAGGCCGATTCTTATCTCTTCATATTCTGACGTAACCTGCCCGCTGGCAGTAGTGCCCCTGCGAAAATCAGTTGGCAGATATCCCGTTCATCATTCCTGCATGCGGGACATTTATAAGTAGAAAGTACGGCGTTCGGGAGCTACCTGGTATAATACTGGGATTAGTATAGTTCAAGGATCAATTCTGCCTTAATTTTTATGTGAATTCAAGTAATAATTTCGTTTTCTGACGTCTTCATGTTTCTTAATTCTTTCTTCTTGAAATCATTCTCGTCCTCTATTTAATTTGCCAATCACTGATTTCAATATCATTCGACGTTATGATCCTTGTCTGACCATTTTCCTCGCTTATTTAATCTTAATCTTCTTACTTTCAGCTGGTCTACTGTTCTTTCGTGTTGAATATATAATATTCTGCTATATCTTCTTCTCTCAACATCTATTTTCAGTATCTTCTAACGGAGTCTGACTAATTTATTTACGATTCTACGCAGCTGACGTCTTCGCCTACCATTCATTTTCACGGCAATTTAGTTGTATGTAATAATATATTAAATTTTATCTTGTTTCTTTTAAACAATCCTCTTAGCATTCCAATTTTCTTTTCTTCCACACCCTTCCTGATTATGCTCTCTTTATCCAATTTCGGCCCCCTGTGAACTTCTGAATGGTAGTTCGTTTTACATAATTTCGTCTTGCGTGGGCTATACACCTACTTTGATGCCATTTTATAACGTGTCAGAAAATGCAATGGGCACAATACTAGAGTATTAAATATATATTACTACAGAAAATGACAAAAAAGTATGGATAATTCTTCGTGATATTTTTCCCTGAAGACACCAACAAATACCTTTAATAAAGTTTAAAGAACAACAATGTGCAATTAAACCATCATTTAAACGAGATTCTACTTCCACGTGGACACACCAAATAGTGTATGACGCCATCCTTGTGGAAATGTCTACGGGAGAAGGCCTGAACTAACCTATAGAGCCGGTCGTGTGTTGCTACGACAGTAAGAAGTATTCAGAGTGTGAAATTACAGTAGGTCTATAAGTTTACGGTAGGTATCGTACTAGTGTATTGTTTCAGTTAATGTTTTAGTGTACCAGTAGAGAGAGCGCGCTTCGCGTTATGTTCATTGAGCTCGTCGTCCGCCAGGCTACATTGGTTATGGCATGGTATTTGCCAGCGAATTTCAAACTTCTACTGCTGTCGTTCCCATCATCTCCCTAATTCTGCCTCCCGTAACAAAAGTGAAATATGTAAATACAATGTGACACAAAGACCACAATAAAATCTGCTCTATGTTAATGTATGTATTTATTATTAATATAGTGTCATAGATCTTTGATTGGGTGGTCATTATAGTACCGAATTTCACTCCCGGCTGGGTCGTAGATTATAGCCTCCTCCAGTTAATTTATCTTCATTGGGGACTAGGTGTTTTTGTTCGTCTTAATTCACACCTGTTCATTTACACCCAACCCAACACCTTGTCAACATCACAGAAACACGCAATAGTGCATCCCATCCCATCCCATCCCATCCCATCCCATCCCATCCCATCCCATCCCATCCCATCGCATCGCATCGCATCGCATCCCATCCCATCCCATCCCATCCCATCCCATCCCATCCCATCCCATCCCATCCCATCCCATCCACAAGGATCTGACCGTAAACAGGGGCGTAATCCACTCCAAGTAACTGAGAGAAGACCAGGAAGAAGAATTGATACACTACTAGCAGTCGAAATATAAAGTATAATACTGTAAATACAGATAAAACTTGTACAAACTGTGACAAAAAGCCCATTAGCGCCTTGGCCTGACAAGACGACTGCTGCACAGCCTTAGTAACGTGGTCCACAACTATATTTCTGGGCTTTCTTCATCGGATCCGCAGTCTCTCATAAGGCTGAGCAAACCACAACCCAGCACTTACTTGTCAGTCCAGAATTAAAATCCTTGGACTGACCGGTAATCGAATTCGAATTCTCCATGTAACAGCCAGGTGCATAACCCATACAACAATCAATCAGACTTGGGAATTAACTGAATAAAAGCAATCGAATACTTTCGAGGAATGTTTTCTTGTAGTAGTTACATTTTTTTTACAAAATGTACGCCTAATTTTTACTCGTAATTTACTTCTTGAAACAAAATGTTGTAATTGTTACAGTCTAGTAATAATTACATTATGGTAATATATAAGATACATCACATGGAAGCAGAAACTAAAAACAATACGTGATGATGAAAATAACTTTTTCAGTTCTACTACAGGAGAACCAAAAGCTTCACCAACGGTGGATGAGTTATTTTCTTTTCTTACCTTCCCAGTACTTTAGAAGACATCAAATTTATCCTACAATATCCATCACTGCTGGATATGTTCTTAAAATTAAACAAAGGTATTCCTTCAAGTGCCCCTGTAGGGTGTCTTTTCAGCAAGTGGTTAGGTTTAGGCATGAGAATTTTAAGAACCATTTATTTTGTAAAGTAAATGGCAAATTATTTGAAATGCTATGGGTCACAACAAACATAATCATTATTGGAAAACTCATTCAGGAAGTTCCAAAGTATTATGCTTAGTCTTACTTAAGCATGATAGCGACTTACTGTCTCCATGCTAAAAGAAGAAGACAACCCAAAATTAAGTAATTTGTTTGCAAATCATTCCAGCACCAAGCGAAAAGAATATCAATGTTATCTTTATGAAAATTGTTCTGTGAAATAATTGTAATTTTAATTTTACTGATTACTTCTTGAAAAATTAATTTGTAATTATAATTGAGTATAATATTTTTCAGGCAACTCAAATTAAGCCCAGTTACTTTTTTCTTGTACTTTTCTCGTCACTGAGGGCAATCAAGTATTATACACTCATCAACGTTATTAGTTGGTGTGAATGCAATCACTGAAGGATATTCATCTGAAATAATGTTTCGTGTCTATCTCTAGTACAACTTTCACTTCATAATGTGATCAAAGACAATACCATGACTTTTCTCTCCCTGATTGTAATATTTTCTTTCCATGGAATTGCTTGTTGCACTCTTGTTGTTGTTGGGTAATTATGTTTAACTTTATTATTACTTGTAATGTTAAGCTAGTATCAAACTCAACCTATAGTACTATAAGCCGTAGTGTTAAGCACTTGTGTTGAATACAATTACGAGTTTTATTTAATTTTGCTTGCCAATTTTATTCTTTAATATTCGATATATTTCTGATGAAAATGAAAATCTACAGCCTGTTTTCAGTTTTAGGTGGGTCAGGAATGGAATGAATGTAAACCCCATCTAGCGGCGAAGACAGAAACTGTGCGGGCTGCCGAAGCCTGTCGTATTCCTATGGGGCAATGATTAATGACTAAGAGATGAAATCTGGAATGAAAGATTATGGAGATTGAAATGGTTTAACATGTTTCGAGAACTGTCCGCCTCCGTTGCGTAACGGTTAGTGTTACGAGGTGCCTCCTGGGAGGTTTGGGTTCGATTCCTGGTACTACAAGATATTTAAGAATGGCAGGAGGTGTGTTAAGTGGTTATATCGGTACATGCAGCTCAAATCCATTGGAGGTGTGCCTGAAAAGAACATCACCTTGGGACGAGGACACGAATTTAGTCAGTTTCCTTGCCTTAATGATCAGCGTAGATACCTTTCGTTCAAAGGCCCTGCGTTCGAATCCTGGCTGGGTCGTGGATTTTAAATTTTAAATTCCATTGGTTCGGGGACATGATTACTGTGTTATTCTCAACATTCCTGCAATTCATACACCAGACACAATACTTCTCGACTGCATTAACAGTTTCCCAAACATGACAGGAATCACCCCATTGTCGCAGGTCTGCCTTTCAGGGATGCACCAGGCTAGCAATAGCCATATTTACATAATAATAATAATAATAATAATAATAATAATAATAATAATAATAATAATGGACGAGGAGTATTTAAATGATATTAAATATCGCAAAATGTAAGGAATCCATTTTGAAGGAAAGGGAACTACTGAGATTTGTTTAACAGATGCTGGCGAATAGAAAATGAGACAGAGAAAGAAAGAAATAAGGAAAGAAAGAGGGAGATATAGAATATTTTAAAATCTAAACGAATTTATTAGCTTCGTTTTATTATCTATTTATTGTATGGCTCTTAGTGCCGAGAGTGACCGAGGACATGTTCGGCTGGCCTGGTGCAGGTCTTTCTATTTGATGCCCATGGGCGTCCTCCGCGTTTACATGTAGGATGCTGATTAGGTAGGAAAAGGATGAGACCTGAATTGGGCGCGTAGCCTACGTCTTTCGAATAACACCAAGGGGTCTGCTCAAGGCTTAACGGCTCCATCCACGGACGAAATCACCATCAACAGCTTCATATGCCCTCACTCCATGTGAAAACTGAGGAGATATTTGGAATTCCTAGGTTTTGGCACATAATCTAGTGATTAGACAATGTATACCACAATCTCTCCTACCCCGCCGGCCGATATTCTGTTGGTGAACAACTTTTCCATCAGCGAGATTCGAACCGGCTAATAACGGACCGCCAGGAGGGCTTAGCGTCGACTAATAAGACTACTGAGATAGGGATCCCCTCTCTTTTTGAGGGGATAATCACCACTTCATTTACAACCAAAAATATAGGGTGGCAACTTTCTTATTAAAATTTTCTGAATCTATGAGATCTTTCTAGAAAGCATTTTTTTATAAACACGAAGCTGTAGGAACTCCCTTACCGTGCCTGTTGCATTTCTTATCCAGGTTGATATACTCAACGAGAAATGCACGTGTTTCCATTGGAGCTGTCGGTTCATTATCAACCGAAATATTACACATTCCAGTGTGCCTCATGTTTACAACAGCAATGCCTTCAGATGATAGTTTATCCGAAAAAGGTAAAGCCAAACAGATGAAAATTTGACCGCAATCAAGACTGAAACCCGATCCTCCATTCACAGGACGGGTGATTTAACCGTTTCCGTAATGGTGTCTGACACTGTAGTGAACCACATTTAACTGTTTTTATGTATAACTGACTATCTATGAAGACATCATAAGTATATCTTAAGAATCTAGGAGATCATTTTTCGACATTACAATTGCTGGGATGAGTGGCCCAGACAGTAGAGCACCGCCTTTCTGGGACTCTGTTGGGGGGTTTGATTTTGGCTGAATCCGATGATATTTGAAGGTGCTCAGATAGACATCCAAATTGCTATCCACAACTGATTTTATCTCATATATTGGAATATGCTGAAGCCTTAAAGTTATTTTAGGAACTAATCTAAGATAATCAAAAGATAAGGTTCCTAGAAGGAAACCATAATTTTATTTCATCGATAGTAAATGTTAAAAACATTAAAGCTCTTTAAGTCTTTAGGCTTTTTCAATCTTGAAATTACCAGCGTTTCGCCCCTAGTGCACCGTCACTGCATTGTCCTACATAGGAGGCTTGCAGTGGTCCACTCAACGATGCACTAGCGCCAGCGTCTTGAAAAGGTGTAGCATTCCAACTGATGAGCCCACTGCCACACTGGGGCGATTGATAAAGCCTAAAGACTTAAAGAGCTTTAATGTTTTAATCTTTAATGTTTTAATGTTTAATTATTGCAGGTGTTTTGAGAGCTAGGGACAGATCTTTGTTCACTTGTGTATAGTATAAAGAAGGATCAGAAGATGTCATATCAAGATTCAACTGCAGCGAAAGTTGGTAAAGAAAGATGCTGGAAGATGCCACACCTTATGGAGCAGGCAGCGAAACTGTGTTGCTATGTCGCGAGAAGTGTGTCAGTGAAAGGGAAGGCGCGGTCAAGGTGTTCTGTAGTTATATCAGGGAAGTTGGAAGGATTTCACTACCCTGATCTCTTGGGGATTAGCTTCTTAACTGACATGCCGCTACACGAGGGTAGAATAAATTTACTCTCCAGATGCACTGCAGAAGGTAAACTCACCACAGTCTTCACAGTATCGAGAGATTTCTACATTCTATGAGGTCTATATGCAACCACAAGAACAATTCGGATTTTCTGTATGCACGATTGCAAGAAGAAAGTTTGAATGCGACTTAGGATATTTGAAACGTGTGTGCTAAATTGTCTCCCTGTTTAACTACAAAACACGGTCAATATGAAACCTAATTTCAAGGATGCCAAACAATGGTGTATTGGCCACGTCACGTCCGTACAGAAAGGACATTTATCTATGCCATGTAATGTGATTTGAAAAGATTTCAATATTAAATTTAGATGATACAATTTTCATCACTCTGTAGTATAGAAGTAGCTTCCTTTCGGCTTATCCTGAGGGCTACGGTTCTATTCCTGACGTGAGTAGTTGGTCTACAGTTTTTTTTTCTAGTTGCTTTACGTCGCACCGACACAGATAGGTCTTATGGCGACGATGGGATAGGAAAGGTCTAGGACTGGGAAGGAAGCAGCCAAGGCCTTAATTAAGGTACAGTACCAGCATTTGCCTGGTGTGAAAATGGGAAACCACGGAAAACCATCTTCAAGGCTGCCGACAGTGGGAGTCGAGCCCACTATCGCCCGGATGCAAGCTCACAGCCGCGCGGCTCTAACCGCACCCCCAACTCGCCCGGTGGTCTAAAGATTGGAACATAATTCGCTCAGTCTCTTGGTTATCATTTTTGAGCTATGTAATGTGGGAGGCAGTGAACTTCATTGTGGAAATTCAAGAAGTTCAGCTGTAAGCCATTTAGCTGGGCAGACGAAGATGCTGTTGAGAGCTCTGCGAGTCAAGTATCAGGTTTGAGTAAATGCCATATTTATCAGTACAATGAAGAGACAATTATAAACCGACCAAGTTGGCCGTGCGGTTGGGGTCGCGCAGCCGTGAGCTTGCATTGCGGAGATAATGGGTTCGAACCCCACTGTTGGCAGGCGTGAAGATGGTTTTGCGTGGTTTTCCATTTCACTCCAGGAAACTGCCGGGGTTGGACCTTAATTAAGGTCACGTCTGCTTCCTTCCCACTTAAAGCACTTTCCTATCCCATCGTCGCCATATAACCTATCTGAGTCGGTGCGATGTAAAATAAATTGTAAAAGAATATCAAACAAATATAAACATTAGTGTAAATTTTATCATGGTTGTTTCCCTCAGCACCTGTACCAAATACAAGTACTACGATCTCCTTTCTGGTCATGTTCGCCTGATACAGTTTCAGATCATAATCACATATTCTTTGGATGTCCACACCACTTTGTTCGCACTACTTGCCTACTACAAAATTTATTGTTATTGGGATACCAATTACCACGTATTTTTTCGTCAATTCTCCACAGTAGCGACCGATCTCGCTACTTTGAGTTATATGCATTTCTTTATTATACTGGACTGCGAATCTAAAACCTTCACCTAGCGTCGATCTTACCCTACCAGAACTATACCACTCCTACCTGCTTCTGCTCCATGCCCTACTCACGTGTACCACTGGAACTGATAAAGGGCCTTATGATCAGAAGGCGAATCTATCTATCCTGTATCCGAGAAATAAATAAATAAATAAATAAATAAATAAATAAATAAATAAATAAATAAATAAATAAATAAATAAATTAATTAATTAATTAAATAAATAAACAAATCCGGCTCCGTGGCTGGGTGGTTAGTGTTGCAGTCTTCGGTTTAATTGGTCCCGGACTTGATTTTAGCCGGGTTGGGGCTTTTAGCTGCGTCTAGTTACCTTCTCTGGCACGGTGTGTGTTTATGCTTGTCCTACTAATCACCTCTTTATAAACACGTAACATTATACTGTACACTACCAACCACTACAAGAACACACAGAACTCAATGCATCCCTCCACGTGGGATTGGCGTAAGGAATGGCATATAGGCGTCAAACAGGACCGAGTCCACATGTGCGGCACAGTTCGTACTCGTCACCCCACCCGGGTGTGGGGAAAGTGACGATGACGTCGGATAAAAGAAATAAGAACAGTACTGATTGTTGTTTTAAGGGGAAGTTTAGTGAGATAATCGTTCCTGTAGAAACTAATTAGAAGAGGAAAAGGAAGAGATCCAACCCTTCGAAGAATGAAGGTACTGGTAAGTGAAAGTGAAGGGCCACGAACGACAAGTTTGAATGACTCTTTAGGCCCCACAAACTTAATATCGTCGGGACCGGAAGAAAATCAGAATTGCTGAAGGGAGGTCAGATGAATGTAAGCTGTAAGGTACAAGCAAACTGAAACTAAGTCAGACTCCGGTGAGGACCCCGCGGTCAACATTTTGACTGTGGTCGGCAGCATCAGAACATATGTAGATGTAGAATCTGATATCGTGCATATTTTTGAGGACGTTTCCTATGTATATTTTCTTTTTATACTCCTTCCTCAATCTACAGAAAAACTCCCTTTCTTGGCTCCCACCTTTCCTTCTATATTCTCCTAACGCGTCCATCACCTTCCTCCGCAATCCTTCACACTCCCTATTAAACCATTCTTCTCCCTCTTTCTTATTTCCTTTTCTAGCTTTCACCTTCTGCGCTATCATCTTTATTGGATGTAGCAACAATTCCAAGGCTTTATCAGTATTATTCTCTTCTAACGCCCCTTCCCACCCATATTTCAGAAGATGTAGCTCCTCCTTTACTACCCTATTCCAATCCCGGCCCACCTTCTCTGTCCATTTATACTTATTATAACCACTCCCTCGTTTATCCTTTGTCTCATCTTCCTTCATTGTACACTTCTCTTCCTCCCTTTTCAGCATAACCCTCACCGGGAAATGGTGTGATTCAATCCAATCTCCTATTTCCATACTTACAACTTCCTCAATCATCCCTTCCGAACTTAAAACCATATCTATCACACTACCCCCCTTCTCCGTAACATATGTCAATTTCCCCGTCCTGTCACCCTCTATCCACCCATTCAGAATATACAAATTTCCCACAGCACACATCTCTAGGAGCTTCTCTCCATAACTATTCGTAATTTTGTCCTCACTCCTTCTACTTTCCAACAAACACATTCCATCCTCCCTACTATAAACTGGGCTCTGTTCTCCTATTCTCGCGTTCCAATCCCCAAATAACAACATATCCTCCTCACCTGGATACATTCCCCTTATCCTACCAATATCCACCAATAACTCTTCAAAAAAATATTTATTTGCATATGCTGAATTACTAGGGTGGCAGTAAACAAAAGCTAGATTTATTTTCTTCCTCCTTCCCTCACTCCCTCCCAAATTCAATCTCAGCCATATGGTTTCCATCATATCGGTCTCTATATCCTCTACTCTTTCACTAATTTCTTCCCTAATTAGAACTATCATCCCTCCTGGTGCTCGTCCCTTATTCCTCTCTTTTCTTCTATATTTATATTTTATCTCAAACCCCTTCCATGAAATCTCCCTCCCTGTTTCCAACCACGTCTCCAAGAGTGCCACAACATCAAAACTTTCAATTACTTCCCGAACTTTCTTGTTTCCTAATTTGTTCCTTAGTCCCTCAATATTCACACATCCTATCTTCCAATATAGTTATAACTTTCCCTCCCTCCCTTCTAGGTCTCCCCCTCTATTCTTACTTCTAGTATTTATCGACCTCTCTTCCTCTGTATCCTCCATCCCTTTACGTACTTTTCCCCATATGTCTTTTAAGCTCTTACTTCTGACTTTACTCATAATTTTTTTACCTTCTTGTCGATCTGTCTCCTCTTGACCTTTCTTGTTCACTACACCACTGCACCCTGTTCTCACCCCTTCTTGCTGCTCACCCCCACTCACCCCCTCACTATTTTGGACTTCTGAATCCACCTTCCTTTGTCCTTTCTTGCTCACTGCACCTCTACACTCTACTCTCCCAGTTTCTTGCTGCTCACTCTCACCGTCCACTTCACTATCTTGATCTTCTGTCTCCCGGCTGCACTGCCCATTCTCTTCCGAGATGCTCTGCTCTCCTGCCACGTCCCTCCTCCTCTTCTTTTCTTTCTTCTTCCCATCTTGCCTTGTCCTCTCACCACCCTCAACCCTCTCGTTTTCGTCCATTTCCTTTAGCTTCGTCACTGAATGTACTCTAACCCATCGCCCGTTTGTCACCTCCAACCTCAGACCTCTTATTCGGGCCTTTAGCCCCTGGTTCCTCGCTCTCCATAGGTGCCTATTCAAGATCTTCATATTTTCACTTCCTTCTCTTCCCATGTCTCCTTTCACCCCTATTTTCAGCCCTTGTAAATTCTTGCTGTTACCTAACACAGTTTCTGCCATTAAGGTTGAGAACAATTTAACCCTAATTGGCCTCCGACCTTTGATTTTACCAACTCTCTCTACATCATCTATGTCTATCTCACTAAAGTTTATCTTCATTGCATCACGTATAACTTCCACCACCTTATATATCAGCTCAATCTTGCTCTCTCTCGCCCCTTCCTCAACTCCATATATAAATATGGCTTTTTTCAATCTCTCCTGCCTGTACCCCTCCGCTTCTTTCTTCATCTTCATCACCTCCTCTTTCAGATGTTTCACTTCCCCTCTCAATAACTCGATTTCTTTCTCGTTATTGACCACTCTCCTGCTCGATTCCTCTGTCTTCGTTTCAAGCCATTTCTTCATGTTCCCTATCTCCTTTCTCTGCTCCTCCATCATGTCCTTTATTTCCTGCACCTTATCCCATTGACACTTTTCCTGCATAACTTCACTTACAACCACCCTGAGTGCGGCCAAATCCTCCGTACTATATTTTCCACTGGTATTTGGGCCTGGGTTTACTTCCACCCCCCCAATAACCAGTAGCACTGCTATCACTGTCACCACCAGCACCGCTTCACTCATTTTCAATCCGTCCGTACTTATCACCAATCCACTCCTGGTCTCCTTCTTCTGCCTTGCCTGCCATTTCCCAATAGCGGCCCGGTACTGTTCAATGCCGACCATGTTTACAGCACGCACTTCACTACGCAACCTCTCTCCTCGACCGCTCGAGCTAGACTGCGGTTTCCTATGTATATTTATACACACACAAGGTAGCCATCCAAAATCACCGAGACCGGGTTTCGAAGCTTTCCAGTTTGACTTTCTAGTTCTTCAAGAGGTGTATGTCACAGTTCACGCTGCTTTTTCTGAGGTGGTCATGGTCATACGGGAAGGGAGAAAAATGGAGCAAGAGAATTTGCTTTCATGATCTTAATGATTTCCTATCCGGTGCCAAGTAACCAAAGACTTGTTTTTTTCAAAATGTATATAGTAGGATGGGATGTAAATATATAGTGTGCAACTTTCATTTAACTCAAGTGCTATCAGGTTATGGTATATTCAATGCTTACTTTGAGCGATTCAAAATTCCAACACAAAAATGGACACATTCTGTTCAACTGTTCTGCTTTTGAGAGAGCACGTTTTGAACTTAAGATGCATTTGTTAACTTGCAGTTGCTATTTCGAAAAATCACAAAATTTCATGTTTTACAAAAAATACTGCACTTTTCAATTTTCAGAATTTATTGATTAGTGATAATTTGGTTGTCTGCTTATTAGCTGTTTAACATATGTATTTTATATATTATGATCTGGTATTTTAAATATTAGTATTCTAGTATTAAGGATTGTTTGTACATATCATAATTTTATCTTTCCATTTCTGTTCATGTCTATTTTGCTGTTTATGTATTGGATTTTATCAGAGAAATTGTATATTTTGTATAAACTACACTGAGCTCGATAGCTGCAGTTGCTTAAGTGCGGCCAGTATCCAGTATTCGGAAGATAGTAGGTTCGAACCCCACAGTCGGCAGCCCTGAAATGGTTCTCCTTGGTTTCCCATTTTCACACCAGGCAAATGCTGGGGCTGTACCTGAATTAAGGCCACGGCCGCTTCCTTCCCACTCCTAGCCCTTCCCTGTCCCATCGTCGCCATAAGACCTATCTGTGTCGGTGCGACGTAAAGCAACTAGCAAAAAAAAAAAATGTATAAACTACAATCCTAATATACCTTATGGTAAAATAGGGTTCACAGCACTTTGGAGATTAAATAATAATATCCTGTGCCACTCGAGTTGTCGTCAAGGTCCCCCATATAGTTCGCGCATGCATAGCTAAGAACCCCGCATGTGTACTTAGAGATAGAAGATTAATGCTTATCTTGTTAAGGATAATACATACTGTAGTACGGTGGAGACTAATTTTCTTTTTTAACGACACGGAGAAATAAAAGAAGCAAGTCCTTTTGTAGTCAGTAAATGATGCGTTACGCCTCCAGTTTCGCTACGCTTCAATGTTATTTGACTGCTTCTTACTGCCGTAGCTAATGAATGTGAAAGTCAAAGACCTTCCGAACAGAGGAGAGCACATCTTCATCTGGTACCGTACAGAGCGATAACCTCGCCCAATATCTCGCAAGTCAGTTGGTCCATTCTCACGGTGAGCTCAAGTAACAGTATTAGCCATTATGTTGTCGAGAGTTTGAATGGCATCCTACAAGATCTAACAGCAGGAAAGAGGAAGCTGGAGAAACATTCATCTTAGGAATAATTTAAAGTGCTTCGGCAGAAAACACCTGGACACACTCTTCGCGCAACCGGATGTTCAAGATAACGGCATTGTACCGTGCAGCATTGTAACTATCGTTGTACTCTCCAAATGTGTTCGAAATGAAAACCGATTGTGTGTACTTTGTGATTTAAGTGCGGCCAGTATCCAGTATCCGGGAGATAGTGGGTTCTAACCCCACCGTCGGCAGCCCTGAGGATGGTTTTCCATGGTTTCCCATTTTCACACCAGACAAATGCTTGGCCTGTACCTGAATTAAGGCCACACCCGTTTCCTTCCCATTCCCAGCCCTTTCCTCCCCCATCGTCGCCATAAGACCTATCTGTGTCGATGCGACGTAAAGCAACTTTTAAAAACTTTATGATTCCCAAAATTTCACTTCATATGCGTTTTAATAATTTAATTTTCTTCTTCTTCTTCTCCCTTCCAGTATCAGAATGCGGTAAAGTTTTAATTCAATGACTGAGTTTTATTTTCTAGGCTTTTTCTATAGCGTTCGTAGTCTTGCTGGTTTTGATTATTTTTCTAGGGAAGTGTTTCAATCATTACAATACCAAACTTAATGATGTATTATTCTACAAGTTTGGCCCAACGGGAAAAGTTAAGTAATAAATAAATAAATTCATAATAATAATACGTGTGGTTTCTTCTTGTACATTTCGATGTGTCTTTGTTAACTGAGAATATGTAGTCGACGCTATCACGAAATTTTCTTTTTAATCAACAGCCTACGTTTGTACTGCGTGACACGCCATTTCAATTTTCCTCTTGCTGATCGAGAAACGTTCTTAAAATATGGCGCTATCATGGACATTACTAGTGGTTTAACGTCGCGTTTTCAGTAACGTAACGATGGGAATGGGCTAGGATTGGGAAGTGGCCTTAATTAAGGTACAGCCCCAGCATTTGTCTTGTGTGAAAATTGGGAATCACGGAAAAAGCATTTTCATGGCTGTCAACTACGGGATTCGAGCCCAACATCTCCCGAATGAAATTTCACGGCTACGCGATGCTAATAGCGTGACCAACTCACTCGGTAGCAAGGATTTATAATCATTCAGCATTTATAGAATGTTCTGTGCATTTGGACATAGGTTATTGGAGACTCGAGAAGATACGAGAAAACATGTTGTGTCATACTTTTCTAGAAGCCTGGCCAGGCAAGGTATATAAAGAGACAGTCTTGGGTATAATGTGTCCTCTCGTTTCACTTTCTTTGGGACTAGAATGTTTTTCAAACGCAGCACATGAAATAAGAAGATGTATAATATTAGAAGGATCCACCTTTCAATACTTCGTTGTAAGTTGAACTAAAAAGAAGTCACAACTTGTTTATTGGGACCGGTTTCGACACATTACAAGTGTCATCATCAGCCAAACAGTAAAGTAGGGCAAGATATAAAGATCTTAAAACAACTAATACATTGAACACAGGCAAAAAATTAACATTGATTCATATCGTAGCAATTCAGTTAATGTCCAAAACACAATGATCGCAGTCAAGAGAGTAAACAGAACATCATTGTTTTAAGATCTTTATATCTTGCCCTACTTTACTATTTGGCTGATGATGACACTTGTAATGTGTCGAAACCGGTCCCAATAAACAAGTTGTGACTTCTTTTTAGTTCAACTTACAACGAAGTATTGAAAGGTGGTTCCTTCTAATATTATACATTTTTTTATTTCTCTATTCAATACGGAACGATCATGAAGTTTTTAACTTTAAATGCAGCACATGAAATCATATACTTGAATTGTTCTTTAAGACTGCAGAGAATACGAAGTATTCATCTATATAGATATCTCAATTTTGGTCAAAATTTGTATTGAGTGGCTCCAGTTGGAGAGTATAAATAAACTAAGTAAGCTCAGGATATAGGAAGTGGTTTCATTGTGACTGAAATTAGCCTAAGTATTACACGGTTAAGATTTTTCTAAATCTCCTCTATACAAGGCGCATCTTCATTTGATGATGATGGTGGTGGTTTTTCCTCAGGGAACTAACCAGAAGACAAAGGAGCGCAGCGAGGGATCCAGTCGGCCGTGCACAAAGCATATCACAACAAGCAATGCTCACTGTCATGTTATTGTTGATCAATTTTATGAGTTTTCTATATTGTAGGCCTTCACATTTAGTTTTATTTCGACTCGGTGATATTAGGGCGTCTTATAAAATTATTTATAGCGTAGAGTAGTTCCTTATTCCCCAACTTGACATACCGATTTTCATCAAATTCTGTTCACCCATTTTCTCGTGACTCGGTGGTGATATGGACTTAAGCAACAACAATCCAAATTCATGAATATCTCTGTAATCATAGCCGGTACGGTAAAAATGTATAAGACATAAATGATCGGAAGTTTAATACTATATAACTTAAGTTATGTGGTATTTATTGATACGACCACTATAATAACAATTTCGTGTGGCTATTTCTAGCCTGGTGCAGCCCTTGTAAGGCAGACCCTCCGATGAGGGTGGGCGGCATCTGCCATGTGTAGGTAACTGCGTATTATTGTGGTGGAGGATAGTGTTATGCGTGGTGTGTGAGTCGCAGGGATGTTGGGGACAGTACACACACCCAGCCCCCAGCCATTGGAATTAACCAATGAAGGTTAAAATCCCCGACCCGGCCGGGAATCGAACCCGGGACCCTCTGAACCGAAGGCCAGTACGCTGACCATTCAGCCAACGAGTCGGACGATACGACCACTAATAACAATATTTGAGAATTAAATTTTAGGCCTTCCTCTAGATACCATTTCACTAAGCGCGAATAAAATTATTTATAGCCTAGATTATAGCGACTTATTCCCTGACATTGCATACCAATTTTCAGTAAGATAGGACCACTAATAACATAAATATTTGAAAATTAAGTTTTAGGTCTTTTCCTAAGCTACCATTTCTATCAGCGTAAATAAAAATATTTATGGTCTAGATTGTAGCGTCTTATTCCCCGACTTTGCAACCGATTTTCATTAAATTCTCTTTAGCCGTTTTCTAGTGATGCGTGTACATACATACAGACAGACAGACATAAATTACGGAAAATTAAAATGTGCATTTCCTTGTTACTGTGGACAGGACCGATACAGAAATACTATCCTTTTTAAATTCTGAGCAATGTACAGACAAAACTCTTTTTATATTTATTTATTTATTTATTTATATATTTACTTAGTTAGTTAGTTATTCCCTACAATCCATTAAGAAAAGGAATTGAAACTAAGGACAAGTTTAGGAAGTTGTTATTTGGAATGATATCGTGGGTCGTATGTTCGACAACCGTTGCATTAGCCGCTGTAAGGGCGGTTATCCTTCAGAAGGGAAAGATGTTCTAAAAACTTTTGTGTGGAACGTCACATTGCATGAACATGAAAAATGGACAATAATAGGCCCAAAGTCAAAGAATAGTAGCCTTTGACATGTTGTATGACAGAAGACAACTAGAGATTCGATCGCAAATGAAGAAATACTAAATTGGTGAGAGGCGAACGGTTGGTTTTTGAAGAACTGTAGGAGGCCACAACTTTGACTATGACGAAGAAAATGGAGATGATGTAGAATGCAGGTGAAGTAGTTAAAGTGACATGGAAGCTGTACTGTTGGCTTAACAACAATAAGATTGGCTAAACAACAATAATAGTTTGTCTTCCTAAACGAGCTCATCGCGGAGAATATTACACAAATCTTAAGCCAGTGTGTTTCCTCTTCTTAAACTTGGGAGCTCTTTATCAGGATAATTTTGTCGTTATGCCTGTAATGTGCACGAACATGCCAGATGGTGGAGTGCATACTCAATGCAGAGCGAGCACCTGTTTTGAGCGAGGAAAGTGACACTTTAACTGTAATCGCCCACTGCAATGTACGTGGCACCATCTCCCTCCCTCGTTATTGCCAAGGGAAGACAAGCACTTGGAATATGACTCTCGCCATCTTCCAAGAATATGTGGGTAGGGAAATAAGAGGAGCATACGAAGTTCATTAAGGTGAAATGTTATTAAAGTAGAACTTGTTTACTCCATTTCATAATAGAATACATCATATCAATCAATCACCACTGAGATGCATTTAGAGTAGTCGCCCAGGTAGAAGATAGCCTATCATTTGTTTACCTAGTTTAAAAAAATAATTTCAAAGAAGTTGAAAAATATCTGCCTGGATTAGTTATTTCGATCCCTAACTCCCCTTCCTATAAACGAACATTTGCCCCAAATCTGTCCTCTTGAATTTCAACCTTATCTTCATATTAAATATTTTCTACCTTTAAAAGCTCCACTAAGCCTTATTCTTCTACTAATGCCATTCCAGGCCATCTCCCCACTGACAGACTGGAGGATTCCAATTATTATTCGAGCTGTTCGTCTCTTTAGAATAAAGTCTTTTTAGCCCAAAGTTCGCAACATGTTCATAACATTAATCCTTTGTCGGAAATAACCCAGAACAAATCATGCTGCTTTCCTTGGGATCCCTTTCAGTTCTCGAATCGAGTAATCCTGGTGAGGGTCCCATTCGTAGAAATCATGCCCTATGCTCTAATGTGAGTCTTACCAATCACTTACATTCCTCCCTTACAACCTTACTGTCACCCCTAGTTACCCATTCAACCATATGAACATTTCTATAACTTTTGTTTACGTTCCCACTTATGTGTTTACCGGGCGAGTTGGCCGTGCGCGTAGAGGCGCGCGGCTGTGAGCTTGCATCCGGGAGATAGTAGGTTCGAATCCCACTATCGGCAGCCCTGAAGATGGTTTTCCGTGGTTTCCCATTTTCACACCAGGCAAATGCTGGGGCTGTACCAACTCCTAGGCCTTTCCTATCCCATCGTCGCCATAAGACCTGTCTGTGTCGGTGCGACTTAAAGCCCCTAGCTAGCACTTATGTGTTTACCCCGATTAATAGCTTTTCTTGTACATGCACCTAGGTACCGGTACTTGCAGTGAACTCCATGAGGTATTTTCAGCCCATCAACATGGTAATTAAAACAAACACGACTCTTCTTCTTGGCGAAACTTACAACCTGACTTTTCACCCCGTTTATCACCATACATTTCCTGATGTCCATTTCACAACATTGCCGAAGTCCTTCTGCAGTCTCTCATAATCCTGTAACATACTTATTACTCTATACAGGATAACATTAAAGACAGAAAGTGTTATCTTTGATTCCAGAAAATATAAAGGTCTAATAATACTGCCTAGAGGAATCCTCCCTCCCCCGCCCCGTTTAAACACTACAGGGTCAGATAATGTTTCATCTACTTTAGTTCCCTGAGTACTATTTGCTAGATGTTTACCCACCTATTCAATCACTCTTTTGTCTAGTCCAACAGCCATCATTTTCGTCAGTAGTGCCCCATTATCTACCTCTACCTCATCAAAAGCCTTGGATAGGTCAACACCGATAGGTCTATATTTTGACCTCCTGAATCTAAAATATCTGCTATATCTTGCTGGAATTGTACAAGTTGAGCTTCACTGGAATAATCTTTCCTAAAGCGAACTGTCTTCTATCAAACCTGTTAATTATTCCGAGACCATGTCTAATGTAATCAGAAATAATGCTTTCCCACAGCTTACATATAACACATGCCAAGCTGATTGCCCTGTAATTATCCACTTTATGTCCATCACTCCTCCCTTTGTACACAGGTGTTACTGTAGCAACTATTCATTAATTTGGTGTAATTTCTACATGTAAACACTAATCAGATACGTACTTCAGATATGGTATTATAACCCGACCCATTGCCTTTAGTAAATCCTCAGGAATCTTATCAATTGCATATGCTTTCCTTGATTTTAACTTATATGTCTTTTTGTAAATTTTCTTATCATCATAAGCAAATTTCAGTATTATCCAGTACTAGCGAATGTACCCGTGCTTCGCTACGGTATTCTACATTGTATTCGAATATCGAAGTAAATAGTGTACATGCAGTAAATAAGATTGTTTTAAAATTGCATGTCTCTTAGCGTTATCCGAGAAAGAGCATGGGGAGTTCCCCGTACGTTGTTTCCAATGTAAAGTGTTTGTTACGGATTTGTGATATAACGGCAGGCTCACTTGCCTACTGCCATTCACAATCGAGTTGGGATGATTACGTTATAATTGCAGGCCCCATTGCCTACTACGCGGACAGTATCGATTTGGGGAGTTTTCGTTAATATGGCAGCCCCCTTTCCTATTTCCAGACAGATTACAGTTGAGGAGTTTCTATTATAATGGCAGGCAATTACCCTACTATCACTCGAAATTGAGTTGTGCAGTTATCATTATAATGCCAGGCCCATTTTCCTACTGCCAGCCAGCATACTGCCAGTCACACCAAGCTGGTGAGTTTCCATCAAAATAGCAGGCCACTATGCCTAATGCCAGTCACATTTTAGATGAGGACATTTCTTTATAATGATAGGCACCCTTGCCTACTGCCAAACACAATCGGGTAGGGGAGTTTTAAACAAAACTGCATGCTCACTTGCCTTCTGCAAGTCAAATCGAGAAGGGAACTATTCATTACAATTGTAGGCTTTCCTTACTAATGACAGTTACACAGGAGTTGGAGAAGGAACCCTTTCCTACTGCCAGTCAAAGTCAGTGTGGGGAGTACTGATTACAATAGCAGACCCACCCTTTCTCGATCGCTAAAAATCGACATCAGTGAATATATATAGATCGACATACGAAAGTATATGCGTGTTTACAATATTGAAGACCTTCATTTACAGATTAACTGCTACTAAACGTACGTCATATCGACAAAGGATTATACCATAAGACACGCCGGATTTAGTGGCCTAAATGGCTGGTCCTATGATATGTCATCTATTCTTGGGTCAGATAGAGTTAGAAACGTGGAAACGGGGTAAAGGTTTTGTATGATTATCTCATATTACATTACTTTTCGGATACATACATAGCATTGGGCTCACATATGGCTACTGGGTGGGCCAATTTTCGTGAAGAGTTTAATGATTCTGTATTTCATATAAGTAATTGAAAGTATGAATTATGCATGTGAAAATTCCAAATTGACTTAACATCGGTTAAAGAGAAAAATCAAACGTAAAAGGGATACAGATACGGCAAAAAGTCATAAGACCACGGTTGTAGATCATTCCAAATTGAACGGAGATTGTGCAATCCGTTATGTGATAGGAATTTCCGAAGGTGTGCACCATCATTAAAATTGCTTGCATATTTCGATATTTTTCGGGGATAAAAAGTGAAAAATTTAATGATCTAGGATGTTTTCCGTTCGTTACAAGCTAAAACGTATAATTTTGTCAAATTTCAATTATCTTCTTTTTCTTCTGCCAGATTATGGCGCAATTTGGATTTTGGGCGAGGCGGGTAAAAATTAGTACTTTCAGGAAACTAAACCAAAAATTATGGAGATGGTCATTATTACCCCTTAAACGGAAAGCTGTACGAAAATTTCGCCAAAATAGTCAGTGTAGAGGCACACAGTCGTTACGATTTGATTTATATAGATCAGGAATCTGCTCCATGTAAAACACCTTTTGGGCTATGTCCGCTGAACTTAACCTGCAAAAGTGACCATTCATGATATCTCCCTTAGTAATCCTCCTGACGAAAGAATGCACATGAAAAAAAGGTTAATAGGTGGAATTCCATCACGTTTGGTCGATTTCCAGTCAGGTTGGTCTTGTTCTGTATATATTGTGGAAGAGTAAAATCACCATTTCGGTTCCCTATAAACCGCCAGTCCATTCCGGAACATGAAATGTTATTTACGTTTAAAACCTACCTTTGGACAGGTGGATGCTAAATATAAATTTTGGTTCGAATGTATTCAGTAGTTTTCAAATTGTAAGGAATACGCTTTACACGCACCCGCTCGGGAGTTAAGTCCGATGGGACTTGTACAGAAAAACGGTCCGTTAATGATATCTCCCTTATTAATCCTCGTATCGAAATGATGCACATGAGAAAAAAGGTTTAGAAATTATTATCTACCAAGGCAGGTAGATTTTAATTAACGTTGGTTGTGTATATTTTGTGAAAGTGCAAAATCACTGTTTCGGTTTCGTATAAACCCCCAGTCAATTCAGGGATTTAGAAACAATATTTGCCCTAAAACCTATCAAGGACAGGTGTATTCTAAATATGAGTCTTGGTGGAAATACATCCAGTGGTTTGTAGCACTCGCGTACATACGGCGTAGTTAAGGAAGAAATAATACAGTTAAGAAAGTTGAAAGTAATAGAAAATGGATTATAACTGCGGACAGCCGGATAACGACAAATATGTAAATGCCAAGTGAATGTATTGGAAAATCAAATGCCCCTCAATAAATTATGCTAGTGTGAGTAATGGATATAATAAAGCGGTAACAGAGGAGAAATTTAGGTCAGTGATTCTTAGGTAAACAAATAATAAGAAGATGACTAATGGTGTTATTACTTAATCTATTCGAGGGCGGTTATAATATCCAACGATATTCCGCCAATATCCCGCAGATAGGCCGATTGACGCCTCTCTTGCCTTCTACCTAAGGAACAACCACGAATTTAAAAGCATGATGAGGAAAATGGCAATACGTTACTTCCCTGCTGGCATGCAGTCAGAGACGTTGCCATGGTAACCTGTAGTTTCGTTGTCGGTCTGTCGGTCACTCAATGCAGAGCATGATACCAGCGGAAAATTGTAAATTTCTCCGTCTTGTGAAGAGTAAGGTAAATTATGAACATAACGAAAGTTGTTTATAATGAAGAGACGTTTCACGTACGGTAAACGAAGTTTACAGAAAATCAATAGTATAAGAGAAAATGGAGGAAACCCATTCTGGTTTTCCTATAAACCACCCGTCTGTTCGACGATTGTAAAATAATATGCATATAGAAACCTTCCCCGAGATGAGTATTCTCTAAATATGAAGTTTGGTTGAGATCTATCCAGCCGTTTCGAAGTGATGGTGGAAAAACCATTCAGGTTTTCCTATAAACCCCCGTCTATTGAAAGATTTTAAAATGATATGCATATTGAAACCTTCCCCGGGATGAGTATACTCTAAATATGAAGTTTGGTTGAGATCTATCCAGCCGTTTCGAAGTGATGGTGGAAAAACCATTCTGGTTTTCCTATAAACCCCCGGTCTATTCAAAGATTTTAAAATAATATGCATATCGAAACCTTCCCCGAGATGAGTATACTCTAGATATGAAGTTTAGTTGAGATCTATCCAGCCGTTTCAACGTGATGGTGGAAAAACCATTCTGGTTTTCCTATAAACCCCCCGAGTATTGAAGGATTTTAAAATGATATGCATATCGAAACCATCCCCGGGATGAGTTTACTCTAAATATGAAGTTTGGTTGAGATCTATCCAGCCGTTTCGACGTGATGGTGGAACAGACAAACAAACAGACAGACAAACAGACAAACAGACAAACAGACAAACAAACAGACACGAAACGTAAAAACCACCGATTCGGTCTTGAGTTGACCTAAAACGGATAAATATCTGAAAAATTGGCAAAACAAAAGAAATTACAGACAGCGGACCCCCTACAATTTTATTTATATAGACTAGCGAATGTACCCGTGCTTCGCTACGGTATTCTACATTGTATTCGGTTATCGAAGTAAATAGTGTACATGCAGTAAATAAGATTGTTTTAAAATTGCATGTCTCTTAGCGTTATCCGAGAAAGAGCATGGGGAGTTCCCCGTACGTTGTTTCCAATGTAAAGTGTTTGTTACGGATTTGTGATATAACGGCAGGCTCACGTGCCTACTGCCATTCACAATCGAGTTGGGATGATTACGTTATAATTGCAGGCCTCATTGCCTACTACGCGGACAGTATCGATTTGGGGAGTTTTCGTTAATATGGCAGCCCCCTTTCCTACTTCCAGACAGATTACAGTTGAGGAGTTTCTATTATATTGGCAGGCAATTACCCTACTATCACTCGAAATTGAGTTGTGCAGTTATCATTATAATGCCAGGCCCATTTTCCTACTGCCAGCCAGCATACTGCCAGTCACACCAAGCTGGTGAGTTTCCATCAAAATAGCAGGCCACTATGCCTAATGCCAGTCACATTTTAGATGAGGACATTTCTTTATAATGATAGGCACCCTTGCCTACTGCCAAACACAATCGGGTAGGGGAGTTTTAAACAAAACTGCATGCTCACTTGCCTTCTGCAAGTCAAATCGAGAAGGGAACTATTCATTACAATTGTAGGCTTTCCTTACTAATGACAGTTACACAGGAGTTGGAGAAGGAACCCTTTCCTACTGCCAGTCAAAGTCAGTGTGGGGAGTACTGATTACAATAGCAGACCCACCCTTTCTCGATCGCTAAAAATCGACATCAGTGAATATATATAGATCGACATACGAAAGTATATGCGTGTTTACAATATTGAAGACCTTCATTTACAGATTAACTGCTACTAAACGTACGTCATATCGACAAAGGATTATACCATAAGACACGCCGGATTTAGTGGCCTAAATGGCTGGTCCTATGATATGTCATCTATTCTTGGGTCAGATAGAGTTAGAAACGTGGAAACGGGGTAAAGGTTTTGTATGATTATCTCATATTACATTACTTTTCGGATACATACATAGCATTGGGCTCACATATGGCTACTGGGTGGGCCAATTTTCGTGAAGAGTTTAATGATTCTGTATTTCATATAAGTAATTGAAAGTATGAATTATGCATGTGAAAATTCCAAATTGACTTAACATCGATTAAAGAGAAAAATCAAACGTAAAAGGGATACAGATACGGCAAAAAGTCATAAGACCACGGTTGTAGATCATTCCAAATTGAACGGAGATTGTGCAATCCGTTATGTGATAGGAATTTCCGAAGGTGTGCACCATCATTAAAATTGCTTGCATATTTCGATATTTTTCGGGGATAAAAAGTGAAAAATTTAATGATCTAGGATGTTTTCCGTTCGTTACAAGCTAAAACGTATAATTTTGTCAAATTTCAATTATCTTCTTTTTCTTCTGCCAGATTATGGCGCAATTTGGATTTTGGGCGAGGCGGGTAAAAATTAGTACTTTCAGGAAACTAAACCAAAAATTATGGAGATGGTCATTATTACCCCTTAAACGGAAAGCTGTACGAAAATTTCGCCAAAATAGTCAGTGTAGAGGCACACAGTCGTTACGATTTGATTTATATAGATCAGGAATCTGCTCCATGTAAAACACCTTTTGGGCTATGTCCGCTGAACTTAACCTGCAAAAGTGACCATTCATGATATCTCCCTTAGTAATCCTCCTGACGAAAGAATGCACATGAAAAAAAGGTTAATAGGTGGAATTCCATCACGTTTGGTCGATTTCCAGTCAGGTTGGTCTTGTTCTGTATATATTGTGGAAGAGTAAAATCACCATTTCGGTTCCCTATAAACCGCCAGTCCATTCCGGAACATGAAATGTTATTTACGTTTAAAACTTACCTTTGGACAGGTGGATGCTAAATATAAATTTTGGTTCGAATGTCTTCAGTAGTTTTCAAATTGTAAGGAATTCGCTTTACACGCACCCGCTCGGGAGTTAAGTCCGATGGGACTTGTACAGAAAAACGGTCCGTTAATGATATCTCCCTTATTAATCCTCGTATCGAAATGATGCACATAAGAAAAAAGGTTTAGAAATTATTATCTACCAAGGCAGGTAGATTTTAATTAACGTTGGTTGTGTATATTTTGTGAAAGTGCAAAATCACTGTTTCGGTTTCGTATAAACCCCCAGTCAATTCAGGGATTTAGAAACAATATTTGCCCTAAAACCTATCAAGGACAGGTGTATTCTAAATATGAGTCTTGGTGGAAATACATCCAGTGGTTTGTAGCACTCGCGTACATACGGCGTAATTAAGGAAGAAATAATACAGTTAAGAAAGTTGAAAGTAATAGAAAATGGATTATAACTGAGGACAGCCGGATAACGACAAATATGTAAATGCCAAGTGAATGTATTGGAAAATCAAATGCCCCTCAATAAATTATGCTAGTGTGAGTAATGGATATAATAAAGCGTAACAGAGTAGAAATTTAGGTCAGTGATTCTTAGGTAAACAAATAATAAGAAGATGACTAATGGTGTTATTACTTAATCTATTCGAGGGCGGTTATAATATCCAACGATATTCCGCCAATATCCCGCAGATAGGCCGATTGACGCCTCTCTTGCCTTCTACCCAAGGAACAACCACGAATTTAAAAGCATGATGAGGAAAATGGCAATACGTTACTTCCCTGCTGGCATGCAGTCAGAGACGTTGCCATGGTAACCTGTAGGTTCGTTGTCGGTCTGTCGGTCACTCAATGCAGAGCATGATACCAGCGGAAAATTGTAAATTTCTCCGTCATGTGAAGAGTAAGGTAAATTATGAACATAACAAAAGTTGTTTATAATGAAGAGACGTTTCACGTACGGTAAACGAAGTTTACAGAAAATCAATAGTATAAGAGAAAATGGAGGAAAACCATTCTGGTTTTCCTATAAACCACCCGTCTGTTCAAAGATTTTAAAATAACATGCATATACAAACCTTCCCCGAGATGAGCATACTCTAAATATGAAGTTTGGTTGAGATCTATCCAGCCGTTTCGAAGTGATGGTGGAAAAACCATTCAGGTTTTTCTATAAACCCCCCGTCTATTCAAAGATTTTAAAATATTATGCATATGGAAGCCTTCCCCGGGATGAGTATACTCTAGATATGAAGTTTAGTTGAGATCTATCCAGTCGTTTCAACGTGATGGTGGAAAAACCATTCTGGTTTTCCTATAAACCCCCCGAGTATTGAAGGATTTTAAAATGATATGCATATCGAAACCATCCCTGGGATGAGTTTACTCTAAATATGAAGTTTGGTTGAGATCTATCCAGCCGTTTCGACGTGATGGTGGAACAGACAAACAAACAGACAGACAAACAGACAAACAGACAAACAGACAAACAAACAGACACGAAACGTAAAAACCACCGTTTCGGTCTTGAGTTGACCTAAAACGGATAAATATCTGAAAAATTGGCAAAACAAAAGAAATTACAGACAGCGGACCCCCTACAATTGTATTTATATAGATAACTAGCGAATGTACCCGTGCTTCGCTACGGTATTCTACATTGTATTTGAATATCGACGTAAATAGTGTACATGCAGTAAATAAGATTGTTTTAAAATTGCATGTCTCTTAGCGTTATCCGAGAAAGAGCATGGGGAGGTCCCCGTACGTTGTTTCCAATGTAAAAAGTTTGTTATGTATTTGTGATATAACGGCAGGCTCACTTGTCTACTGCCATTCACAATCGAGTTGGGAAGTTTACATTATAATTGCAGGCCCCATTGCCTACTACGCGGACAGAATCGATTTGGGGAGTATCGTTAAAATGGCAGCCCCCTTTCCTACTTCCAGACAGATTACAGTTGAGGAGTTTTTATTATAATGGCAGGCAATTACCCTACTATCACTCGAAGTTGAGTTGTGCAGTTATCATTATAATGCCAGGTCCATTTTCCTACTTCCAGCTACCTTACTGCCAGTCACACCAAGTTGGTGAGTTTCCATCAAAATAGCGGGCCACTATGCCTAATGAAAGTCACATTTTAGATGAGGACATTTCTTTATAATGGCGGGCACCCTTGCCTACTGCCAAACACAATCGGGTAGGGGAGTTATAAACAAAACTGCATGCTCACTTGCCTTCTGCAAGTCAAATCGAGAAGGGAACTATTCATTATAATTGTAGGCCTTCCTTACACAGGAGTTGGAGAAGGAACCCTTTCCTACTGCCAGTCAAAGTCGGTGTGGGGAGTACTGATTACAATATCAGACCCACCCTTTCTCGATAGCTAAAAATCGACATCAGTGAATATATATAGATCGACATACGAAAGTATATGCGTGTTTACAATATTGAAGACCTTCATTTAGAGATTAACTGCTACTAAACGTACGTCATATCGACAAAGGATTATACCATAAGACACGCCGGATTTAGTGGCCTAAATGGCTGGTCATATGATATGTCATCTATTCTTGGGTCAGATTGAGTTATAAACGTGGAACAGGGTAAAGGTTTGGTAAGATTATCTCACATTACATTACCTTTCGGATAATTATGTGACAGCTACATACATAGCATTTGGCTCACATATGCCTACTGGGTGGGCCGATTTTCGTGAAGAGTATGATGATTCTGTATTTCATATATGTAACTGAAAGTATGAATTATGCATGTGAAAATTCCAAATTGACTTAACATCGATTAATAGAGAAAAATCAAACGTAAATGGGATACAGATACGGCAAAAGTCAAAAGACCAAGGTTGTAGATCATTCCAAATTGAACGGAGATTGTGCAATCCGTTATGTGATAGGAATTTCCGAAGGTCTGCACCATCATTAAAATTGCCTGCATATTTCGATATTCTTCGGGGATAAAAAGTGAAAAATGTAATGATCTGGGATGTATTCGGTTCGTTACAGGCGAAAAGGTATAATTTTGTCAAATTTCAATTATCTTCTTTTTCTTCTGGCAGATTATGCCGCAATCTGGATTTTGGGCGAGGCGGATAAAAATTAGGACTTTCAGGAAACTAAACCAAAAATTATGGAGATGATCATTATAACCCCTTATAACGGAATGCTGTACGAAAATTTCGCCAAAATAGTCAGTGTAGAGGCACACAGTCGTTACGATTTGATTTATATAGATAAGGAATCTGCTCCATGTAAAACACCTTTTGGGCTATGTCCGCTGGACTTAACCTGCAAAAGTGACCATTTATGAAAAATGCACATGAAGAAAAAGGTTTAGAGGTGGAATTCCATAACGTTTGGTCGATTTCCAGTTAGGTTGGTCTTGTTCTGTATATATTGTGGAAGAGTAAAATCACCATTTCGGTTCCCTATAAACCGCCAGTCCATTCCGGAACATGAAATGTTATTTACGTTTAAAACCTACCTTTGGACAGGTGGATGCTAAATATAAATTTTGGTTCGAATGTCTTCAGTAGTTTTCAAGTTGTAAGGAATACGCTTTACACGCACCCGCTCGTGAGTTAAGTCCGATGGGACTTGTACAGAAAAACGGTCCGTTAATGATATCTCCCTTATTAATCCTCGTATCGAAATGATGCACATGAGAAAAAAAGTTTATAAATTAATTTATACCAAGACAGGTAGATTTAAATTAACGTTGGTTGTGTATATTTTGTGGAAGTGCAAAATTACTGTTTCGGTTTCGTATAAACCCCCAGTCAGTTCAGGGATTTTGAAACAATATTTTCCCTAAAACCTATCAAGGACAGGTGTATTCTAAATATGAGTCTTGGTGGAAATACATCCAGTAGTTTGTAGCATTCGCGTACATACGGCGTAATTAAGGAAGAAAATAATACAGTTAAGAAAGTTGAAAGTAATAGAAAAATGGATTATAACTGAGGACAGCCGGATAACGACAAATATGTAAATGCCAAGTTAACGTATTGGAAAATCAAATCCCCTCAATAAATTATGCTAGTGTGTGTTATGGATATAATAAAGCGGTAACAGAGGAGAAATTTAGATCCAGTGATTCCTAGGTAAACAAATAATAAGACGATGACTAATGGTGTTATTACCTAATCTATTCGAGGGCGGTTATAACATCCAACGATATTCCGCCAATATCCCACAGATAGGCCGATTGACGCCTCTCTTGCCTTCTACCCGAGGAACAACCACGAATTTAAAAGCATGATGAGGAAAATGGCAATACGTTACTTCCCTGCTGGCATGCAGTCAGAGACGTTGCCATGGTAACCTGTAGGTTCGTTGTCGTTCTGTCGGTCACTCAATGCAGAGCATGATACCAGCGGAAAATTGTAAATTTCTCCGTCTTGTGAAGAGTAAGGTAAATTATGAACATAACGAAAGTTGTTTATAATGAAGAGACGTTTCAAGTACGGTAAACTAAGTTTACAGAAAATCAATAGTATAAGAGAAAATGGAGGAAAACAATTCTGTTTTTCCTGTAAAACCCCGTCTATTCAAATATTTTAAAATAATATGCATACAGAAACCTTCCCCGGGAGGAGTATACTCTAAATATGAAGTTTAGTTGAGATCTATCCAGCCGTTTCGAAGTGATGGTGGAAAAACCACTCAGGTTTTCCTATAAACCCCCCGTCTATTCAAACATTTTAAAATGATATGCATATCGAATCCTTCCGCGGGATGAGTGTACTCTAAATATGAAGTTTGGTTGTGATCTATCCAGCCGTTTCGACGTGATGGTGGAGAAACCATTCTGGTTTTCCTATAAACCCCCCGTGTATTCAAAGATTTTAAAATGATATGCATATCGAAACCTTGCCCGGGTTGAGTATACTCTAAATATGAAGTTTGGTTGAGATCTATCCAGCCGTTTCGACGTGATGGTGGAACAGACAAACAAACAGACAGACAAACAGACAAACAGACAAACAGACAAACAAACAGACACGAAACGTAAAAACCACCGATTCGGTCTTGAGTTGACCTAAAACGGATAAATATCTGAAAAATTGGCAAAACAAAAGAAATTACAGACAGCGGACCCCCTACAATTTTATTTATATAGATTAGTCACCTTCCCTATCTGGACATGATGCGAAAGTCCTACCATCTTTTACACTGCTGACTGAATAGTTATGTCTTCTGCAAATTCTCACATATACACGGCCCTTATTCATTAATGATTCCTGGAATGCCCTTCCAGGAAATCATTTCTACCCCAAAGTACCTATACGTATCCTTCCGGTATTCACTAAAGCTCATATGACTGCTATTTATGCTTGCCGTTACGTTTTCCTTGGGTGACTTCTCCGTTAAATTACATTTCCTGATAAGTTCCTTCAACGTTTCCTTACTTTCACCACCTTTCCTAACTCGATTCCTTTCTAACCTGTACCTCCTACTTAATCTCCTTATTTCTCTGTTATATTATAGTGGATATTCGCCACCCCTTGCTACTTTAAAAGCTTTCATACTCCTCATCAAGTGCTTTCATCCCATCTCATAGCATGTTTATATATTTATTTACCATTTTGCACCGATCATAATTATTTTTGGAAACTTCCTGATGCCAATATTATCAACCATATGGTACTGCCTAATATTCCTACTTTTACAACCCTCCTTTCTATACACGAATATTTAATTACGATTAAAATACCTTCGTAATCACTTATACTACTTATCAGTTTCTCTAAAGCTCATCTGGTTATCAATACCACACCTAGAATATTTTCTTTTTGCTTGGTTCTATCACTTTCTGATTCAGCAGTCCTTCCCAGATTAACTTATTGATCATTTGTTGGACAAGCGTTTTCTGTCATTCGCATTACCGTCCCAGTTAAAGTTCACATTTGGTAAACTGAGATAACTCATTACAATCACGTCATTTTCGGTGTCCTTTACCACATACCTGATTATCTTTTTAAACAGTTCTGCGTCAGTACCACCATTTCCACGTCTTTACACCCCGAAACATATTAAAGATGATCCTTACACCAAAAATTTAATATTTTTCATCCTTAACTTTTCGTAGCTTACAAATTCATCTTTCACCGGTATGAATACTCCCTCTCATATCGAATCTATCCTGTTCTATGATAATCACTCCAGTTCCAAGAGAAAATTTGCGCATCTTTGATTTCACCTCTTAGTCATGATTCAATTCCTATTACAATATATGTCTGTATATTTATTTATCCATATTACTTAATTCCATTCCGTACAACACCAACAACACCAAGAACTTTGTAATCCTTATTTGACGTCCAGCTCCAGGTATTCTCATCATTTTTACTTAGTCATTCTCGTTCCCTGAGTACCTCCGTGTAATACTTGTAAAAAAAAAACTCCTATCTTACATATGTCTCCATGGTTCAAGTGAAGGCCATCTGAGCGCAGATTCCTGTCTCTTACTCACCCATTAGGATGTACAATCTCGCATCTACAACATTATTCATCCCTCTAAATCGTTTGACGTACGAATGTATAATTTTACAAGACTGTCGTAGGTGTCAAATATGATATAATTCAAAATATTTCATGTATATAAGGATTGGGACCATGTAGTTGAAGTTATAAAACTAAGTCTTCACAATAGCCAAGGTACTCGACTGATTTCCGATTTCTCCTCTTTATTGCCCAAAATATTTATTTGTGAAACTTAGGTGTTTAACTGACATCTTAATACACGATTGAAGGAGCATTTTTCGAGACTGTGTATCATTAATGGTACCTATGTATTCCTGCGCACGTTGAATGTCTAACTTTTGAACATTTAAACCACTAAAATTACTAATCACATTCCACAAGCTTAATTCATATACTAGGCCTAAGTAATAATGGAGGTTTTATCTTGATTTCTATCAGAGATCGGTCCTGCCTTCTATGAACGTTAAATTCTGTCTCAGATTTCAAATAAACAATAACAATACAATACACCTGTTGGATGGGGCGGGGTGAGGAATGATGACAAAATATGCATTTATATGAAACCGTTTGAATTACCACAAATTTCATATGATATCCTAGGTGTTAAGAAACGTAAGGTTTTAAACAAATTTAACCCCTCAGAGTGTTAAATGGGGGGTTAAGATCCGGAAATTAATATATTCATTCCTTCCTCCGAAATGGTTTAACGTACTAAGACAAAATTCCAAATAGCTGTATATATTTTAAAGCCTAGGTGTGAAATGGGAAGTATTTTTTAACGTTCCACCCCTAAATGTAAAAATGGGGTTAGCTCCGGAAACGAAATTTTTCATCCCTCCGAAACCGTTCGACGTGCAGGGTTTTAATTTTACGAGGAGGTTCTTCTCTTATGTCTTAGGTGTAACATATCGTATAGTTCAAGATATTTCTTCAATAAGGGGTTTGGATAGTGGTTGACTGTCAAAAAGACAATATCCATTTTTTCCGAAACAGTTTCAGGCACTAACTTAAAATTATTTAATTTATTTTCCGGGTTGAACCGTGTTGTTGTTTTCTGTACATCACGTGCAGTTTGCCGACGTTTCGAATACATTGCAGTACTCATTGTCAAGGCGACTGAAATCCCCTACTCGATCCGAGGTAATCAGTCTCCCAGGCAGCAATCACACTACAAACAGTGGTTCCTGAACTTGATCTATATATCCTAGCCTTTCTGGCTGACGTAAGCCCCCTGGCTGTCTCGTGAGAATTCTGGAAAGTATGTGTCACAGCCGGGTAGTCGTTATGTAATAGGAGGTTCGACCTGCGTGTTTATGTTGTGGTCTGTATGTCTTAATCTATGTGTGATAGGCATCCAAGAATTATAGATTTTATATCCATCTTCTAAATTCATATTTTTCGGATGTTCCTTGATTTCGATAGCCTCGCGGATTTTCCTTTCCAGAATGCTTGGCTACGAAGCAAGACACAGAATATAATTTGACAAGACCAAGATATAAGCAGCTATCCCTTGGAATATGAATTTAGAAGAAGGATATACAGTAATTCTTGGATGCCTATCATACATAGATTAAGATATGCAGACCACAACATAAACACGCAGGTCGAACCTCCTATTACATAACGACGCGGGCAAACCCCACTACCCGGCTGTGACACATACAGTATCTTCCAGAATTCTCACGAGACAGCCAGGGGCTTACGTCAACCAGAAAGGCTAGGATATATAGACCAAGATCAGGAACCATTCTTTGTAGTGTGATTGCTGCCTGCGAGACTGTTTACCTCGGATCGGGTAGGGGTATTTTAGTCGCCTTGACAAAGAATACTGCAATGCATTCGAAACGTCGGCAAACTGTACGTGACGTACAAAAAACAACAACACGGTTCAACCCGGAAAATAAATTAAATAAATCTACACTCCGTGGAAGCTTCATCTTTAAGATACTAACTTTAAAATTTTACATGAAGAGTGGTCTCCTATTTCCTAGATGTTAATAAATATTTTAACCCCCTGAAAAAGCATCATTCCTCCATTCCTGTTCGACGTACAAAACCAAAATTTCACAAATTGTTCGCTTTTATGTCCTAGATATTAAATAAAATAGGGTTTAAAACATTCCAATTCTTCTGTACGTTTTTTACAATGAGTGTTAGATCAGAAAATAAATAATCATTCCCACTAAACCGTCTGACGTACGAATTGAGAGTGTATTTTACAGGCTCATCCAACAGTGGACTCGCCAAAATGTAAACCTTTGACTAATAACTTTCAGTTTAAAACCGTAGCGAAGCACAGGTATTTTGCTGGTATATATAAAATAACATGTCCTGACTGACTGACTGACTGACTGACTGACTGACTGATCATCGCCCAGCCAAAACTACAGGACATAAACAAATGAAATTTTGAGGATATGTTTATATTAGAGTGTAGGTGGTTACTAAGGGATGTTTTTGGATATTCCGTCGCTAAGGTGTTAAAAAAGGGGTTGAATTGTTTAAATGAGCACATATATATCTACGAAACCGAAAAGTTTACAGATGTAAAAATTGGTATTTAGAATCCCCTTTAACAATAAAGATACACAATTTTTTTTTGTTTTTGTTTTGGAATATACCCTTAAGGCGGGTAAAAAGTGAAAAAGGAGTCGAATACCTTTTATGAGAATACTTACATCTGAAAACCTGAAGATGTTACAGACATGAAAATTGGTATTTGGAATCTCCTTTAAAAATAAGGAAACACGTATTTTCTTGTTTTTGGAAAATATAGTTAATCGGAGGTTGAACAGCAGTGACAAAGACAATATCTACGGTATATCTCAGAAAAGTAAATTGTTACAGACTTGAAAGTTGGTATTTAGAATCTCCTGTAAGAGTAAAGAAACACGGATAATTTATTTTGGAAAATCCACTTAAGTGGAACTGAAAACTGGGATGAAATTTAAAATGAGAATACCTACAGAACATCTCATAAACTTAACATGTTACAGGCGTGAAAGTGGGTATTTTTAATCTCTTTAAAAAAAGAAATTTATTTTTTCTTTCCGAAAAAACAGTTAAGAGGGGTAAAAAGTACTGAAAAAGCGGTTGAATTATTTTTATTGGATAGTGATATCCCAAAAACTGGAGATGTTACACCGGTGAAAATTGGTTTTTGGAGTCGCCATTAAAAATAAAGAAATACGTATTTACGTATTTCATGGTATTTGGAAAATCCACTTAACGGGGGTGAGGGAATTGAAAATTTTGTTGAATTCTTTGCATGCGGATACTTATATATAAAAAACTAAAGAAACATGTACTCTTTTGTTTTCGGAAAATCCACTTACTGTAATGGGGTGAAAGAACTGAAGAATTAGTTAAATTATTTGTATGAGGATGCGTATAGCACCCGCCCCTCCTAAATTGGCACCAGCATGGGATCTACAGGGCGCGCACGGGTCAAAAGAATGAAATAAATAGGCGCTGAACTAAAGTAAGCTTAGAGGCGTACAAGGGAGGAGAAGCGGGGCATATAACTAAATATGAGAACACATTCGAATTAAAATATTTAACTCACAAACCGGTTTATTGAACCTTAATGATAATGGGAAATGATGCATTAAACAACCCTAATGAATTACATAAAATTTTACAAATGTTTGTTGTAGATTGTTTGTGGACCTCTGTCCGTTATACGTGATAGAAACGAGTACGTTATCGCGAAGCGATGTATCGTGACATATAGCGAATGGTAATTTTATCATAACACTGAGGCTATATTATCGCTAACACATAAAACTAACATGCGTCCGACAACATGTCTGAGCAATCCCTATTCTAATAAAGACGTAGATTTTCCCAATGGAATGACGGAAAATGAAAATACACACATATGATACAACACCTGGGATCGAACCGACCCTCGCCATTCTAGACATCGTCAAGCTGATGGACAGAACCACCCCTGACCTTATGTACAACCACACATGACATAAAAAACACATACATGGTACATGATATGCAAGAAAAATACGTAAAAGGCACTTGATCTTCCTTCTGACACTGTAGACCTCCAATGCCTACGTTGAGCATCGAACTGACAACCTCTTGCGACGAAGGCAGGGTCCTGTAATCCCTATCTAATTATACTCGTACAATAAACAACGATTCATTGGCAAACATTACCATTATCGGCCGGGTCGCTTGCTAATTATTACACTACTCTGCTGTGTTACGTAAATCACATTATCTCTGCCGTTGAAAGAAACCAACATTTCTTTAACAGCCAAGTCCTTCCTTCCTCCGCTTACGGGACATTCAACAAAAAAAGAAACACACTAGGCCAAGGCCAGACGGCAGTTGACCGCCCTCACGGGTCAACACCCATACAACCTTCCCTTTCCAAAGGGAACCGTAACATTTCACTCGGAAGTACATCTCCAATATCCTGCGACCTTACCAGCCTCGCGCAAATCACTTTGAATTAAACACATATCCACCCAGCAGTATCATATCATTTTTTTACAACACGACTCCCGTATCATAATGGTAATCTTTGCCTGATTGTTATTATTATTATTATTATGATTATTATTATTATTATTGTCGTTCTACATAGCTTACCCGCTACCTTGCTTATACATGGTCATCGCGCGGAATCTATACAACAATTATAACGCAATTAAGCACTCGCGCGGCAATTAACATCTGATTACTGACTGCTAATTAATCGATGGTCGGCACACGGCTACTTTATCGTCACACGGCAATACATTATTTAATTAATTAATTTTCACACAAATCGATGTTTAACACACTTATTATGATCACTTCCTGGTATCTTTAATCACAGAATCAATTTAAACTTATCAATCCCTATCTAAGTATTTCAAAGGGTGGAGTTTTTGGCTGTCAGTCCGGCCGTCGAATCTCGCAGCTGCGTGCCTTACGTACTATAGCACTTACCGTTTCATATATCATACACTTACCAAATTAATGAATACTCTAATAACTACTCTCACTGCACTCCCATAAACTAATTATTACTGGTCTTCTGACGCAAATAAACAAACAGAATCTCCCAAGGAATAAATAAATGAATGAATCTCTATCCCCTGCAAAGCTAAAGTATTATATTCCCTTAATTATTTACACTCGATTACTCAGACCTGTAGTCGGTTTCCTAAGCTAAGACTTAATTACTACGCACCCATTCCGGCGCTCTATTTCAACAGGACTACATCTTTTAATCTCTTATAGCGTCAGTTTACAATAAATATTCCCATCCCTTCTATGCATGCCAGATATTAGAACTTTGTACTCATCTCTATCACAGGATGACGCCTTCGTCAACTCGGGAAGTCCATCCTGAGTTTACTCCTCCTCCATGGGCACCACGGTGATGAGTTCCATTACCAGTCCATCTTGAAGTTGACGAGCCATTGTTTGATGCTGGTGGAGCCGCTAGCACTTAATCCTGTACAGACACAACGTCACTGTTTAATTCACACTCCGGTTAACAGCGTTCAATGTGAACGTCCGGTCACGATCTCATATGCGACTACGTAAGATTATTATATTATAGTAATCGTAATAATATGACTTTTCAGGTCACGATTTTCCAAAAGTTAACACTGGCGTCACAGAGATCAAACTAAACACTGTTTATGCAAATTGTATTATTTCACTTAAAATAGGAATTAATTTCACTTGAACAAAGACCTAACGAGGGCTTAACGGAGCATAGCTTCGCCGTCGATAAGCCGCAAACCCGGACTGACGCTTGTCCCTTCCTGCAGTAGTTTTTACTAGGGAGCGATACCCCTTCCACTAATTTGCGTAGCGCCTATTCCCGGCGTACTCGAGGTAAAATAGTACGGGTGACCGGTGACCAATATCTAGTTGGTGCGATTGAGACATAACCACTCACTTATCCTTCGGTGAATCTCTTTAAATTAATTAAAATATGTTCTGCTTCCCCTACCACACGGGGTGAAGTCCCGATCTCGAGGAGCTGTCGTGAGACTAAACAGATGGCCCCAGTACTTTTCCACGCAGAAACAACACAGTATTCTTTCTTCGGCTGAAAGTTATCACGGAAGAGGACATTAAACACTCTAAATAAATGTCCCAATGACATTTATCCCTTTTAAATCGAGATATGAGCCCCTAATTCGAGTTTTATTAATTTTCTATCTCGTAGGTAATTAAGTTGGCCAGTCCGATTCCAAGATGGCTCCTATATTCCGTTTCGAAAAAGTTAGTTTCCCCTCATTCTGTGAGTCTTGAGGAGGGATGTCTTCTCTCGAGTGATGTCACAGGGAATCCCCATTCATAACCCCTCCCGGGTCTAAGTTAGCTTGGCTTCCTCTGCGGGGCCCCCGCTACACAAAGGATAATACTGCGCAATAAGTCGCAGACAAAGAAATCTTGTAGAATAATTTTAAAAGACACAATTTATCTATCTTAATGGTATGAATATTAATTAGTTTCGGTATGACCTCTATTAATAATATGAATATTAATCATTTTCAGCGTTCTTTCCCTTTAATAGCATTGCGTGCGTAATTACGGAGATCGATATCAACCTAAGGTCCTTGGATCATGCCCCTGTCGGGTTCATATTCCCCTCTCCCCGAGAAGAAATGGGTACAGGCACTGGACACATTTCGTCGCTAAATATTCAATTGGCAATATCGATTCACAATTGTTTCCAAATCTTTGCTTTTTGGCGAAGTTCCTGGTTCTCTCTCTCCAAATAATATACTATCTGACGCAATGCTTCTCTGTAGTTCTCCAGGTACTGACATTCTGGACATTCTTCATCCCCAAGATCTCTCTGTGAAAACAAATTCTCCAAATAATTGACTCCTTCGGCTTCCTCATTTGGTCCCGACTCTTCATCTGACACGTCACGTCGATCTTCTTCTCCGTCTTCCTCATCGTCTTCTTCTTCCGTTGCTCCAAGTTCTTCAGCGTTGTCCACGTCTTCTAAGTTGCCTCCGGACGTATGGTAAAACTTCAGATTTGCCGCGTTGTAGATGGTTTCGGTCGCGCCGTCCATGCTTTGCACCTTGTACGCGTTGTTGTCGAGGTTCTGGATGACTCGGTAAGGACCGATGTACAGTTCAGCGAACTTGTGGTAGAACTTGTTAGGTGGATCGGAAACTGTTGGTCGTTTAACGAGAACAAGTTCCCCTACGCGCAGTGGTCGATGGTACCTCTTGTTACGGAGACGACGTAATCTTCGTTCTGCTTGGGCCTTCAAATATTTTGCTGTCTCCTGTATGCATAGCTCAACCGATAGCCTAGGATCCTGCGGACATTTTAAGACCTCGTGCCATGGTCTCTTCGGAAAACTGTCGAAATGAATCACTGACGGAATTTGGCCGGTGGATTCGTGGATAGTGCCGTTGATACTTTCTGTGATAACAGGAATCACGTCCACCCAACGCCAATGTTGTCTAGGACAGTAAATACGGCAAAACTTTGCGATTTCTCGCATTATCCGCTCTGCGGGATTCGACTCCGGATGCCTAATAGAACTTAGATGATGTTTGATGTTTAAGTTGTCGATGTCTCGCTTGAAGTTTCCCGATGTGAACTGCGACCCATGATCAGTGAGGACGCATTCGGGCTTGCCCATACGTGGTATGATTTTATTCTTCAACTGATTTATGACGGCTGTAGTGTTTGCCTTCTGGATTGGACAGAGAGTAACGAATTTTGAAAACACATCCACGCATACCAAAATGTATTGAAGCCCTCTCTTTCCCTTGGGAAGTGGTCCGTAAAAGTCTAAAGCGAACAGTTCCCGAGGTTTACTTGGCAACAACGGCTTCGGTTTTTGCTTAAGTAGGTATGGGTTGGGTTTTACCCGTTGGCAAATGTCGCAAGTAAGGAGTACCTGCTGAACAGTTTTTCTCAAATTTTTCCAGATAAAAGTTTCCCGAAGTGTAGCAATTACTTTGTCTCTCCCTGCGTGACCTGTAACGTGATGAGCGAGCCAAACTAAATCAACCTGCAACGTCGTTGGTACCACGATCCTGAATTGCGTGTGGTCCTCGTCCACGAATTTATGCAGCATGCCATTAAAAAATTGGTACTTCTCGGATCTTTTCTGAAGTTCACGGTATTCATCCGTCCCTGGCTGTATTCTCCGTTGGAGGAAATCGATCAACTTCTTCATTTCCGGACATTTCTGCTGTTCTTCTCCAATAGTCCGCAGCCTTTCTATGATTTCGCGGTCCCCATGTTCTATCAACTGTATTTGGTTAACCACGATAGGTTCCGGATCTGGATTTCTACTGAGGGCGTCTGCGATTACATTTGCCTTTCCGGCGCAGTGCTCGACTGTAATGTCGAATTGCTGCACAAACAAGCACCACCGGCTGACTCTCTCGCTTGTTAATGCAGATTTCATCATGAACGTCAGAGCTTTGTGATCCGTTCTCAACACAATTGGGTACCCATAAATGTATTTCTTCCAATGGTTAAGAGCGGTCACGATCGCGAGCATCTCCAGTTCGGTCACGGTGTATTTCGACTAATGCGACCTTAATTTGCGACTCTTGAAAGCCAAATAGGTGATCCTCTGTTCGGGTTCGGGCGTCTCTTGATACAATACTGCCCCAACTCCTATAACTGACGCATCAGTTTGCACAATAAACTTTTGTGTATAGTCCGGATATCCTAATTTTGCACTATGGGCCAACAGATCCTTTGCTTTAGCAAATGCTTCGTCGCAGGCGAGGTCCCATTTCCACCTATTGTTTTTCTTGAGGAGATCTTGTAATGGTGCAACTATACTGGTGAAGTTCGGACAATGATCCGCGAAAAAAATACAAACTCCTAAAAATTGCCTGACATGTTTCACCTTCGTCGGCTTTGGAAAATTTTGAATTGCCTTTAATTTAACAGGATTGGGCATAATTCCTTCTGAGTCGATCACATGACCTAAGAATAGGATACTCCTTTGGCAGAAATTAGACTTGGGTAGGTTCACCTTGAAGTTGTTCCTTTCTAATTCAGCTAATAGTTTATCAAGTTTCTCCAGGTGCTCTGGCAAAGTTTCTGATGCAATAAGGATGTCATCCACGTACCTCACCGTAAACTGTTTAACTTCGTCACTGAGGTTACGATCTAGTGCCCTAATGAGCGCTGACCCTGCTGTTTTCAATCCGAAAGGTAACCGGTTAAAAACGTAGGTTTGCCCATCAAACAGAAACCCGGTCAAAATTTTGGTGGCTGGGTCAAGTTCAACGTGATGAAATGATGATGTCAGATCAACCCCACTAAATAGTTTCATGCCCCGGAACTTCTTAAGGACCTCTTTTATACACGGGGCCTGGTCATACTCTGGGATTAATCGCTGGTTTATTGCTCGCGCGTCGAGGCAAACCCGCAACGAACCGTTGCCCTTCTCCACCACGACCAACGGATTCAAAAATGGTGTGGGTGATTTTGATATAATTCCGTTATCTTCCATCTCCTGTATAATTTTCTTCACTCCAGCGTGAAACTTTTCAGGTATCGGATATGGTCGTTGCCGGAATGGTTCCCAATTGTTGACGACTAAAGAATATTTGAAATTTGGAATTTTTCCTGGACGTGAACCAAATACATTTTCGTGTCTCTCTATGACTTACTGTAATGTGCCTTTGTCTTCCTCCCCTATCTTCGCTTCGTCGATCTTTTCTTGGACTACCTCCGCCAATGACGGTCCTTCATTCTCCGCTTCTAACTTGAAAATCATCCCTTCAAACTCCTTGATCATCTCGTCCCGATAGGCATCCCAGTTTGGGAAACAATCTCCTCCTTCTTGTTTCAATTGTTCTATCTCCATGGTCCAAATTTTCTCCTCTCCGTTTTGTCCCTCGAAGTCGTTCAACCTTACATCTCCCTGAATTGAATCGTTCCTGAATCTAATTTCATTCTTGTCCATGTCAATGACCGCTTTGAATTCCCGAAGAAAATCAGCTCCAATGATGATATTATATTCCATTCTAGTCAGAATTATAAATGGATGTGATATGAGATTGTTCCCAATTTCCAAATCTAGATAGGCCTGGCTATTGCATGTAGTTGTGCGGTCCGGAATTATTCCTCGAACCTTAATATTCGAAATCGGAATGATTGGAATACGTTGCTTCGATTCCAGTTCTTTAACTAATACTTTAGATACTACGCTAACGCTCGCGCCTGTGTCTACAAGGCAACGAACCAGCAACTGGTTGACACGGACATAAATGACGGGTAACGCTCTAATTGGTTTCGGACATGCCTGAACGGGATCTTCAACGAGATCATCGGGCTGGACTATCCAAGATGTGATGGTCACGGACGTCCACGGTTCCCCCTTTGCGTCGGTAGTCCTCGAAAATCCGACTATCTCCTCACTAGGTTTTCCTAATTTTGTTTTTAGCTGACCTCCGCCTCCACTTGGATATGGTGGTGCGCGGGTATCAAGATTACTGGCACGGTTCGCGGCATTATGTGCCTGCAGTTCGAGGCTCTCTGCCCCTCGACATTCATCCGACTTGGCAAACTGCTGCATCGAATCTTTCCACATATCGTTTCCGGCTTGGGTATCTCGCAGATCTCTGACGTAACGGCGTGACTCATTTCTCCTGTCATTTAGGTCACCCCGATAGTATTCTCGCGGTTTGTTATTTTGTCGACCACGGTTACCCCAGTATGAATTGGGTGTTCTCTCGTAAGGCCGTCGCCCTCGTGCGCCAATCTGTCCGTGGTTGTACCTCCCTGACTGATACCATTGACTCCTACCCTGGTCATTCCGATACTTCCACTGGTGGTTTTCCCACTTCGGAGATCGCCAATCCCTATTATTTCTGTTCTGGTTGCCTGTCTGAGCGTCAGTCTGAGTACTTGTCACCTGAGTACTCCGGTTTACCGACTGATCTCCCTCTCGAACGTTTAACGTGTTGATGGCTTCTACGTTTCTAGCTCGACCGTGCCCGACATGAGATGTCTGATCCAACTGTCTTAACACGTGCTCGGCTTCCACTGTCGTACGAATATTTGCCGCAATCAACATGCGCTGGACGTCAGCTGGGAATTGCCTCGTAATGGCGGTTATTAATTCATTTTCTGTCGGCGGGCTGTCCAGTTCGCGCATCTTCACCAGCTGAGACGTGAAATAGTCACAGAACCTCGTGGGTCCTCCCGAAGCGTACCTCCTCGAGTAAAGCTCTAACCTCAGCCCTTGCTGCGTGTCCAAACCCCACTATTTTTCCAAAAATAGCTTCTTAAAGCCTTCATAGCTATCGAAACAGTAGCGGAAAGCTTTAAACCATTCAAGAGCCTGGTCTTCCAAGAATTTTTCCACTACTCGTAATTTCCTATCCGCTGGTACCCGATGATCCGCCATATAATCATCTACCTCGCGGAGGAAACTTTTTGGCGTAGTCCTAGTGCCTGGTTTGAACTTCTTTGGCTTATCATCCGCCGAACGTAAGAGGCTATACACAGGCAACGAATTTTGGCCAAGCAAGGTCGACGTTCTCTCGTCCATTGCCGGTAACTTATATTCTTCATTGCCAGGTAGTTGTTCCTTGAACAGACTGTAGCCTAACTGGTGCGATCCGCTACCTAATTCCATTTTCTTCATTCCAGCTGTTTCCATTTTGAAATGGGGCGCGTCCTGAATATCTAATTTCTTCATTCCCTCTATTTCTTCGCGAAGTGCATTAATTTGTTCTTCGTGGATCTCCAATTTCACCATCACTTTCGAGCCTTTCTCTTCGCTCCATTCGTGGATCTGTTTAGCAGTCTCTCCTACTATTTGTCCTGACACTTCCTTCCGTATCCTGGCAAAAGTTAGTTTCGCATCGGACTGCACTGCTTGCGATACCGACGTAATTTTTTCCTCCAGGGCCTCGATTACCGCCAATGCTTTTTCGGTCCTTTCTTCAACGATCCGGATATTTGTCTGATTGTCCTCGACCTGCTCCCTCATCTCTTCGATCTTCGTGTCGCGGTCATTCGCTTTGGACCTGACCTGTTCCATTTCATCATTCAGCTGATCGATTTTCCCTTTGACATCCCCGATTTCGCCCTTCACGCGAGTTATGTCTCTCTCGATACCGGTCTCAACCTGATCAAGCCGCTCAACTATTCCCTCGACCTTTATTTCAACAACGGCATTGAGCTGAGAAACCGCGTCTATTTTATCGCTTAGTTCCTTAGCCCCCTTTTCGCATTGTTGTTGAACCTCCTGAATTTTGTTCATTAGACTACTGCATTTCTCCTCGATCATCTTACTAGTCTCTGTTCTGTTTTCTTCCAACTTAACCTCAAAATGCGTTAATTTGCCGTCAAAGTTCTCTAATTGATCTCTGACCTCTGCACGCCCCTGCTTGCACTCATTTTCAAGCGTCTTAATATCGTCCTTCACGCTGTCCCTAATCTGCGCAATGTTCTCTTCCATCCTATTTTCAAGTGTCTTAATATCGTCCTTCATTTCCTCCCGATTCGCCTTTAAATCGTCCTTCATGCTGTCCCTAATCTGCGCACTATTCTCATCCATCTTATTTTCAAGTGCCCTACTCTGCGCACTATTCTCATCCATCTTATCTTCAAGGGCCCTACTCTGCGCAATGTTCTCTTCCCTACTTTTCTTTAAATCGTCCTTCAACTCCCTAATCTGGTCCATCAAAGCCCGCATGGCTTCCCTATCCATGTCGCTATCCTTTGAGATGACAGGACCCCCCTCGCTAACGTCGGCGTCAACAATCCACAACAATATATAATTATTATTTATTTTAAAGGAAAAGATTTCTCTATCCAAACTTTACGTTCTTCCAGCTTCAAATACAAAAAAAATTTAAATCATTATTGCAAATTAAGCCTCAAAACGGCTATAATTGAAGGTGCCTAACTGCCTGACATCATTAAGGCTCATGAAATTTATATTTAAAAAAAAGCAACGGGACATTTCCGAAAAATGATTATAATAGTAGCCCTCAAATTCAGTTAATAAAGTTGCCGGTTGACCTGTAATTCTAAAATTGGGCTCGATTTTAAATACCAACACATGTGGTATAGTGCCAGTAAATCAACCCATGCCCTCAGCATTGAGGTCCTTCAAACACACAAAGTCATCAGAATCTCAAACTGAACCCATGAAATCAACCTACTGCCACTCGAAAAAGAAAAGTAGGCGTGAGGTTACCTCTTCTCATCTACGGTTATACTAACGTAAAATGTTTCCTAATAGCAGGTTGTTTGGTGACGAAACACGCACCACTGGCTAATATCCGTGAATAGATATGCACTAAGAAAGAGCCATTATTCACTTCGAACCTCACTTATGGGAAATTCATTTCATTGTTTCCCGGGATTCGAACTAAACCCTTTGAATTTTGGATACGCCCCTGCTTACGCGAATGTCATGGCTCTGCCCATATCATTGGACCATTACTGTGTTCTCATTCATAAAACGATTTAAGATTGACATCAAGGTGTCACTTATTCAATTATAATGAACTGGGCCTCGCGTGGAAATGTCAGAAGCAGGCATGGGTTACCAAAATAATCGTGCCCACTCCTGGAAGCCGCACAAGTATGCCTTGCCTATTACACAACACAACACGCCCCTATCTTCGCATTGTTAGTATGCGATAGGCGGGATAATTATGCGCCTATTAAACATTAAGATACACCTATTAAACCGTAAAACATGTCCCACCTTGGGCCGTATTTATATAGCCACACATTGGATTTCATTTTATATGGCGCTAAATTTCCTAAATCTGGGTAGCCCTTATTTACGGACATATCGAGCCCCACAGTTCACTTACGCCCTTTTATCTAGCACCACGTTGGACGCGCCATTTAGTATATGCACCCGCCCCTCCTAAATTGGAACCGGCATGGGATCTACAGGGCGCGCACGGGTCAAAAGAATGAAATAAATAGGCGCTGAACTAAAGTAAGCTTAGAGGCGTACAAGGGAGGAGAAGCGGGGCATATAACTAAATATGAGAACACATTCGAATTAAAATATTTAACTCACAAACCGGTTTATTGAACCTTAATGATAATGGGAAATGATGCATTAAACAACCCTAATGAATTACATAAAATTTTACAAATGTTTGTTGTAGATTGTTTGTGGACCTCTGTCCGTTATACGTGATAGAAACGAGTACGTTATCGCGAAGCGATGTATCGTGACATATAGCGAATGGTAATTTTATCATAACACTGAGGCTATATTATCGCTAACACATAAAACTAACATGCGTCCGACAACATGTCTGAGCAATCCCTATTCTAATAAAGACCTAGATTTTCCCAGTGGAATGACGGAAAATGAAAATACACACATATGATACAACACCTGGGATCGAACCGACCCTCGCTATTCTAGACATCGTCAAGCTGATGGACAGAACCACCCCTGACCTTATGTACAACCACACATGACATAAAAAACACATACATGGTACATGATATGCAAGAAAAATACGTAAAAGGCACTTGATCTTCCTTCTGACACTGTAGGCCTCCAATGCCTACGTTGAGCATCGAACTGACAACCTCTTGCGACGAAGGCAGGGTCCTGTAATCCCTATCTAATTATACTCGTACAATAAACAACGATTCATTGGCAAACATTACCATTATCGGCCGGGTCGCTTGCTAATTATTACACTACTCTGCTGTGTTACGTAAATCACATTATCTCTGCCGTTGAAAGAAACCAACATTTCTTTAACAGCCAAGTCCTTCCTTCCTCCGCTTACGGGACATTCAACAAAAAAAGAAACACACTAGGCCAAGGCCAGACGGCAGTTGACCGCCCTCACGGGTCAACACCCATACAACCTTCCCTTTCCAAAGGGAACCGTAACATTTCACTCGGAAGTACATCTCCAATATCCTGCGGCCTTACCAGACTCGCGCAAATCACTTTGAATTAAACACATATCCACCCAGCAGTATCATATCATTTTTTTACAACACGACTCCCGTATCATAATGGTAATCTTTGCCTGATTGTTATTATTATTATTATTATGATTATTATTATTATTATTGTCGTTCTACATAGCTTACCCGCTACCTTGCTTATACATGGTCATCGCGCGGAATCTATACAACAATTATAACGCAATTAAGCACTCGCGCGGCAATTAACATCTGATTACTGACTGCTAATTAATCGATGGTCGGCACACGGCTACTTTATCGTCACACGGCAATACATTATTTAATTAATTAATTTTCACACAAATCGATGTTTAACACACTTATTATGATCACTTCCTGGTATCTTTAATCACAGAATCAATTTAAACTTATCACTCCCTATCTAAGTATTTCAAAGGGTGGAGTTTTTGGCTGTCAGTCCGGCCGTCGAATCTCGCAGCTGCGTGCCTTACGTACTATAGCACTTACCGTTTCATATATCATACACTTACCAAATTAATGAATACTCTAATAACTACTCTCACTGCACTCCCATAAACTAATTATTACTGGTCTTCTGACGCAAATAAACAAACAGAATCTCCCAAGGAATAAATAAATGAATGAATCTCTATCCCCTGCAAAGCTAAAGTATTATATTCCCTTAATTATTTACACTCGATTACTCAGACCTGTAGTCGGTTTCCTAAGCTAAGACTTAATTACTACGCGCCCATTCCGGCGCTCTATTTCAACAGGACTACATCTTTTAATCTCTTATAGCGTCAGTTTACAATAAATATTCCCATCCCTTCTATGCATGCCAGATATTAGAACTTTGTACTCATCTCTATCACAGGATGACGCCTTCGTCAACTCGGGAAGTCCATCCTGAGTTTACTCCTCCTCCATGGGCACCACGGTGATGAGTTCAATTACCAGTCCATCTTGAAGTTGACGAGCCATTGCTTGATGCTGGTGGAGCCGCTAGCACTTAATCCTGTACAGACACAACGTCACTGTTTAATTCACACTCCGGTTAACAGCGTTCAATGTGAACGTCCGGTCACGATCTCATATGCGACTACGTAAGATTATTATATTATAGTAATCGTAATAATATGACTTTTCACGTCACGGTTTTCCAAAAGTTAACACTGGCGTCACAGAGATCAAACTAAACACTGTTTATGCAAATTGTATTATTTCACTTAAAATAGGAATTAATTTCACTTGAACAAAGACCTAACGAGGGCTTAACGGAGCATAGCTTCGCCGTCGATAAGCCGCAAACCCGGACTGACGCTTGTCCCTTCCTGCAGTAGTTTTTACTAGGGAGCGATACCCCTTCCACTAATTTACGTAGCGCCTATTCCCGGCGTACTCAAGGTAAAATAGTACGGGTGACCGGTGACCAATATCTAGTTGGTGCGATTGAGACATAACCACTCACTTATCCTTCGGTGAATCTCTTTAAATTAATTAAAATATGTTCTGCTTCCCCTACCACACGGGGTGAAGTCCCGATCTCGAGGAGCTGTCGTGAGACTAAACAGATGGCCCCAGTACTTTTCCACGCAGAAACAACACAGTATTCTTTCTTCGGCTGAAAGTTATCACGGAAGAGGACATTAAACACTCTAAATAAATGTCCCAATGACATTTATCCCTTTTAAATCGAGATATGAGCCCCTAATTCGAGTTTTATTAATTTTCTATCTCGTAGGTAATTAAGTTGGCCAGTCCGATTCCAAGATGGCTCCTATATTCCGTTTCGAAAAAGTTAGTTTCCCCTCATTCTGTGAGTCTTGAGGAGGGATGTCTTCTCTCGAGTGATGTCACAGGGAATCCCCATTCATAACCCCTCCCGGGTCTAAGTTAGCTTGGCTTCCTCTGCGGGGCCCCCGCTACACAAAGGATAATACTGCGCAATAAGTCGCAGACAAAGAAATCTTGTAGAATAATTTTAAAAGACACAATTTATCTATCTTAATGGTATGAATATTAATTAGTTTCGGTATGACCTCTATTAATAATATGAATATTAATCATTTTCAGCGTTCTTTCCCTTTAATAGCATTGCGTGCGTAATTACGGAGATCGATATCAACCTAAGGTCCTTGGATCATGCCCCTGTCGGGTTCAGTATATCTAAAAGAAGTAAATATGTTACAGATGTGAGTATTGGTATTTAGAATCTCCTTTAAAATACAGAAACACGTATTTTTTGTTTTCGGAAAAGAAAGAATTGAAGAATTGAAAAGAAAGAAAGAAAGAAAGAAAGAAAGAAAGAAAGAAAGAAAGGAATAAAGAAAGAACTAAAATTAGTTGAATTATTTGTATGAGGATGCTTATATCTAAAAAAACTAAAGATGTTACAGACGTGCAAAATGGTATTTGGAATCTCCTGTAAGAATAAAGAAACACGCATTTTTTATTTTCGGAAAATCTACTTGGTGGGGGGAGGTGAAAACAAGTAAAGAAAGAGTTGAATTCTGTTTGTGAGAATACGTACATCTCAAAAACTATAGATGTGACGGACGTGAAAGTTGGTATTTTGAATTTACTTTTTAAAAATATAGAAACACGTATTTATTGTTTTCGGAAAGTCCACTTAAGGGGAGAAAGGGGTGAAAAGAAGTGAAGAAAAGTTGAATTCCTTTTATGGAGACAGTGATATCTCAAAAAGTGAAGATGTTACAGACATGAAAACTGGTATTTGTAATCTCCTTTAAAAATAAATAAGCAGACATTTTTTTGTTTTCTGAGAATCCACTTAAGGGGGTGAAAAGAATTGAAAAGGTGGGTGAACTTTTATAACGAGTACCGGTGTATCTACAGTATATATCAAGAACTTAACAAGTTACGGACGTGATATTTGTGGGAAGTCCTTTAAAATATCAATATAATGGTCCGTTATTGGACATAAATTTTCCAGCTAACTCATTCTTGGTTGCCTGCGTTTCGCCCTCGTGTGCTAAGTTAGGCTCGTCAGTTGGGACTTAGCACACCACCCATGGCGCAAGGCTAGTGCATACCGTGGAGGCCACTGCATAGGCTATTTGAAGCCACCAGTAGTGCCAATGCACTATGAGAGCTATGTCTCATTTCCAAAATAGATGCCTGCCTGGCCTTCAAATGATGTAGATGTTGATTCCCATAGGGAACCTAAAATATTTGTCCCGAATGAGTAAATTTATAATACCAATATAATATTTTAATACCAATATATATATATTGGGAATCAACATCTACATCAAGTCCTTTAAAAGTAAAGAAACATGTATTTTGTTGTTTTAGAAAAAATCATTTTTGTGTATAGTTATATATTAAAAACTGAAGATGTTACAGACGTGGAAATAGGTTTTTGGAATCTCTTTCAAAAACAAATAAACAATTTTATTATATTTTTTATTTTTATTTTTGACTTGAGAGAAGACTGATTCTCACATATATACTTCTATGTCACACTGTCATCTTAGTTACAAAAGGCAAATACCTGGATCGTGGTATACAAAGAGTTTCTGGGGCAAATGAAACTCAAGTTTTCGGTGAGTTTTTGTACTTTAGGTATTTTCAGATAATGTCTAAGTACAGTACCGAAGAACGATTACTTTTAACAAATTATGAAATTCACGCGAGCGAAGCCGTGGGTAACAGTTAGTACATACATATTTCTATATAGGTTATATATTTGAGATTGGGGCATACACTTCCAATTTCGGATTTATTGTGCATGTTTTCGAATTTTATTACTTATATTATTTAACACGTTTTACAAGCATTCTTAAAAATGTAAAATTTTAATGCCGTGAACTCTGGGCAATGAAACGGTTCAAAGGGAACTGGAACTTACCAAGATACACTTTTGAATCGTACTAGAATCATTCAAGAAGCTAGAAACTTAGGGATTGCGTCCTGGTGATTCGCTGAACGTTATGCAGAACGTGAAGCGTGAACTGAAAGGTATCCTAGGAAACCTGGACTTCGTCTGCAAACAAAGTATCGTGATGCCCTTAAACGAAGTACGGGCTAGGACATCATGTTAGCTACAAACAAATATTTGGCTGGTACAGATAATGTGGATCTACAGAATGTTAATACCTCCACTCACTCCCGATTCAAGTACTATCCTGTCACGTCCGTAGATGTAGAGAGATGATTCTCCGCACTGAAGCTAATTTTAACAGACAAACGCCACAGAGTTATACCAGAAAACTTTTTTTAGTGTACTGAAAATAAAATTATAGACAGGAAATGTAGAATGTGCAGTTTAAAATGAAAGAGGAATGTGTATTTAAGCGTGTTTTTTCACGTTGTGTTTTTCTTACACGGTTTTCTTACAGCCTTACTAACTGATGTATCATGTGTGTTAATTAACTACGTCTAATCTAGGAGACGTGTGCATACTTTTTAACAGTGAATACTGATGGATTGATACGTCTTACTGTACAAACCATGCACGGATTGTTTGTTCTAGTGGAACAACCGCAGCTGTCAATAGTGTGATTGTTGATTTTCAGTCATTCTTTTCATTCATGATTTTATGTATTGATGTGGGTACATCGCACGAGTCTAGTAAAGGAATGTAACATTTGCATTTCATACCAGTGTTTAATAGCATGGAAATAAGTGCATATTTCATCACTTTTTTCAGCATAGTTAGAAGCGTATATTGGTGATTTATACAGCATATAAATCCGACGTCTAGTCATGAATACAGTTCTTCTGTATGCCGACCATCAGAGCGGTCTTAGGTTGCATTGTTGTAAAGGCTCTATATTTGGTGAGTAACCTCCTATTCGTCGTTGGCTAACCGGGTAAGGTCCTCAGAAAAGGCCTGGCAGAAGACATTGAGGTTGTCTTTCCTGTAACCAGTCTGCAATCCAGTTCCTGATGGTAGTGTGCTAATTTTATGAGAGTCGTATCTAGTAGTCAGTTGAATAGGGTGCAACAGAGGCAGTCATCCTGTCTCATTCCCGTCTGGATGGGGACGTTTTCGGAAAGCTTATTTCTGAACTTGTCTTTGGAAGCTGTGTTCCTCAGAGTAGCCTGGATTAATTTGGAGGTCTTCTCACCTAGGCCTAGTTCACATACGGTGGAGAAGAGGGTCTGTCTGTTAATTGAATCATATGCTTTCTGGAAATCAACTAAGATGACTACCCAGGGGTGTGCATCACGATTCCCGAATGCAAGGACAGAGTTGAGGATTTATATATGCTCTGCGTAAGATCTATAACACTAGTGTGAAAACCGGACTGATATTCACCTAGCTGGGAGTCCAGTTGCTTGGTGACTGTTCTTTGGATGGATTTAGAGAGGATTTTATTTGTGACAGATATTAAAGAGGTGCATTTGTAACTGTCGAGTTCAGTCTAATTACTTTTCTTGCCTACAAGATGGAGGTCCATCCCACTGTTAAGGTCTCTGTTACCCATATGCCCTGTATGATCTGATGGAAGCTCTATAGATATTGTTCATCCGCAACTTTGTACATCTCCGCAACTGTGCCGCCTTCACCTGAGGCCTTGTCGCTCCTGAGTTTCTTGATAATATCCTTTTATTTTATCTGGTTGGTGGTATGCAGTCTGGATTCCTCGTAGGGAGCTCGTGGAATGCGAGTCTCTCTTGAGGTTCTTCTGCGTTGAGGGATTTTTGGAAGTGTCCTCCAAGGGCACTGGTGTAACCCCTATTGTTGATTTGAAGAGTTCCATCAGGTCCACGAAGATGAAGGGTGGGGACCGTGTAATGTGTCAGCTACTTCTTGAGTTCCCTGTAGTAAGTCCCTTGAGTTGTTCCTCCTGAAGATTTCCTCTTCCTGTTGTATCAGGGTCCTATTGTAGTTCCTCTTAGATCTGCGGATAGTGTTGACATTTATTTTTCTATGCGTAGGAAAGGCCTGTTAATTGGATTCATTTTTGCACTGGTTACACCTGACCCAGGCTTTGCGCCTTTCCTTTATAGCTCGATCACATTATGAGGTCCACCAAAAATCCTTGCCTTTGTTGGTTGAGGCAGGGGTGGTTTCTTGTGCGGCATCCAGTAGAACTACTGGCATGATGAGCTAGTTTTGTTTCTGTGCTTTATTTTTTCCTTAGAGCGGTCTTGAAATCACAGTCTTGAGCATGTAGTCGTAGGATGTTGAACTTTGGTATCTCGGAGCACTTTGTGGTATTAGGTGATCTTCTCAATGGTTGTAAGTTGGTTTTCACTAGGGAGAAGTAGTGGAGGTCAGCGTTTAAGTTAGCTCTTCTTAGTACTTTCACATTCTGCATCTGCATGTGTTACCTCTAGTCTAATAGCCATATCTATCTAGAATTCACCTAGCATGGGATTTAGGACCAAGTCATATTTGGCACAAATGTCTATGAGTCATTCTCCGTTCCTATTTGCCCTCTTATGGGCTGGATAGTGGCCCACTAACTAAGATACATTTCCGCTTTGCCGACTTGTGTGTTGAAATTGCCCATGAGTATGGTGGTATGGTGTTGTGGAATCTTATCAAGGGTTTCCTTTAAAATTTTCCAATACTGTTCAACCATTTATCGATATTTCCTCTTTGTGTCATTTGTGGGTGCATGGATGTTCACTATTGTATATGCTCTCTTGCGGAACCTGAAGGATAACGAGGAGGTCCTACCATTAGGTGAAGTGAATCCTGTTATGCGATCCACCATCCTATGATGTACAGGAAAACCAGTACTCGGGTGTAGCATCGTCTTCATCACCCTGACGCTTAATATCCCTATGCAGATTCTGTATCCTTGGGATTCCTTTGCATCTTCGTCCGTGAAACAGGTCTCTTGTAATGCTGCTATCTTTATGTTATATTTGTCCAACGCGCATAGAGTGCGTTTCACTACCTTTAGCAACGAGTTGATGTCAATTGTAACTAGGTAGGTGATATTTCTCTTGTTCGGTTGTTGTTTATATGGAGAATACATAAAAGTGCAGGTTACTCAGAAAGTTTTGCTCGGAAAATGCCATTATTCGTACAACAGTCAATCGTACTGAGAGAACTACCTGTCCACGGAAGATTTTACTGAAGTCACTTGTTTCTTTCTGCCGTGAAGCAGTATGAACCTAACTAATCATGTTGAGTAAGTTTTGAAAGTCCTTTCAGGCAATTATCCAGGCTGACTCGCAACGTTTGACGGTTCACTGCTCCCTTTCGAATAACCACTAGTTAAGGTCGGGACACACGTTAAAGCACTGTGCCCGATACGTGAGTCGATTGAATGTTGACCATCGCCCGGAAAAAGAAATGTACGATATAATGCTTAAACATCATAGTATCATAGTCGAGCACCTCAACACACCGGAGGAGATCGAGTGCTATCCGTTTACTTTACATTTTAAAGTCGACGGTGTGGTTCCGGCAGGTAGGGCTAGATGAAGTTTATCAGTTTCGTGTCTGTATCACTGCTAACTTCAGTTTTGACGTGACATTGCTTACATACGAAGGGGTGCTACAAAGGCAGACCTCACCATATCATCCTACTGCTCACCGACTGTAAACCACAAAGCAATTGTTCTAATGTCGTTACGTAGTCACTATCCGTGACTTGATATCTAACTCATTTGAAATACACCCATTCACACGGTACTTGCGATGCGCCGCCCGAGCGTACTCAGTACCGCTTGACTCACTGGTGCTAGATGACGTGTCGTTTGTTTGATTTGCTTAAGGTATCAGTACAAATTAGGGGCTGTCTGGCTGAGGCGGTAAAGGCGTGCTCGGTTCGCCCGGAAGGACGTGGGTTCGAATCCCCGTCAGGAAGTCGTAAAATTTAAGAAACGAGATTTCCACTTCCGGAGGTGCATATGGCCCTGAGGTTCGCTCAGCCTACACCAAAAGTGAGTACCAGGTTAATTATTGGGGGAAAAGTCGGCCAGGCGTAGAGCTAACCACTCTACCCCCTCACGTGCCGAGGTTAACAGTGGTGGAAGCCTTTACCTTCCACCCCTCCAAATGCCTTCATGGCCTGTACGGAGGTTACTTTGCTTTGCTTTTTTTTATCAGTTCAAATCTGAATAAACATGCATTCCACAAGAGGTGTTAACACGTTTCTTGTGACTATACTGCGTTGCTAATTTCATGTGAAAGTGGAATATTGAGGGTAGAAATGACCACCGAGGCCTGTGTTTCCATTCAAGAGATGTGCATCCGACAAGATGATCATAGTACGTCCACCATCTTTTGATACATCTTGCTTGTGCAGTGTGGCCACAGCAATGTGGTGATTAAGAACGAACATTGTGTTTCATTCAACTAATTCCGTGACTTACTAATAAATTTGTTATATTCATTACATGCGTTTAATTTCACTAGACTCTACATATAGACATTATCACGTCGAAAACAAGCGGCCGTGTCATATACACAGTTTACGTGATTCTCCTTTTTTAACTCTTAAGAAAAAGTAAACACACGCATTATCAGTTGTGGTCGTTGTGGGATGTGGATTGTGCCATTATAATATATTCAATTAAAATATTTCCATCATATATCAGATGAGGTAGCCGAGGTGACAAGCCCATATATCTGACACTGGGGTTAGCCGCTTTGAGTTCCGTTGGTCGAAAAAATGTCACCATCAGAATTTTGGCCGACAGGGTAGGAGAGGTAGTGGTATACCATCAGTAGATCGCGTTCCAAAAGCTTGGATTCAATTTCAAGCCACTCCTTATTGTTCATAGGCCTATGGAGTGAGGGAACACGAAGTTTGATCAACCGTAGACTATCAGTCTGCAGTGCCACGTCGATGTACTCAGTCCGCTAACGCACACAAAATATTTCAAACGATAAGCTTAATGTTGGCCACCTAGTCACTGACTCCAGTTAAGCCAATGCCACTGTTTAGGCATCCTGAGTCGGAGTTCACATGTGCTCAAGGGCCAGTTCCTCCTCATCTAGCCAACAGAACTTGGGCTGGCCTTCCAAATGGTGACCACGGCCAACGTTGCTTAACTTCGGGGATCTCACGGATCCAATGTTTGAACAAGGCTACGCCATTAGCAATATGTAACTATTTAGGAATAGTGAAGAATTAAGAAAATTAAACGAATAGCATTTTAATCATTAATAGTTCATAATTAAAATAGGGAAGTAAGGGGCCCATATTTGGTCACCTTAGCAGATTTGGAGCTACAGAATTTCAGGAATATTATGGACAAAGCTGGAAATTGGAATATATATTACTGAATATATTCTCCACTTACGGATAAGTTACAATGAAAATGTTATAAAGTAAGGTAATCAATATTTGACATAAACACTACTAAAACTAAACTACCAAAAACGTGTTCGTAATTTCGTCCCCCACCAAATTTATGGAAAGAACAATTAATTTTAATATGTTTTTCCTTTCTAACCTTACCAAACATCCTCCTTATAAAAAATTACTTGAAGGTCATTCATGGAAAATGTTTTCTTGGTATGCTTTTTTAACATACTGTACTCTTTTTGCTTTCCTCGTGGGATGTTAAACGCTTTACTTGCACGTTTGTAACCCATTATCTTGTCCCTCACTGTCTTAATAGCCTTTTTCATGCCTCCTTATCCCACTGCTTGCTTTTTCCCATTTGAAAATCTTATCTTAATCTGCTTACCCTCCGGGGTCGGTTTTTCCCTCGGACTCAGCGAGGGATCCCACCTCTACCGCCTCAAGGGCAGTGTCCTGGAGCTTCAGACATTGGGTCGTTGGATACAACTGGGGAGGATGACCAGTACCTCGTCCAGGCGGTCTCACCTGCTATGCTGAACAGGGGCCTTGCGGGGCGATGGGAAGATTGGAAGGGATAGACAAGGAAGAGGGAAGGAAGCGGCCGTGGCCTTAAGTTAGGTATCATCCCGGCATTTGCCTGGAGGAGAAGTGGGAAACCATGGAAAATTACTTCCAGGATGGCTGAGGTGGGAATCGAACCCACCTCTACTTAGTTGACCTCCCGAGACTGAGTGGACCCCGTTCCAGCCCTCATACCACTTTTCATATTTCGTGCCAGAGCCGGGAATCGAACCCGGGCCTCCAGGGATGGCAGCTAATCACACTAACCACTACACCACAGAGGCGGACCCATCTGAAAATAATAACAACTTCATAGGAACATTTCCTGATTTATTATAATGACTAATGGCCGCTACAGTAACCCACGCCAACCACCTCACTGTAGCGATTACGTGCCAGGAACTACACCGCATGACTGAAATGCAGTCCAGTATTTCATACACACATCAGTGTTCACTCTAGGAATAGCAGGCTCTTAATTTGAATACTGCACTAACTCAGCTGAGCATGAAAAATGAATTCTCCTTGTACACGGAAACCAAACGTGGTGCACACAATTAATTCCCACAAGACAACGGGATAAGGCTACGCGTGTGCGCTCGGCTAAGCACTAGGTACCAACTGTGCAAACTGAAAATCCCTAGGGGGATGAAATTAGGTTCGGGGACGGAATTTGCTCCTCCACCCCCCACCTTATTAATTGTTTAGAGAGGAGGAGCAAAGGACTGGAATCAACAACGGAGAAAACACCACTGCTCTGTTTATTCGACAAAGTATTTATGACAACTGTGCATTCATGTGAGATGGTAGTTTGGAGAAACTGAAAAATGGTAGTATATCAGAATATATAAGAAAATTCAGTGATTTTCTAACAGTATGAATATTCAAATTAAAAATCAATATCAAGTACTGTGTTCCCTCTTCAACATATTATTTTAGGAAATTTTAAATCACTGATTCTGTGGCGTTTACTTAGGAGTAATTTATTATAAAGCGGCAAAGTTGTAGCTCTTGGCCCTATCTTATACGTAACTACCAGAGTAGGCACACACACAAAAAAATATGGGACCTAAAGCCTTGGTGGGTTTTGCCTTTCCAAGCGACTGCTGTTCAGACCGAAGGTGTTATGTGGTCAGAGAGACGAATTCTCTCAGTTATTTCTAGATCGAGGCATCTATTTCATCTCGAACCAGCACTCAGATCCTGGTAAAAATCCTGACACTCTGCCCTAAAGCTATAGGCATTAACTAGAAGTGGCTAATATTCCCAACATGGCCGGGGAACGATTCCAGGGCCTTCGGATAAGAGGCAGGCTCCAAAGTAAGCATGTGAGATAAAGTTATATTTACAAGCGTGTAGAAATGGAGTGCATGAAAGATTACTACTACTACTACTACTACTACTACTACTACTACTACTACTATCGTACAACTTCAGCTGTTCGGCTCCTTGGTGAAAGATCAGTGTCGCAGCCTCCGGTTCAGATGGTCCTGGTATCGTTTCCCGACATGTAATAATGAATATATTTATCCAAATCAATCAATCAATCAATCAATCAATCAATCAATCAATCAATCAATCAATCAATCAATCAATCAATCAATCAATCAATCAATCAATCCTGATCTGCATTTAGCGCAGTCGCCCAGGTGACAGATTTCCTATCTGTTGTTTTCCTAGCCTTTTCTTGAATAATTTCGCTGGCGTGAGCAAGAGCATCCAGCCATAAAACAGCACCAAATTCACAGGTGCGACACAGTTCACACAGGACGAAGTATGGCTATTGAGTTGACGCGACCTAGATGACTTGCGAATCAATTGTTGATGTTCTCGCTAAGAGGTAACAGCGCTGTAGTTTACATCGACCAGCGCTTCTATACCGAGACCTATGTAGGTGGATCAGAAACTAAAGCCGAATGAGCATCAAATAAGTTCACTAATGTTCTTTAACATGCCGACATGATCTCCCATGGATTTTTCCGTGGTAATATATTCACCGACCTTGACTGGGATCGAACTAGCACCGTGGATATAAAAAGCTAGCATGCTAATCACTTAACCTCCGTGGATATTATCCATTTCTTCCCACCAAGGTTACGACGGTTCGAATGTCACCAAAGTGCATGGGATTTTTGAACGGAACTTCAGAATTCTCGTAAAACTGAAGATCTTGTATTTATGATCGTAGCATCAAAGGCCACGTTATATTACAAGTGGAAGTGTACATAAAAATGAGATGATTACGTACACCATTCTAACTAGTATGCATTTAAAAGTACCTGTAATACATGCCTAGAAAACAACTACGACAAAACCAGATGTATATTATGAAAAACTCTTCCATGATAATCTGTAAATAATGCCATGTTAATCCATGTTGTTTCATAATGCTTTGTTAACTTTTTATGTGGTTAAACTTTTGCAGCCTGCTACTCATTTATAGTAGCTGTTCTCTCGTGCTGTGGGTCCCACTCTTTCAGACTAAATTTGGCCTTCCTTTATTGAATCTGGCTCTGCCTCAGCCTTGATATTTCCCCATGTTGTAATTCCTTAACGTGGGAGAAAGCCGAACCGAACAGAGCGAAGCCAAGTTGAGTTGCCAGGGAAAGTACTTTACTAATTAAAACAAAAGGGCTGCCTCCGCATGGCACATCGTCTACTGGAACTAACTGTGAACTACGAGGAAGTGACAGTGTGCATACCAGGACATTCTTGACGTATTCAGGTCTGAGAATGGTAATTTCATGATCGAGTGCATTCTACTGGCATCTAACTCCTTCATTGTACCGTAACTACCGACTTTTTAAATTTCCCTTCACAACAGAGTTTCTCAAACTTTTCATTGATGCACTACAGGCCATGCGAAGGACCATTTTCCTTTTAAGAATGAAGAATGATCACAGTATCTACCCTCAAAAATGTTGATTCTTCTCTTACATTCGCATGTTGTCCCAGGTGCTCTTAAGTTTGGAGCGTGGGTTTGCGACCACGGAGCCCTTAGCTGCTTCCACTTAATTATGCCAGGCTCCACACTTTCATCTATTCTATCCGACCTACCTTGGTCTACCCTTGTTCTTTTCTAACCCTGGCGGTATTAGAGCATTCGAGGCACAAGGAGTCCTTTATTTCTACGCCCTTTGTGGTCCTTGTCTTTCTTGGTCGACACCTTCATTTTTCAAAGTGTCGGATTACTCTCAATTTTTCTCTCTGATTAGCTTGAAGCAATAGAAAAATGAAAAAAAAATCATGGGTACCTCCTCGTGGCGTTTCTCCGGACATCCTAAAAACCGAGAAAGATATTTCAATTATTTTCTTATTATGTAAACAAGATACAAACTATTTATTAAATAAAAATATCTGTGTGAAGAAAAGAACATTCCGCATTACGCGGAATATACATATGAAGATGTCTATTAAACCGATCACAGCCACAATTATTTGTTTCGCATTGTTTCTTTTATCTAAGTACACTTTCCTGTCTTCATATTTACGACCAATGCATGCGGGATTTTTGGAATAAAAAGTCATGTTCCTATAGTTCGAATTTCTCGTAAAACTGAAGGTACCGTGCTGCTGTCACGATATCAACACCCGACCCAAACTCAGTCTGATTGAAATTTATGAAATCGTAGTGAATATTCAGACTTTTCTCTATATCATACCATTACTTCTGCAGTAACACACAGATTTAAAAATGAAGGAGGAATCCAAATCCATTGTTTATACCCGTGTAACTAATATTTCGATGCTGTATTGAAATAGAGACCCTGGAACATGATGTAACTGAATACCGAAAATTAAAAGGGGAAGCAATGCGCCCTTACACTTAAAATCAAACACCCTGGCAGCGAGTGATCGGCATTGCGTGTATAACACATAAAAGCCGAATTTTCTGGAGAACTATTTGTCCATTATTGTAAAGTATGCGCAATTTATCGGTTATCTCCTTTATATCAATAAACTTATATAAAGTGTTCTTCAGCTTGGCTTAACACCGCTCTCACCATATTGATAAACATCAAGCTGAACCAAGCAATGCGCATCCTAACAGGATGCATCTGCACTACAAACATTCATTGGCAACCTGGCCAGAGAAATACACCTCCACCATCCTTAAGGATTCCAACCGCTGTTGAACGTCTAAAAGAAATCAGAAAACAATCATCACCTTCCTATCCATCTAGTCATATCAGTGACCTCTTCGAAAGACAGAGATCAAGACAAACTTCTTGACGAACTGCACGTAGCTTAAAGGACGGCGCTTGCAACATATCAAATGCCTGGAAACAACAGTAGCAACAGCAATTCTTGATACTCTACCAACATATCATACAAAACACCTCCGACTGGCCGACTGGATTCCACCTACCCAAACGGCAATGGAGGACAATAACAATGTGAGGGCTGCTCATGACTGATGTAGTAAAACTCTTTTCAAATAGAGATTGAAGGACTGACTTCAGTGTGACTGCGGAGGAGCAAAGCAGACGGTGGATCATATTGCCTTTTTAATGCCCTCTCTGTCCGACTCGTTGGCTGAACGGTCAGCGTACTGGCCATCGGTTTAGAGGGTCCCGGGTTCGATTCCCGGCTGGGTAGGGGATTTTATCCTTAATTGGTTAATTCCTACGGCATGGGGGCTGGGTGTATGTGTTGTCCTCGTCATAATTTCATCCTCATCACGACGCGCAGGTCGCCTACGGGAGTCAAATAGAAAGACCTGAACCTTGCGAGCCGAACCCGTCCTCGGATATCGCGGCACTAAAAGCCATACGACATTTCATTTCAATGCCCTCTCTGTGCGTTCAGAACAAAGATAAAAGCCCTGAAGAACGTCCGAGATAGGTTTTTACATCTATATTTTGAACTGTGATTGCGAACTTGCGAAAGGCGTACATTTACGTTTGTATGTTTGTGTATACAATGTGAATATTCAGCTCACCAATCGCTAAACAAATAAATTGTTATGATCACGCAACGATGGTACCTGATCTAGGAATAATCTATAAAGCGAATTTTTGCAAAACGTTTGCAAATATTATCCTTTAAAGTCTGTATTTTGAAATGAAGCATAGTTAATCATATGGAAGATCACTCTGAGAATGCAAAAATGCCATCAATTCCTCCTACAGTTTTATACGCGATGTTATTTCGGAAGACCGACCAGCAATATATTTTTATATACTGTAAGAATCCACCTTTATAAGGTCATACATGTCAATACATGAATTAACCTAGTTAATTAAATTCAGTTTTGTTGAAGGCCATAAACAAGCCTAGACGAATGGCCATCCCCTTAATTTTTCACTGACTCTTAAACACTTTATTTCGTGGCACACGTTTTCCTCTTTTATCGTAAAAATATTAAAATGAATATCAAACTTCAGAACTAAATTTTAAAATGATGAAGAGAATAAAACTATTCGTTACATTTACTTTGAAATACTTCACAAATATTCGTCCTCTTTAGATCTTTGCTATGGGGAGGGAGATTTATTCACTATTGCGTGTTCCAGTGGTAGTTTATAGTGTAATAATTGTGTATATGAAGATGTGTATTAAACCGATCACAGCCACAATTATTTGTTTCGCATTGTTTCTTTTATCTAAGTACACTTTCCTGTCCTCATCAGTTCTTGTTCGGAGATATTTCTGATACGTATTCTTTTTACGTTTTTAAGCTACAAGCTACCCTCACTTCATCATTCCATCATGACGTTCGCTCTTTTCCATCTTTACACACATTATTGTTCGTAGGCGTTCCCTTGCTGTTTCTACTATAACATCCCTGTACACCACCCATACCTTCTATACCCTGAAGCTGCTTACTGTCTATTGTTTGAACTTTTCACTAACCACATACATGTACTTCTGTTTAATTTCCTCGTCCTGGAGATTCTGTCCCCTTATTTGTCTGCAGACGGATTTCACTTTCTTTAGCCTAGGCCTCGAGATACTTAGTTCACTACAGATGAGATAGTGGTTGAAAAATCCCCGGAATGCCCACACATTCCTAACATATTTCCTGAATTCAAAGTCGGTTATGATATAGTCTGTTATGGATCGGGTGCCGCTACCCTCCCATATGTAGCGGTGGATAGTCTTATATCTGAAGAATGTATTCGTAACTGCTAATTGCATACTAGCACAGAAGTGCAGTAAACGCTTCGCATTCATATTATCGTCCCCAAATTTACCCATCACCTTCTCATATGCTTCAGTTCTATTTTCAACTCTCGCATTGAAATTTCCCATTAGCTCTATCCTGTCCTTGCTTCAATGTCACTCAGTGCTCCATAAAACTTTTCTTTTTCATCATCGTCATCTGCACTCTCACGTGGTGAATACATTGTGTCAATGTTCGTCCTAATTTCTCCAACTGCTAAATCTCCTCACATCATTCGCTCATTTACGTGACGACAGAAACTATGTTACATCTGGCGCAATAAGTTACGTTACTTTCTTGATTATTATTATTATTATTATTATTATTATTATTATTATTATTATTATTATTATTATTATTATTATTATTATTATTATTATTATTATTATTATTATTATTCATTAATGAATCTGATGTATGATCTGTTGTGACTTCTATTCCATCAAGTACATCGTGCGTACATAGTGGATTTCATTTCTAGAACGTGTAAGAGTAAGGTGCGGTCGAACTTTCAGGACACTTTCCTCAAAGAGGAAGAAAATGTTATATGGACATTGGTCCGGAAACGCTTTATTTCCACTTAGAACTGATTTTCTACAACTCTACACAGAACATTAATAATCCGAAACACACAGAAACAGAACATACCAGCATAGCACATGAAACTATTTCTTACATGAAATGTTCGAAATACCCTCCGTTAGCACCGATACATGTACCTATGCATAATACTCCAGGAATACATCAGCGCTTGGGAGTAAGGAGATGAGATGCACGACTATGTGATATGTTTCGAGCTGTCAGTGGTGATATGTCGTGGTATGACATAAGTAGAAAAATAAGCTTGAGTGGAGCTTTTAACAGTAGTAAAGAGGATAATATGAAGATCAAATTGGAATTCAGGAGAACAGATTCGGTCAAATATTCATTCATAGGACTAGGTGTAAGGGACTGGAATCCATTATTATGGGAAATGCTCGATACATTTCTAAAAACGCTAGATAAATAATCTATATAAAATAAAGTTCTAGGGGGTCCGCTGTCTGTAATTTCTTTTGTTTTGCCAATTTTTTAGATTTTTATCCGTTGTAGGTCAACTCAAGGCCGAATCGGTGGTTTTTACTTTCCGTGTCTGTTTGTTTGTCTGTTTTTCTGTTCCACCACCACGTCGAAACGGCTGGATAGATCTCAACCAAACTTCATATCTAGAGTATACTCGTTCCGGAGAAGGTTTCGATATGCATATCATTTTAAAATCTTTGAATAGACGGGGGTGGGGGTATAGGAAAACCAGAACGGTTTTCCTCCATTTACTCTTATGCTATTGATTTTCTGTAAACTCCGTGTACTGTATGTGAAACATCTCTTCATTATAAACAACTTTCGTTCTGTTCATAATTTACCTTACTCTTCACATGACGGAGAAATTTACTATTTTATGCGGGTATCATGCTCTGCATTGAGTGACCGACAGACCGACAACGAACCTACAGGTTACCATGGCAACGTCTCTGACTGCATGCCAGCAGGGAAGTAACGTATTGCCATTTTCCTCATCATGCTTTTAAATTCGTGGTTGTTCCTTGGGTAGCAGGCAAAAGAGGCGTCAATCGGCCTATCTGCGGGATATTGGCGAAATATCGTTGGAGGTTATAACCGTCCTCGAATAGATTAAGTAATAACACCAATAGTCATCTTCTTATCTGTTTACCTAAGAATCACTGCGCCTAAATTTCTCCTCTGTTACCGCTGTATTATATCCATAACTCACACCAGCATAATTTATTGAGGGGCATTTGATTTTCCTATACATTCACTTGTCATTTACATATTTGTCGTTATCCGGCTGTCCTCAGTTATAATCCATTTTCTGTTAATTTCAACTTTCTTAACTGTATTATTTTCTTCCTTAATTATCCGTATGTACGCGAGTGCTAGAAACTAATGGATATTTTTCCACCAAACTTCATATTTAGAATCCACCTGTCCTTGGGTAGGTTTTAGGGCAAATATTGTTTCTAAATCCCTGAAATGACTGGGGGTTTATACGAAACCGAAACCGTGATTTTACACTCCCACAAAATATACACAACCAAACTTAATGGAAATCTACCTGCCTTGATGTAAACTAATTTTTAAACCTTTTTTTCTCATGTGCATCATTTCGATACGAGGATTAATAAGGGAGATATCATTAACGGACCGTTTTTCGGTACAAGTCCCATCGGACTTAACTCAAGAGCGGATGCGTGTAACGCGTATTTCTTACAACTTGAAAACTACTGAAGATATTTGAACCAAACTTTGTATTTAGCATCCACCTGTCCAAAGGTAGGTTTTAAAGGTCAATAACATTTCATATTCCCGGAATGGACTGGCGGTTTATAGGGAACTGAAATGGTGATTTTACTCTTCCACAATATGTACAGTACAAGACCAACCTGACTGGAAATCGACCAAACGTGATGGAATTCCATCTCTAAAACTTGTTTTTCATGTGCATGTTTTCGTCAGGAGGATTAATAAGGAAGATATCATGAATGGTCAGTTTTTCAGGTTAAGTCCAGCGAACATAGCCCAAAAGGTGTTGTACGTGGAGCAGATGCCTTATCTATCAATATAAATAAAATCGTAACGACTGTGGGCCTCTATATTGACAATTTTGGCTAAATTTTCGCACAGCTACCAGTTTAAGAGGTAATAATGACCATCTGCATATTTTTTGGTTTTGTTTCCTGAAAGTCCTAATTTTTACCCTCCTACCCCAAAATCCAGATTGCGGCATAATCTGCCAGATGAAAAAGAAAATTGAAATTTGACAAAATTATACGTTTTAGCCTGTAACGGACGGAAAACTTCAAAGATCTTTAAATTTTTCACTTTTTATCCCCGAAGGATATCGAAGTATGGAGGCAATTTTAATGATGGTGCAGACCTTCGGGAAGTCCTATCACATAACGGATTGCACAATCTCCGTTCAATTTGGAAAGATCTTCAACCTTGGTCTTATGACTTTTTGTTGTATCTGTATCCCTTTTACGTTTGATTTTTCTCTCTTAATCGATGTTAAGTAAATTTGGACTTTTCACATGTATAATTCATACTTTCAACCACTTATAGGAAATATAGAATCATCAAACTCTTCACGAAAATAGCCAAATGGTATGTATGTAGTTGTCACATAATTATCCGAAAAGTAATGCAATGTGAGATAATCTTACGAAAACTTTACCCTGTTCAACGTTTCTAACTCGATCTGACCCATGAATAGATGAGATATCATAGGACCAGCCATTTAGGCCACTAAATCCGGCGTCGTATGGTACAATCCTTTGTTGATATGACGTACGTTTAGCAGCAGTTAATCTGTAAATGAAGGTCTGCAATATTGTAAACATGCATATACACTGACTGACAGAGCAAATGCAACACCAAGAAGGAGTGGTTCGAAAGGGATGAAAGTTGGGGAAAAACAGAGACGGCAGGGACGAATAATTGATGTTTATTTCAAACCGATATGCAGGTTACACAATGCGCACGGCATCGACTCAGTAGGATGTAGGACCACCGCGAGCGGCGATGCACGCAGAAACACGTCGAGGTACAGAGTCAATAAGAGTGCGGATAGTGTCCTGAGGGATGGTTCTTCATTCTCTGTCAACCATTTGCCACAGTTGGTCGTCCGTACGAGGCTGGGGCAGAGTTTGCAAACGGCGTCCAATGAGATCCCACACGTGTTCGATTGGTGAGAGATCCGGAGAGTACGCTGGCCACGGAAGCATCTGTACACCTCGTAGAGCCTGTTGGGAGATGCGAGCAGTGTGTGGGCGGGCATTATCCTGCTGAAATAGAGCATTGGGCAGCCCCTGAAGGTACGGGAGTGCCACCGGCCGCAGCACATGCTGCACGTAGCGGTGGGCATTTAACGTGCCTTGAATACGCACTAGAGGTGACGTGGAATCATACGCAATAGCGCCCCAAACCATGATGCCGCGTTGTCTAGCGGTAGGGCTCTCCACAGTTACTGCCGGATTTGACCTTTCTCCACGCCGACGCCACACTCGTCTGCGGTGACTCACTGACAGAAGAGAAGCGTGACTCATCGGAGAACACGACGTTCCGCCATTCCCTCATCCAAGTCGCTCTAGCCCGGCACCATGCCAGGCGTGCACGTCTATGCTGTGGAGTCAATGGTAGTCTTCTGAGCGAACGCCGGGAGTGCAGGCCTCCTTCAACCAATCGACGGGAAATTGTTCTGGTCGATATTGGAACAGCCAGAGTGTCTTGCACATGCTGAAGAATGGCGGTTGACGTGGCGTGCGGGGCTGCCACCGCTTGGCGGCGGATGCGCCGATCCTCGCGTGCTGACGTCACTCGGGCTACGCCTGGACCCCTCGCACGTGCCACATGTCCCTGCGCCAACCATCTTCGCCACAGGCGCTGCACCGTGGACACATCCCTATGGGTATCGGCTGCGATTTGACGAAGCGACCAACCTGCCCTTCTCAGCCGATCACCATACCCCTCGTAAAGTCGTCTGTCTGCTGGAAATGCCTCCGTTGACGGCGGCCTGGCATTGTTAGCTATACACGTGTCCTGTGGCACACGACAACACGTTCTACAATGACTGTCGGCTGAGAAATCACGGTACGAAGTGGGCCATTCGCCAACGCCGTGTCCCATTTATCGTTCGCTACGTGCGCAGCACAGCGGCGCATTTCACATCATGAGCATACCTCAGTGACGTCAGTCTACCCTGCAATTGGCATAAAGTTCTGACCACTCCTTCTTGGTGTTGCATTTGCTCTGTCAGTCAGTGTATATATATTCACTGATGTCGATTTGTAGCGATCGAGAAAGGGTGTGTCTGCTATTGTAATCAGTACTCCCCACACCGACTTTGACTGGCAGTAGAAATGGATTCCTTCTCCAACTCCTGTGTAACTGGCATTAGTAAGGAAGGCCTACCACTGTAATGAATAGTTCACTTCTCGATTTGATTTGCAGAAGGCAAGGGAGCATGCAGTTTTGTTTAAAACTCCCCTACCCGATTGTGTTTGGCAGTAGGCAAGGGTGCCCGCAATTATAAACAAATGTCCTCATCTAAAATGTGACTGGCATTAGGCATAGTGGCCTGATATTTTCATGGAAAACTTGGTGTGACTGGCAGTAAGCTGGCTGGCAGTAGGAAAAGGGGCCTGACATTATATTGATAACTGCACAACTCAATTTCGACTGATAGTAGGGTAGTTGCCTGCCATTATAATAGTAACTCCTCAACTGTTATCTGTCTGGAAGTAGGAAAGGGGGGTGTCATTGTAACGAAAACTCCCCCAAATCGATTGTGACCGCGCAGTAGGCAATGGGTCTGCAATTATAATGTGAACTTCCCTACTCGATTTTGAATGGCAGTAGGCAAGTGAGCCTGTCGTTATATCACAAATCCTTAACAAACACTTTACATTGGAAACAGCGTATGGGGACCTCCCCATGCTGTTTCTCGGATACGGTAAGAGACATGCAATTTTAAAACAATCTTATTTACTGCATGTAGAGTATTTACTTCGATATTCGAATACAATGTAGAATACCGTAGCGAAGCACGGCACATTTGCTAGTTGTAAATAAATGTAAATATGTGGTATGCAACTGATAGGAAATCTGCCACCTCGGCGATTGATTGATTGATTGATTGATTGATTGATTGATTGATTGATTGATTGATTGATTGAATGATTGATTGATTGATTGATTGATTGATTGATTGATTGATTGATTGATTGATCCGGGATTCAGTGCGACGGGGAGGTTGGTTATCTGCATTGTTTTTAACATCAACAATTTCGCGATTCAACATTTTATACTAATCTCTATGTCTAGTAATTTCCCTTTTCTCTCACTGATGCAATTTGTTGATACTTCATAAAGATTTTTCCACCTGACCTAGCATTCGGAAGTTAGTTCCCAAATCCTTCCGTGATTGTATAGACGCTACACTGTGTTTGGTTGTATTTATTTATTCTAATTTATTATCTGACCGGGCGTAGAGCTAACCACTCTACCCCATCACGTGCCGCGGTTAACAATGGTGGAAGCCTTTACCTTTCACTCCTCCAAGGGCCTTCAAGGCCTGTACGGAGGTGTATGATGATGATGATGATATTTATTATCTGAAGCCATTTAGTGCATCCTACTTTTTACGTTTGCACACTCTCATTGACTGCATCATTCCACCAAGCCGTACACTTCTTCCAATCTTTACCACTACTCTACTGCATTCTGGCTGTACTATACATTAAAATAAATCTGGTACACATGCAGTCCATTAAGAGACTTGGCCTGCCAAGATAAGTGCTTGACCAAATATTGGAGATATTAGAGTGCTATGAGGTCAGCTTGGTGACAATCCTCAGTTGTGTTGTTTGCCGTCATGACCAGGTCCTCTATCTTTCATATCACGCATCTCCTCAAGTGGTTTCACGAAGCCGAATGAATACCCTGAAATCCTTGGACATACCGAGAATCGAATTCAGGGCCTCAGGTTGAGATAAAAACGCTCTGCTGCTATACCAAAGACCTGACTTTAATGGTTCTACATCCAGTGAGCCATCCATATACTTCACATATGTACATTCTGTTTTAAAGCAAGTTTCATTTGATAATATGTTGTATCTCGCACTGATGAATACTGATTAATTAACAGGGGTCGTCTTGGCAGTCATCTCAAAACATTGTGTAGTCTGCTCGTAAGTTATTCACTTGTTGACCGAGCTCGATAGCTGCAGTCGCTTAAGTGCGGCCAGTATCCAGTATACGGGAGATACAGTAGTAGGTTCGAACCCCACTGTCGGCAGCCCTGAAAATGTTTTTCCGTGGTTTCCCATTTTCACACCAGGCAAATGCTGGGGCTGTACCTTAATTAAGGCCACGGCCGCTTCCTTCCCACTCCTAGCCCTTTCCTGTCCCATCGTCGCCGTAAGACCTATCTGTGTCGGTGCGACGTAAAACAACTAGCAAAAAAAAAAAAAATTCACTTGTTGTAGCAAATTTCCTCTTACCTAGCAAGGAAGGGATGTTGCGGAATCTTGTGTCCCCATAGCCTTTACTCAACGTGTTGGTAAAGTACTGCATGTGTCACATTTACATAAAGAACAAAGATTAAGCTCTTACAGTGTGTATTTGTAATTTTTTTAACAGTTTGGTTATCTGATAAAGGACTTTAAGGGAAGTACTTTTCCAGCACTTTAATGCCAGTAGACATCTGACTCCTTGGCTAAATGGTCAGAATCTGTATTTCTATTAGATTCATGCAGATGGAAAGAAAATGCAACCAGTTCATGCTGTAGTCTAAAACTTCCATAATTGTTAATTCTTTCTTCTTGTAACATATGAGAAGTTCAGCAAGGATGAAATATAGTATATGTATTTGCAGGAACTCGTATCATACAGGCTATAATAGTAAGGCAATAAACGTGACTAATTCAAGCACAGGAGTCAACTCACATAGAAGACAGGGAAGTCAAATCTTGACCATACTAAGTGTGTTGTATCCACATACCTTCGCATTCTCAGAGGCCACACATTGGCTTGGGCCACAGCAATCACGTTGTAGGAACTTCCGGTAAGTTTCCTGCTTCTCTTTCTCACGCCATTCCCGCCCCTTTGGGAAGGAAACGAAAAGAAACCTTTTATTGGTGTTATGTCATGGTTACGACACTTATTACATTGGCGAGCTGCTGGCTGCGCCTGAAGGTTTAGGGATCATCGCTTATATAAAGTGGAGCAGAGAAACCTCGCTAGCATGTAACTGAATTATACTGATTAATTAAACCCAATGGTTTGTAAAAAAAAGGCCTGAGTAAATTATGGTGACCAACAAATTAATTATGCTTCCAAGAGGGAACTTAAAGTATTCGAGCTGTATATAAATATCCGATTTGATTATTTTTTCGCGAAAAATATTGTACAGAAATCTATGCATATAATGCTTAATTCTGTCCGTCTTTCAGAACGATAATGAGAAAACAAGAACATTTCAACAGCTGAAATTGACACCAGATATAGGTTGTTACCTTTCCTTTAAAACAAAAATGCAATGCATCTCTGACAAACCTATAATTTTGTACTTTTCAAAGAAAAATGGAATGCTTACTATGCTTTATTTGCCATATTGACGCGCACAGCTCTGTATGTTGGCATGAGTTAGAACTAAGTCCATCGTTGAGTTCTTGCCTGTGCTGTAACGATCCCGAGCAAACAAGAACGTTTAGAAATTGTCATCTGACATGGGATGCAAGAATAATACAATCTTCACTATTAACCACTTTTTTCTGTGAAATGAATTAATCATATTTATATTTTTGGTGGGCACAATAGTACCATCTCATCTATGGCACGATATGGAACCGTTATCGCTGAGACTAGAGAGTGACATTTATTATTATTATTTATTATTATTATTATTATTATTATTATTATTATAATTATTATTATTATTATTGTTCCGGGGTATCTGTGGAACGCAGGGAGGTTAAAGAAGGTGTGGGCCTGAATGGGTCAAACTGCAATATCAAAATTTGAATTAAAACTTTAAATAAAGGTTATATTTCTTTAAAAAATAAACACAATACATTTTCACTAGGTGAAATAACAATGAAATCACAGGTGCAATGCCAATTCAGATACAAGGGTGGAACACCTCAGAATAGAGAATTTAACAATTTTGGGCTTCAAGCCCTTAGTTTACAAATTCTGAGATACTGGATCCAGTTGACAAAACTTGCGAAATCTGAATGTTTAGACAAGAAAGGAAATATCCCAATTTAAGAGCACTTGCTCTAAAAGTTACAATTTCTCTCCATTGTTCCAAATTTATTCGAGAATCTCGTAACTTAACTCTTCCTGCTCCACGTACGTTGCAAATAATATGCTCAAAGCTTGTAAGAAACTCTCTGTAGGAGAAGAATGGCTATTATCTGCTCTGAACAGTGATAAATGTGCGTATGATTTCATGGTCCGTAGTGTACTTTCACATTATAAAGATGTTGCTCATATTGTACTTGTCACTAATATCATGGCGAGGAATTATTTAACACTGTGGAAACAATAATCCCTGGTTTGGAAGAAATAGTCTTTGAAGTAGTAGCAGTTATTGCAGATAACAGTGCTCCGAACAGGACAGCAGTGTCTATTGCTATTTCTACTGCCCTGAAAGAAATAGGGCCTAAAGAACTTGGGGTGCTGTGAAAGTACAGCAAATTTTATAGAAATAATCTGTACGTGATGGGACATAGTAAATGTCAAAACCCTTTGGAAAGGTAAAAGTCTCAGAAATCATTTTCAGGAGCCTATAACCACAGTATCATGTCAAATTGAGCATTTGGAGAAGTTAGTGCAATGGTTAGATAATTGGAAGTCTAGTCATACTTACGAAGACTCAGTAAAGAGTCACACACTGCATTGACTCTCTATACAAACGGTTTATCAGAAATGGCAAATTATTTTCTCATTGATAAAGCCCACAGCTTTTTTTGCCTGGAAATATACAGACAGATAACTCGGTAGGTTTGGTAAATATCGACAACTTGCTGGTAGTCAGTACAATATATCTCTTAGGAAAATATCTGAAGTTGAAAATAAATTGCGACTTCAGTCTGTTATGGAACTGGATGCTGCTATTGTTGATAGTGCAGAAGACAAGGAGTGTGATGTTAGTGTATTTGTGGAATGTACAGCAGATGAAAATTATGTGGATGAAATAGAAGAAGAATATTGGCCTCTGTTACGTTACATCAGTGGATACTGTTCCTATGGTATAATGAAACAATACAGGTGCGATTACTGTGAAGTTTTTATCTGCAATGAAACAAGTGATAGTGCTGCTGCCCATTCAAGCTTAATAAATGCAAATGACAGGGGAGGATTGTGTCATCCGCACAGTGATGTGGTACTGTGCACATCATACTGTTTCATAATTATGAATAAACTGTTACAGAAGGATTTCAAAGCACAGCTTTTACATCATTCCAGTCAGTTGAATGTGTTGTTACGAGTAACTATGAATATTTGCCTTCTGACATTTTATGGGCCACAAGTGCCCCAATCATACGACATATCTCATTCAACAGAACATTATTCATACAGCTCGCAATATATTTATTAATAATTTTGTAAATGACTTCAATTATGATGCCAAATTTAAAACTCTCGCACAGCATAAAAGAAGAAAACTAATGCAGTGAATTGTAGTGTTTAGTGCTGATTATGGCAATCATTTTGTAAATAGAGTACAGACTGCTTTAAGTGTAAGAACTATCATTAAACTTAAAAGCAGACATTTGCTTTGTTCATTAAATTATCTGATACTAGCAGAAGTACCCGTTCTTCGTACGGGTTATCAGAAACTGGCTTTAGTTACGCATACTATCGGTGTGACTGACTTCATTAGATATTTATATCACTGGTGTATTTATTTAAGTACGTAGAAATTATTTGTCATGTTTGGAATTATAGTGTACCTTCCTCTTCCTTTCTTCATGGGGGCCTCTAAATATTAGTTCTTAATTAGCGTCGACCTCTAAGATCTTTTGCTACCATGTTTTTCCTTTATTCCCACCTAGATATACCTGTTCCCTTCACAAATCTGCAGGTTTAGTGTTAGTATACTTTCGCCAGATAGTACCACAAATATAAATATTATTGAATGTATTTGTTTGATCCGACATTCCATAACTATTACAAATATGATAAAGGAAATACGCGATGCATAAAAGAAACTACTATAATTATCGAGAATTATAATTCTCAGGGCTTGTCACTCATGTCGCACATCATATAACGAAACTGAGTATAAATGTTGGGAAATTTTTCAAGTCATGGGCGCACCATCTTGACAATTGTGTACAGTATATAGGTTGTTTTCATGGTTACAATGATCGTAAAAGTGGACCAAAATATCGGCACTAAAATCATCAGTGATCCTACTACTCCATGATTTGATAGAAAATAGTTTAAACTATAGGTAACAGACTCCGCAAAATGCTTAAACCTAAGCCAGTACGTAAAAACGGAGGGCCGTCGGCAACCGCTGGTCGCTGTACTACGGAGATATCCGGGGCTATTATTTTTATGCTTCACTCCGTTTCCATCCCCGCCCAAAGGAGTGCTATGAGCGTCTTACACAACAGTTTATTTTTTCCAGATAGTAAGTCATATGTGTATCAGTTTTGGTTGGCAGCTATGCCCAAACGTACATGCATAATCTCGCTGCTGTAGAATCCTGGAGCTGACGTTGCCATGGTTATGGCCGTTCGTTTCTTTATCCGATTCCTAGAGCAGGGGTAGTGTGGTTCCAATATCTCCATAACGGTTGGTTTTAGTGCCTTCAAACAGGGTTTTCGGGCCCGAGGGGTTTACCGAGTTTTGTTCTTTGTGTCAAGGGGCTTAAATTGAGCTTTGCCTCATCCTTGTACGACAAATTCGTTTTCGCCTATATTAGCCTATTATTTTAATATTTTTATATCTCCCCCCGTCCCTCCAGCCTCAAATTGTTTTGAAAAAAATACAGCCCATGTTACTCATTGGCAATGTAACTTTCTACAGGTGAAGTAATTTTTTAAATCGGTTCAGTAGTGCTTGAGTCCATCCGTTACAAACAAATATACAACATTTTCCTCTTTATAATCTTATAAATAAGTTGTAGGGGGTCCGCTTTCTGTAATTTCATTTGTTTTGCCAATTTTTCAGATATTTATCCGTTTTAGATCAACTCAAGACCGAATCGGTGGTTTTTACTTCTCGTGTCTGTTTGTCTGTTTGTTTGTTCCACCATCACGGCAAAACGGCTGGATAGATTTCAACTAAACTTCATATTTGGAGTATACTCACCCCGAGGAAGGTTTCTATATGCATTTCATTTTAAAATCTTTGATTAGACGGGGATTTATACTATTGATGTCCTGTAAGCTCCGTGGACCGTATGTAAAACGCCTCTTCATTATAAACAACTTTCGTAATGTTCATAATTTACCTTACTATTCAAATGACGGAGAAATTTACTATTTTCTGCGGGTATCATGGTCTGCGTGTGTGACCGACAGACCGACAACGAATGTACAGGTTGCCATGGCAACGTCTCTGACTGCTTGCCAGCAGGGAAGTAACGTATTGCCATTTTCCTCATCATACCCTTATTCATGGTTGTTCCTTGGGTAGAAGGCAAGAGAAGGCGTCAATCGGCCATTCTGCGGGATATTGGCGGAATATCGTTGGAGTTTATAACCGTCCACGAATAGCTTAAGTAATAGCACCATTAGTCATCTTATCTGTTGACCTAAGAATGCCTGCACCTAAATTTCTCCTGTGTTACCTCTTTCTTATATCCATAACTCACACCAGCATATTTTATTGAGGGGCATTTGATTTTCCAATACATTCACTTGGTATTTACATATTTGTCGTCATCCGGCTGTCCTCAGTTTTAATCCATCTTCTATTAATTTCAACTTTCATTACTGAATTATTTTCTTCCTTAATTACACCGTATGTATGCGAGTACTAATCCCGAAAGCTTGACACTCTTTCCTTTGAGGAAATATTCTAAGCTATGCAAATGTATAACTTTCGGCCCCGGAAAATATCGAAATATGGATGCAATTTTAACGACGGTACACACCTTCGTTTCGGGATAATTGGTGACTAATCTGTAAGTCTTATCACAAATCAGAAAGCACAATTGCCTTTCATTTTGGAGAGATCTACAACTTTGCCCATATGACTTTTTATCATATTTCTATTCCTTATACGTTAAATAGAGCTGCATTTCTCGATTTAAAGTTAATTTTATACTTTCACACGTAACATTAACATTAATTTGGCACACTTATAGGAAACATAGAATTATGACATTTGGCACGCACATTGGCATGACCAGTGGCAATGTGATAGCCAAATTTTCTCATTCTATCTGTCACATGAGTATCACAAATATAAAGTAGTACGCGAAAACTGTACAAAATTTCACACCCAATGATACTAACTCAATCTAACCCATAAATATAGGAGATACGAGAAGATGTCATGGGACCAACCATGTAGAACACTGGAAGAGGCGTCTGATGGTGAGGTCCGTTTGCAGATATGTCGCAGAGTTTCAAAGCAGTAACTCTCGAAATAAAGGTCTGCACTTCTAGAGTGTGTCTGTGCATTGACTATTTTGGCGACATTTCTGTACAGTTATCCGTTTCAGGTGTAATAATGACCATCTGCATACTTTTAGCTTTGGTGTCTGTTTTTCTGTTTGTCTGTTTGTCTATAACTTGGAAACTAATATTTCCACCAAAATTCATATTTAGAATCCACCTGTCCTTGGGTAGGTTTCAGGGCAAATACTGTTTCTAAATCCATGAAATGTCTGGGGGGTTTATACGAAACCGAAACCGTGATTTTGCACTCCCACAAAATGTACACAACCAAACTTAATAGAAATCTACCTGCCTTAATGGAAATTAATTTTTAAACCTTTTTTCTCATGTGCATCATTTCGGTAAGAGGATTTATAAGGGAGATATCATTAACCGGACTTAACTTAAGAACGGGCGCGTGTTGAGCGTATTTCTTACAACTTGAAAACTATTGAAGATATTTGAACCAAACTTTATATTTAGCATTCACCTTTCCAAAGGTAGATTTTAGAGGTCAATAACATTTCCTATTCCTGGAATGGACTGGCGGTTTATAGGGAACCGAAATGGTGAATTTACTCTTCCACAATATAGACAATACATGACCAACCTGACTGGAAATCGACCAAATTTGTTGGAAATTCATTTCTAAAACTTTTTCAGGTGTATTTTCTCGACAGAAAGATTAATAAGGGAGATATCATGAATGGTCGGTTTTGCAGGGTAAGTCCAGCAGACATAGACCAAAAGGTGCTGTACGTGGAGCAGATTCCTTATTTATCTATATAAGTAAAATCCCAACGACTATGTGCCTGTACATTGACTATTTTGGCGAAATGTTCGCACAGCTGCGCGTTTAAGGGGTAATAATAACAACTATCTGCATAATTTTTTGGTTTAGTTTCCTGACAGTCCTAATTTTAACCCTCCTCGCCCAAAATCCACATTGCGGCATAATCTGCCAGACGAACAAGAAAACAGAAGTTTGGCAAAATTATACGTTTTAACCTCTAACGGACAGAACATTTCCAAGAGCTTTAAATTTTTCGCTTTTTCCCCGGAAGAATATCGAAATATGGAGGCAATTTAATGATGGTGCAGATCTTCGCGAAGTCCTATCACATAAGGGAAGGCACAATCTCCATTCAATTTGGAGTGATCTACAACCTTGGTCTTATGACTTTTTGTTGTATCTGTATCCCTTTTACGTTTGATTTTTGTCTATTTCTCGATGTTAAGTAAATTTGGACTTTTCACATGCATAATTCATACTTTCAATCACTTATAAGAAAGATAGAATCATCAAACCCTACACGAAAATTGGCCCACCCAGTAGCCATATGTGAGCCAAATGCTATGTATGTAGCTGTCACATAATTATCTGAAATGTAATGCAATGTGAGATAATCTTACAATAATTTTACCCTATTCAACGTTTCTAACTCAATCTGATCCATGAATAGATCAGATATCATACGACCATCCATTTAGGCCGCTAAATCTGACGTCTTATGGTACAATCCTTTGTCGATATGACGTACCGTTTTGCAGCAGTCAATCTGTAAATGAAGGTCTGCAATATTTCAAGCATGCATATACTTTCGTATGTCGACCTATATATATTCACTGATGTCGTGTTGTAGCGATCGAGAAAGGGTGTGTCTGCTATAGTAATCAGTACTCCCCACACCGACTTTGACTGGTAGTAGAAATGGGGTCCTTCTCCAACACCTGTGTAACTGGCATTAGTAAGGAAGGCCTACCATTGTAGTGAATAATTCACTTCTCGATTTGACTTGCAGAAGGCAAGGGGGCATGCATTGTTGTTTAAAAGTCCCCTACCTGATTGTGTTTGGCTGTAGGTAAGGGTACCCGCCCTTATAAACGAATGTATCCATCTAAAATGTGACTGGTATTAGGCATAGTGGCCTGATATTTTGATGGTAACTCACCAACTTGGTGTGACTGGTAGTAAGCTGGCTGGCTGTAGGAAAAGGGGCCTGCCATTATAATTATAACTGCACAACTCAATTTCGACTGGTAGTAGGGAAGTTGCCAAACATTCTAATGAAAACTGTAATCTGTCTGGAAGTAGGAAAGGGGGCCTCTCATTGTAACGAAAACTCCCAGATCGATTGTGACAGCGCAGTAGGCGATGGGGCCTGCAATTATAATGAAAACTTCCCAACACGATTGTGAATGGCAGTAGGCAAGTGAGCACTTTACATTGGAAACACCGTATTGGGAACCTCCCCATGCTGTTTCTCGGATAACGCTAAGAGACATGCCATTTTAAAACAATCTTATTTACTGTATGTACAGTATTTACTTCGATATTCGAATACAATGTAGAATACCGTAGCGAAGCACAGGTACATTTGCTAGTAGTAGTATAGAAGTATAAATTACATCCCTACACATACGGTTGCCGTGAGGAAGGGCATTCAGCCGTAAAACAGGGTTTGACTTACATGTGCGACACTGTTCGCACCCGCAACCTCACAGGTGTGGGTAAAGTGATAGAAGATATTTTAATAACTCACCCACTCTTTTATTCTTTTCACCCCCGTAAGTTGATTTTCCAAAAAGAATGTGTTAATTTTTAAAGGAGATTCTAAGTACCAATTTTAAAGTCTGTAACATCTTCTTTTTTGAGATGTATGTATCCTCATATAAATAATTCAACTCCTTCCTCACTTCTTTTCACCCCCCCCCCCCCCCCCGTCAAGTGAGTTTTCTGAAAACGAATATTTGTGTTCTTTTATTTTTAAAGGGGATTACAAATAGCAATTTTCATGACTGTAACATGTTAAGTTTTTTGTGATTTATCTATATCTACATAAAAATGGATGTATGTTTGTGTGTAAATGACACATCTCCTCCTAAACCACTGGAGCAATTTCAGTCAAATTTTGAACACTTATTATTTGCTATCCGGAGACGAACACTGTGGGGGTAAGCCACCTCTAGCCCCTTAGGAGTGGGGGTTAGGAGGGTCAGGTAAAAAAACCGAAAATAGTGTCGAATCCGTAGTTTTGGGGGTCGCTGAGGTGAATAGTGACACTCCCGATTTTTAAAAGTCAAATTCTGCTCCCATTTGGGTGGGGGGCGAGGGGGGACTGATGATGGATATATGTGTGTAAATGACACATCTCCTCCTTAACCACTGGAGCAATTACAATCAAAATTTGAACACTTATTTTATGCTATCTGGAGACGAGCACTGTGGGGGTAAGCCACCTCTATCCCCCTTAGGAGTGGGAGTTAGGGGGGTCAGGTAAAAAGAAATCGAAAATAGTGTCGAATCCGTAGTTTATGGGGTCGTTGAGGTGAATAGTGGCACTCCCGATTTTTAAAAAGTCAAATTTCTGCTCCCATTTGGGTGGGGAGCGAGGGGGGGGACTGATGATGGATGTATGTGTGTAAATGACACATCTCCTCCTAAACCACTGGAGCAATTTCAATCAAATTTTGAAACTTATTCTTTGCTATCTGGAGACGAGCACTGTGGGGGTAAGCCACTTCTAGCCCCTTAGGAGTGGGGGTTAGGGGGTCAGGTAAAAAAATAGTCGAAAATAGTAACGAATCCATAGTTTTTGGGGTCGCTGAGGTGAATAGTGACACTATCAATTTCTTAAGAGTCAAATTTCAGCTCCCATTTGGGTGGGGGGCGAGCGGGGACTGACATATAAAATTAAAGGAAAATAGTGTCGAATACATAGTTTTTGGGGTCGTCGAGGTGAATTGTACAGTCCGGGTTTTTAGTATCAGGAGACAAACCACGTGGGGGTAAGACTGCCCAGGAAACCTTAGGGGCGGGGGGGGGACAAGGGGTCAGATATACAAATTGACGAAAATAGTGTCGAATCCATACTTTTCGGGGTCGCTGAGATGAATAGTGACACTCCGGGTTTTTTTAAAGTTCAAGTTCAGCTCCCTTCGAGGGGTGAGGGGGAGTGATATATAAAAATAAGCGAAAATGAATGAATGTATGTGTGTAAATGACACTTCTTTTCCTAAACCACTGGAGCAATTTCAATCAAATTTTGAACACTTATTATTTGCTCTCCGGAGACGAGCACTGTGGGGGTAAGCCACCTCTAGCCCCCTTAGGAGTTGGTGGTTAGGGGGTCAGGTAAAAAATAATCGAGAATAGTGTCGAATCCGTAGTTTTTGGGTCGCTGAGGTGAATGGTGACACTCCCGACTTTTTTTAAAGTCATATTTCTGCTCCCATTTGGGTGGGGGGCGAGGGGGTACTGATGATGGATGTATGTGTGTAAATGACACATCTCGTCCTAAACCACTGGAGCAATTTCAATCAAATTTTGAACACATATTATTTGCTATCTGAAGACGAGCACTGTGGGAGTAAGCCACCACTAGCCCCCTTAGGGGTGGGGGATTAGGGGGTTCAAGTAAAACCATAATCGAAAATAGTGTCGAATCCATAGTTTTTGAGGTCGCTGAGGTGAATAGTGGCACTCCCGATTTTTTAAAAGTCAAATTTCTGCTCCCATTTGGGTGCGGGGCGAGTGGGGGACTGATGATGGATGTACGTGTGTAAATAACACATCTCCTCCTAAACCACTGGAGCAATTTCAATCAAATTTTGAAACTTATTCTTTGCTATCTGGAGACGAGCACTGTGGGAGTAAGCCACCTCTAGCCCCCTTAGGTGTGGGGGGGGGTCGGGTAAAAAAATAATAAAAAATTGTGTCGAATCCATAGTTTCTGGGGTCGCTGAGGTGAATAGTGACACTATCAATTTTTTAAGAGTCAAATTTCAGCTCCCATTTGGGTGGGGGGCGAGGGGGGACTGACATATAAAATTAAAGGAAAATAGTGTCGAATACATAGTTTTTGGGGTCGTCGATGTGAATTGTTCACTCCGGATTTTTAGTATCAGGAGACAAACTTCGTGGGGATAAGACTGCCCAGGAAACCTTAGGGGCGGGGGGGGGGGGACAAGGGGTCAGATATACAAATTAAAGAAAATAGTGTCGAATCCATACTTTTCGGGGTCGCTGAGATGAATAGTGACACTCCGGGTTTTTTTAAAGTCCAAGTTCAGCCCCCTTTGGGAGGGTGAGGGGGGAGTGATATATAAAAATAAACGAAAATAGTGTCAAATACATAGTTTTCGGGGTCGCCGAGGTGAATTGTACACTTGGGATTTTTAGTATCAGGAGATAAACCACATGGGGGTAAGACAGCACAGGAACCCTTAGGAGGGGTGAGGGGGGTCAGATATACAAATTAACGAAAATAGTGTCGAATCCATACTTTTCGGGGTCACTGGGTAGAATAGTGACACTCCGGACTTTTAGTATCAGGTGACAAACCACGTGGGGGTAATACACCCCAAGAAACCTTAGGGGCAGCGGGGTAAGGGGGCTGAGATACAAAAATCATCAAAAGTAATGTTGAATCCATACTTTTCGTGGTTGCTGAGATGAATAGTCACACTCCGGAATTTTGTTAAGTCCAAGTTCAGCCCCCTTCGTGGTAGGGGACGATGGGAGTGTGATATATGATAATAATCGAAAAGAGTGCCGAATCCATAGTTGTCGGGGTCGCAGAGATGAATAGTGAGACTCCGGGTATTTTACAAGTTCATCCCCCCTTGGGGTGGGGGGCGAAGGGGGAGGTGACATATAAAATTAATCGAAAATAGTGTCGAATACATAGTTTTGGGGGTCGCCGAGGTGAATTGTACGCTTCGGATTTTTAGTATCAGCAGACAAACCACGTGGGGGTAGGACACCCCAGGAATGCTTAGGGGCGAGGGGTGCGAGGGGGTGAGAGTAGTGTAGTGAGTAGTGTCGAATCAATACTTTTCGGGTTCGCTGAAATGAACAGCAACACTCCGGAATTTTTTAATGTCCAAGTTCAGCCCTCTTCGTTGGGGGGGATGGGGGGAGTGAAATATAGCAATAACAGAAAATACTGTCGAATGCGTAGTCTTCGGGGTCGCTGAGATGAATAGTGACACTCCGGAATTTTAGTATCAGGAGACAAACCACGTGGGGGTAATACACCCCAGAAAATATTAGGGGCGGGGGGGGGGGCGAGGTGCTGAGATATACAAATCCTCGAATGTAGTGTCCAATCCATATTTTTTGGGGTCGCTGAGATGAATAGTGACACTCCGGAATTTTTTAAAGTCGAATTTCAGCCCCCATCGTACTGGGGGAGATGGGAGAATGATATATAAAAATAATCGAAAATAGTGTCGAATCCATTGTTTTCGATTTCGCCGAGGTGAATTGAACACATCGAAATTTTAGTGTCAGGAGACAAACCACGTGGGGTAGGACACCCCAGGAATCCTTAGGGGCGGGGGGGAGAGGGGCTGAGATATAAAAGTAATCGAAATTAGTGTCGAATCCATACTTTTCGGGGTCGCTGAGATGAATAATGGCACTCCGGATTTTTTTTAAAGTTCAGCCCACTTCGTGGTGTGTGGCAATTGGAGAGTGATATATAAAAATAAACGAAAATAATGTTGAGTCCATAGTTGTCGGGGTCCCTGAGATGATTGGTGAGACCCCGGATAATTTACAAGTCTTAATTCATCCCCCCTTCTGGTGGGGAGTGAGGGGGATTCAGATTTAAAAATAATCGAAAATAGTGTCGAAGCCATAGTTTTCGGGGTCGCTGAGATGAATAGTAACACTCCCGATATTTTAAAACTCAAAGTTTAACCCCCTTTAGGGGGGACTGGGAGTGAGATATAATAGTAATCGAATATACTGCCTAATCCGTAGTTTTCCGGGTCGCTGAGATGAATAGTAACATAAAGATGAATAGTCCAGCTTCAGCCCCCTTTGACATAGAGGGTGAGAAAGGGTGAAATAATAAATTGTGAAGAATGCCCAAGGTAATAGGCGTGTGTATGTTCCAGTATGACTTTCAAGTACGACTTACTACCTGGAAAGCAAACTCTGGGAGTAAGACGCCCCTAGAACCACTTCGGAAGCGGGTGAAATATATAATCCATATTAATAAATAGAAGTCAGTTTGGCGCGATCTATATATACTGTACTATACATATATAAATTAAGGCATAAAAATGAAAACAGACGTGAATTAATGAGACGATTCTAGGCATCCTAGAAACTTAAAACTTGGTACCAGACACCTTGATGTCTTCAGGATCCCCAGGAAACACTAAAATTCTCAAAATTCTCTGAGAGGGACACGTTGGGAGTTTCAAATATGCATAAGAACACAGTCGGTGATATTTATCCTGAACGATAACCTATAGGTTTCATTGAGCTTAAAAGTTTCCTAAAAGTCCTAATTTTTAACCCCCTCCCCCATATCAAGATGGCAGCACAATCTCCCAGACGAGTTAGAAAATAGAAATTTGGCAAAATTGAAGCTTTTTGCCTATAACCGATGAAAAATTTACGAGATGTTTAAAAATTTTATTTTTTACACCCCCAAAAATATCGAAATCTGGAGGCAATTTTAATGACGGTGCAGACCTTCCTTTCGAGGTATTTGGTGGCTAAACGGTAAGTCGTATCACAAAACGGATGGCACAATCTCCGTTCAATTTGGAGTGATCTACAGCTTTGGTCCTATGACGTTTCTCGTATCTCTATCCCTTATGTTAAATTTGGCTCTATGTACACGTATAATTGATGGTTTGATTCACTTATAGGAAAAATGGGATCGTCAAATTCTACACGAATATTGGCCCACCCAGCCAAATTCTATGTTTGAATCTGTAGCATAAGTATCTGAAAAGTAATTCACTGTGTGAAAACCTTACACAAATTTCACCCTATTCAACGTTTCTAAAATAATCTTGCCTTTAAATAGATTACATACGAGGAAATATCATAGGACCAGCCATTTAGATAGCTAAATGAGGCCAGAGTCGTCTTTCCATACAATCCGTTTTTCAATATGAATACACCGTTTAGCAGCAGTTATTCTGTAAATGAAGGTGAACATGCATATACTTCCGTATGTCGATCTACATTTATTAATTTAAGTCGATTTGTAGCGATCTAGAAAGGGGTGTGTCTTACATTGTAATTAGTACTTTACAAATCAATAGTGACTCTCAGCAGGACGGCATCTGCTGTTGTAATCAGTACTCCCCACATCGACTTTAACTAGCAATAGGAATGGGGTAGTTCTCCAACGCCTGTGTACCATTGTAATGCATAATTCCCTTCTTGATTTGACTAGCAGGAGGCAAGGGAGCGTGCACGTTTTAAAACTCTTTTACCTGATTCTCTTTATCATTAGGTATAGGTGCCCCCGATTATAAACAAATTTACCCATCAAAATGTGACTGACGTTACGCATAGTGAATTGCGGCAGACAAGTGGACCTGTCGTTATCATCACAACTCTGCAACTCGCACTTCACATTGGAAACAACGTCTGCGGACCTCCCTATGCTTTTTCTCGGATAACGCCAAGAGACATGCAATCAAAAATTTTTATTCTCTTCATGTACAGCAATTTACTTCGATATTCGTATACATTTTAGAATACCATAGCGAAGCACGGGTACATTTGCTACTTGTAGATAATTTCCTGCAGTAGACGTTGCCATGGCAGTTCATTACTTTATCCGATTCCTATAGCAGAGGTGGAGTGGTGCCAATATCTCCGGAACGGTTGGTTTTAGGGCCTTAAAACATGGCCCGTAGGGCTTACCGAGTTTTGTTCTTTGCGCCAAGAGGATTAAAATGTGCTTTGTCTCGTCGATATTTTGCCTATATTAGCCTATAATTTTTAAATCTGCCCCTCCCCCGTGCCCCCCCACTTCGAATTGTGTTTGAAAATAAAATACAGCCCATGTTACTCACTCTATAGGCGAAGATATTTTTAAAATCGGTTCAGTCATTTTTGAGTCTATTCGTTACAAACAAACAAATTTTTCCTCTTTATAATATTAGCATAGATGTTTTATGCAAATGCTCTACGCATCTGTCAGTAATTGGTATTTTAACTTCTACATTGATGTCTATGCTATCTACTGGATTTCATTCATTGATAAGGTAATTATAGTATGATTTAGTGTGCATGCCAGTTTTTAGTTGGTGTATTTTAAGTTTTTCTTGTTTTAGTGGTAAGCTTGTGTGTCTTGTACTGTATTTTGTTATTAAGGCAAATATGTGGATTCATTGATTGTGTATGCCATTCTTATAGTTGGTGTGTTTTAAGATGCTGATGTTCTTGTTTAGAAATTGCTTTGTAAAATGTAGCCTATGGATTCATCAGTAGCTACTCTAGAATCTGTGAGTTACTAATTATTTCACTTTTCTCTTGAACTCAGTGTGAATATTTTGGAAACTACCAAACGAAGTATAGGGATAGCCGGGTACCTGTTTGTGTAAAATTTCCTTATATAAACATTGGTTGTTTTTGCCGAATAATCCTTACGTTAGAAATTATGTAATACATCTTACATGTTTTGGTACGGTAATTGCTCGGTAAAAATAAAGATTTAGCCAATTGGATGTATGTGTGTTAACTGAAATAATCCGGTGTGAATCAATCAATCAATCAATCAATCAATCAATCAATCAATCAATCAATCAATACTGATATGCATTTAGGGCAGTCGCCCAGGTGTCAGATTCCCTATCTGTTGCTTTCCTAGCCTTTTCTTAAATGATTTCAGTGAGACTGGAAATTTATTTAACATCTCCCTTGGTAAGTTATTCCAATCCCTAACTCCCCTACCTATAAATGAATATTTGCCCCAATTTGTCCTCTTTAATTACAACTTTACCTTCATATTGTGATCTTTCCTACTTTTAAAGACGCTACTCATACTTATTCGTCTACTAGTGTCATTCCACGCCATCTCTCCGCTGACAGCTCGGAACATAGCACTTAGTCGAGCAGCTCGTCTTCTTTCTCCCAGTTCTTCCCAGCCCAAACTTTGCAACATTTTTGTAACGCTACTCTTTTGTCGGAAACCACCCAGAACAAATGGAGTAAGGTACAAATGACATGACGTGCGCCCATAGCCTGTTCTCAGTCTTAGCGTTGTAACGTCACGAATCGTATTGCAAGGCCTTCTCCACAAGTGGTGGTGGATATACTGCCCTGAGCTTTCGCATAGGAACTGCTACCCATTAGAACCTTCATCAGGAAGTGTAAGGACTTGTACGCTTTGGGAATTACAGTACACTTACTACGGCGGGGGAGGGGGTGGGGGCGTCTTTACGAGCCGAGGTACTTGCATGAGTCACTCTTAACCACTCCGTGCGATCCAAGACAATACTGAAAGTTGGCATTTCATAGTGGAAGCTTCGTTGTAGGTATATCCATGGTAGAGATACGATTCGGGCGAGGTGAAATTTCGCAAGCGTGGTTCCTTCTTGATAAAATACCTTTCATGAAGCGATATTGTCATTTTGTTGCACGTTGTAACATTCATACCTACTGACTTAAGAATTAACTAAGGCCCACTGCCCGACCCGAAGTATTTGCGTATAGAGTGCGATATCTTAGGAGAGGATCAAAACGTCCTTGTAGATGGTTGCGAACGAGCACAGAATAACATGCAGATGGTAATACGTACTACAACCCTCATCACGAAGTGTAAGGACTAGTACGCTTTGGTAATTACACTTACAATGGCGGGGGGCGTCCATTTTAGATCTATCTTTACGTGGATTCCTATGTCACAGCGCTAAGGCCGAGAACAGGCTAAAAAACTTAAACACGTTCACGGGATTATTTCAGTTCGAATTTACAGTTACCTATCACACATACATCCAATTGGTTAAATTATTTTTACCGAGCAGTTACCGTACCAAAGCCGAGTTTTGTGCCTGTCGCCATGTTGGGAAAATCGTCAGTGCCAGGAAATGACAAAAAATTGGAAATGAAAGTCAATTCAAGGTTCGGAAACAATGTAAATGGAACATATGAGCATTAGAGGGTTAGTGATATTGATAAATGATTGGTAAACAAAAATCGATATCTCACGCCGTTGTGATTTATTGGCTGCTGAAGTTAGCCAATCAAATCGCTTCGCGGATGACTTAAAAATGGGCTTTGCAAGTCGGTGTTAGTAAATCTGCACGTGGCTAAAGATCAACTTAAGAGCATCAATAGAAGAGATAAGCTTCTCCAGGGGAGGGATTTGAATACGGACGTTCGTGCTGACAGGATCACGTTTCAGCAAGCACGGTACGGTGACATCGTCTGAAACTCACGGTGTGCTTGTGTTTGGTGCGATTTCTCGACATGGCTCTCAAGCGGGTGTACACATTCTTCAAGAATAAAGTATTGTATTTAAAGAACAAATTTAGCACCTGTTAATATTGACATATCATTCGTTCTAAAACGGACATTTCCTCTAATTTGAGTGCTACCTGTCAAAATTAACGTCACTGGGGAATACTTTATTTACAGTTGAGAGAAACCTATTCTCTCCGGTGTTTGAGCCATGGACTGCTATATGTAGCTTTCTCAAGAGGAGGTATATTCGTGGACGTGTAAGTACAACTCCCATTACAACCACACTCAATATGGTTTATAAAGAAATATCATAATACCTGTTATGATTTTATACTAATGACATGTACAGTATGCCAACGGCCGTAGCCGTGTTGAAACACCGGATCCCATGAGATCTCCGAAGTTAAGCAACATTGGGCGTGGTCAGGAGTTGGATGGGTTGCCACGCGCTGTTGGTGGGGGGTAAGGGAATGGAGGAGCGGATAGGAACTGGCCACCCTACCGCACGTAAACTCCGGCCCAGGAACACCTCTGCGCAGGTTCGGACCTGCCTTCGGGCAGAACAACCCTTACCTACCTACATGTACAGTATGTAACATGGGATTTAAATTAATATGTTCATTTCACATTTCCAATTACTTTTTAACTAATAGGCCTAATAATAATAATAATAATAATAATAATAATAATAATAATAATAATAATAATAATAATATTTGCCTTACGTCCCACTAATTTTACGGCTTTCGAAGACGCCGAGGTGTCGCAATTTAATTCCGCAGGAGTCCTTTTACGTGCCAGTAAATCTATCGAGACGAGGCTGACGTATTTGAGCACCTTCAAATACCACCGGATTGAGCCAGGATCGAAACTGCCAAGTTAGGGTCCGAAGGCCAGCGCCTCAACCGTCTGAGCCACTCAGTCCGGCAATAATAGGCCTTATTACGCCTATCGATCCAGAGTACGTCTTCCTCAAGGAATATTAATATATTCGCTTCAAATTTTCGGTCACTTTTTTAATTTCCACTGTCGAAAAAAGCTTACATACTAGAAGTGGTATATAAATGCTGTATTTTATTTTGAAAACATGCCAATGAGAATCGTATGTGATTGAAGTTAGTCGTCTATTCAATATGGTGGTCGTAAGCCATATCCTTAGAAATTTCGAGAGCTGGTAATAATTTGCAATGACATTCTTCTGGATATTTAATTCATAGAAAATGTACAAAAATGTCTTCTAATACAAATAACGAGTTATTTCATTGATTAGTATATCAGGTAAAGTATTCACTGGCATCTGGGAAGGGAGGGTGCGATCAGTAGTTGAGAGGAAGTTGGATGAAAACCAGTGTGGTTTCAGACCACAGAGGGGCTGTCAGGATCAGATTTTCAGTGTACGCCAGGTAATTGAAAAATGCTACGAGAGGAGTAGACAGTCGTGTTTATGTTTCGTAGATCTAGAGAAAGCATGACAGGATACCGAGGGAAAAGTTGTTCGCCATACTGGGGGACTGTGGGATTAAGGATAGATTATTAACATAAATGCCCGACTCATTGGCTGAATGTTCCCAGGTTCAATTCCCGGCCGGGTCGAGGATTTTAACCATCACTGGTTAATTCCTATGGCTCGGGGGCTTGGTTTTTGTGCTGACCCCAACATCCCTGCAACTCACACACCACATACAACACTATCCTCCACCACAATAACATGCAGTTACCTACACATGCAGATGCCGCCCACCCTCGTCAGAGGGTCTGCCTTACAAGGGCTGCATTCGGCTAGAAATAGCCACACGAAATTATTGTTATTAAAATCAATCAAAGGCAATGTTGAAAATTGGAATGCAGTGAGAATTGATGGTAGAATGAGTTCTTGGTTCAGTGCATTTACAGGGGTTAGACAAGGTTAGACAAGGTTGTTCGTAGTTTACAGGGACCATCTGTTGAAAGGTATAAAGTGGCAGGGAGAGATTCAGTTAGGTGGAAATGTAGTACGTAGTAAGCAGTCTGACCTATGCTGACGACTTGGTCGTAATGGCAAATTTTGCCGAAAGCTTGCAGTCTAATATCTTGAAACTTGAAAATAGGTGCAATGAATATGGTATGAAAATTAACGTTTCGAAAACTAAATTGATGTCAGTAGGTAACAAATTCTACATAATTAAATGCCAGATTGGTGATACAAAGCTGGGACAGATAGATCATTTCAAGTATTTAGGATGTGTGTTCTCCCAGGATGTTAATATAGTAAGTGAGATGGAATAAGGTGCAGTAAATCTAATGCAGTGAGCTCGCAGTTGCGATCAACAGTATTCTGTAAGAAGGAAGTCAGCTCCCGGACGAAACTATCTTCACATCGGTTTGTTTTCGGACCAACTTTGCTTTACGGGACTGAAAGCTGGGTTGACTCAGGATATCTTATTCATAAGTTAGAAGTAACAGACATGAAATAATGAGAATGAGATAATGATCGCTGGTACAAACAGGTGGGAACAGTGGCCAGAGGTTACTCGGAATGAGGAGATAAAGGCTGTTAGAAATGAACACGATGTATGAAGCTGTACGCATAAACCGTCTTCGGTGTTGGGGTCATGTGAAGCAAATGGATGAGAATAGGTTACGTAGGAGAATAGTAGACTCTGTTATGGAGGTTAAGGGAAGTAGAGGGAGACCAGGACAACGATGGTTAGACTCAGTTTCTAACGATTTAAGGATAAGAGGTATAGAACTAAATGAGGCCACAACACTAGTTGCAAATAGAGGATTGTGGCGACGTCTAGTAAATTCACAGACGCTTGCAGAGTTTCACAGCTTTCACACAAGGAACATGCTGAGGCTGTTCCTTAACTAGGGACATAATCGTTAACTTACCATTTCTAGTCCTATCGCACCCGTACCTCGCTGAAAACCTCCAATGATGAGCGACGTTAAACCACTAAAAATAAATGAGTCGTTCCATTTAAAAGTATACAGTTAGTACTAAAATGGGAAACCACGGAAAACCAACTTCAGGGCTGCCGACAAAGGGATTGGAACCCACCATCTCCCGAAATCCCGAAACGAGCCCACAGCTCCGAGACCTTTATCACGTAGTCATTTCTCTCGGTTCTCTGCTTTCTACACGTAAAATCAGAGTCATGGGCGCTGTAAAATCAGTGTTGTGATTATTTTCGAAATTCGGCACATATTTCTCGAGAAAATGGAATGCCTACAAGCGTACGTCGCTTACCAGCCGCAGGTCGCCTTATACTGACCTGGCGGCCAAATGCACTACTTCCTGACCCTATAGATCATCAGACCTCTTCTGATACGTAGGTATTCGCTCTAATGTGCACGTAAATTACAATAACACTGCATGGTTTTGAAAGCTTTGACATCGTCGTAGATAACAGGTAAAAGAAAGCAGATAGGTGACGGCATTTTCACGACTACATTATTATCCTGACGACGTTAACCATGCCCCTCCTTTTCATGTACTTGTAGTTGTTTATACATGTTAATAACGATTAAGTACAATGTTGGTTTCGTTTCAAACATTCAGTTTCCTTTCTTATTTATTTGATAGTGACTGTTGATTCATCATTGCGAAGGTACACCTTCAGCCTCAATATTTCGTCAAAATACTACATGCTGTTACATCAGCCAGCTATATAAAGGCGCTGCCTTCCAGCCACAGGCGAGGACTTGCCAGTGCCCAGCACCAGATTACGCAGAATGTCGAACACGGAGGCTATCCCTCTTAAAAAGGTGTCTCGAATAGGTGGACTGATTCTGAGTGTTTGAGGTTTCACCTCGGGTTACTGCCTCCGCTCCCGTTTCCCGCAGCCACGTCGAGCCCGATGACAGTATTCCCTCAGTCCCACCTAGGCTCAATCACATCAATTAGTATTCTACTAATTATGCTTTTCAATGTCAATTCCTGACAAGTTACAGAAACAACTAATATTCTATTAGTGCAAGCTTTCGCTACTGTTTACACTTGTGACGGTATAGAACAGATAGTTTTCAACTATCAAGAACTCTAGCTTTTCAATGGAATTTTGCATCAAGATAGATTCATGTATATATGTATAAAAAGTGTACATTTTTTTTAGAACTTCAGTCTACAAGCAACGTTAACTGTTTATAATTTTCATACTGCTTCGAGGAAAGTTTTATTTGAATGTATGTATGTATGTTGTTAAGACTATCTGAAGCAATAAAATATAGTTGTGTTCCTGTATACCTGTTCTTGTATACAACTATTATTATTATTATTATTATTATTATTATTATTATTATTATTATTATTATTATTATTATTATTATTATTATTCAGCGTTCATCCCACACCGCCTGGGTCCGCGGGTGCGAACTCTGTCGCACATGTTTGTTCGTTCCTGTTTTACAACTGGATGCCCTTCCGGTGTGGAGGAATGGATTAACTATTACGGTTCCTCTTGTGGTAGTGTGGTGAAGTGTGGTGTATTTTATGAAGAGGAGTGTGTTGCGGCAAATACAAACACCAAGTTCCTAAGTCAGTGTAGGCAAACACGATTAAAATCCCCAACCCAGTAGGGAATCGACCCCGAAACCCACTTAACCGAAGGCCCAAACACCGTTCAGCAAAGCAGTCGAACTAAGTAATATCACTACTGGCTCCTCAGAAAGACGACCATGGTTCGAATAATAAGTTAAATTTAGATATGAATAAATATGTCCCTCTGCTTGGAATTTAGCGTAAAACTACAGATTACATAGCTATGGTCACGATATCAACAAAGTAACATTAACTAAATTATTTTCTTCCAGGGTGACTGCAGCCCAGATCATTTTACAGGTCACAGTGGATGTGCAGTTGCACATAAAACGGATCATTAATAGTTTAGGGCAGGCTGTGTCAATCGGGAATCAGTCTTAGAATCATCAAAACTGAGCAAAATAATGTGAAAATGTACCTTCTCGTCTTCTGCTCAGTCCCTTTTTAAAACAGGAGTATACATGGCATTGACATTAACTAGCAATTTTTCTTTCATATTACGGAACCGGTTCTGTGAAACAGTAAATAGCAAGATGAGAACCAATCATCGTGACTTGAAAGATTATCCATGCAGAGTAGCCACGCCATTAGTGCATTTTTTTTTTTTTTTGCTAGTTGTTTTACGTCGCACCGACACAGATAGGTCTTACGGCGACGATGGGACAGGAAAGGGCTAGGAGTGGGAAGGAAGCGGCCGTGGCCTTAATTAATGTACAGCCCCAGCATTTGCCTGGTGTGAAAATGGGAAACCACGGAAAACCATTTTCAGGGCTGCCGACAGTGGGGTTCGAACCTACTATCTCCCGAATACTGGATACTAGCCGCACTTAAGCGACTGCAGCTATCGAGTTCGGTAGTGCATTTATTTGCTGTAGTGCATTTGTAATTCGACATGACACTAGATAGCGTGATTATGTAATAATCGTGGATTCAGCTTCTTTTGTAGCTTCAAGATCGTGAGTGATAATTTGAACGGTGGCAGGAATAATCTTGCCTTACTCTAGACCTTGAGAATCCATACGCTTATAGCTTCCGGAAAGCTAGCTAAATTTTACGCCCTCCCTTCTATTCCAAATAAACGTCACCTGACTGATCTCCGCTAGATACGAGAAGTGAAATATTTCGTGAAGTAAAGCAGAAGTTTATTTTAAAGAGATTATTTAAAAAATACACATTAAATAGCAATCACTTTAAACCCATCGTGCCGAACGAAAGGTGTCTTTAAGGGGAGTCGGAAACAAAAAAAAAAATTAAATGACTTTTCCAAAATGTTACCTTATTCAATTATTTGGACTCTGCTGATTAAAATGGTGTATAATTTATTTTAATACGACACATGGAAGAATTTTAAAAAATATTTCAAAAATCAATGCACAAGTGTCAAATTGGGCAACTTAGACACGTTTCATTTTCAAAATATATATGTCTGGAACCCTTTAATCTAGTAGACTGTGGTTTTCACTGTTCTATTCCTGAATATAATGCGCAGAGGTTACCGGCACTGTTATAACAAACATTTAAATAGTTTTGATTAAATAGAACTGGATTTTAGACACTGTTGTGAGTAAATGTGTCAGTGAACATTTTGTTTTACTTTGAAATCATATTCTGAAAAATGACTTTTTTCACGTGTTTGACCCATTATCTCAGAAACTACACTGGGTAGGCAGTTCATTGTTTGCAGAGAGTCACCTTGTGCCATGATACAGCTACTGAACCAGATAAATGCACTTCGCATATATAGTTTCTGATTTACATACATTTTTATGACATTTTTTGTTAAAAATTTGGAACTTACTAAACAAATTCATAACTATACAATCGTTTGCTCCAACCATTCTATCCTGGTTCAGTACTTATGGAAAGGATGTAAATACAAGTAGTAAAAATCCCAAAGCTCTAAACTGAATACTTCCTGAGATAACTGGGCATCTTTTCTGTCAAATTAACATTATCAAGGTAGGGCTTTCCGACTCCCCTTAAAGAATAGAAGCACAAAATAAAAATTTGCATCAATAAAATAAGCCGACTTATAGGACTAAGGAATTACTTTGCAATTTCGTTTCATACCATTTTAGTGAAAAAATTCAACGGTAACTTTTCTCCAACATTTTACAATTCACGTAAGAATGGTGCTATGACACTGTTGCTATGCTGCAAGCTCTATCTTTGAAGCTGTTGATGTTAGTATAACAATTATATTGCACAGATAATGCAGGTTGACTTGAAGCCATCAAACGAGCAAGTAAAACACTGTTCAGTGTTGCGTAAAAACGGTTCCCTTTTATTTTTCTTGCCTAAAGTAATGACTATAATGACGATGAATATGCATAAACATGAAAGTATATGAGGTGTACTTTTCCTGGTTTACAGTTATATAAATAACATATTGACTCAATGCAACAACTGTACTTCAGAATTAGCTTAATCACGCTGGGTGCTGATCATATTTATGGTTGCCGGCTGTTGTGGAAGTGGAGCCATTACGCAGTACTAGGACAGATCTTATAGGTACCTTGCTAAATGGTATTCTCATCTCAGAAACCAAGATTTCGGAATTGTGAAATTTTCATGAATTTTTTTCTTTGAAGTATTTATTTTCACTCTGTATTTATGCAATTATCTGCAAACTTGCTTACTTGTATGAGCATTCTATTGAATTTTTCTCTCAAATAAACAACTGCCTTTTGACTATTGTAGTCCTGTGTGAACAAGATGAGTTATTTTAACACTCCCATACTCCTTAATGACGGGAATAATTTATGCCAGGAATCTCTATCAAACGTTTTGAAATGAAACATATGTACAAATTTTGACTCCTAAGATTTCTCAAAATGCCAACGGCATTTCGGGTGCACCTCCTCGACGTAAAGAAAATACCGTTTCTTGGATTCAGCCATAGCTTCCAGTCTTTATTTACTACAATTACTGGGACAGTAGTAAAAGGAACACCGAGCTTGATAGCTGCAGTCGCTTAAGTGCGGCCAGTATCCAGTATTCGGGAGATAGTAGGTTCGAACCCCACTGTCGGCAGCCCTGAAAATGGTTTTCCGTGGTTTCCCATTTTCATACCAGGCAAATGCTGGGGCTGTACCCAATTAAGGCCACGGCCGCTTCCTTCCCACTCCTAGCCCTTTCCTGTCCCATCGTCGCCATAAGACCTATCTGTGTCGGTGCGACGTAAAGCAACTAGCAAAAAGTACATATTCCCTTGACGTCAGTGAACGTAAATACGGAATGTAGTAATTCCTTAAAAGTTATACAGTATGATAAATAATGCGAACTTACCATACCAAGCTAACCGATTCTTTATGCATCAGAAAAGTGAAAGTCAAGGTAAACAGCGAACTTTTTAATGGCTATTAGTAGAAAGGTGTGTAATTGCTTTTCCCTGATTATATTTGTACGTATAGGAGTGAAATAACCGTGGAAATACAACTAAGCGCGAAATTGTATGCTTGAAAAATTAAGGAACTTGTTACCACCGAAACGAGATGATAAGAAAACTCCGCTGCTTCACCTGTGCATTGGAGTAAGGGTATTCGATACTGCTATGTTCAGGATGTATGTAAACTTGTTAGGAAGGCGGGAATGTCGCGGATTGGGATCAAATAAAGATGAGATCATATTTGAACTCATATTTCGCGAATTTATAATATATATTGGGACAAATTTTGGACCATTCGATCATTAAGCTAGTGCATGATCCAGAAGAAAGGACTGTCTATCTGATGGGGTGGTGGTGGTGGTGGTGGTGATTATTGTTTTAAGAGGAAGTATAACTAGGACACCATAATCAGAGATAGAAAATGGAAGGGATCCGAAACTTTGAAACATGAAGGTATCGGCCAAAAGAAGACAAGGGCCACGAAGGGCGTGAAAATGCAATATTCCCTAGCCCTCGGAAACCTAATAGCGTCGGGGTCGGAAAAGAACAAGAGTTACACCAAGGGAGGTCAGATAGGATAGATGAAAGTGAGGAGCCTGGCACAAGTAAGTGGAAGCAATGCCAGGACTCAGCTAAGGGCCCCGTGGTCGCCAACCCACACTCCATAGTTCAGAGCCCATGGGCCCCTTTTAGTCGCCTCTTACAACAGGTAGGGGATACTGTGGGTGTTATTTAACCGCCCGCACCCACAGGGGGATGTCTGATTGGGTAAAGACGTGGCCGGTTCACCTCTAACGACGCGGGATCGATTCCCCATCAAGCAGTCGAAACATACGAGATTTCCATGAGTATCAAATTGATTCCTGGAGCAAAGGTGGCCGGTCGTAGAACCAGCCACTCTGCCACACATAGTGCCGAGGTTACGGAAAATCGAATTCTTTACCTTTCACCCCACCCGCGAGAGCTTCGATGGCCTGTACGAAGATGCTTTGCTTTTGTATTATTATCCAGTAGACCATTGCAGGTCTGAAATTGACTGTGCATTACTGCTAAATAAGGTAAATTATGATTAATAATTACTGTTACCAGACAGTCACCTCTGTAGCGTAACGGTTAGCACTATTACCTGCCGCCCTCGGAGGCCCGGGTTCGATTTCCGTTACTGCCAGAAATATAAGGAGGGCTAAACCTCCAGTGTGCCTGAAAAGAGCTACACCTCCTTGGGATGACGACATGAGTGTACTTACCTCATCATCAGAATCACAAAAATTATCCACTACTTCTACAATTCAATGTAACGTACATGTTGGTAAAATAACAATAAATAATTAACGTTACTCTTTTTACGTCCCACTAACTACTTCTAACGGTTTTTGAAGACGACGAGGTGCCGGGAATTTTTCCCTCAGGAGTTCTTTTACGTGTCAGTAAATCTTCCAACACGCATCTGAGGACCTTCAAATATCACTGGGCTGAGCCAGGATCGAATCTGCCAAGTTGGGATCAAAAGGCCAGCGCTTCAAACGTCTAAACTACTCATCCCGGCGTGTTGGTAAAATGAAATGGAATGGCGTATGGCTTTTAGTGCCGGAATGTGTCCGAGGACTTCGGCTCGCCAGGTGCAGGTCTTTTGATTTGACTCCCGTAGGCGACCTGCGCTTCATGATGAGGATGAAATGATGATGAAGACGACATATACACACAGCCCCCGTCCCAGCGGAATTAACCAATGATGGTTAAAATTCCCAACCCGGCCGGGGATCGAACCTGGGACCCCTGTACCAAAGGCCAGCACGATAACCATTTACCATGGAGCCGGACGGTATATTGGTAACATTTTTGTACTATAGTGTACCTCGTTCATTTCAATAACATTGAAAGTTTATATCCATCAGGTCCTCTACTTCATCTCATGGAAAGAACCACTGGCATATAGTGAGAGGTACTGGATAGGTCCATACTCTCTCTGCTGTTCCCTTCTCTAAATATCAGGGCTGACAGCGTGTAGCAGAATTAAGTTACTTCAGCAAACTCATCGGTAAATGTTGGAATGGTATCAGTCCACTGTGCTTTCGCCTCAGAAAAAAACAGTCGCATTCCAGTTTTGGCATTAAAGCCGAGGTTGTCTGGCGGCGAAGGTGTTAGTTCATTGCAGGTAGCTACAACAGTCTGCAGTAGAGACAAAAAGTTGAAATATTTCTCCACGTCATCCTTACCTTTAGTTCTGGAAATCAAGAGGTAGGAAATTTCAACCGCGCTATCACAACACTGCTTTCGGACTGTGATGAGTTCATTCATCTTATCGTAAGAAATATAGGCTATAAAAAAGAAGGTATGACAATCGCAGCGTTTAGTCACCATACTGGCCCTAATCCTCAAAACAATCGACAGAAAGAATAATAATGTAAATTACGGAGTATCAATCATTGTTTATGACCCAGAATAAAGCAGTTGGGAGATATCTGACTAATCTAATTGACTGTCACAATTGCCACACTCAAGTTGAGTTGTCGTGGTAGCACTACGTAAATAACAAGACTGTCTACTCCTATATAACACTGGGGAAATTAATTATCTCTCCAGAAAAATAATTCATAATTTACGCTGTTCTTACTGCAGTGACCTTTAATTTCAAGGGGTGGATAATTTTATTAAGAAGTTTTAAGGACTTAATGGTAACATGAATTTTACTAGCTCATTTTAGCAACGTCGTGCTACAAAACTACTGAAATACAATTTAATATTAAGGTGTATGTAGAGAGATACTTCTTCTCCTTCTTTTGTCTTTGTCCCGATTGTCTTTTCTTATGTGGCTACACGATTTCCTTCAAATGCTTTTCTTTCTTACAGTCCAAGGTTATTCATGCCTCTCTGGATGCCCATGTAGCTGGAGGTCTTCCCTGACCTCTTTTTGCTGGTGACAATAGAAAGGCACTTCTTCGCTACCTATTTTCATTTGGAGATACGCAACCCAACGAACTTGTGTATTATAGCCAGTCTAAAAATATTAGTACCTGATTCTACATTGCCTTAGAACCACTATACCGTTGAGATTATGCTTGTTGTTTAAAGGGGCCTAAGATCAAGGTCATCGGCCCGTATATCGTTGAGTTCATGCTCGAGAACATAGATTAAATCATTCGCGCTAATGTTATTTAAACTGTAATACGCCATTTCACCCACAGTAGTGAGATATGTATTAGAATGTAATAAACATGTCGGCCAACAAACTGGCGGCTGACAATTACGTATTTGGAGCCGGTGATAAACATGAATAGTATGCCGCGTATCTATCTTCTTCCGTTATGGATAATATATTTCATAAAGATGGGCTATAATCTTTTGTAAAAGAAAAAAACAGTTGCTCTTCATTATTATAAAACATGAAGAAAGAATATTGGATCCAATATTGGAGAAGAAAAGTCGTCAGAGGTCAACAGATAAATAGCTATTTTTAAAATAAACAACGGTGGACTCATAAAATATCCTCGAAAGGAGAAAGGAATTATTCAACCATAGAAATAATTTTAGATTGCGAAATCCAAGAAAAGAGACTAGGAACAGTTCTGTGATTCGTGGCCATATAATGTTGGTAGTGAAGACATGAGAAGATATTATTACTCAGGCCTGAGAACGTGTTTTTGTTCAAGGACAGTGATATTTCGTAAATTACTGATAATATTATATGTTATTTAATTTTCCAGGTGTGTAGATATTAATGCGCCCAATTGTAATTTGCCAGGAATCTTGGAAGAGTAATAAAATGTATTCCGAGACATTTGATCCACACGACCAGTAACATGGAGGGAACATGAATCTGTCACCTCAACATATTGATAAGTATGCAATCAAGTTTCCTTAATCAAAATTCTAGTAAAATATCCATACATGGCATCATCATCGTTATTTTGTTTTTCACACTGATTTATTGTCAACTTAACGTATTCTGAGAAATGAATTAACCACAGGAACAAACGGTCTTTCCAAGCAAAACTTAGTGACAATCTCATTTGAATGGCCTATGGATTCATACTACGTCATATTTACCTATCTTGAATAGTTTCCATGTTGATCCATCCATACAATTATACAGCCCATCTGAATGAATGCTTGAATCTCTAGTATATATGAGCCTGTGAGTAATAATCCTGCCATAACCTAACATCTTTAATGTTTATTTAGTGTTAAGAAACGCCAGTATGCTATTTAGCTATTTACCTAGTAGTAAGAATGTACAGTGAAGTTTGTAACATGAAGACCAATTCAGAATGGTGCGAAAACACACCACCGGGCATTTAACTTACGGACTGTACTAATGGAAGCTGGACAATAATCTTAGAGGTGAAATATCCCGATGTGGCATACCATAGCGTGACGAACTGTTGAATAAATAGTTTTCTAGTGACTTGGTAATAAAATATAGATGGAATAATAACTATAGGTTAACATCATTTAGGATAAGCGAAGGAAACATGATATTTATTCGTATACACTAGAACATATATATTAGAATAGATATAGAGTCAGCATGATAGTTCAGATACAAAATTAAATTACACTGGACGACGAAACAACGTCAAGACAGGTTCAAGGTAAGTGATGGGATCCAAGTGCAAGAATTATATGAATCTGGTGTGATATGTTTGTATTGTATTCGTATTGATGAATAATAAGTCCTATGAAGTTTAATCCTTGCTGATTTTTTCTCTGCCACTCATACGGCAACGTACTTGAAAAGATTGATTATTTTCTTAACAACGAGTACAAATTATCGGAATATATTAAGATTTCTGTCAGATTCACTTGAATGAAAGTGATTTATGTTTATAACATTCTTAAAAAGACTGATCGTGAATAATGATAGATTGCCATGTATAAATAAGGGAAATGAAGTAGAAATACCTATAATAGGGCTCATAACTTCCCATTTTAACTTATTTTTTGTGTAATTCGAGGTTATTGTGAGATTAATTGTGAACTGCTAGGATACTTCATAACTATTTTCCAATTCAGACGCGTGTGGATATTTGGTTCGAATTATTAAGCGAAACTTTAAAATAACAATACCTTCCATGATTCAAGGCAATGCTGGGCTGAGTGGCTCAGACGGTTGAGGCGCTGGCCTTCTGACCCTAACTTGGCACGTTCGATCCTGGCTCAGTCCGGTGGTATTTGAAGGTGCTCAAATACGTTAGCCTCACGTCGGTAGATTTACTGGCGGGACTAAATTCCGGCACCCGCGCGTCTCCGGAAACCGTAAAAGTAGTTAGTGGGACGTAAAGCAATTAAAATGATTTATTATTATTGATTCAAGGCAAAATTTTGGGAAATTTTAAAACCAATTTAAACCACGTATGATTATTTCAAGTGTTTTAAGTGTGGAAATGTTATTAAATTAATTAGGTTAATTGTTGTTTATCTTGCTTTACGTGTAAATAAATGCATTTTCACATATGCCTCCCATTTACATATAATTGAAAATTGGTCAAGTAAAGTGGAGTTTTGGCCGTAAACCGCTCGGGGCAGAGATGATTCTAGCATTTTTATTTTATTTCATTGGTGGTGAATTCTGACTTCACAATAATTTGACCAGTTGCTTGTCAATTATTATGATTTTGTAACACATTCTGCTTTGTGCTTGCGAGAAATTGAACGTCCATAGTCCGACTCCTTGGGTGAATGGACAGAGCGAGTCCTTCGGTTCAGAGGGTCCCGCTTTACAGTAGATTCCCGGCTGGGTCAGGGTAGTGATGGGACTATCGAATGAAAACTACCGAATTATTCGATAGTCGTCAACTACCGTTACAACCGATTGTTTCCGTTTGCATTCGGTTTTTCATTCGGATCGCAAATTCCAATTGTTTCCACTAGTCAGCGCTAAAATCGCCACCTCTTGAGTCACGGAGTGGTCAGTCATATATTATAAAAATGGCCCCGGTAGTTTTCAACATATAAGTGTACGCGCCAATTCACTCCACTTCTGTGTATTTCAAGACGGTAATCAACCAAGTCTAATGAAAATAAAATGCAATTACCTACTTATATGAAGGTTTGTGAGCAAGTTAATGAGCATTCACTTTTAGGAACACTGATAGCGTAACGGTTAAAGCAACGAACTGCAAATAGCGAGGATGCAGGTTCGAGTCTTCCTCTTAGCGACTTTTTTTTAAACATAGGAATATTGTTTTATCAAGGAGAATTATTACCGTTTTATATTTCGTTAGTGAGTTATGCAGCCGTTTGAAGGAATTATTTCTTCCGTGCAACTGGTAAAACAGTTCTCCCTCATTATATGACCGGCGCCCATGCGTCATTAGCAATCTTTTGGTGCTAAACAAGTCATCCAACACGGCTTTATGCCAACTTTCGAAGTATCGTATCGTAATCTGTTTACCCTCTAGGGTCGGTTTTTCCCTCGGACTCAGCGAACGAACCCACCTCTACCGCTTCAAAGGCAGTGTCCTGGAGCTTCAGACTCTGGGTCGAGGGATACAACTGGGGAGGATGACCAGTACCTCGCCCAGGCGACCTCACCTGCTATGCTGAACAGGGGCCTTGTGGTGGGATGGGAAGATTGGAAGGGATAGACAAGGAAGAAGGAAGGAAGCGGCTGTGGCCTTAACTTGGGTACCATCCCGGAGAAGTGGGAAACCACGGAAAACCACTTCGAGGAAATCGAACCCACCTCTACTCAGTTGACCTCCCGAGGCTGAGTGGACCCCGTTCCAGCCCTCGTACCACTTTCAAATTTCATGGCAGAGCCGGGAATCGAACCAGGGCCTCCGGGAGTGGCAGCTAATCACACTAACCAGTACACCACAGAGGCGGACAACTTTCACAGTACAAGGTCAAATTTATCATTCCATAGGCAGTCTATTGCCAAATGCTCATCAAGATCTTGAATTTTTGCAGATTTACTTTGTTGGTGAAGATGAAAGAGAAGCACTACGTGCAATTTTAATATTGTGCAATTTGTCAATGGATAATCATGTTATAGTTTATATAAATACTTTCCATATACCAACCATGAACCTCTAATGATTGAACGTAACCTTACATGAATGGAATTATTTTAAAATTATTATATTCACTATATTTGTCCTAGGAAAATGTGTTGTCTTTTTATTTAGTTTGCTGTGTTTATATTACTTTAATATGTGGTGTCATTACAATAAGGACATAACCTTCGTCTGAAATTACCTAACATTTGTTATTTTATGAACAGACGATCTTACATCCATTAACTTGTGGTTAGGGACACAAAATTGCATTTTATTTAAAATGAAACATAATGACTACAGTTACTTTAATCGGGACATTTTATCTTATTTTATAGACCAACGTATTTCAGTTTCCAATTACTTCACTCGAACATTGTGTAACGTTGGTTACTAGTCGTAGTCTCTATATTTCCGCTTATATTAACAAAACAAACATGCTATACAAATCGGTAGTATAATACAACAATCCACATTTCGGTAGTTACTAGCAAAAGACTTATTACTAGTTACTAGTACTACCGCAGTACAAAACGTATAGGCCGGTATAGGCTATTACTACCGATTTCAAACCGAATGAAAACTATCGAATGTTTTCATTCGATAGTCAAGCCTCACAATCGGTAGTCTACCGATAGTTTAAAACATTCGATATTCCCATCACTAGGTCAGGGTGTTTGGTCGCGTGTTTATACTTCGTCTTACGTTTGTCACAATACACACATCACTAAACAACATACTACGTTAACAACCACCAGTCCGCCTACATGGCTGAATGGTTAGCGTGCTGGTCGTTGGTCCAAGAGGTCCCGGGTTAGATTCCCGGCCGTGTCGGGTATTTTAAACTTCATTGGTTAATGTGGATGATTCAGGAGCTGGGTGTGTGTGCCATCTTCAGCAGGGTGGGGTAGGGCCCCATTCTCACAGACGCGCAGATCGACTGTGCGTTGACGACTGGAAAGACCTGCACCAGGCCTCTCCGGAGGCCACGCGCCGTTATTGTTACAAACCACCAAAGAAACACGCAAGAGTAAATACTTCCCTTCACAGAATTCCTGCATCAGGAATGGCATCCAATCGTAAAACATGGCCCCAATATAGTGGACTGAGAAGAAACTGAACTTCTTCTTCTTCTTCTTCTTGTTATTATTATTATTATTATTATTATTATTATTATTATTATTATTATTATTATACTTCTTCTTTTTTATCTCTTTACCCTCCAGGGTCAGTTTTTCCCTCGGACTCAGCGAGGGATCCCACCTATACCGCCTCAAGGGCAGTGTCCTGGAGCTTCAGACTCTGGGTCGGGGGATACAACTGGGGAGGACGACCAGTACCTCGCCCAGGCGGCCTCACCTGCTACGCTGGACAGGGGCCTTGCGGTGAGATGGGAAGATTGGCAGGGATAGACAAGGAAGAGGGAAAGAAACGGCCGTGGCCTTAAGTTAGGTACCATCCCGGCATTTGCCTGGAGGAGAAGGGGGAAACCACGGAAAACCACTTCCAGGATAGCTGAGATGGGAATCGAACCCACCTCTACTCAGCTGACCTCCCGAGGCTGAATGGATCCCGTTCCAGCCCTCGTACCACTTTTCAAATTTCGTAGCAGAGCCGCGAATCGAACCCGGGCCTCCGGGGGTGGCAGCTAATCACACTAACCACTACACCACAGAGGTGGACGAAACTGAACTTTCAGTGTGATAAAATTCGAATCCCAGACTGGGCGCTGACCGAATTAACCTATACCGCATCCATAGTTGTGAAGTTGGAATCCAAGAGTGAACGACGGTTATACTATGGTAATTTTTCACCTACATTCACTCCATAAATTTTCAGACAATAGATCCTGTATGTCCAGTGTCGGACTGAGACAATACAGCGCTGGCCTTCTGAACCCAAGTTGGCGGAATCGTTCTCAGGATTTCTTCTCATATTGGGGTCGTGAATTTGAAAGTGTGCAGATACATCGGCATCATTTTGGTGGATCTACCGGTATATAAAAGAACTGCCGGGAGACAAACTTCTGGCAGCTCGGCATTTTGGAAAACTTTAGTCGTAATGGTTCCTTTTTTTTTTTTTTTTTTTTTTTTTTTTGCTATTTGTTTTACGTTGCACCGACACAGATAGGTCTTTGGCGACGATGGGATAGGAAATGCATAGGAAGTGGCCCTAAATAAGGTACAGCCCCGGCATTTGTCTGGTGTGAAAATGGGAAACCACGGAAAACTATCTTCAGGGCTGCTGACAGTGGGGCTCCCGATTACTGGATACTGGCCGCACTTAAGCGACTACAGCTATCGAGCTTGTTTTAGCGGAATGTAAAATCAGTAATATTATACATGCATGTAGAGTATGTAGAGTATGTTCTAATTTGTAATCCAACTCATTATAGGTAGACAAACTACGGCGGGTCTAAAAGTAAGTGACATTTTATGTTCGGTCAAAAAAAGAAATAAGCGTATGGCTTTGTATGTATTATTTATTAATTATTAATTAATTAATTATAAATTAATTATTATTATTAAAACATAATTATTAAAACTCAATTAACATAATAATTAACGTCGCTCGTAGGTACAAACCCTGTGGATACCCGGAACAAATATTATATCTATAGGTACAATTTTCTGAGAAACGTGTATCTGCGGGCAATTTACACAATACCATGCGGCCATTTTTTTTTAGCGACTGTTGATAGGTAATGAAGCCCTTAATCCGAATCCATCAATACCACCTTAATCAACAATAACATCAATATGTCGTACACGAGCCCTGGTCGTGTCGGTGTTGTAGTGCGATATGCGTGTAAAATACTCAAAACACTGTTGCTTGCTAATTAATTTCGAAGCTTGGCTTGCACACAACTTATCGTTCTTCCGGTGCGCACTTTGTTGTGGTCGCGGCTGACTTCCGGTGATAGAGTCGCAAGTTCCGGTCGAAACTTCTGGCGACACACTGTCTGCTAGTGCTAACTCAATGTGGCTTTGTTAGTACAAGGGAAACCTCATTACCTGCTAATTGATGGTGAGATTCGACATTGAGTCTGTAAGGATATCCGAAATACTTGACATACTTGGAAGTTCGGAAGCAAGAAGTTCTTTGTTGAAATCATCTCATTCAGGTAATTTCTACCAAACTTAAGTTCAGTGCTTGTTGCTTTTTGCTATGTGCATTTGCCAAAGAATACCAATACTGGGCTTTTCTTGCATACATGCTACAGTAATGACACTCGTTACGGGCAGTGATACTTACTCAATTACAAGTTCGTCACTATCCTCCCTAGGGCGCTTGTTCACAGCTGTGTAGCATGTTTTACTAGATAATAATTGAATGTACAAGAATCTACTGAAGCTGATAAAGCAAGCTTGTAGTTGTACATGACCATTTATTTTTTATCGTAGCCATGGGAGCTCCTATTTTACGTCGAATTCGAACCGCAGGGACGTGCCTTTTATTTAAAAATCCCGCGTGCATTGACTGGGATTCGAGCTGCGGCCACCTTCGTGAGAATCAAACGACAATGCCACTTGGCTGTTACACAGAGATTTTGTTGCTGAGTGAGTCACTAGTTTCCCACCAATGTGGTCGTGGTTCGTTTTCCAACCAGTCCACGGTGGGTCTTTAAAATGAGGAGCCGCGTCCTTGTGGTCTGATGTCCATCTAAAACTAGAACGCGTATGTCTTAAAATGTCATTTAAAGCTCCAGACTTCTCTTTCGTGATTTAAACACTCCCATTGCGTATCTGTAGATCTTCATAAAATAACGTTCGTTAACTCTTTCATCTTTTTTTCCAACACGTAGCCGTACTTTAATCCTCGAAGAATCAGTAGTTAATTTTCTTCTCTGAATCACAAGACCTATTTAGACATCAGTATCTGAGTAGTCCGCCTCTGTAGTGTAGTGGTTAGTGTAATTAGCTGCCACCCCCGGAGGCCGGGTTCGATTCCTGGCTCTGCCACGAAATTTGAAAAGTGGTACGAGGGCTGGAACGGGGTCCACTCAGCCTCGGGAGGTCAACTGAGTAGAGGTGGGTTCGATTCCTACCTCAGCCATCCTGGAAGTGTTTTCCGTGGTTTCCCACTTCTCCTAATTTAAGGCCACAGCCGCTTCCTGCCCTCATTCTCGTCTATCCCTTCCAATCTTCCCACCCTCCGCCGGGCCCCTGTTTAGCATAGCAGGTGAGGCCGCCTGGGCGAGGTACTGGTCATCCTCCCCAGTTGTATCCCCCGACCCAGAGTATGAAGCTCCAGGACACTGCCCTTGAGGCGGTAGAGGTGGGATCTCTCGCTGAGTCCGAGGGAAAAACCGACTTTGGAGGGTAATCAGATAAAGAAAGAAAGAAAGAAAGAAGGAAAGAAATTACCTGAGTATATCGTACAACATATTATAGTACTAGCTGTAGTACCCGGCGTTGCCCGGATAGTTCTTGAATGTTTACCTTTAATATTTGTATTACCAGTTAGTTAAGTGTGAAGTGAATGCTTATATAATTCTTTTTGAGATGTTGATTTTACGACTTATCATGTAGTTTTAGAGTTATTTAGATGTATCCGACTTCAAGTTTTAGATTATTTAATTATCGAGTAAACACTAATCTCGGTCATTTTATACTATTTACGTTTAAGCCCTTCTCAGCTCCTGCCTCGATGGAGGCTGAACGTGGACTTACACGGGATCCAGAGCGTCACCGTTCGTACCAGAGACACATAAACAATGGATTTCGACATTAATATTGGTTATTTTCCTTATTTTTGCACGTCAGCCCCTCTCATTCCCCAACATCAGCGGGAGCTAGATGTATCTGACCTCCACAGTAATGTTTTCTATATAGTAAGGCATGTGTATATCAAGTTTGATTGAGAGATATGCTAAAACATACACACATACATCCTTAAACTCTGTCCCTTTGGACGTTTTCAATTTTTTTGCCAGTTCTCATCCGCCTGCCGAGTAGGACTGAGCTTTATCTTAAACGGCATCCAGAGTGTTACAGTTCATCTCAGCGACCCCGAAAACTATGGATTAGACACAAATTTCGGTCGTTTTCGGTTAATATTTACATTTCGCCCCTACTTTAGAGGCTAGGAGTCTCTTACCCCTAGGGTATATTTCTCCAGACAGTAGGTCCAGTATACACACATGCGTCCATTCTCTCGGTCATTTTCACTTTTTCTCACCGCTATGCTAAAGGAGGCAGAAATTGGACATCTAAAAAAATTGGAGCGTTACTATTCATCTCAGCGACCCCGAAAAGAATGGGTTCGACACTATTTTCGATTATTTCTACACCTCATCCCGTCGTAGGTGTGCTAGGGTTGTCATATCTCCACGCACTTTGTCTCCTGATAATTAGTCATAAGTGACCAAGTTTGTTTGAAATTGTTCCCGTAGTCCCGAAACGTATGGATTCAACACTAATATCGGTCATTTTCAGTCTTAATTATATTTCGTACCCTTATCTAAGGCTTCGAGGGGTGTCTTTCCCCCTTAGTATATTTTTCAGGTAGTAGGTAATATTTGTATTTATACTGGAACGTACAAAGAACATCCTTAATCTCGGTCATTTGGATATTTTCTGTTCTTGACTCCTTCTCACCCTCCTGGCAATTGGGGATCAACTTGGACTTAAACGACAACCGGAGTGTCACTCCTCATTTAAGCGACCGCTAAAACCATGGATGTAACATTATTTTCGATTATTTTATATCTAACTCCCTTCCTAACCACTCACCACAAAAGGGGCCTTAATTTGGACCTTAAAAGTCCAGAGTGCCACTATTCATCTCAGCGACCCCGAAAACTATGGATTCGACGCTATTTTCGATAATTTTATATACCTCCCCCCTTCCCCGATGGGGGTTGAACTTGGTTTAAAAGATTCCGGAGTTACACTGTTCATTTCAATGGACCCGAAAAGTATGGATTGAACAATACATTCGACGATTTTTATATATCAGCCCCCTCGCCCCCCACCCCCCGCTCCTAAGGGCGCCTGGGGTGTCTTACCCTCACGTGGTTTGTCTCATGATACTAAAATTCCGGACTGCCGCTATTCATCTCAGCGACCCTAAAAACTGTGGATTCGACACTAATTACGATTATTTTTATATATCACTCCCCCTTGACCCCCACCCTAAAGGGGGCTGAACTTGAAATTAAAAATTTCTAGGGATGTCACTGTTCATCTAAGCGGCCCCGAAAAGTATGGATTCGACACTATTTTAGTTTATTTTTATATATGACCCCCCTTGCCCCCCGCCCCTAATGGTTCCTGGGGTGTCTTATCCCCACGTGGTTTGTCTCCCGATATTGAAATTCCGGAGTGTTACTATTCACCTCGGCGACCCCGAAAACTGTACATTTGACACTAAATACTATTATTTTTATATCTCACCCCCCTTGCTCCCCGGCCCAAAGGGGGATGAACTTGAACTTAAAAAAATTCCGGGGTGTCACTATTCATCTAAGCGACCCCGAAAGTATGTATTCGACACTACTTTCGATGATTTTTATATCTCACCCCTTCGCCCCCCGCCTCTATGGGTTCCTGGGGTGCCCTACCCCCACGTGGTTTGTCTCCTGATAGTAAAAATCCGGAGTGTCAGTATTCATCTCAGCGACCCCGAGGAGTACTCGACATTCTTTTCGATTATTTTTATACATCACTCCCCCCTTGTCCCCCACCCTAAAGGGGGCTGAACTTGGAATTTAAAAATTCCCGGGATGTCACTATTCACCTAAGCGACCACAAAAAGTATGGACTCGACACTATTTTCGATTATGTGTATATATCACAACCCCCTCGCCCCCACCCCAAAGGAGGCTGAACTTGGACTTTCAAAAAATTGGGAGTGTAACTATGCATCTCAGCGACCCCGAAAAGTATGGATTCGACACTATTTTGGTTTATTTTTATATATGACCCCCTCGCTCCCCGCCCCTAAGGGTTCCTGGCGTGTCTTACCCCCACGTGGTTTGTCTCCTGATACTGAAAATCCGGAGTGTCGCTATTCACTTTGGCGACCCCGAAAACTATGTATTCGACATTATTTTCGATTATTTGTATATATCACTCCCCCTCGCCCCCACCCCAAAGGGGGCTGAACTTGGACTTTAAAAAATTGGAGTGTCACTATTCATCTCAGCGACCCCGAAAAGTATGGATTCGACACTATTTTCGTTTATTTTTATATACGTCCCCCCTCGCCCCCGCCCCTAAGGGTTCCTGGGGTGTCTTACCCCCACGTGGTTTGTCTCCTGATACAAAAAATCCGGAGTGTCGCTATTCGCTTTGGCGACCCCGAAAACTGTGTATTCGACATTATTTTCGATTATTTATATATATCACTCCCCCCCCTCGCCCCCACCCCAAAGGGGCTGAACTTGGAATTTAAAAAAATTGGAGTGTCACTATTCATCTCAGCGACCCCGAAAAGTATGGATTCGACACTATTTTCATTTATGTTTATATATGATCCCCCTTGCCCCCCCCCGCCCCCAAGGGTATTTGGGATGTCTTACCCCCACGCGGTTTGTCTCCTGATACCAAGTCATAAGTGTATCAAATTTGGTTGAAATCGCTCCAATGGTTTGGGAGGAGACGTGGTACAAACCCACCCACCTACATACAATGACTTATATATATAGATAGATAGATAGATAGATAGATAGATAGATAGATAGATAGATAGATTAGTCACTGCACTCCTATTACATCCCTCCTACTCAACAAACATCCTTACGAATGTTAAAAAAGGCACAATATTTCTAATTAACAGTTCTCTCTTACTCTTGTCAGCTCAATTTGCGACGACTTGTGCGTCACGTACAGCTGTGACCACAAGTACAATCATAAACACAACAGAATCAATTGTTATGATAAATAACGAAACTCGATTGATCTTAAAAGCATTATTGTGATCACACTTCATTATTCATTTCTTGGAAATTAACAAATTTATAGTAATATTTATGCCCAAAAGACTCCCATCGCTAATACTCTAAGGTATTTTCTTTTCTTTGAAGGCTTCGAGAGGACAATCATTTTTTAGAAGGTGTCTTAGCCGGGCTGAGTGGCTCAGACAGTTGAGGCGCTGGTCTTCTGACCCCAACTTGGCAGGTTCGATCCTGGCTCAGTCCAGTGGTATTTGAAGATGCTCAAATACGTCAGCCTCTTGTCGGTAGCTTTACTGGCACGTAAAAGAACTCCCGCGCGATAAAATTCCGGCACCTCGGCGTCTCCGAAAACCGGAAAAGTAGTTAGTGGAACGTAAAGCAAATAACAGTATTATTATTATTATTATTATTATTATTATTATTATTATTATTATTATTATTATTATTATTATTATTATTAGATGTAACACTCACATTAATACGCATCTTCAAGTTCAAGATCACATTCATTAAAATAAGGTTTAATCCATGAAACTTAAAAGCCAAGTAACTTATAAGTTCAGGGGCCAAAGATCCACATGGGTCGACGCCCCGAAAAAATAGCATCTTCTTAAAAACTTATAAGTTCACCCGGTGGCCCCGGGTTCGATTCCCGGCCGGGTCAGGGGATTTTAATTGTAAATGATTAATATCCCTGGACTGGGGATTGGGTGTTTGTGTCGCCCTTAACGCTCCTTTCCTCATATTCAACACTCTACACTTCCACAATTCCATTTACACGCAGGTTCATGTCATATGGTGCAACTACTACTACTACGAAATTTTTTCATTCCTCCCCCAAAGGGGGAGGCGAGCCTCTTAGACGGTGACGCCGTCTCTCAGGCCGGGAGATTTGTTACGGTGAAGGAGATGCTCGGAGAATGTGACGTGTTTGGCGGCCGTGGCCTATACTAGGAACTGTCCCGGCATTCACCTTAGTGCAGGAGAATGGAAAACCACGGAAAACCATTCTCAGGACAGCCGACGGGTGGGGCCAGGCGTGAGGTCCAGCTCTGTCCCGTCTCCTGAATTCAGAGGCGTAGAGCCACGGTAGAGCCGTGGCCACCCCTCCTCTGCTCGGTTGGCTGTTCAGAGTGCAGAGCTCATATGGTGCAAGTAGTGGCAAAAGATCTATAGAGGTCGACGCCGCAAACAAATATCATTTCATAAAAATAAATTTTAAAACTTGTAAGTTAGGTATGTTGACAGATATAATAATCGTATGACCTCAGCTGACTTATCGCAGACATTCCGAAGAGATGCCATTCAGAGAGACAGCGTTCTCATTTGCTTCCATCTAGCAGAAATGTGGAACCCTATTGTGTGGTTCGTAAGACCGCGACCGTGGCAAGACTGAGTTAATTCTGCCATGTAGACGCAGAGTACGCTAATAGAGGTCCTCATCACGTCGACAATATTATGATAAAACCCTTAAAAATTGGTTAACACTGTCGGGAACGGACTCGAGAACTTGGGATTTTTAGTTCAACATACTATCTCTGATCTATGTTCATAACACTATTCCCCTTAAGACAAAATTACATATTAATTAGCCTAAATAGCTCGAATAAAATGTTGGTCCGTTAAAATGTTTCCGCAGTTAAACTCAGAAAGTAGGGCTACGTCTTCGTAAGGAGCTTCGGAGATACCGATTATCAGTAAAGTTTGGTCTAATAGCCCGTGTTGGTATGGTGTCTATGGGCACGATTAGCAAGAAACAGCCACAGCTTGTATTTTCGGTACGACGCTGATTAGGGTGACCTACCCCCCCCCCACTCCCCCAATTTTAAGGTATTTTGTAAATATCCCGCAATTGTTTCTTTTTCTATCCGAAGCAATTTTCGTGTTATTGTCATCGGTACGAATTTTCACAATACGCAACTGTCCTGCCATCTAGTTTCAACTAAATATAGCGTAACCGTTGCCAACAGTATGATCTCTAAAAGTGCAAAGAAGCATGTTATAGCTTCTTTGAAGAAGCGTTCCGAATGTACCTTCCGACTTCCGAATTACCGTTGGTCTGTGGCGTGATATGTGTGGCCATTTTGTATCACGAAGCGTATCATTATAGACATGTTGTATTACTGGGGTTCTTTGTATTTTTGTGTCCGACTCGTTGTCTGAAAGATCAGCGCACTGGCCTTCGGTTCAGAGGGTCCCAGATTCGATTCCAGGCCGGGTCGGGGATTTTAACTTTCATTGGTTAATTACAATGGCCAGGGAGCTGGGTGTTTGTGCTGTCCCCAACATCCCCGCAACTCGCACATAACACAACCCTCCACCACAATAACACGAAGTTACCTACACATGGCAGATGCCGCCCACCTTCATCGGAGGGTCTGCCTTACAAGGGCTGCACTCGGCTAGGAATAGCCACACGATATTATTATTATTATGTATTAAATGGATTCGGCGTCGGATAGTGATGACTGTACTTCTACTTCGTCACGAAAAAGAAAAGAAAGCCATCATTTAAACCCGAGAAGGCAAATAGGAAAAATAAACGCGAATTGCATATAATGCAAAGTGGGAAACCCACACGCCATACTTACCATCTGAATGAAGTAACGTCCACAAGGCGTTCTGTAAACGTTGCAAGAAGACATTCAGTATTTCTCATGCATGAAAGGTCTTCAACTCACAGACTGGAAAGTAATTATACAATAAAGATGAGTGAAATTTACTTTTTATATTAATACCTCAGTACGAGTACTCTTGGTCAAGGAAAGAAACTGGCAACATAATGCTTTTGAAACTGTCCCGGTTTGTGTCGTTTTATAATTACAACTAAAAATGTAGCTGCCCCCCAAAATTGTGGCATGTCCCCCTTTTTGACTGTCTTGTTTCTATTCCTTCCTTCAACATTTGGTCATCCTGACGCTGATATTTACCTGGTGAATCAAATGGGAATGACAGAGTGTATTTAGCTCTCTTCTATACTTAGTGCAAGTTACTATGAGACTATGTGAGTTGAGTTGTTCTGATTTGGGTTGACTGATATGTTCAAAGAGCAGAGGCCGTAACAGTGTCATTATGACTCTGTTTAAATACATACAGACATAATTCGATTGACCAAATAAGTCATGAGATATATTCAAGTAACCATAGTCCATAGAGTACTGATTGAGGAGTTAAAATGCATGTTCTGGATATCTTGATATCTTACCCATTTTGGTAAAATAGTCTTGGTGCATGAAGAAGTTTTGAATAATATCGTGTGTAAAATTCGTCATTATCATCTACAGCTCGGAAGGAATTCCCATGTTGTTACGGGCAAATAACTCTGCCTTAAATTCTAGTTATTTTCTTAGCTTAGCAATGTTTTAATTTACTACGCTTCGCTGATGATACTACACTCATTGCAGGAAGTGGACAAGAACTTGATGAATTGCTCTCTAGAGTGACAATCATTAGTTCGGATTTTGGTCTAGAAATTAACACTGGGCCGATTACCTGCGATGTTAGGCCCCTTAAAGCAACAAGCATCATCATCATCAGAAATTAACATGAAAAAGACCGAACTAATGGTTATCAACCGACAAAGTCAAATCCTAATCCAAATAACAGGATGCCTGAAAGATCTGTAGTTGGTGAATGATTGTGTATATCTGGGCTCCATAATCAGTAACACGGGAAATTATGATAAAGAAATAAAACGACGGATTGTCCTAGGTCGTGCCGCAATGGTTACACTTACAAAGATCTGTCAGAACCGGGCATTATCCAAAACAGTGAAAATACATTTTTAAGAGAGAAGGAGACAATTTAGAAAAGACCATTCTGCAAGGCAAAACTGAAGGCACTAGACCAAGAGGCAGAACAGCAAGTAGATGGTTAGACCAAGCAAAAAAGGTCACCAGTCTACAATATCTTAAGAAGAGCTGAAGACCGCTCAAGATGAAAACATCTCTTTAAGGATGCAGTTACTAATGAAGTGAAGAAATCAGGTCACGACGCTCAGCAATGAGTAAACCGACTGATGATGATGATGATACAGAAATTGTATTACGGAAGGATGTAGATTCATTCAAGGACTATCAGAAGTATTAAAAGAGCACACCGTTGGCAATAACTTACAAGTCTGTTTAGAGGATTCCGAGTATTTCGAAAGTTCCTGTGCTCTAAAGCCGACCCTGGCAAAACTTTCCAAGCTCAAAAGCCGAGTGTATGGAATGCCTCGCCAAGTTTTAACCCTCTTTAAGAAACTGTCAGTAGAGAAACACTCCCTGTAATATAAGCTTGATTCTTCCTAAGATAGATTACATTGTACTGTACTTGGTAGTGTTTAAAGATCTCACGTGACTTCAAAATTAATTTTGTTTTCATCTATTATGGAGTAAATGCCTAGAAATTAATTTAGAGGATTCCCGTGGACTGAAATTTACGGGATCAAATACTATCTCAAGAATGGTAATATGAGGCGTTGTACAGTACACCCCTCCACTTCATTTCGCGTGTTGTCAATAATATATGGTGAGGGGAACTGTCTGACTACAGCGTAAATTCACTCTGTAATGTTCTACAATAGAGGAAGGACGATTTTAAACCGGCGATCCAAACTGAGGTAAAAATAACAATTCTTATCAAATTCTGCACATGGCGGGGTGGTGCAAACCCCACCTTAGCAGACTCGTTATACATTTATTTATCTGAGTTATTGCTTTATATTTGAGAGTGATTGTAGCCTATGAATTGTGCCTCTGTGCTTTTGTGCGAGAGTTTCTACATTATACAGGGTGTCCCAGGAGGAATGGTCAATATTCAGGGATATGACTGGAACGATCATTTGAAGCCAAAAAAAGAAAAAGTCTTTGTATGGATATATACCCTATTCCGAATGGTTTCCGAGATAAAACACATTTAATGTACATTTAATTCTGGACTAATGACGTGCACGAATGTGTCTTACCCGGCGATTACTATTATAATAATTAATTAATGTATTTGTTTATTTACGTATTTATTCTTTATTTTTAAGTGTATTTATCAGTTACTTCCTGAGGTAGCTGAGCTTCGACTCCTCTATGACTGCCTGGATGAAATACTGCAGTATTCCCCTAGCTGAATTACAGCAATGTCCTAACTAATCGTTCGCTCGAAGCATCAACGGAGCTCCCACAGCACATGCAACATTCATATTCTCATCTCGCAACTGAAAATGTGTTTCAGAATTCTGAAGCGATACAGATATAACCTACACTGCGGATGACTTACTACCTTGTTTAAATATGATGAAGGAAACTTCCATATCTTTGATAATTATCTTGAAGTAAGTTAGTGTTAATAAATCCATGTTTTAGTACCGTACCTAAAACCAGGCCGTTATCTTGATCTATTCACCAAGTGACGGATTTTTAGTACAGATCTGTTCGAGTTACATTGTCTTCACACTCATTTCACTGGCAATGCTAAAAATTTGAATTATCACCACATTTTCTCTTTTTTCAACACGGTTCTGACACGACGATTCGATCATCTCAAATGGTACATTTTGACGGTTCATAAATCTTTGCTACGCTGTGAGATAACTGATGATGATGATGATGATGATGGTGTATGTTGTTTAAAAGGGCCTAACAGCTTCGTCATCGGCCCCTACTGGTACGAGGTGCAACGAAATGAAACGTTAATTAAAACTGCAAAATATATCCAATGAATAAAATCTAAAACGAATGATGACGAAAAAAATACCACGAATCCAAAACAATCAGTGGATCCAATTCACGATCCCTCCTTTCTGAGATGATGCTTTTAATAAAAAAAAAGGTCCAAAATCCAGGTCATCGGTCCCTCATAATGATACTAATCCCAGGTAACGTAGACTCATGGTGTTCCTCGCATGGTGGTACCAATCACAGGTAACGTAGACTCATGGTGTTCCTCGCATGGTGGTACTAATCACAGGTAACGTAGACTCATGGTGTTCCTCGCATGGTGGTACTAATCACAGGTAACGTAGACTCATGGTGTTCCTCGCATGGTGGTACTAATCACAGGTAACGTAGACTCATGGTGTTCCTCGCATGGTGGTACTAATCACAGGTAACGTAGACTCATGGTGTTCCTCGCATGGTGGTACTAATCACATGTAACGTAGACTCATGGTGTTCCTCGCATGGTGGTACCAATCACAGGTAACGTAGACTCATGATGTTCCTCGCATGGTGGTACTAATCACAGGTAACGTAGACTCATGGTGTTCCTCGCATGGTGGTACTAATCACAGGTAACGTAGACTCATGGTGTTCCTCGCATGGTGGTACTAATCACAGGTAACGTAGACTCATGGTGTTCCTCGCATGGTGGTACCAATCACAGGTAACGTAGACTCATGGTGTTCCTCGCATGGTGGTACTAATCACAGGTAACGTAGACTCATGGTGTTCCTCGCATGGTGGTACTAATCACAGGTAACGTAGACTCATGGTGTTCATCGCATGGTGGTACTAATCACAGGTAACGTAGACTCATGGTGTTCCTCGCATGGTGGTACCATTCACAGGTAACGTAGACTCATGGTGTTCCTCGCATGGTGGTACCAATCACAGGTAACGTAGACTCATGGCGTTCCTCGCATGGTGGTACTAATCACATGTAACGTAGACTCATGGTGTTCCTCGCATGGTGGTACTAATCACAGGTAACGTAGACTCATGGTGTTCCTCGCATGGTGGTACTAATCACAAGTAACGTAGACTCATGGTGTTCCTCGCATGGCAGTACTAATCACAAGTAACGTAGACTCATGGTGTTCCTCGCATGGTGGTACTAATCACAAGTAACGTAGACTCATGGTGTTCCTCGCATGGTGGTACTAATCACAAGTAACGTAGACTCATGGTGTTCCTCGCATGGTGGTACTAATCACAAGTAACGTAGACTCATGGTGTTCCTCGCATGGTGGTACTAATCACAGGTAACGTAGACTCATGGTGTTCCTCGCATGGCAGTACTAATCACAAGTAACGTAGACTCATGGTGTTCCTCGCATGGCAGTACTAATCACAAGTAACGTAGACTCATGGTGTTCCTCGCATGGTGGTACCAATCACAGGTAACGTAGACTCATGGTATTCCTCGCATGGTGGTACTAATCACAGGTAACGTAGACTCATGGTGTTCCTCGCATGGTGGTACTAATCACAAGTAACGTAGACTCATGGTGTTCCTCGCTTGGTGGTACTAATCACAAGTAACGTAGACTCATGGTGTTCCTCGCATGGTGGTACTAATCACAAGTAACGTAGACTCATGGTGTTCCTCGCATGGTGGTACTAATCACAAGTAACGTAGACTCATGGTGTTCCTCGCATGGTGGTACTAATCACAAGTAACGTAGACTCATGGTGTTCCTCGCATGGTGGTACTAATCACAAGTAACGTAGACTCATGGTGTTCCTCGCATGGCAGTACTAATCACAAGTAACGTAGACTCATGGTGTTCCTCGCATGGTGGTACTAATCACAAGTAACGTAGACTCATGGTGTTCCTCGCATGGTGGTACTAATCACAAGTAACGTAGACTCATGGTGTTCCTCGCATGGTGGTACTAATCACAAGTAACGTAGACTCGTGGTGTTCCTCGCATGGCGGTACTAATCACAAGTAACGTAGACTCATGGTGTTCCTCGCATGGCGGTACTAATCACAAGTAACGTAGACTCATGGTGTTCCTCGCATGGCGGTACTAATCACAAGTAACGTAGACTCATGGTGTTCCTCGCATGGCGGTACTAATCACAAGTAACGTAGACTCATGGTGTTCCTCGCATGGCGGTACTATTCACAAGTAACGTAGACTCATGGTGTTCCTCGCATGGCGGTACTAATCACAAGTAACGTAGACTCATGGTGTTCCTCGCATGGTGGTACTAATCACAAGTAACGTAGACTCATGGTGTTCCTCGCATGGCGGTACTAATCACAAGTAACGTAGACTCATGGTGTTCCTCGCATGGTGGTACTAATCACAAGTAACGTAGACTCATGGTGTTCCTCGCATGGTGGTACTAATCACAAGTAACGTAGACTCATGGTGTTCCTCGCATGGCAGTACTAATCAGAAGTAACGTAGACTCATGGTGTTCCTCGCATGATGGCACTAATCACAGGTAACGTAGACTCATGGTGTTCCTCGCATGGTGGTACTAATCACAAGTAACGTAGACTCATGGTGTTCCTCGCATGGTGGTACTAATCACAAGTAACGTAGACTCATGGTGTTCCTCGCATGGTGGTACTAATCACAAGTAACGTAGACTCATGGTGTTCCTCGCATGGCAGTACTAATCACAAGTAACGTAGACTCATGGTGTTCCTCGCATGGTGGTACTAATCACAAGTAACGTAGACTCATGGTGTTCCTCACACAGTGGTACTAATCAGCGGCAACGTAGACCCGTGATATTCTTTATGTAGTGGTACTATCCACAGGTAACGCAAACCCGTTCCGAACAGGGGGGAACCGAAAAATTTCAGCGCAGCGTACGGCACCTTTTCTCGCATGAACATTAGTCCGTGCAGCCGAGGGTGTTCCTCCAGCCCCTACCTCGGTGGGATACACACAATGGTTCTCACCACAGGCAATGCCTAGATCCGTGGTGTTCCTCACATAAGAGTACTACTCCTAAGTGACGTAGATCCATGGTGTTCTCACATGGTGGTACTAATCGCAAGTAACGTTGACCCATGGTGTTCCTCACGTAATGGTACTAATCTCAAGTAGTCTCATAGTTCTAATTTCATCATCCCTAGGTCGCCCTATTTAGTCGACTCTCATGACAGACAGGGAATACCGTGGGTGCATTCTTCGTCTGCGTCTCCCACCCACAGGGGATGTAAGATAACTACAGCTTGTGATAAACAGTAAACAGCTCTTTATGACTTCCCTTTGAAGTAAGGTTCTTTCTGTCAAAATGGGTCAAAATTAACTCAAGAATATCATCAGGCTGCGTATGCGCACGAATTATTCTATGCCTGCTGCAAAACCTGTTATCACCGGGTGAGTTGGCCGTGTGGTTAGGGACGCGCAGCTGTGAGCTTGCATCCGGGAGATAGTGGGTTCGAACCCCACTGTTGGCAGCGCTGAAGATCGTTTTCCGTGGTTCCCCATTTTCATACCAGGCTAATGCTGGGGCTGTACGTTAATTAAGGCCACGACCGCTTCCTTACCATTCCTAAGCCTTTGCTCTCCCATCGCCGCCATAAGTCCTATCTGTATCGGTGCGACGTAAAGCAAATAGCAAAAACAAAACAAACAAAAACTGTTATCAGGGTGAATTACCTAGACCCCTCTTCGACACGCTTATAAATGTCTTCTTTTTTCAGCTACGCTGTATCATTTTCTGACTTGTGAAATATTCTGTTTTCGAATCTCGTTGAGATTTATACTGCAATCAGCTAGTTACTCCATCGTTAACAGGATAATCATTAAGCATAGGCTATGCATAATTACATTTCTGTCGTCCATTTATTGAACATTCTACACGAACGTAATTAAATCAGATTACAACAAAATATTCTATATGATACTTAGGCCCTATCTACTTTTCTTGTGGTACTTATCTAGTATCTATGATTGCTGCAGTAGTTAGCTAGTAATGTCTTCCTAATATATAAGTAACATTAATTCTGATGACAACAGAACGCCTCTCGACACTGTAGCTGTTAACTTAAATGTTTTTCAGAAGTTTGTATTTGTCCAAATTTTCAGACATTCGGCACCAAACTACACTGAGTGGCCTAAAGTCATGGGAAGACATGTGATGGTAATAACGCGTTGCTCCTCCGGGAGCCCTAAAAACGGCAGCAATAAGGTGAGGCATCGACTCTACAAGGTGTTGGAATCGTTCTGGAGAGATCTGGACCCACGCATTTGCGCACTGCTACCCGCAATTGGTCTTTTGTAGTTGGCGGGGTGTTCATGAAGCGTACACGGGCATCAACAGCATCCCATAAATGCTCGATTGAATTAAAAACATTCAATCTGGAGTGCTAATCTAGAGTCGTAACTTCACTGGAGTGCTCCTCCAATCAACTGCGTGCCGCCACAGAGAGGTGATATGGCGTATTTTCCTGTTGAAAAATGGTATCTCAATCGGGGTACTCTAGGGCCAGAAATGGATGCAGATGGTCAGAAAGAATGTCCACATAAAGTTCACCTGTCAGCGCTCCCTGCAGCTGGATAATATGGCATAATTGCGACCATGAGAACGCCGTCCCGACCAGAACTGTGCCACGTCCTGCTTGGACACAATCCTGTTGACACGTAGGATCCATACCATCACTGGGCATACGCCACACTCTCACACGCCCATCAGCTCGATACAACTGGAACCGGAATTTATCGGAACATACCACACGTTGGCACTGCCCCATGGTCCATTGCCGATGTTCGCGGGCCCATGACCCATGCACGTCTATGTCGAGGTGTCAGCAAAGGGACACGAGTTGGTCGTCGCCTGGGGAAGCCTATGCGGTGCAGTTACCTCCTTACGGTTATGGTAGAAATGGGTTCCTGACTCCCAACATTCAACTGGACTGTGGTCTTCCCGTGCGGCGGTTTACGCGGGTGATAACATTCTCTCTGCGGTACTGAAGACCTACTCTCTATACTGTTGACCTCCGACACACAAATTTCTGCAATGCTGTGGCACATTCGCCGTACGCCGATGATGATCCCACGTTCAAAGTCTGTTAACTTGTGACGTGCTGTCTTCTTCACGACCTTGGTGTCTGTGACAGACTGCTCAGCTACACCGCAGCTAGCTGCAACGCTCAGGGGTCATATACGGCACATTTTGTAATGAGACATCCCTTCCTGTGACTTTTGGCCACTCAGTGTATAATGTAGTGATTTTTAAGATCTATTTAGCTCCTTTTGTGATCAGACTTTTACTTCTGTCCTTTCCCTTCCACACAGATCGCAAAATTATAGTACAATGTACGGAAGAGTGTACAAAACCTTAAAAACGTGGCCATGATGATCTCCATAGCAACCAACTCTCCATGGAACTAGTTACCGGTCCATAGGCTTAAAATTTTCATGCAACAGTTACTGATATTTTCTTACTTTCATTGTATCGGATAAAGGTAAAGGACAATCATGTTTCAGGAGCAATTTACCTGTAAAACCAACCATAACAGAGACATACCATGTATTATGTTTTAAGCCTCCTCTGAAGCACGCTTTTGATAAATTATTTTGGACAGCATATAACTAGAATAGAACCACCGTGGCTCAGGCAGCAGCGCTCCGGCTACTCACCGCTGGGTTCTGTGATTCAAACCCGGTCACTCCACATGGGAATTTTACTGAACAAGGCGGAGGCGGGACAGGTTTTTCTCCGGGAACTCTGGATTTCCCTGTCACTTTTCATTCCTGTGACACTCTCCAATATAATTGCATGTGTCAGTCATCAGTCATTGGCCCCATAGGAGTGCGACAGACTTCGGCAGTTGGCACAATTCCTATCCTCACCGCTATATAGGGGCTTCATTCATTCCATTCCTGACCCTGTCAGGCTGAGGATTTTCATGTTTTCATCCAGCTGGAATCCTACTTGCCGTTATCCTAAACTTAAATACCAAATTTCATGAAAATCCACCAATCCATTTTCCCGTCATGCTGTAACAAACAAGAGACAGACAAAACTAAAAATTGAAAATGAACCTGGCATTCTTTCCGGTATAAAATCCAAGTATCAGGTTAACATTTAAAAAGTGCAGACAGAAAGACAATTGTATGTACTGTATATTGAACCCATGTTCTTTGAGTCATAGGGAGCCATAGTTATAAATGCATTACATGAGGCCCCATATAAATTACAAGTCATTAGGAACCCTAGCTGCATTTTTTATCTCTGAGCAGAGACGGCACGTGGAGGACAGGTGGGATGATTCTCATTCTCACGCTACAGAAATTACGTCACCCACACGTGTAGAATGTGCAGGGATACGAAGAAATTTGGCAGAACTATTTTTTTGATAAATGTACATTTGATAAGAACTGGCGACGAAACTGCCGTAGTAAACGTCAGGAAATCGTAAGTGAAACAATTTGGTTGTTAGTGGTAAAGACTTTAGACCGCTAAATAGCTCTAGAAGGGAATGTATCGAAAGACGCGCCTGTTCGTTTAAACTCCTGTTACATCAACCAAAATATAGTGCCTTGCTTATGAGTTAATTTAACGACTCAGTTTGTTGAGAGAAACCCTTAATGCTTATCATCAGTCTATTAAATTAAGCAACTATGTGTTATGTCATAATCAGTCATAATTACATTTCTGTGAGATGAAAAGAAGTGTCAGTAAACGTTTGGCTGTAAATGTAGATGGCTTGGGTGTGGGAGAAAATTTTATAAATGAACGCCGCGCCATTTGAAATCCTCGTATTGTTTTCAGTGAATTTGAGGCGTTCAAACGTCATTCAGACTAACATTAAAATATTTTTGTGAAGAATAGTCTCCACAAGGGAAGGCAGTTTGGCCAGAGGTGGCTATGTAACGTCATATCCAAGTGGAGAGAGATTATCAGTCAAATTAACGGTATTCCCTTGTGGAACCGTCATGTATATTCACATCAAGGCAACAGACGGTCATTATAATGCTGACGTCCTGCAGTTAAATTAGGAAATATCGTTGTTTGACTTTATTGCGTGTACGGATCTGTGATTTGACGAACGCGTTCGGTTCGCGAACAAGAGAACCTGTGAAGGGCATTTTGTTAGTTTATATTTTCGGGTGAATGATATCGAGTATATAGATGGGAAGAATATGTTTCGTATAGCCACTAACTGTCGAGATGGTTAGATAAAGAATGAGAGTGGCTGGTGGGCCTGTTAAGACGTGAGACCACGTAAGACTTTCAGGTATGTAAACTACCTTTATCGTAAAGTGCATTTTATTTCTTTCATGACGTCACCATTTTATTTGTGTATCTATGACGCATTCTGGTCACCTTTTTATTTCGCAAAAACGTCAGAGGAATACGATAAAAGGTCATGTTTTTTATGTTTCTAGGAAAATCAGGAAAGTCGCGAAACTAGCGTGTGAAATGTTGTACGGTAGTAGATTTATTGGTTGTGAAACGAATATAATGTCTAGACCAAAGCATCATTTCCGTACGTTTGTATTCTGTATTTTGTCGTTTGCCAAAGTTAAGACATTAATTTATCACGAAATTCTGTTCAGTGTAAGGATGAAATTCCTGTAAGTGTAATCCGTAATTTACCATTTTGAGCGAGTGCGCGATAATGATGGAATGTCAGCTGTTGCAGAAGGCACACCGTCATGTGTTTGGCGCAGTAAATTTTGTCAAGGGAATGTATAAGGTGAGACCGGTGTGTGATTTGTGGAAGGGGAGTGCTATTCTGAATATCTGTTAAAATCTGTGTACAACTGATGAGAGGAAAACAACGGTAAAATTTTTGTAAATCAAGTTGTGAGTTTCTGTTTCTGGTTAGTTTGTCACAGATTGTCTTATGCAACAACATAGTGGAGAAATTCCATAATATTGTCGTGTAGAGAATTTGTGGTAGCAAGTGGTGTAAGTCCTGCAAAGATGGCAAGGAACGTGCATGAGGTTTTGAAATCCTGTAGTGCTAAAGAGACTTTATGCCGGGATTTTCATTGTAGGGAACCCGAGGATTTATTTTGTGTAATTTAATGATATGGAAATAGGGTCATTCCATACATAGGATTCCACGTGAAACTGTTGGACCGTGATGGATAAGAATATTTCAAGTGACGTTTTAAATTAAATCTCTTCGCATAGTCTATGTTGGTCAGGAATTATTGTATTTCATGCAAATTGTCAGCGAGGCGATGTTTTCATTTGATATAGGTCAAGATAACGTATGTGTTGTTTTTAAGAGATAGCGAGAAGGGGTCGTGTTCCCGGTAGAAAGCCAGCTGTTGGGTGGTCGAGCCAGTTCATTGTTAGACAGAAACTGTAACTGAGATTTTGTCATTTGTAGTAAAGGTTTGGAATTAAATTTCATTATTTTAGAAGAGAGTCGTTTAGTAGAGACTTGGGATTCATTATCGAGGCGACGGAAATGACACGATGGTATGTTATGTTGTACATAACCATTTTCAGGGATGTCAAAATTTGAGAATTTGTAGTGATGTTGTTTCGTGTTGTTGAGGGTTGTCCAAAGTTTTGCGATTATTTTATTTCAACGTCACGATAGATGTAAATCCATAGAGTTCGTGATGGATGATTGTGTTGTGTTGTTGTTGGTTTCAAGGCACAAATGCAGGTTTATGTGATATGAGGAAACCTTGTTCATCAACTACTGTAACTTCATTGTGTTCAGCTTTCACCATAGAGTTGGTTGAGGTGCATTGCGACACTTGGTTCTTATCGGCCTGAAATCATGTCGAAGGAGGTGCCAGAATTAGTCCAAGGGATAACCGTAGGCGTTATACGCGATTTGACAAGGGTTGTTTTATTTTGCGTTGTGTGTAAATTTATGCGGATTTTAGGATTTAAAGTTAGGGTTAACCAAGCTAGTTTCTTAATGATTATTAGTGTTATAATGTAAACTTGTTGAGTGATGTCATGAAATAAATAAATAGTACTGGTAATTATGACAATGTATTTCACCTTCCAGCTGCGGTGAAGAAAACTATAAGCATAAACAATAGCAGATTAAATATTTTCTTCAAAGGAATGTTCCTGGTAAACATGTCCAAGTAATAAAAGTAATTAAAACAGTTAGGGAGTTTAAAGGAACCACTTCGTCGGGGATAGATAAAATATTTTGTTAATTAGGATTATGAGATTACATCATTTATTAATTTATAAAATTCAGTGGAACTGTATTTTGAGAATTAGCTTAAAACCAAGTGATTAACTTGAAAATGTATTCTGGAAATCTTAGTTTCATTTGCTGGGAAATTTCAACTTATAAACGTAACGATTAAGCGGACATGTCCGATGGCAAGGGACTTTACTGCCACAAGGGTTACGAGCGATTGTTGTTATTATTATTATTATTATTATTATTATTATTATTATTATTATTTTGTTTGTTTGTTTGTTTGTTTGTTTGTTTGTTTGTTTGTGGATATGACCCTGTTTTACGGCCGGGTGCCCTTCCTGACGCCAACCCTCCATGGAGGGATGTAATCTCTATTGCGTGTTTCTGTGGTGTTTGGTAGTATAGTGTGTTGTGTGAATATGAAGAGGAAAGTGTTGTGACAAACATAAACACCCAGTCCCCGGGCTGGAAGAATTAATCAGGGATGATTAAAATTCCCGACCCGGCAGGGAATCGAACCCAGGACCCTCTGAACCGAAGGCCTCAACACTGACCTTTCAGCCAATGAGTCTGACTAAACCTTGGTCATCAACTACTGTAACTTAACTGTGTTCAGCTTTCAGCTTAGAAGTTGGATGGTCATAGGGTCATCAACCTCAGTGACTTAGATCAGGGCCATATGCCAGTATAGCGTCATTTTTATTGCGTTCATCATCCACAATGATTTAAACGTAAATCATAAAGTTAGATGTCAGTCCATGATATAGTCGCAGGACACATCGATTCAATTAAGGGTCCATGCCGTACAACCACTGTGTGGCATATGCCGACTGAGCTGCCTTAATTATACCAAGAGTCCAGAGCTCGTGTTACGGGGGCTGGATTACCATGAATCATTATGGTGGTACACGCAGTCTCACATGGAAACCGAATCAGGAATCTCCAGACTTTCTTTATTTCATTCTGAAATTAAGACGGTGGTTTCCAGTAACTATGCCGGCTCCGTGGTGTAGGGGTAGCGTGCCTGTCTCTCTCCCGGAGGTGCCGGGTTTGATTCGCGGCCAGGTCAGGGATTTTTCCCTCGACCTGAGGGCAGGTTCGAGGTCCATTCAGCCAACGTGATTAGAATTGAGGAGCTACTATGTGACAGTGAGATGGCGGTCCCGGTCTCGAAAGCGCAGAATAACGGCCGCCGAAAGGATGCGTCGTGTTGACCACACGACCCCTCGTAATCTGCAGACCTTCGGACTGAGCAACGGTCGCTGGGCAGGCCAAGGCCCTTTGAAGGGCATTAAGTGCCGTGGGGTTTGGTTTCTAGTAAGGATGCCCATCAGGCAATTGAATTAAGGTCTCCAAAGCTAGCGTATCTCAGCATCGTTGTTATTCATATTTTTTAACAGGCAACGCTGAGTTCGTTGATAGGAGGCTGTGAAATGTCAGATGTTTCTTCGACTTCATCGCCAATGGACAATACACGTCCATTTCTTTTGACTCGACTCCTCTCATTGTAGACAATAATTCAAATTACTGAAACCCGCCTCTTACCTAAGCAAGTGACGAAGAACCTCTAGACGACCCAAGAGAAAGATCTCATGCCGATTTGCTGATAGGTAAGGAAGATAGGTATCCTTCGAAGGACCTTATAAGGGTTCAATATATATATATATGTTATTTTTTTTGCTATTTGCTTTACGTCGCACCGACACAGATAGGTCTTATGGCGACGATGGGATAGGAAGGGCCTAGGAATGGAAAGGAAGCAGCCGTGGCCTTAATTAAGGTACAGCCCCAGCATTTGCCTGGTATGAAAATAGGGAAACTACGGAAAACCATCTTCTGGGCTGCCGACAGTGGGGTTCGAACCCACTATCTCCAGATTACTGGATACTGGCCGCACTTAAGCGACTGCAGCTATCGAGCTCGGTAATATATAGATGCAGAATTTGACTATTTTCTTTTGCAAACACCTTACACATTAAATATATTAGTCTAAACCATTAATAGCCTCATCACACACAATTATTTAATGACATTAGCGACATAACACAAGAAATAGATTTCATAGTTAGTCCGTATTGTGCCTCCATGGCTTAGACGGCAGCGCGCCGACCTCTCACCGCTGGGTACCGTGGTTCAAATCCCGGTCACTCCATGTGAGATTTGTGTTGGATAAAGCGGAGGCGGGACAGGTTTTTTTCCGGGTACTCCGGTTCTCCCTGTCATATTTCATTCCAGCAACACTCTCCATTCTCATTTCATAGCATCTATCAGTCATTCATAAATCACTTTGGGAGTGGCGACCCCTTTGTGTTAATAGCATATGTCTGCTTCATTCATTACATCCCTGACCCGGTCAATGACTGGAAAACATGTTGTAGGTTTTCACTTTCAGTTAGTCCTACTATCAACCTTAATAAGTTAAAGAGTTCTTAATAACAATCTGAAACAATGACATTCATAAATATGAGAGTCAAGCATAAAAATAACTGAAAGCAGTTCATATTGTTAAAATATCCTGTGATTAATATATTATGTCATGAAGGTAGATTGCTGGAAATTGTAAGTTCCATTGGATTTATAGTTCTTAAATTAAAACGTTCAATATTAAAGTAACAATGTTCTCAATACAATAGTCCTTGATGTGAATAATTGAATTCGTCGCAGGCTTATTGATGTATGTAGTGAAACGGGGCTTATTTCATCTAGGTGGAATTTTCTCAATGTATTGGTTGCCTTGGATAAGTCATTATTTTAGATTATCTGGAATATTACGTGTTTCTTTTGCTATAATCGTTATAAGGCTGAAGATGTCTCATATAAAAGAGACGAACTATGTCCCTTTTTAAATAGAAAAAAAAAATATAACATTGTATAGTATTATAAAGGTGGAATTACCCAACCATTATGAACTCCTAACTTGTTGACGAAATAGTTGAAGTACGCAATTTTTGTGAATCATCTACTGTTACTTGGTCACGTCTTTACATAATATTCAGCATCAACAGAGGGTACTGTTGAAATTGTTGTATAAGCCGCTTTGCACTTACTTGTAATGCTGAAGCTACTCGTTATTTTCCTGGTAAACACGACTTCCTTGAAGTCTTCACCGAAAGGGTATAACAATGAAGTGCACGCCTGCCATCTGTCCCAATGCATCCTTTCTCTAGTACCTCTCTACAAATAAGCCACATGTGTGCAGGCAAGTGGCACAGCTGACGGCCACAGACGATAAAGAGAAATCGTCCCAAGTTTTGTTACATAAGCTACCCATGCGGTAGTGTAGAATTATGTATCGCCTCAAGATAGGAAATAAAAACTTGCAAGAGTTTCACTGTTACTTCCGATAATGAGTGCTAACTAGCATTTGGGTTAGTAGCACAGTGATCATTCCTAAAGAAATGTTATATTGTAGTTTACAACGTGAAATTCTGAAGATAGTTACAGCGAGTTGCTTTGTCCCTGTGTTTCCTATCTGCGAGATTGTTTATTTCTTGTTCGATAGACTTAACCAGAACCGTCGCGAGGGTGGGACGAGTGAGCCGCCTACTTTATGCATCATTCTGAAAACAGTACCGGTATCGAATATTTTTGAAGATTCGGGTCTAATCGTGATCATAAACTTCGCATTAGCAATATGACATAAATACACGCTTATCAGTACTGACGACAATGTATTACGTTTTACGTATCCTTTTCTTCTTTTTCTGCTTCATTCGTGGTCTCTTGCCCAGTTATCCTGGGTCGGCACTACTGTGGATTAAGCACTGTTTTATGGCCGGATGCCTTTCCTAGCACCAACTCTGCGTACAAGGGTATTAATTCTCTATTGCATGATTTTCCACTGGTTAGTAGTGTGGTATGTTGTGTGTAGATGAAGCTGTGTATTAAGACAATTATAAATCCCCAGCCCTCGAGCTAAAGGATTTAACTGAAAGTGGTTAAAATTCCCGGCCCGTCCCACCACGCTGACTAATCAGCCATGGAGCCGGGCCTTAAGTGTTGTGCATATGGTCTAATTATTGATAGGCCCCTATTGTATTAATTTTTCAAGTAAAATAAACAAGAAACAAGGAACGTTATAAACTGAACACTTGACTGATGACTATCAGTTACATTTGGTAAAAACCTTAAAGGTAATTCAGCCCGGTGGTATTTGAAGGTGCTCAAATACGTCAGCCTCGTGTCGGTAGAATTGCTGGTACGTAAAAGAACTCCTGCAGTGCAAAATTCCGGGAACGTGGCGCCTACGAAAACCATCAAAAAGTAGTTAGCGTGACGTAAAACATTATTATTATTATTATTATTATTATTATTATTATTATTGTTACCGAGTTTTTGTGGTAGTTAAGCATGAAAGAAGGTGCTGGGTGGTGAATAGGTCTCAAGCTACTAAAGAGAAAATTAAATTTTAAAATTTAACAAGGTTATATTTTCTTTTCAAAATTAGGTAACAACAAATAGAACAGGTACTTAGTAGCTGAAATACAACTTGAAATGTACAATTACAGGGATTAAAGAATTTGGGCTTCGAGCCCTGAAAACACAATTCTTGAGCAACTAGCTCAACCTTACGATATACCAATTTCAACAAAAGGGGCAGAAGACCCCACTCAAACCCTGGAGCCCTTGCTCCAAATTACACAGCAAAGCCTCCTCGAGGCATACAACTCTCAGTTTTAGAAAAGAGCCACTCGCTCTTAAAGTTAAGCCTCTCCCAGGCCACACCAAACTCAACTTTCAAGTCGTCCTCAAAGGACATATACACAGGGGTAAAATACCCAACCTACTGAGGTCTATTAGGTGAGAAAAGATTAATACATGACCTCAAAATACAACTTGAGAGGAGGCGAACTCGCACTCCTAATACACTTTGCTTAAGACCTACTTGGCACTAGGCCGTTAATACAAGGGCTAATCCCATACTACAGAGGTGACTTAATGGCAATTTACATTACATTACGGGAGAATTGGTTGAGAAAAATAAGTTCACCTCAAGACGATGTGAGTGGGAACTCGAGAGGGTTAGCACTCTCTATCCCATAATGTATCTTTACAAGAGAATAGAAGAAAAGAGTAGTTACATTTTAGGAAAAGGTTACATGATGGAAAACGCTTCGAACCCGCCGCGAGAGTTAAACTGCCGACCTAGCAAGAAAAGAAGATATTAATAGGCCATTACCTGGTAGTAGATCGCTGCCGAGGAAAGAGGCGCTTCCCGCCTCCTGCTATGTACTTAATACACTGAAAGATGGAACAGAAGTGGCCCGGAGACCCCAAAATCAGCAGTTTATAACCTCTCGCGGAAGATTCTAGGCGTTAGGGGAAATAAAACACCCTCCCTCAAAGTTTTTATTGGTTCGGGAAAAGAAACCCCTACATAGAGGAAAAGAAACACATTATTGGTGGAAAATTAATTAAAGAAATTCGGGATTGGCTAGATCCAAAATAAGGGGAAAAGGAGGGGTATACAGCCAACTTAAACCATGACAGAAAGAAATTTAACAAAGAACAAACTTTTGAAATAAAAATTTCTCCAACAAAATAGTTCTTTGATTTCGCACTAGGTCGCACTATTGTAATTCTTCAGTAGTGTCCTCTAGAAGAGAAAGTTCACACTTCTTACTTCAAGCGAAACAAAAACACATCAAAAGTGACACAGTTCAAAAACTCAAAATTTTCCACATGGTGACATCTTCTGAGAAAGTAGAGAATTAATAGAACAGATAAAGTTCAACCTTCCTCCAGAAGAGGAGTTTCAACTGGCGCAACTTTTAAATAAACGGTGTAGAGGTGTACCGCCCGGTACAGACCTCCCCCCCCAAAAGTTCCTCCAAGGGGTAACACAGAAGAACATAAGCTTTGTTTCCAAAATAAGGTCCAAGTTTTGATGTGTATATTAAGATTAATTGCGGAAGCATTTATAAGATTTTAGTAATTTGGTTGGTTGCAATTTCAAAATTTTGTTGTTGCCGGTGCAGTAAAGTTTTTATGTTTGTAGAAGTTGAATTTCTGAAGATAAACCTTTAATGCTTAAAAGTGAAGAAAAGTTTTGCAATGTCCACCAAATATTGTTGTTAAATTCCCATATGTAGTTATCGCTTAAGGTGACTGTCCATGTAGTTGATGTAGATTGAGTAGGATGGCCAGACCGGCCGTTGCAGCTTGCGTCCAACGGAGGCCGCTCGGACCCCTCAAGTACCCTGAGATACCGCTCGCCCGCACTATGAGGGGAGCAGAGGTGTTGAAGTACGCCGCGCCCGCGGTGAACAGATACAGGCTGCGGGCATGTAGCAGGACGTGCGCCGCACATCAGCCTTGGCCGGGAGGAGAGCTCCGGTTCGCCGTGCACATGTCGTCTTCGCTGGAGAGGAGGGGGCCCATCCCCCTCCCCAGTCGCTGCGCGGCGCTGCGCGGCTGCGGGGGCGCTGAAACATTAAAGCTAGGCGGCAGAATTGTGTTGGACAATTATTTTCTTTGCGGGTACAGGCTTGTAGAGAGAGTGAGGGGCCAGCGGCGTGCAGATATTCATGGTATTCATTAAGCCACTGTGTAGAGTGGAGCAGGAGACGGGAGCGTGGTAATGGCCGTGGCAAGAACAGGATGGCAGTTTAACGGGTCGGGGCAGGTTTTACATAAGGCTTACATCTAAAACCAAAATATTACAGAAGGGGCAGAATGCCTTAAAAGTGAAACTCAAAAAAAAAAAATATAACCTTCATATCCTTTCAAAATAATATGGAGCAAGTTAACACAGAAATTACACCGGTTTCACCTGGGACAGGTGAACTCTAAATATCCTCTCGGTGGCTGGATTACTTAGCAATAAGGTAACCGGCGTAAGAAAATCGAGAATGATACAAGGCCCATGAAATCTGGGGGCAAGCTTGCCCGCGGGAACAAAATTTTTGACCATAACCTGGTCACCTACCTTCAAAGTGGTGGGTCTCCGTCCACGATCATACCTTTCCCTAACCTTTTCATGAGACACTTTAAGATTAGCTTTAGCCTTCTTCCAAAGATCTTTAATGTTGTCCGGATCTATTGTCTCGGGCAGAATGTCATTCAGAGACCAGAGGTTAGAGAGCGGCGTGTTGGGAACGAACTTAAACATCAAAGAAGCTGGAGTAAATTTGTGAGATTCATGAACCGCCGAATTCAAAGCAAAAGCTAACCAATGCAGGGACGTGTCCCACCTAGAATGATCTTCATGATGATAGGCAATAAGTGCGGACCTGAGATTGCGGTTAACCCGTTCAGCCAGAGATGGTTGAGGGTAATAAGCAGAAGTAGTTACATGAGATATTGATAAGTCAAAACAGAATTTACGAAATAAATTAGATGTAAAAGCCTTAGCATTATCAGATACGATATATTGACACGGACCAAAAGAAGCAAAAATAGAATTTAAGCAGGTAATGGTGGACTGAGCGGTAGCCAGCTTAGTCGGAAATAACCAGGAAAATCTAGTAAAACCATCTACACATACAAAGATAAACTTGTTGGCATTACCCTTTGACTGGGGGAAGGGTCCCACATAATCGATATACAGGCGTTCCATGGGGCGCAACGCTTGATGAGAAGACAAAAGGCCTACTTTAGTGGACATGGTGGGTTTACTGATCAAACAAGATTTACAAGCTTTTACAAGTTCCCGAATTTCACCGTCCATACCTTTCCAGATGAACATTTCACGAATCTTTTCACGAGTTTTAAAGATACCCAGATGCCCCCCCAATGGGGTCTCATGATAGTATTTGAAGATCATAGGCACGAGAACAGCTGGAACGACAACTTTCATCATCTTGTCATGCCTCGAAGGGCAACATAAAACACCATTCCTCAGAACATAAGGGACGACATGCTCCCCAGAAGAAAGGGTTTCCATTATCGGAGCCAGCGTCGGATCTTCACGTTGGTATTTCTCGATATCCCTAAAGAGCATGGGGGCATCAGTTAAAATGGCATTAACATCAAATAGTGTGGACTCGGGAGGAGATGAACGGTCGACCGGTTCATGGTTCTCAACGTCGTTTGAAAACATACGGCTGAGTCCATCAGCAACCACATTTTCAGTACCTCTGATATGCCGTACATCGAATTGGAAGGCAGAAATACGGATGGCCCAACGGGCTATACGACCTGTACGACGCGGCCTACCTAAGACCCAGCTTAAGGCTTGATTATCTGTCTCCAGGTCGAATTTGACATGTTCCAGATAGAGACGGAACTTTTCTAAGGCGAATAAGACTGCCAACCCTTCGAGCTCATAGATGGAATACTTGGCTTCTTGAACCGATAGAGTCCTAGATGCATAGGCGATGGGACGCCTCCCTAGTTCAGTCTCTTGAAGAAGGACTGCAGCTACAGCTGACGACGACGCGTCCGTTTGGACGATGAATTTCTTCGAGAAATCAGGCATAGCAAGTACAGGGGCATTACAGAGAGCTAATTTAAGATCTTCGAAAGCGGCTTGTTGAGAAGGTCCCCACTCGAATTTGATGCCTTTCCTACGAAGAAGGTTTAAGGGCGCCGCTCTATTAGCAAAATTAGGAATGAACTTCCTGAAGAAATTCACCATGCCAATGAACCTGGCGATACCTTTAATGTCCTTGGGAGGTTTAAAATCACGGATGGCCTGTGTTCTAGAATGATCGACTGCTACACCATCAGGTGACACAATATGCCCTAGGAATGACATAGAGGGCTTAGCAAAGGCAACCTTGGACAACTTAACAGTTAACCCAGCCTTACGAAGGCGATTGAGAACTTCTCGCAAATGATCTAGATGTTCTTCAAAGGTTTCGGAAAATACGACGACATCATCCAAGTAGTGATATAAGTACTCAAATTTGATGTCGGAGAAGACCCTATCTAGTAGCCTAGTGAGCACAGCTGCCCCCGTGGGGAGCCCGAAAGGCACGCGGTTGTATTCATATAAATTCCAGTCCGTGGCAAACGCTGTAAGATGTTTAGACTCTTCGGCAAGGGGAATTTGATTATAGGCCTGATTCAAGTCCAAGATGGTGAAGAACTTGGCCTTACGAAACCATGAAAAGCAAGAATGAAGGTCGGGAAGGGGCACAGATTGCAACACCACCTTCCGATTGAGAGCCCTGTAATCAATGACAGGCCTGAAGCCTCCTTGAGGTTTCGGTACTAGAAAAATAGGCGAAGAATACGCTGACTTAGAGGGCCTAATAATACCATCCTTCAACATCTGATCGATGATTTCTTTCAGAGCCTTCATTTTAGGTGGAGATAGCCTATACGGAGGAAAACGGACAGGAATAGAATCCGTGACCTCAATTTTGTATTCAATAAGGTCAGTAACACCAAGAGTATCAGAGAACACCTCGGGAAACGACTGACACAGTTTCCGAATACTATCAGCCTGCTCCTCAGGTAGATGTCTAAGGTCTAACAACATCTCATCCTGGGTAGGCGAAATAGATGAACATGATACAGAATTACACTTTAACAAGGGAATTCTACAATTGGACGCAAATTTGAATATGCACGACCTACACTGGAGATCGAGCACAAGACCAGTGTGAGAAATGAAGTCCGCTCCCAATATGATGGGGCAAGACAAACGCTTGGCCACAAACAATTTAACTTTCCATGTAAACTTAAAAACACGAATTTTGACCAGTAAGGAACCTAGAATTTCTAATGGAGATGAATTAGCCGAAACGTATTGAACAGGAGAAGAGACATAGTCAGGGAGTTTACAAACAGATTTCAATTTAGAATACCAATCAGCCGAAATAATGGAACAAACACTGCCTGAATCTAAGAGAGCTGTTATAGGCTCGTTATTTAACTCAATCTTAAGAAAAGGAACAGGTGCGGGGGTATCCGCCGCAATCCTAAGACACTCTTTAGGGCATTCAAACGATGAATTTGAAGGCTGGTCGTTCTCTGCATTTACAACCTGTTTACTAGGGGCTGAGTCTCGGGAAGATGGATTAGTCGGCTCAGCCGACGCCACTAGTCACTTTTTATTATTGGCATAGCTGGAATTTGCACCAGAAGTTGAGCAGGAGGGGGTGCTATTTGAGTTTGGGCAATTCTTGGCGATATGTGAGAAGGCCCCACACTTAAAACAGCCTTGTGATGACCCTACTCCATTCCTTGTCCCACTTGACTTGATCAGAGGACACTTATTCCGCAGATGGTCAGGCGACCCACAAGCATAACATTTACGGGGATTGACTGGTCGGCGAGGTGGAGGCCGAGTGTTACTAAAGGAAGGCGGGGGTTCTTTCGCGACACGCAAAGAATCGGCGTATCTAACTCCTTCAGCTGAGACTGCCAATGCTTCAAGTTCCGAGAACGTTTGCGGGCACGCCGCGAAACACAAATATGACCTATAGGATGGTGAAATACCTTCCACAATAGCTTGTACAATTTGATCCTCAGGGAAGTGAAGAGCAAACACCCTAGTATAAAACTTAATGTCTTGGATGAAGTCAGCCAAGTTTTCATCCAAGCGCTGTACACGGTAATAGTACTTCTGAATCAGGGAGGACCTGGCCCTAGCCGGGATGAAGTTAGCTAGCAAATGGGCATGGAAATCCTCAATAGATGATTGCTCGGCAATGGCTCTTACGATTTTATCAGAGAGAATACCAATAGCATACGGATAGATAATTTGCAAAATTTGACATGGCGAAAGAGAAAAAACAAGAGCATGATCCTGAAATTCCACTAGAAATCTTAAAAATGAAATTACGTCACTGGTGGTATTAACGGAAAACTTGGATATACCTCTGAGCAACATTGCCAATGGATGAGGCAAGCTGCTAAACCCGGGCGACATAGTAGGTAAAGGTTTCAATGGCAAGGAAGTTAATTCAGCACGTACATTGTTCAACGATGTGCGGCGTTCAGACTCGTTGTCCAATGGGGCAGAGATAGTTTGAGCAGCAACGGTTATCCTATTGCCTTCTCCCTTAGCAGGATCTTCCTCACTACTTACATTCACAACGGTGGGCTGATCAGATTTGGGAGGAACTTCCCCAGTTAACAATTGAGTGACTTTACTAGACAATTCAGAGATAGTTTCAAGGAGCGTATTAGCTTGCTTCCTCTGAACGTCATTCACCTTCAGAGACAACAGATCATTAACTCTATTTGAAAAGTGATATAGCCTGCCTTGCACACGCTTAATTTGATTAGGAGACGGATCGTTTTCATCAAAAAAGCTGACTACAGATGCTAGCCCAGTAATATTCTCGACGATCGTGGAAAGAGAATCATCAATTTCTTTCTCTCCCAAATTGGGGATGGAAATGGGCAAATCAAGGGATTCTCTAAGCTTGTTGGTGTCGATTGCAACCGTGCCTCCAGATTGCACATTTCTGATAGTTAACTCGTATATCAACTCCTCTTTGCGCAAATAGTTAAGTAGGAGAACATCGCGAGGGCCGGGCATGATGACAGAACAATTTTGAAAACTCAAAAAATTCCAGCAACTGAGACAATTATTAGGGTTCGAATCAAAGCAATGTTTAGCCGTCAAAAGGGGCTAAATTGAGACCCATTCAACCACGCTCTGCTACCACTTGTTACCGAGTTTTTGTGGTAGTTAAGCATGAAAGAAGGTGCTGGGTGGTGAATAGGTCTCAAGCTACTAAAGAGAAAATTAAATTTTAAAATTTAACAAGGTTATATTTTCTTTTCAAAATTAGGTAACAACAAATAGAACAGGTACTTAGTAGCTGAAATACAACTTGAAATGTACAATTACAGGGATTAAAGAATTTGGGCTTCGAGCCCTGAAAACACAATTCTTGAGCAACTAGCTCAACCTTACGATATACCAATTTCAACAAAAGGGGCAGAAGACCCCACTCAAACCCTGGAGCCCTTGCTCCAAATTACACAGCAAAGCCTCCTCGAGGCATACAACTCTCAGTTTTAGAAAAGAGCCACTCGCTCTTAAAGTTAAGCCTCTCCCAGGCCACACCAAACTCAACTTTCAAGTCGTCCTCAAAGGACATATACACAGGGGTAAAATACCCAACCTACTGAGGTCTATTGGGTGAGAAAAGATTAATACATGACCTCAAAATACAACTTGAGAGGAGGCGAACTCGCACTCCTAATACACTTTGCTTAAGACCTACTTGGCACTAGGCCGTTAATACAAGGGCTAATCCCATACTACAGAGGTGACTTAATGGCAATTTACATTACATTACGGGAGAATTGGTTGAGAAAAATAAGTTCACCTCAAGACGATGTGAGTGGGAACTCGAGAGGGTTAGCACTCTCTATCCCATAATGTATCTTTACAAGAGAATAGAAGAAAAGAGTAGTTACATTTTAGGAAAAGGTTACATGATGGAAAACGCTTCGAACCCGCCGCGAGAGTTAAACTGCCGACCTAGCAAGAAAAGAAGATATTAATAGGCCATTACCTGGTAGTAGATCGCTGCCGAGGAAAGAGGCGCTTCCCGCCTCCTGCTATGTACTTAATACACTGAAAGATGGAACAGAAGTGGCCCGGAGACCCCAAAATCAGCAGTTTATAACCTCTCGCGGAAGATTCTAGGCGTTAGGGGAAATAAAACACCCTCCCTCAAAGTTTTTATTGGTTCGGGAAAAGAAACCCCTACATAGAGGAAAAGAAACACATTATTGGTGGAAAATTAATTAAAGAAATTCGGGATTGGCTAGATCCAAAATAAGGGGAAAAGGAGGGGTATACAGCCAACTTAAACCATGACAGAAAGAAATTTAACAAAGAACAAACTTTTGAAATAAAAATTTCTCCAACAAAATAGTTCTTTGATTTCGCACTAGGTCGCACTATTGTAATTCTTCAGTAGTGTCCTCTAGAAGAGAAAGTTCACACTTCTTACTTCAAGCGAAACAAAAACACATCAAAAGTGACACAGTTCAAAAACTCAAAATTTTCCACATGGTGACATCTTCTGAGAAAGTAGAGAATTAATAGAATAGATAAAGTTCAACCTTCCTCCAGAAGAGGAGTTTCAACTGGCGCAACTTTTAAATAAACGGTGTAGAGGTGTACCGCCCGGTACAATTATTATTATTATTATTACTATTAAAGATAATTCAATCTTTAGGCTCCGGGACACAAAATTTACAAATTTACGTAAAGTTACATTTACACTGAATGCAGAACGCTATTGAAGGAGAAGAAAACTTTCCATGATATCTTTAAATATGTTCCTTTCCATTATATCCTGAAGATGAAATTTATAGCTGTCTTTTTCTAAAAGGAGGGCGCCTTACCAAACTTTACCCCGCGCGCTCAAGGCCAGAGCCATAGCTCTGGACATAACACAGAATTACAGCATCAGTACTGAGGGTAAAGTAAATCAAAGCCAAAACAAACCATCTCCATTGTCCATGAAGGCTTCTGCTGCCCCTAACCTGAGCACTAAGTGGGACAGAGTTAAACTGGTACTCATTCTTGATGTAGGCTGAGTGAACCCCAGGGCATTCCTTTTTATTTTCCTTTCAACAGTGACTTCAAGTAAATAGCGGGGTGGTTCCTCTTGGCTTATTTCTTAAGCCCAGTTCCAAATTAATTAGAAATAAACTCTTCTGCACACATACCAAAAATGCTGCACGAAGAAATACATGACACTTTCCCCAATATCACAAGTAAGAAACAGTAATAATTAACACTATAATTATTATTCATAGATTTATCATCTTTGGTCTTGACAATGTAAAGTAAAAATGCTAATTTATACCAGTCCCTGTGATTAATACTGTGAAGATACCATTTTTAGGCTCAGTTTGTTCATATATTTCAATGAGCTTGGCGTCCGGCTCCATGGCTAAATGGTTAGTGTACCAGCCTTTGGTCACAGGGGTCCCGGGTTCGATTTTAACCTTAATTGGTTAATTTCGCTGGCACGGGGACTGGGTGTAAGTGTCGTCTTCATCATCATTTCATCCTCATCACGTCGCGTAGGTCACCCACGGGAGTCAAATAAAAAGACCTGCATCTGGCGAGCCGAACTTGTCCTCGGACACTCCCGGCACTAAAAGCCATACGCCATTCCATTTCATTGAGCTTGGTAAATACATACGTAATATTTTGTGTGTGTACGTGAATTGGCATTAATCAGGAGCAGCTGACTACCTAGTCAGCGCTCTCCTCTTGTTATCACGGTCGCTAGACCAAATCTGGGCTCAGATGGCAAGTAATTATGGGAACTTATATTCAAGCGACTCGATCTTACAGATTATATTAACGAACCTATTTGGGGGTGAAATTTCCTCTGTCTGGTGTCTCACAAAACCTTCAAGAATTTAAGTATTATGATATACACACTCGCAAAACATTATTACTTATATAATAACGTTACTTGTTCAACGTCGCCATTGGTGTAGATTTCAATAGACATTGCAGTGCTGTAATTGTTCTTTATCCCCCACTAAAGTTATTTGGCGTGTTGGGAGTCAACATTACAAAGTTGTTAATTAAATCCCCTCAAATACCATGGATCTTCGTCAGTATCTTGCGAAGAGAAGACCAACAACTGGCTGGCTGGCCGATTGCGTCGCTGAAGTCAACATGATGATGATGATGGATACTGATCATTATGTTTTCTTCTGTTCGAATGAGCTATGTATGGACCATGAAAGTTAATTGAAATGATTTGCAGCTTGTGCATTGTTGATAGATTTCTTCCTCGCCCATATCTCGCTCATTCTTAGGCTTTGTCCTCCTGATCTCTTTCGTCTCAATCTTTTCTTAAACTTGTTTATTTAATTTTCTTCTATCATTTTCCACACCATATCGGAGGGTCCAGACTAACGAATGCTCCATCGAAAGGGGGTAGCAGCCTTTCGGAAGTTACAAGGAAGGCAGTCTGGATGATTGACTGGTATGGCCTAGTAATAATATTTAATATGGCTTAGCTGTGTTTATATTGCTATATGGCTGAAAGCAACTGGAACTACAATCGTAAGTAATTCCCGAGGGAAAGCAGTTTGAATCGTGGCGGTAGGTTAGAAAATATGAAATTGGAAATGGATAGATTAAAGATGTAGTTGGTGTAAGTGCAGAGCGGGAATTTTGATCAATTGGCTACAGCATTATGAAAACAAAAACGAACAGAGAAAATGCAGAAGTTGGTTTAATAATTAAAATAGGGCAGCGGGTGAGCTACTACGACCATCACAAGGAGCGAATTATTGTTGTCAAGATAGACACCAAGCCAATGTCCACCACAATAGTGCAGGTCTATGTGCCTACTAATTCATCAGATGATGAAGAAATCGAAAGGATATATGAAGAGATAGAAGATGTAATACAATACATAAAAGGAGACGAAAATATAATAGTCATGGGAAACTGGAATGCAGTGGTAGGCCAGGAAAGAAGGTAATGTAGTAGGAGAATTCGGACTGGGACAAGGGAATGAAAGAGGAAATCGGCTGCTTGAAATTTGCACCCATCGTAATTTAGTCCTTTATAATACTTAATTCAAACACCAAAAACGACGAGTATATATATATTGACGCGACCTGCAGACATTGCAAGGTATCAAATAGACTTCATTATGATTATGCAGAGATTCAGAAACCAGATGTTGGATTGCAAGACCTTTCCAGGAACAAACGTGGACTTTGACCACAACTTGGTGGTCATGAAATGCCATCTGAAGTTGAATAAATTGAAGAAAGGAATGCAAGAAGGTGGTATCTATACAGTATATGTTAAAAGAAAAGTGTGTAAGGGATTGTTTCAAGGAACATATTGCCCAAAACTAAATGACAAGGCTGAAGGAAACAAAATAGATGAAGAGTGGACAGTCGTGAAGAATGAGATCAGTAGGACTGCTGAAGAAAGGTTTTAGGAAGAAAGATAATGTTAAGTAATAGTGAGTAACTCGGGCGATATTACACCTGATTAACGAACGACGAAAATACATGGACGCAAAAAGGAATGAGGAAGGCAGAAAATAATACAGGCGATTAAAAGTGTTCTGAAGTCGTGAGGGCGTACACTTATTTAATGGTAATGCACATGTTTGCTTGATTGAAAATATGTTTAATGAGAATCCTGAGGGTACAGCATAGAACAGATAATAATAATAATAATAATAATAATAATAATAATAATAATAATAATAATAATAATAATAATAATTGATCCGGGGTTTCTGTGGAACGCAGAGGTGAAAGAAGGTGCCGGGGTGAATGGGTCTAACTACAAAATCAAAGTTTATTTACAACTAACAAAGGTTATATATTTTCTCTTTTAAAACAAAACCAACAAGTAACAATGTCACAGGTACCGGTAGCAAAGACAAGTCTAGTAAAGACAAGATTGGTGGTATAAACAGAACTTGGGCTTCAAGTCCTCACTTAACAATTCCTGAGCTACACACTTATCTTTACAAAGATCACCATTTTATGCAAGGACAGAACACCCCAATACATGGAGCACCTGCTCCCAATTTTTAACATCAAGCCTCCCAGAGGCACTTTTACAACACTAGAAAAGAGCTGACACGCTCTCAGTTTTTTCAAGCATATTCAAGGCAATATCAGAACCTTACAATTACTTGCCATCAAGGCACAACTTAGGGGTATCTCGTACCCAACCTACAGGGCCTTCGTGTAAAAGAAATAACAGTTAAATAAATGGCCCGAACACAAAATGAAAGGAGGCAAATGCTTGCACTCCTCGACGTGACTTCTTAAAACCCAAAGAGCACTAGGCCGATGACCCAGGGGCTATTCCCAAACTATGGAGATGACTCGTATACGAATAATTTAAGACGTTACGGAAAGGAAGAAAACCAGTTACAAAACGTAGTCACCTCAAACCAATGTGAAGGGGAGCTCGAAAGGGTAAATCACTCTCTATCCCCGAATTACAGTTAGTGATTTTAGGAAATGTTCACATTGGCCGGCAGAACTTACATTTTAGAGAATTAGGTTACATATTAAAGTTTCGGACCTATACCTCGGGTTAAACTGCGGAGCTAGCAAGAAATAAAGATGTTAAACGGCCATTACCTTGCTGAAGACCTGCGGCCTGAAGAAAAAGGCACCTCCCGCCTCCTGCTTGACACACACACACTAAGTTAGATGTTGATCAAATGGCCAAGAGACCTGAAAATCTGCAGTTTATAAACACTCGGGGAAAGTTCGAGACCATTCACGAATCAAACAGCCACACCCTCTCACTTTATTGGTAGATGAAAAGTTTACACACAAAATCGAAGAAGAAACCTGTGATAGGCTGAAAATTAATTGCAGAAATTAGGGATTGGCTGAATTCAAAACTGGCGGAAAGAAAACATCAATATTGCCAATCCAAAATTGAATGACCATAATTTAGTTAGGAACAAACTTAGGCATACAAAACTTCTTCAAAAAAGTTTCTATGACTTCGCACCAGGGTGCATAATCATAGGTTTTTTTTTTTTTTTTTTTTGGCAGTGACATCTATGAGAGAATGTCCACTCTTCTTGATCAAAGGTAAACAAAACACGTAGAATTCCATACAGTACATGAAACGTCAAATTACAGTAGTGACATCTTCTGAGTAAACGTTTAAGTAGGTCTAGTTTAAAGTTCACTGTTCTTCCTGTAGAGGAGTTCTTTTAGGCGCAAGATTTAAATGTGCGGTGTAGAGGTGTACCTCCCGGTACAATAATAATAATAATAATAATAATAATAATAATAATAATAATAATAATAATAATAATAATAATAATAATAACTGCCTTGTTCACTGATTTGAGAATTAATCTTGAATCGGTCATTGCATTGTTAAAGGCACTGCCATTTCTTTAGGAAAATTACATTTTGTTTGTTACTAATTTTATCTGATTCATAAAATCTGATCATGTTGCAAGAAACTTTGTCCTTTCTTTAACGGTGAATTTAATTGTTAAATGGAACTGAAAACTTTGCTACATATAGTACTATATCCCAACCCATTGAATTTACTATACCCAGCTGCTTTTCTGGTTTATATATTTGCATACTTATTTTGTGAATATAATTTCAGCATTTCGCTTGTGTTCGTCACCTACTCTATCTGAACATTATCCTTATGTCCAGCTATCTTGCTCTTGCTACCTTAAAATACATATACGATAAATAACCTTCCCTTTATCAAAATTCCTATGAATGTCAAATTGCCTGCCATTATGATATGTTCAGCTGAGTTTATTTTTGCTCAATTCAATTCCCTAGTCAGTTCCTTCAATCTCTCCTTACTTTTGCAACCATTTCTCACTCTATATCTTTGTAACCTGCGCCTCCTTCTTATTTATCTTATTTCTCTGTATAATATAGTGGCTTTTTACCCTTCCTTATTATCTTTAAACGTACAGACTTGTTTTAACACTCCTCAACAATTGCTTCAAACCCATTCCATAGGCTGTTAACATTCTTATCTAACGATCATAATATACTTTTCAAACCCCCTCATGCCTGTCTTTTCAATTACTGGGTACTACTTAATAGTTCCACTTTTACAACCTATCCCGTTTAACTTCGACTGGAGCTCATCTGGTTTTATCAGCATCACGGCTAGAATACTATTCCCTCTAGCTGATTCCATCACTTTGTGATTCAGCTGTTCTTCCTAGATTATCCTGTTGAGTAATGCTTACACAAGACAGCAAGAAATAATTTCTATGAATCGGGAAACACAGCCTTTTATAGCTAACTTGGTACAGAAAATTTACCGATTCAATTGTTGATCAGTTTTACTGTCACTTATCAGTTTTCGTAACTAAATGACTGATTGACTGTTGTTTTATACATCCAAACTCATACCAAGTAATTGCTGGAAAAGGAACCTTCGCAGACTAACATTCAAGTATATCTTAATTTCGCGCGGCTATTGCTCGCCTAGTGCAGCCCTTGTAAGACAGACCCTCTGGCAAGGGTTTGTGTAGTGGAGGATTGTGTTGTGTATAAATTACAGGAATATTTGGGACAGCACAAACACGCAGTTCACGATCCAAGCGAATAAACCATTTAAGATTAAAATCTCTCGACCCGTTCGGGAATCGAACCCGAGATGGTGAAAACCAAGATGCTGACCACTAACAAAGGACTGTTTAGGTTGTAGCAGACCGATTGCAACAAAATTTTGGTATGATTGTCAATTAAGACGCCTTATGCTTAATGTCAATGATCGTTCTGTGCAACAGAGGCCTAATACATAGCCTGCATGCATAAAAAGTAATAATTTGCTGTTGCAGTTTGAAATATCGGGCGAGTTGGCCGTGCGGTCAGGGGCGCGCGGCTGTGAGCTTCCATCCTGGAGATAGTAGGTTCGAATCCCACTGTCGGCAATCCTGAAGATGGTTTTCCGTGGTTTCCCATTTTCACACCAGGCAAATGCTGGGGCTGTACCTTAATTACGGCCCCGGCCGCTTCCTTCCTTTTTTGCTAGTTGCTTTACGTCCCACCGACACAGATAGGTCTTATGGCGACGATGGGACAGGGAAGGGCTAGGAGTGGGAAGGAAGCGGCCGTGGCCTTAATTAAGGTACAGCCCCAGCATTTTCCTGGTGTGAAACCGCTTCCTTCCAACTCCTAGGCCTTTCCCATCACATCGTTGCCAGTGTCGGTGCGACGTAAAGCCACTAGCAAAAAGAAAAAAAAGCAGTTTAAAAATAGAATGGGATGTATTGAAGGCATCGATTGCAATGAAGACATCAGAACATCGCTGCAGTCCTGCTATTGTTACATAGGCTATCTACAGCATGACAAAATCAGTGATTGTGAACAGGAATCGGCAGTTACCTCGTTTGTGCTGGTCATATATTTCAATAGCATCCGACAATCTTTCGGAGGTTGCTGAGGGATACCTTCTGAGTGTATTGGTATTGCAAAGCCTTCTGTTTCCATTGTGAATTTGTCTGCTCTGTAGTAGGAACCTGAGGTGATGCGGTATCTGGAGCACTATGACTGAGCAGTGTTCTTGTCAGCGGCTACTACTCCACTGTGCGTTGGCGAACTTTCCTTTTTCTTGTAGAAGAATATCTCAGCGTTGCAACCTTGAGATGTGTAATTTTATTATTATTATTATTATTATTATTATTATTATTATTATTATTATTATTATTATTATTATTATTATTATCTCTTCTCGTGTCTTGAACTCTTGGCAATACTGCTGCATCTACAGTACTTCAGGGATATATTTAATACCGTATTCAAGAGACAAGTAGAGCGTTCACAGGGACAACAGGTGACAGCCTATTAGGACAGCCATTAGAATCCCACGATCTCATGAGAATGTGTGCTAAGTGAAAGTACGGTGCATTAATTTCACACTATCATGTAGCCATACCTACGTGATGTCACTAAATAGGAAGTATGATTCATAACAAGTTTGAAACCCTAATTTCATGTTAGTAATAACTAAAAGTTATGAAATAAGCTGTAATCTTCTTCGTACACCCCATTTCTGCTCGTTGGTTTTAAGATGGCATAATCATAAAATGTTTCATCTTTATTTGTCTGTATTTACCGTTACTATATCCTTAATTTACCAATAAAAATAATAACAATAATAATAATAAAATTCAGTGGTGATTTGTGAGCCCTATCACGAAATGGTTCATTTAGGACAGCACTGAAAAGCTTTAGCTTATATATTAAAATTAGAAAGATACCCGTAGGTCCGCCTCTGTGGTGTAGTGGTTAGCGTGATTAGCTGCCACCCCCGGAGGCCCGGGTTCGATTCCCGGCTCTGCCACGAAATTTGAAAAGTGGTATGAGGGCTGGAACGGGGTCCACTCAGCCTCGGGAGGTCAACTGAGTAGAGGTGGGTTCGATTCCCACCTCAGCCATTCTGGAAGTGGTTTTCCGTGGTTTCCCACTTCTCCTTCAGGCGAATGCCGGGATGGTACCTAACATAAGGCTACGGCCGCTTCCTTCCCTCTTCCTTGCCTATCCCTTCCAATCTTCCCATCCCTCCACAAGGCCCCTGTTCAGCATAGCAGGTGAGGCCGCCTGGGCGAGGTACTGGTCATTCTCCCCAGTTGTATCCAGGACACTGCCCTTGAGGCGGTAGAGGTTGAATCCCTCGCTGTGTCCGAGGGAAAAGCCGACGCTGGAGGGTAAACAGATGATGATGATGAAGATACCCGTTCTTCGTTTGGGCTTTAAAATGAAAGTTATTATTCAAAGTTATGCATTTTGGAGAGTCCACTGTCAGCTGAGCCTGCACAATACGTCTTCAGTTCGTACGTCAAACGGTTTTGGGGGTATTATTTTTTATTTTATAATCTACCGCTCACTTGAACCCCGTACGAAAGAATTTTAATGTTTTAAACTATACCCGATGTAACATCTAGGACGTAAAAGCGACCAGCCTGTGAAATTTTGATTTTGTACGTCGAACAGTAATGGAGGAATGAATACTATTTTTACAAGGTAAATGTTTGAAATATTTATTAACATCTAGGATATAGAAGACAACCCTTCATTAAAAAAAGTTATGCTCGTGCCTGAAACGGTTCCGGAAGAATGGACATTGTGTTTTTGAGAGTCAACTAGCATCTAAACCTCTTAGGGGAGAAAGGTTTTGAAGTATACACGTATTTTACAACTTTGTACGCCAAACGGGTTTGGAGAGATGAATAATTTAGTATACGGAGCTAACCTCATTTGACACTTTAGCGATGGAACGTTTAAAAATATTTTCCATTTCACACCTAGGATTTTAAAGGTATACCGCTATTTGGAATTTTGTCTTCGTACATTAAACCGTTTCGGAGGAAGGAATTAATATATTTATTTTAGGATCTTAACCCCCATTTAACACTCTGAGGGGTAAAATTTGTTTCAAACCTTCTGTTATTTGACACCCAAGATACCATTCGACATTTTTAACATCCTTCTTTTTGTGATATGAGTATCTGCATACAAAGAATTAAACTCATTTTTCAATTCATTTACCCACCCTTAATTGGATTTTCTGAAAACAAGGAATGTGTGTTTCTTTTTTAAAAGAAAATTCAAAACACATTTTTCATGTCTGACACATCTTCAGTTTTTGAGATATAATTCTCCTCATAAAAATATTCAACCCCTTTTCAGTCCTTATTAAACCCCCTTTAAGTGGACTTTACGAAAACAAAAAATACGTGTTACTTTATTTTTAAAGAAAATTCCAAATACCAATTTTCACGTCTGTAAGGACTTCAGATTTTGAGATACCAGTATCCTAATAAAAATAATTCAACCCCTCTTTCAGTCTTTTTTACCCCCACCCTCAAATGATTTCTCCGAAAACAGAAAAGTATGTGTTACTTTATAATTAAAAGATTAAAAATACCAATTTTAACGTATGTAACATGTTTCGTTTTTTAGATATACTCATTTTTAAAAAATCACCACCTTTGTCAGTCCTGTTCACCCCACCGTTAAGTAGGCTTTCCAAAAACAGAAACAAAATACGTGTATCTTTATTTTAAAAGGAGATTACAAATAAAACATTTCATGACTGTAAACATCTTCAGTTTTTGAGATATAAGTATTCTCAAAAAAAGTATTTGATCCCTTTCGCACCCTTTTCACCCCTTAAGAGAATTTTTCCGAAACAAATGCGCGTTTCCTTATTTTTAAATGTGATTCCAAATACCAATTTTCACGTCTGTAATGTCTTCAGATTCTGAGATACCAGTATCCTAAGAAAAATAATTCAACCAATCTTTCAGTTCTTTTACCCCTCCCCCAAGTGATTTTTCCGAAAACAGAAAATATGCGTGACTTTATATTTGAAAGAGATTAACAATACCAATTTTCACGTCTTTAACTTCGTTTATGAGATATACCCATTTTAAAAAAGGTTTTCCAAAAACGAAAAAAACACGTGTTTATTTTTAAATGAGATTCCAAATGAAATTCTCATTACTGTAATAACTTCAGTTTTTGAGATATAAGTATCCTCAGAAAGTTATTCAACCAGTTTCTCGCCTTTTATCACCCTCTTGAGAGGATTTTTAGGAAAACAAAAAATATACGTGTTTCCTTATTTTTAAAGGAGATTCCAAATACCAATTTTCAAGTCTGTAACATCTTCAGTATTTGATGTATAAGTATCCACATAAAAAGGATTCAACTAAGTTCACTTCTCTTTCCCCCACCCCACTGAAGTGTTTTTTTCCGGAAACAATAAAATACGTGTTACTTTTATTTTTAGAATGTTAAAAATACCAATTGTCACGTCTGTAAAATGTTCAGTTTTTTATATATATACTGCATATATGCTCATTTCAAATATTTACCCCCTTTAAGACTTCCCTTTAGTGGATTTTCTGAAAACAATTTATGCGTATGCCTTTACTTTTACAGGAGATTCCAAATACCAATTTTCACGTCTGTAACATATTACGCTTTTGAGATGGACTCATTTTAAAAATTCACCCCCTTTGTCACTCCTGTTCTTCACCCCTTCAGTAGATTTTCCAAAAACGAAAAATACGTTTTTCTTCATTTTTAAAGAGATTCCAAATACCAATTTTAATTACTTTAACATCTTCCGTTTTTGAGATATAAGTATCCACATAAAAGGTATAAAACCCCTTTTTCACCTTTTTTCACGCCTTAACAGGATTTTGCAAAACCAAAAAATACATGTTTATTCTTAAAGGAGATTCCAAAGACCAATTTTCAGGTGTTTAAACTGTTCAGTTTTCGAGATGGAGATACACTCATTTTTATAATTCACACCAGTTTTCACCCCCTTAGCGGCGGAATATCCAAAAATCCTCCCTTAGCGAGTACCTACATTGTAATATGAATATATTCCCAAAATTTCATTTCTTTATGTCCAGTAGTTTTGGCTCGGCGTTGATGAATCAGTCAGTCAGTCAGTCAGTCAGGAAAAGTTATTTTATATATATTATTGTATAAACGTCAAGCAAGTTTCATTCTTTTCCAGTTTTTTTAGATAAAACTCAGGACATAAGTAAAGTCGATCACGTATGTGCGGTGATTCGATATGTTAATAGAACCAGGGAAGTCGATAAATATTTGCGAATATTTTATTGGGTTCTATGGTACTTCCGTGGTTCAGGAGGCAGCGCGCCTGCCTCTCACTACTGGGTTTCGTGGTTCAAATCCTGGTCGCTCAATCTGAGATTTGCACTGGACAAAGCAGAGGCGGGACAGATTTTTCTCATGGTACTCCGGTTTTCCCTATTATCTTTCATTCCAGTAACACTCTCCTATATCATCTCATTTCATCTGCCAGCCATTAATCATTTCTATTTACAGTTGGATTTACGTCACAAAGATCATTAATCATTGCCCCAGAGAAGTGTAATAGTCTTCTGCGATCGGCATAATTCCTATTCTCGCCGCTAGATGGGAGCTTCATCTATTTCATTCCTGACCCGATCGAATGACTGCAAACAGGCTATGGATTTTCATTTTTCATTATTGGATTCTATGAAATAAGCCAGAAAAATGGAGATTCGTTCGAAAAGGGAATTGATAGGATACTAGAAAACAACGAATTGGATCCTACCAAGTGTCAGGGCGAAGGGTATAATGCTGCAGCTAACAGGAGTGAAAAATACCATAGTCTATCAAGCATGTATCAAAGGTAGTGTCAAAAGCTGATTATGTACACTACGCGAATAATAATTATAATTTAGTTCTGAATGATTCCCTTAGTGACATTAAAGTCATAGAGGACTTTATACGACTATAGAACAAGTTAACTACGGTGGAAGATTGTGTTTTACAATTTGTTTTACGTCGTATTGGCACAGATAAGTCTTATGGCGACGGTGGGATTGGAAAGGGCTAGGAATGGGAAGAAAGTGGCTGTGGCCTTAATTAGGGTACAGACCCATCATTTACCTGGTGTGAGAATGGGAAACGAGGGCTGCCGACAGTGGGGTTCGAACCCACTATCTCCCGAATGCGCAATCCTAACCGCACGGCCACCTTGCTCGGTCGTGAAAGAAATGTTACTGTGTCTTGGATAATGGGACTTTAGAATATAAGTCTAGTTTCGAAAAAATATACAGTTCTTATAGTATGTATTTATACTTGTATTCTGTTGTAAAATATTACAGTAGACCAATATTGTTTCAAAATTATTTATACGGAAAGTCCAATAAACCACTAACGATTTTACCATTGTTAAAACAAGTCCGAAATACACAGTTCAAAAAATTAGGGGAGTATGTTTTTGAACGTATGCAATGCTCCACAAAACAATACCTCACACCCAGGTATATTACCAACCAAACCTTTATCCTTTACCGTTGAAGTATACAAAATAACATCGATGGATTCGCGTTCATTTTTGGATTACAAACGGTAATGTTCAAATAGGGGCGGAAACAAAGTGATGACAGTCCTCCAGGGTGGATTTTTATCACAGTTGGAGGGCTTCAGTATGGTGTATGTCCTCCACGAGCATTTATCACAGCTTGGCACGTACGTGGCATGCTCCGTATAAGTCGACAGAGGTCACGTTGTGGTATCAGGTCCCATTCTTCAATGAGAGCCTGTTCGAGGTCTTGGAGAGTCTATGGTGGAACAGGACTCCCACGAACACTTCTGTCAAGCCTATCCCACACATGCTCGATGGGATTAAGGTCGGGACTCGCTGCTGGCCATTCCATCTCTTGAATGTCCAGTTCTCGCAAGACAGCTCTGGAGATGTGCGCTGCACGAGCCCTGGCATTGTCGTGCATGAGTACGAATTCAGGGCCAACACCATATGCACCAACCAAAACATGTTGTAGCAGTATCTGTTCGATGTACCCCGCAGTGGTAAGATTACCACGGACGACGACATGATCCGTACGGCCATCAATATTGATGCCACTCCACACCATCACAGACCCTTGTACGAATCGGTCGCCTTCCTGGACAACATTTGGTATATACTGTTCACCACGGCGTCTCCATACACGTTGACGTCCATCACGGTGTGTCAGGGGAAATCTGGACTCGTCTGTGAACAACACAGTTTCCATTGGCCAAGTTGCCAGTTGACGTGGGTACGGGAAACAAAAGGCGAGCTGCGCGATGTTGCTGCGTTAAACGGGGCACTCGAAGAGGACGTCTGGGTCGTAAGGACACTTCTCTTAACATGTTCCTTACTGTCTGGTCAGACACCGTGACTCCAGTGGCTCTCCTGAGGTCTTGCTGCAGTTCACTGGCAGTTGCTGAACCACGCCGCAACGTACAGATGCTCAGATATCGGTCATCTTGCGGCGTTGTCATGCGTCCACGACCTTGTCCGACACTCCTTGTGAACTGGCCTGTCTCATTGTAGCGATTCCACAAGCGGTGAATAACTGACGGAGATTCATTGAGATCCACAGCAAGTCCATCCTCCCGGATCAAAGTGACGGCCCTTGCGACTTGAACCTCGTTAAGATGTCTCATTGGATGTGCTGGTTGACGTACAACGTGCTCAAATGACCGCAGTGGTCTGTGTACCTCACAACGACACACGGACGCACCGCTATTCACTTTGTTTTGAGGGGTCACATGACAGTTGAATGTATGGCTACGCCTACATATGGAGTATAACTTCGATTTGACATACCCTGAGTAGCTAAGGTCTCAAGGTATGCTGTACGACCATTGGAACACCATCTACCACATACCAGACGTTACAAAACATGTTCCGTAATATTTTTGAACTGTGCAATTTTATAAGAGTTAAAACAGCAATTTTCGAGTACTTTTTTGAAAGAAAGCCAAAGAAGCCTTAAATTCCTGGACAATATACCTTGTTTTCAAAACAGCACGGTGACGGCGTGTTGTGAAGCCCCTTGACGAATTGGTAGTTGATGAATTAGAACAGAAAACAGAAGAAAGGTTTCAAATACCGTGTTTTGTTTGAACGCTTGTCTGGCCATCATAATTCAGCAGCTTAAAGTGCACTTTGTAAGCATGAATAGGATATAAGCTGATTTATCCTGGCTCCAGCCTTCAAATCCTAGCACCTTTAACTGAAAGGGAAATGATTTTTAAAAAAAGCCAATACGCTTTGTGAATATTATGGTGCAGACATATCTCCTACTTCTCCACAATGATGAAAGAGATTCGTTAACTGTCAATAAAAAAGAACTGGGCGAATTATTAACTGTAGAAAAGGAGTATGGCTTTTACTAGAACAAATAATAACTTGCTTACATAGTGCAATGTCGCAGATGAGACTGAGTGAGAAAGCAGGAATTCTGACATCAAGAACATAACCAGCCGGGCTGAGTGGCTCAGACGGTTAAGGCGCTGGCCTTCTGACCCCAACTTGGCACGTTCGATCCTGGCTCAGTCCGGTGGTATTTGAAAGTGCTCAAATACGTCAGCCTCGTGTCGGTAGATTTACTGGCACGTAAAAGAACTCCTGCGGGACTAAATTCCGGCACCTCGGCGTCTCCAAAAACCCTAAAAGAGTAGTTAGTGGGACGAAAAAACAAATAGTCTTATTATTATTATTATTATTAGAACATAACCAGTCGACAGCAGCGGCGATTGGGAATTAGGAGTTGAGGCAAAACAATGTACAGACATCAACAATAAGTACCCCGGTTTGTGGGATATGGCGAGATATACATTAAAACTAAAACAAAGCTACAAATGGCAAGTGTTTTAATGCTCTCTGCACGAATTTCGACAGAGAGGTAAAAGCTGACATTTTACTAACTTAAGAGCGGTAATAATAGTTTTCTTGTGATTTTGATTCAATACCACAGTATAAAACTTTCACCAAAGGAACATGTATTGCAAGTAAATAGAAGGGCGTGATTATACAGTTAAAAACTATTTAGTATTTGACTACACACTAAGGAGCTAACAGACACTAAAGAGACCGCCAGACTGACGAACGCGCGCGGCAGGCGAGTGAATCATACCTCAGTGTCCACGACCTTGAAAAAAAAAAAAAAAAAAAAAAAAAAGAAGATATCCCTGCTACCCTTCTTCACAAGACATGCAAAGTCTCCACTACTTGCTGTGGCGCTATACAAATCGGTCAGCCGCAACGAACGATATTTTGTGCGTATTTCCGCTAATGAAAATGAAAATCCACAGCCTGTTTCCAGTCATTCGACCGTGTCAGGAATGGAATGAATGAAGCCCCCATCTAGCGGCGAGGATAGGAATTTTGCCGGCTGCCGAAGCCTGTCGCACTCCTCTGGGGCAATGATTAATGAATGAAAGATGACCTGAAATGATATTGGAGAGCGTTGCTGGAATGAATGATGACAGGGAAAACCGGAGTACCCGGAGAAAAACCTGTCCGGCCTCCGCTTTGTCCAGCACAAATCTCACATGGAGTGACCGGGATTTGAACGACGGAACCCAGTGGTGAGAGGCCGGCGTGCTGCCACCTGAGCCACGGAGGCTCTTTTATATGAAAATCCACAGTCTGTTTCCAGCCATTCGACCGGGTCAGGAATGGAATGAATGAAGTCCCCACCTACCGGCGAGGATAGGAATTGTGCCTGCTGCCGAAGCCTGTTGCACTATTTCCGCTAATCATTTTGTTAATAATAAAATAAAATTAAATTAAATTAAAATAAAATAAAATTATATAAAATAAAATAAAATAAAATAAAATAAAATAAAGGAAATAATTGCAGGAGACGACACAACAGCGATCTGTACCAGCATATGGAGAGGATAACAGACACGATTCGGAAAAGGAGGATTCATTTTTATGGCCATATAGCTCGCATGAGCACACAGAGACAGACCAATAGGATATTTTCGAAGTTGGAAAAGACCTTCAAGAAATAGGAATCACACTCGAAGATATCCAGAAACGTGCTCCTCTCCAGAAAAAGGTCCAGGGATACAAGAGGTTCCAAGAAAGGCCAAAGTTGAAAACAGGCAAGATGTGGACTGATGAAAGAAAGGAGGCTCACAGAATGAGAATGCGTGAGTACTGGGGAAGAATTAAAGCTCAAGGATGCAAACGGTTGAAATAACGTGGTCCACCGCAGGCCGAAACGAAGAAATAAGAAGAAAGGAAATAATTGCCTGACGAGACAACAGGGCTTACACAAATTGCATTTTTAATAACCTCTATAACTCCTAGATTCAGCCGGCTAAAATGGAATAAAAATTTTATGTTTTTTCCACATAGGCCGCTATCGCCTGTTAACGCAGCTATTGAGAAAGTTAATAAGTTCAAATTCACCTCTGAAGTATGAGATGTGTAGTTACGGAAGATACACTGTGAACATAGCAGTACAGTTTTTGCTGTGGAAGGATATGTGAAGGGGGGCCTAAAACTTTCCTAGTCGCACCGACACAGATAGGTCTTATGGAGACGATGAGATAGGAAAGGGCTAAGGGTGGGAAGGAAGTGGCTGTGGCCTTAATTGAGGTACAGCCCCCGGCATTTGCCTGGTGTGTAAATGGAAAACCACGGGAAACCATCTACAGGGCCGCCGACACTGGGGTCCGAACCCAATATCTCCCGAATGCAAGCTCACAGCTGCGCGCCCCTAACCGCACCGCCATCTTGCTCGGCAGTTTCTTAGTTACGCTACTGGTTTGTCTCAACCAACTTTGTGCCATATCCAAACCTGGATGTTGGAGGCAAGGGGCCACTGATCAGGCATCCTGAACCGGAGTATACGTGTGGTAAGGCAGCTAGTTACTTTTCGCTCCTCCTTTAGCCAATAGATACCCAAGTGCGCAATGTCACTTTACTTCGGAAGTCTTACGGGATGTGGTGTTTCAACATGGCTAGGGCAATTGACATACCGGAAGTATGCGATACAAGAAATTAATTACGGTATTTACTTTCTTACTGTGAAATAACCGCACAGAACGCAGTTTAGAAATACAGGGAAAATACTTGAAATTATTCTTCTTCTTAATCTGTTTACACTTCATGGTCGGTTTTACCCTCGGACTCAGCAAGGAATCCCACATCTACCGCCTCAAGGGCAGTATCCTGGAGCTTCAGACTCTGGGTCGGGGGTTACAACTGGGGAGTATGACCAGTACCTCGCCCAGGCGGCCCTCACCTGCTATGCTGAACAGGAGGTCTTGTGGGGGGGATCCGAAGGATGGAAGGGATAGGCAAGGAAGAGGGAAGGAAGCAGCCGTGGCCTTAAGTTAGGCACCATACCGGCATTTGCCTGGAGGAGAAGTGGGAAACCACGGAAAACCACTTCCAGGATGGCTGAGGTGGGAATCGAACCCACCTCTACTCAGTTGACCTCCCGAGGCTGAGTGGACCCCGTTCCAGTCCTCGTACCATTTTTCAAATTTCGTGGCAGAGCCGGGAATCGTACCCGGGCCTCCGAGGGTGGCAGCTAATCACACTAACCACTACACCACAGAGGCGGATTGAAATTATTTAACTAGAAAAACATTTTTCATTGAAGGCATAATATGAATATTATTTAGGCCTAACATTATTTTGGTTCTCCCCCAAGTCAGAATCTTGGGCCGCGGCCCGTTTGGCCCACCCCTTTGGCCGGCCCTGAACGGAAATGTGATTATTCTTAACTCTTCCTACTTCGTACACTATCGCTACTCACTGTCTAATCTGAACGCATACGGTCAAAGCGACCTCCTTTCGTTAAACTGTAAATTCGTATTCACGAATTTACTTTCTTTTCAGCGAACTGGCTATGTTTGTGGATTTGAAAAAGGAGAAAAATACATTGAAATAGCTGCTTATTGCTCTGTAATAATCATCTCCTTTTGTTTTAACTGTTGAATGTTGTATTCCTAGCTTGTGAATGAGAGCACATTTTACAGGATAGGACAAGCCACTTTTCCTTTTATAATCATGTGTTTTCTTACACTAATTAAATTCTTTCTCACCCTGCCGTAAAAAACAATACTGTCTTCAACGAAAAGGGAAATTGTAAATGCACTGGGAGAAGATGACAAGGTATGAAGGAGTCTTTATTTTTAAAGAATAGAGCTCAAGCGGTATTCGCATATAGCCACACATATGCTTTGACATTACGTGAATTGTGTCCTCATTTCTTTTACCCGCATTTGACGTTCTTCAGGAGTTCAAGTCTTATTGGTACACACTATCCCACGTGACTGACGGCTGATCTCTGATTGGCTACGGCGGATAGTATCACGCTTGTCGGAACCAGGTGAGCTCCGCGGGGTTCAGTAGCGGCCGACTAGTCGTAGTGGAAGGAATGCGTTAATCGTGGTGGACAGCGTGTACAGTACCTATACAAAGAGTGTTTCCCCACCATCTTTGTTCCGTGTGTTTTATATGTGTGTGTTTGTTTGTGTGTCCATCCCCCTGTATTTTCCCCACTGCGGACAGCTACGAGACCAGAGGGTTGGTTATTGATCCCTTGTGTTTTTCATTCAAAGCCGGCTGCAACAAGCAACAGGAAAAGACTCGTGGTAGTGGTTTGCGAAATTTATGTAAATACACATATACACTGAATAGTGCCGTTATTTAAGGTTTTAAAAAGTGAAAAAAAAATTGAAACACATTTCTCTTGTGCCTTTGTTCCTGGATGGATATATCTCTCTTCAACCAAGGTAAAAAAATCACATACATTTTCACTTTGACATTAAATCTAATTCTCTGATGAAATGAGTTTGTTCCCTTTATATATAGCACAATAGGTATGCAGGGAAAATTTTGTTTTAGGACAAATATTTCATCCTCTTGAAGTAAAGAGAACATTTGCCTTCATTTTTAGGAGACCTTTTATTTATTTTTACTAGTTACGTAAAATATTTTTAAAAAATATCTGCCTCAAAGGCACACTTGGTTAGTCGATGACTCTGTGTCGGGAACATAGTGGGTTCGATCGCGGCTGAGGTCGGTGGTACTCGCGGCTGTTTAAATGCAACAGCTCATGTCACTGGATTCCAGAACGTTAAATATCTCTTATAGGACAAATTTCCCCACACCGCGACGTTTGTTTGCACCGTTATCAGTTAGAACGGACATACATACATACATACATACATACACACCGATTGAGTAGGCTGTGGTTTAGGTCTTTTAGCCATGAAATTGCATTCTGGAGATGATGGGTTCGAAGTTCGAACCCCACTGTGGATGACTTTGAGAATGGTTTTCCGTGGTTTCTCACTTTCACTGTAGGGAAATGCTGAGACTGTACCTTAATTAAAGCCTTGGTACTTCTTTCCCAGACCTAGTTCTTATCCCATCGTCGCCGTGCACCTATCTGAGTTAGTGAGACGTTGAAACCCTAGAAAAAGAAATCCTCATTATAGAATGTTACCCTTTTAGTCTGCAATGATCGGTGACTGAACTACAGTATAATCATGTTAGGCAAATACGTTAAACGTTAACATTAGCAAAAGTGATTCTTTAAAGTGTTCACTAAAATAAATAATAATAATAATCATGCTATTTGCTTTACGTCCCACTAACTACTTTTACGGTCTTCGGAGACGCCGAGGTGCCGGAATTTAGTCCCGCAGGAGTTCTTTTACGTGCCAGTAAATCTACCGACACGGGGCTGTCGTATTTGAGCACCTTCAAATACCACCGGACTGAGCCAGGATCGAACCTGCCAAGTTGGGGTTAGAAGGCCAGCGCCTTAACCGTCTGAGCCACTCAGCCCGGCTTTCTCTAAAATAATGTCATTCTATATCTACTGCAAACTAATATATAACTTTTACAAAATCATTTGTACTCCTTCGCGCGTTTAGATAATATATATATATATATTACAGTTTCAAGACAGTAGAAGTCACCCTCTAAGCATCAGCTGTCGGATCCTTTATTTTCTTCAAGATACAAACGTTCGTGCCGTTATTATTAGATCCCCTCATTTGAAAATTATTCATCGTATTAGATTGATTCACCTCCCTAGTCGAGCGATGTCATGCGTTCCACTGTACGAATTAGAAGCTCCAATGTTCGCAGGTTCGAATCGCGTCGATGGCAACGGCCATTCTATACTTCTCCCGCACTTAGTAGAGGGAAATGCGAGACAGTACCTCATTTCAGGTCCTGAATTCCAGAAACTGAAATTGCTCACATTACTAAAGATCCCACACAGCAATACATAATATCTGTTTATTTCTGAGGAGGCGTGATAGCCAAGTGACGTAACTCTTGTCTTCTCACCAAGGCGGCGGTGGTTCGAATCCTGGCCAATGCATGTGGTAATTTTGAAATAAAAGGTCACGTCCCTGTGTATCGGATTCCACGTAAAAATGGAGATCCCGTGACTATGATCACGATATCAATAGTTACGCTGTGTTTGTCGTTCCTTCATTTTAGTCGAATTGGAACATCATATTCAGAAATCCTATGCTAGTTGCTTTACGTCTTATGGCGACGACGGGACAGGAAAGGCCTAGGAATGGGAAGGAAGTGGCCGTAGCCTTAATTAAGGTACAGCCCCAGAATTTGCCTGGTGTGAAAATGGGAAACTACGGAAAACCATTTCAGGGCTGCCAACAGTGGGGTTCGAACCCACTATCTCCCAGATGCGAGCTGACAGCTGCGCGCTCCTAACCGCACGGCCATCTCGTCCGGTCAGAAATCCCTGTCACTTATTTAGTGCACAGGCTATCTGAAAGCCTGTGATGTTGACGTACGTGTTTAATGAACTGACGCTGGATGGATGGGACTATAGCAGACATGTGGGATTAGGAGTGAAAAATCTATTCTTGCATAGTATGGCCGAGAGTGGAATTCGAACCAGCGTTTCTTCTGTTTTAATGCTCAAACCAAGATTTAATTTTCCATTTCAGAATCGAGAATCGAACCTAAGGCCGCCAGGCATGGAAGTTAATACACCAACTAACCTCCGAGCTTGGTGACTCAGAAAATACCCAAAACCCAGATAATAATCAATCAGTATTAGAACCACCTAAATAGCTGAGATATTCTGCGATTATAATTTCTCTAGCATAGGTTTTGGATAAACCTCATTTCTGATGTAGGACGTACTGATGTTCTTCGATAGTATATGCAACTCGGACGTCTTAAAATTGGTACGAATTTCAGTTTCTACTCCAATTTTAATTTTTTAAAATTATGTTCTAGGGACATTTTGTTGTCCGAATTATGAATTTCAAGATCCCAAAGAAAAGACCTTCTTCACTTAACGTGAAAGAGTTTTAAAATAATCTTCTTATTCCAATTATGCCTATAGTTGAAAATTGTAATAATTCTATAAATAAACCAGAATTCAACATGGTCGGGCTCCTTGGTTGAGTGGTCAGCGTACCAGCCTTCGGTTGTGAGGGCCCCGGGTTCGATTCCGAGCCGAGGATTTCAACTGCGTACTTTTAATTCCTCTGACTCGGGGTCTAGGTACTTGTGTTCCTCAAAATGTACTTCTCTTCATATTCATATAATACGCCTCACTATCAACCACCACACAAATACGCAAGTCTAATACATCCTTCTGCATAAGGTTGGCGTCAGGAAGGGCATCTGGCCGCAAAACTGGGCCAAATCCCTCAATAGATTGGGATAGGCCATGAAGCAAGAATAAGAAGGAACCATATTTATACAAATTCTAAACAGTTGTGCTATATGCTCTACAAATACGAATCTCAGAACTCTGAAATAACTTTCCTTCAAAATGAAACTTTCTTTGTCCATCAGCTGCATTTTCCTTTGTATCAAAGGAGTTATCTTCAAATATATTAAGACTGTTTTATTTTTGTTAACATATTTCATAAGTAGCTAACGGGAAGTATTTCGGACATGGCATTAGGCAAATGAAATACCGGTAACTTTATACTTGATAGGGATATTATTGAGATAGAAATTAATACGTTACGTAAGAGAAAGGCCTGGATTTCAGCCTCTTCAGATGTTAACGAAAGTTAGCATTTCGAAATAAAAAATACCTGTATTCTCTGATAAAATCATAGACTATATTTTCTCCATAATACTTGAAATTTACTTGAATAACAAGGAATTCAAAATATTTAATTATTACAGAATATCACTGACCTATAAAATAATTACACTCTTGGAAAAGCGTGCATTCGAGAAAGTCAGGAAAACAAAGCAGATCCTGGAGGGATAGTAGTGGACTGTATGATTTCGCCTGACAGACTTTTTGACCCGAAACTACAAGATTGGTTTCTTTCACAAAGGAAAACTTTAAAATCTACAAATTCATTACATATATTTCCTAAGATAGCATACTTTTTCACAGCGAATCGTAAGCTGGTGTGATTCAATATACAGAAAGAATGATGATTAATTTCTAGGTAGGCTTGGGAAGGAAGCTGCAACCTTTTTCTCGGAATTTACTCTCATACTTAAAAATAATGTTTAATATGAACAAATAACAGCTCGGTCTACTGTTTTCCTACTGACATTCAATATAGATAAAATTTATGCAGAGAGGAGAATTCTGATTATAATTAAGTGGCCGATGTAAGCTTTACCAGCTCTATGTTTATTTAAGACACGAGGAAATATCAATAGAGGAAATTTCTGTAATAAATTAAAAGTGTGGGGTAGTGGTACCTAACTTGTGAAAAATATCGCCCTTCTTTATTCCGTCCTCTTTGACTGTCAAGAAAAGCCAGCTCGTTTCTAAGTTACTGTTTATCAATGCAATATGTTTTAAGAACATGTGAGGGTTGTAAATGGGAAATTTAGATCTTATCGTTTTTTGACTTACCATTTGCCTGGATACTAAGCGCATGTGTCTGCTTGCGAAATTCAGATGGCGAGTTCCTGAAGCAAGAAAGTCAACCCTTACGTAACTCTTTGTCCAGTTACAACAAGTTCCAGCCAATCAAAGCGCATGCAAAAAAGAAACTTTACTTGCTAGCCTAGCAACAAAACTTTGTTTGGAAACGCATGCCTTTTAGAAAAGAATTCCGACGCCAAATAATCAGTTCAGAACAATGATGTGTGTGCATTTTTTTTTTTTTAGTTTTATACAGTGCGTCCAACAAGTAACTGTGTGGTAGGAATTTAAGATTTGAAGTGGTACTTAGGCCAGTGCAGCTTTCTGTACAGGAAATGCTGGAAAAGTGCCGCGGCCTGCAGACATGTCTGCTAACTACGTTTCTTGGTACGGGGTCGGGATGAAGGGAGATAAATTTATATAGCATGTTTTACGCCAGGATGCCCTTTCTAACACCAACCTCAGTTGAGGAACTACAAAAATGTTGCAGGCTTCCGGCTGGGATGACTTGGAATTAAGGAGACGAGTTTCTTGACTAAGCGGTATGTTCCGAGCTGTCAGCAGAGAGATAGTGTGGCATGACATTAGTAGACGAAGAGTCCGGTTCAGAGGGTCCCGGGTTCGATTCCCGGCCGGGTAGGGGATTTTAATCTTAATTGGTTAATTCCAATGGCACGGGGGCTGGGTGTATGTGTTGTCTTCATCGTCATTTTATTCTCATCACGACGCGCAGGTCGCCTACGGGAGTTCAATAGAAAGACCTGTACCTGGCGAGCCGAACCCGTCCTGGGATATCCCGGCACTAAAAGCCATACGACATTTCAGTAGACGAAGAGCTTCAGTGGAGCTTTTCAATGTAGAAAAGATTATAATATGAAGATAAATTTGGAATTCAAAAGGACAAATTTGGACGAATATTGATTTATAGGGAAGAAGTTAGGGTTTGCAATAATTTCTCAAGGAAAATATTCGATAAATTTCTAAGTTCTTTGAAATCATTTAAAGGAAAGACTAACTAAACAATTGATAAGTAATGTGCCACCTAAATGCAGATCAATGATGACTGATCGTTGACCTCCTGAATCTAAAATATCTGCTATATCTTGATGGAATCCTACAAGCTCAGTCTCAATGGAACAATCCTTCCTCAACTTGAAATGACTGTAAATGTATATTTTACATCGTTAATCAAGGTAGGTTTACCATTGCCTTGCTTTAACGATATAACACCTCATAAAATATGTATATTAACCGTCAGTACCTCCAAGAGTAACTTACAGTTTGCTGAAATCCCTAGGATGTTACAACTTGATAGATATGCCACAGGTGAGACTGGCATTGCTGAGGCTCCTGTCTTTTATCTCTACAACAATTTTTCTCAGTCAACTATGCTTCTCTTTCATATTCCCTCCCTTAATGGTTCTTTCCTTTCTTTAGGCAATATCTTCATTCATCGAGGGTTTAGAACACTTCAACTTACGCTACTTTTTACTTAAGACTGATATCATCGTTCTTTTCCCGCTGGAAACAACCTGAACGTTATTGGCCTGGTCTGTATCCTCACCAGGGGCATAGCCAGGCGGGTGGGGGGTTACTGGGGTTAGACCCCCACCCAACTGGAATGTTTACAAAAAGAAAATTACAGAAACTGACAATAAAATGAATAAACATTCAGAGACATAATTGTAGAACCAACAGATCTGTAATTCACTTGTATCAGTGACAAGTCATTCATTGTGATCTGCCATCATTTTATAACTACAAACCCCCCCCTCCCATTGGCCGATCCTGGCTACGCTACTGATCCTCACGTATGCCAGGGGGCCACTGTTGAGACACTCTCAATCTGAGATTACTTGTAGTGGGTGGCAAGTTTCATTCTGCCCCTTGTTTAGCATGTGGGCCACCCATCCAGTTTGTTACCATTATCAATGTCGTTTGACGTCAGATGTTTCACGTCTTCCTGTGTTTCCATATGGCTAAACAACAATTGGATTAGCAAGCTAAGTCCAAAAGCTTACTCATCGTTTACAGGTACAGAGAAAGGGTATATCAGCTTAATTTCTTTCTTATATTTTGTGGTATTAGCCCAAATATTAATCCATTATTGCGTTGAAGCTTCTATGACCTATTAAATTCAATATGCATTCTTCATACGGTTTATAACAAGCATTTGTTTTATGTATAACATTCCTATCGACAGTCTCATAAAACTAAAAGTCTGCTTCTACTTTGGATTCCATATTTAAGCTTTGCAAACCTCCAAGTGACAGCGCTGGTACTCGATACCAGGACTTTGGGAACAAGAAGGGAGAGAATAACCAGTTTCACCTCTATTTCAATTATACCTGACATTTGGAAATATACTACGGGTGTTAGATCTTGGAAGACACTGAAAAAGTATGTTTTCCACAAGTTCACGGAAGACTGATCGCGATAATGGTTCTCGAAAACAAATAGTCTGAGCGTACCATATACTTTGCTAGAAGAGATAAATGGTTATTATATCATTCTTCCGGTTCCCATCGATCTTTTGTTTCTAGACAATCATGAACGTGTCTCACGTTTGTAAGTAATAGTGTGTATCCCGACATGACTCACGTATGTTCATCAGGAAAACTCTTAGTAAGTTTCCTCTTCTCGTGTACAGACTAACTGATCTGTTGTTCTTGATTCATACAAAGGGCTAGAGTAGTCTATAGAAGCACGTGCAGTCACATAATAATAATAATAATAATAATAATAATAATAATAATAATAATAATAACAATGGTTGAATGAGTATGTTACCACTAGGTTAACTTTTCTCAGAAACAACTGTGCCTATAGATATGTTAGTTGTGGGTAACCATTTGGTGTGTATCTAGATGAGAGATGACTTATATTTTGATAATAACAATTCTGATAAAAGACATATTTTATGACGGCCACACCAGGATGACTTGATACGAAAACTGGAAATGATGCAAAGGAAAGTAGCACGATACCTATGTTCTGGGTGATTTCCGACAAGAGAGTACTGTTTCGTAAATTGCGCAGGTTTATGAAGATTAAGATATTTTGAAGTAGATTTAGTAATTTAATGAGACAGTATTTATGGTTTATTAAGGAAGGTTATTAGAGAATTGTGCTGAAAGCTCAAAAGAAAACTGAGTATTTCTTGTTAGAGCTTTCATCGTGTACTCTGAGAAGTAGGCAAGGAAGTAATCGGAAAAAAAATTCCTGGTCGAAAAGAAGTTGTCACTAAATATTTTTGTCTATTTATTAGAAGTAGTTTTTATCGAAGACGGTCATCATCAAGTGTCCCAATTGTGAGCTTAGTTGATGGTTTGAAGAGCAAGGAGAGAACAACGTAATGTCTCAGAAAGTGGCTTCTTAACGAAACCTGCTGTTGGCTTGGTTTTTATTTAAACTTCTTAACCATGTGACCACCATGGTTAATTACATTGGTATGTTCATGTTCCGTTCACATAAAGGCACATGAATTCGTTCAAGAATGTCGTAAAACATGAACATTCTACCTACCAGTCACATCCGTTCGTTTGAAAGTAGACACACTCAAGACAGAGAGAGAGAGAGAGACTACTGGACAATTGACTTAATTTCTGGTAAAGTCAGATGGTCAATCAATCTCTTTTTGTATCCCGGTGGACGTGAATTAAATTCTCGGATATACCTAAAGGATTTTTCCGAAAACAGGATTGACGTAACTTCATAACGTTAAGTGAGGATGTTGATCTATCTGTCACAGAAAATGTCTATCCAGATTACGAATGTAGTTCATGAATGTTGAAATAGATGTTCATAATTACTTTCTTTAATTTTTACTCACGATTCTAAGGCTAAAACATTTATGGTTTGAAATCTTAGGAATCTATGGTCAAACAAATATTATCATTATGATTTAATGAAATATAATTCCTTTAAAGGAAATGTTTATAACATTTTAATAATCATCAAATAACAATATGTCATGGTATTCAAGGGTATGTAAATGTGACTATTTAGCTCATGATTCCTGTGAGCAATATACGAGGTAGTATAAGAATATTAAGAACTTCAACCAATCATGAGTTCGCGACAAAACTATCGATTTCGTGTTAAAGCAGCATTTACCGGTATTTGTTTTATATAAATTCATCAGAATAGTGAACTCAAGCATCTCCACAGCCTCTTTGATGTAATATAGTGCTTCAGTTATCTTCATTACTATATGTTACTGTGTTGTTCTCAGGAAGCCGACAGATGACATATCTGTAGACTGCGGCCAAATAGTTTAAATGCATTTATGAAACAGCATATTTTTGTGCTGAAAGTTTTGTTCTCTGCATGGTTTATCAATAACTACGTATTTTATTTTTTATTTACACACTTATTATCATTGCTTATTTAATTTTGTAGTTATTCACGAAATAGTGGAAATAAATACAACTCGAGCTCCAGATTCTCTCTAGATAAATTCTGAAGCACTCGTTATGTTACTACAGATAACTTCGTGTCGTTGACTTCTAGCACGTTCAGTAACTTCTTCGGGACTAGATTCCGAATATTACCTTCTGTTAAGGTTACTCTCAGGACAGACAATAATAATAATAATAATAATAATAATAATAATAATAATAATAATAATAATAATAAACCGAACCCTGTGACACATTCAAATTTTTCCCAAGCCACTGACTTACCAAGGTGACTGTTGCCCGGCTTCTGACATTCAGATATTATAGTGCCACGTTGTCAGTATGAAGACATCCTCAGCTATATTGCTTGCATTCTTGACCGGGAACACTGTCTCTCATATCAAACAAGTTCTCAGTTGATCGCACGAGGCTGATATAATCCCTCTTCAGACCTCAGTCTGGAATTAAAATTATTCAGCGAACCGCGAATCAAACCTAAGACCTTCGAAAAAGTGACAAACACGCTCTCCAACAGCAGGGTTGATCTAAACTTGCTGGCGTGCAATAATATTTCCGCCATGCAAAATTCTAGTCGTGCGACGTTGTGGTTCAAGGGTTCAACAACTTCATATCTGGTCAGCGTATATTCCATTTGTGACCCTGCTAAGGATATTTTAACAACTGTTATACATAAGTATATTCTGGTAACACAATTAAAATACCATTCCCAGGCTCTCTAGAACTGTATTTTTCGTAGTTTGCCGCTTCAACGTTAGATGAATGTACAGCCGTAGCCTTCGCATCCCTAGTTACTTTTACAAATTATCGTTGCACCTGCGATATGAGAAATATTTCAGCATACAACTTTCACCGGTAAGCTTCTGCCATCAAGATTCAATATTGAGCGAATCATTTCGAAGAAATTTCTCTCTTGACATATGTGCTGCGGGCCAGTATTTTTCCCAAGACGTTATCACATAGCGGTTTTCGCAGGCGCAGCGACGAAATAACGCCGATACAGGCTCTGCAATCGCAGACTACTAAGCATTTGAGACCACTTAAATATATCCTAAATTCCGTACTGGAAGCACCAACACCATCGTAGTTTCAACTAATGATAGAAGAGTGAATTGAATTAAATTGATTGTTTACAAGCCAGTGAAGTTGAAAAATACCATGCAACGTCTGTATCGGATAAAATACTGAAATGAGCATAGAATTCCTAAACCAATATAACATTAGCTTAAAATAGACTCATGTAGGCTATGAGGATCATGATTTTGTAAATTAGAAAAATTATTCACTAAGATGAAAAAAATAATTATAAAATTGTTTGAGGTACGAGAATTGAAAATTGTATTCAGTGAAATAAATATTTTTTAAATATTGGAGTTTCTAGATTAGAAGCATTACCTTACGTGCTCTCAGCAGTAGGCTACATATCTAGAGTTAGTGTTCTTGTCTAGAAAGAAGGACGAAGTGTACTGTTTGCAGTACTTATGAAACGTTGAAAACCGAGCAAGTGGTCGTACGGTTAGGGTCGCGCGGCGGTGAGCTTGCAATCGGGAGATAGTGGGTTCGAACCCCACTGCTGACAGTCCTCAAGATCATTTTCTGTGGTTTCCCATTTTCACACCAGGCTATTGCTGGGGTTGTACGTTAATTAAGGCCACGGCCGCTTCCTTCCCATCCCTAGCTCTTTCCTACCCCATCATCATCATAAGACCTATCTGTGTCAGTGCGACGTAAAGCAAATTGAAAAAAAACTTTGCAAATTCAAGGTGTTAAAGATACGTGATACCGTTCAAAGAAGAGATTTGTTAAGTTTCATGGTATGGTGGATGGGAATTTGGAGAGTATCTTTATGAACCTATTATCTCTGTTATTGATAAGACTGTATAGGTTTAAGTACGCTATAAAGGTAGAAGGGAACTTTTGTGTTCAGAATGTTAGGCATAGTAACATATCTCCGGAAGTTCGTTAAGTTTCAAGCGCTGAGAGAGAGAGAGAGAGACAGACAGAGAGACACCCTCCCGCATTTCGTAATATCGAAAGTTAGGTTCACTCTAGTGCTGCTTGTTTTCATAAAAACTTTGATGATCACGTATATTTTCTCCACCCTTTACGTGACGGTTTCTTGACTCGTCTCTCCATTGTAGAAAGTCACAAAACAACATGTGGTAGAACGCCACTATTACTATGCAGGAGAGAAGGGCATTGTCTGTTTAGTAATGCGTTACGCTTCTTGGCTTCCTCACTCCAAAAGAGGAGATATTAAAATATTTTTCACTTCAAACAATGACTACTTAATATGTCTGCATCTTTTAAGTCCGGCAACTATTGACGTTTCTTCCTGTGGAAGTACTGTACGTCTCGCTCGGTAAGCAGATAATACGAAGCTTTTTAGAGCTCTAACTTTTACTGAGCTAGCACTTCCTCGTGAGTTTCTTTATCTTCGCTAACTAGCGAAAGGGAACATGACTGAGAATTCCCTGTTGGATAAATTAATGCTGTCTAAGAAACATTATTATTATTATTATTATTATTATTATTATTATTATTATTATTATTATATAGCGCTGTAGTTGATAGGTAGTATGCTATCCTTTGGATCGCTGGGTCCCAGGATTGATTCCCGACCGAGCTGTGAGATCTTAACTATGGATGGTTAATTCCTATTACTGTATTTGGGGACTGGGTGCTCGTGCTGTCTCCACACTTCATAACAACTCTCATATACAGCACATTCCTTCATCACATACAGTATACATGCAGTACTTCAGACGACAAATGACCCAGCTCGATAGCTGCAGTCGCTTAAGTGCGGCCAGTATCCAGTATTCGGGAGATAGTAGGTTCGAACCCCACTGTCGGCAGCCCTGAAAATGGTTTTCCATTTTCACACCAGGCAAACGCTGGGGCTGTACCTTAATTAAGGCCACGGCCGCTTCCTTCCCACTCCTAGCCCTTTCCTATCCCATCGTCGCCATAAGACCTATCTGTGTCGGTGCGACGTAAAGCAACTAGCAGAGACGACAAATGCCACCAATACTCCACCGAGGTCTGTCTAATAGGGCTGTACTTATTACCATTCAACCACAAATCTCAATGTATTATATTCATTGTCTATGAATTGGGTAGATGGATATTTTCGAGTCATTTTATCGATTGTCTTTGATTTTTCCGATCAAATGAGGACTCCTCGCACGTGATGCAATATCTTATAGATCACCGGCAAATCCTCCAAAATTTCTTAACTGGATTACAACTGAGTATCTAATCACCAGAACAAATACCACAGCTATACAGTAGACAAGGCAGGTTTCATTATAGCAAAACAAAACCTTTTGGCCATGAGGACTTTTGCCCTTAAATGAACTGGATTGATGATAAGTCAGTAAGTGATAATTGGAAATTTAAAAGTACGTATCATCTAGCCTCGACACCTCGTAATCTGCAGGCCTTCGGGATGAACAGTGTTCGCTTGTTGGGACATGGCCCTTCGGGGCTGTTGCGCCATGTGGTTTTGTATATCACTTAGCCTATGCAACGTTTTTCAATGAATTAAAAAATCGTAATTTAACCTATAATTGGGACACAGACGGTTAAGGCCAAGATATGAGGTCGAAGTCATTTGTGACTCAATATTGGCATTATATCATGGAACTGTTGCTGATGAGATCTGCAGAAACATTTATCGCTTTATTTAAAATAACAGAATATAATATGTACATAAAGTTAACCTTCATAAAAAGTACACTACATTATATTATAATGAGCATAGCATTGTTTTAAGAGAGCTATTTTGGACATTATCTGTGTCCTTACAATGTAAAGTTGTATGTGGTGGCTGTGGTGTTTGCATTAGTAGGTGCGCAATACATTTCCTACCCCAAAATTTCCACAAACACATTGTGGTAGGTGTATTCCCCGCTTACAAGCTCGCAGCATAGTGTAAAGTAATCCCTCTTTAAGGCAGATCACTGGTTATGAAACGGAAACCCTTCCTTATTTTCAGTTATCCGTATTTCCTTTGCCTAATCTGGGTGATAAATGATAAATATTTCTAAAATATTATACAAAAATGACGTCACACCTCATTTAGTACCTGTGCACCAGAAAATTCGCAGTATTTTTGAACGAGGTTTCACTACAGAGATCAGACAGCCTTTGTAATATAACATTCAGGACTCTCTCTCTCTCTCTCTCTCTCGTTTACACACCCCACTGTGTTGACAAATTTACCGACAGATCAGATAGCAAACTCCCCTCCACAACCCCGGGCTACTAATCCCGTATGATCTCAACATTTACATACCGCACGGTAGCGGTAATTTACGGATGGATTACGATGGAGGTGATTAAAAACACAAACACATTATCTACAGTCGCACCGCCGCCTGTCGGGGTTAACACTGGGGTAATAATGAATGTTAAGTGATCTGAAGGCATAAACTTCAAGCGGGCAATGCGCAACATTTTCTTACTCGGCATAGCTTACCCCTTAAGGATATCTATGCTGAATGTATGTTGTAAGAACTGATGATGATGATTTGATTATTTATTTAATTACCGGTTTACAACAGGGTAGTAAAACCCAATTACAGTAAACCTCAATATTGTTTTGCTAGTTGCTTTACGTCGCACCGACACAGATAGGTTTTATGGCGACGATGGGAGAGGAAAAGCCCAGGAATGGGAAGGAAGCGACCGTGGCCTTAATTAAGGTACAGCCCCAGCATTTGCCTGGTGTAAAAATGGAAAACCACGGAAAACCATCTTCAGGGCTGCCGACAGTGGGGTTGGAACCCACTATCTCCCGGATGCGAGCTCACAGCTGCGTGCTCCTAACGGCATCCCAAAATTTTTAAAGTACTTATTAAATTACATTAACACAAAGTCTTCGATCTTCATAACTAAAAAAAATTACAATTCTTAATAACTAAATTATTAATTGAATTACATTGATAAATGTCTTATATCTTAAGAACCAAAAACACAGTTCTTAATAACTAAATTATTTGTTCAATTACACTGATAAAAGTCTTATATATTAATAACGAAAAATACAATTCTTAATAACTAAAGTATTCATTCAGTTACATTTATAAAATTCTTAGGGTCAGCTGGGGTAATTATGGGACGGAAATGAAACCTTCCAAATTCTAGGGCACTCTCAAAGTGGAAATTTGGCACGATGTTCAGTTATTGTAATTTGGTACCCACAGTTCATTTCCAGGAAGAAATTGTATTAACATGTTAAAACAGTTTAGCAATTCCACAAAAGCTGTGTCCCACAATTACCCCTTGGTATGGGGCAAAAGAGGGACACAGTGTTAATTCAGTGAGAAATATTGTTTGACATATACTGAGGCAAAAGTGGGATACAGCTTATTCATATTATGTAACTTAATTTTTAAAACAACTCTTTTGACGTTAATATTGCATTACTTTCATAAATTAAACAGATTTTTACTGTTATTTACTACCAAAATACAGAAAAAATGAGATATTGCTGAATTAAAATATAAGCCAACCTTGATATCAAACTTTAGAAACGAATCTTAACTTCAAAAGAAAATATTGTTATAAGATTCTAGGATTATTTTCATGATATTGGAACCTCACACAAACATATGCGCATTAGATGTGTCTAAAGAATTTTTTGTTGAGCGCCCATGTACGATAATTGGTACAGAGAGAAATATAATAGATGACTTTGAAGTCTGTAAAAATAAACATTTTTATTTATTTATTTATTTATTTATTTATTTATTTATTTATTTATTTATTTATTTATTTATTTATTTATTTATTTATTTATTTAATAGTTGGAACCCTATTTTACAGGAGTATATAAGGGTTATAGTTTACAATCAGTTAATTAATGGTCTTTGTCAGATTATTGAAGATGTGATGAATGAATTTTAGGAACTGTTCGTAGCAGCAGGGTTGTCTGGAAAGATGATATAATGGCTTTGAGAGTTCCACCTTACAATTGTTCAGGTGACACTCGAAATCGAATCTTGTCCTTGCAAACCTGGCACAGTCAAACAGTAAATGGGCCACTATTTGAGAAGATCCACGAAAGCACAGACAGTCGTCTGCACTGTTAATGTTGATGCGTTCAAGTTGCACTTAAACTTTTCAAGGCCGGAGAGAAATTGAGTGAGAATGAATTCGCGATGTTTTGTGCTTGATTCGGCTAAACATGTTGAGAAAGAGTACCGGTAGTTCTCTTGTGACTGTTCTGTAGATCCACAGGTTGTTTTTATTTGGGCTTTCGTGCATCTTGGGAGTGATGTTTTGTAGGTAATGTTTATATTGGATGAAGAGGTTGCTTTTACGAGTATGTCTGCCCTTTCATTTCTAGGAGAACCAGTGTGCCCCCGGATCCAGAAAAACAGATGTGGAGGCACAGCTGTACTGTAGATATTATAGTAGCAGCTATTGGGTTGACATTGTGCTTGTTGATTTATTTCAATAAGCTCTGCGAATCACTTAGTATCCGAGCACTACTGTTGTTGTGCTCACATTACTCTACTGCAAATTTGATGGCCCATAGCCCGGCTTGAAATACTGAGCAATTGTACGGCAATTTATACTGGGCTGAAAATACTTCGATATTGTTCTCGTAGATCATGAATGCGCATCCCACTTTGTCAGATTCAGCTACCCATTGGGTGTGCGAGAGTCATCTGTGCAAATGTAGCAGTCATAGTTGAGCGAAGAGCTATTGCAAACGTGATACAAGGATGATCGGATTCCACGAAATGACAGTGAGATCGAGTGGATTCACAGTGGATATAAAAGCATTGCACTCAGGAGATTCTAAAACTAAAAATACTTTAGAATGTCCTTCAGAATGCGTTAAAAGAGCTGTTTGGGTTCCTCACTTTCTCAGCAGATATCAGTGGGCTCAAGCTCAGTGTCCAAGACGAATCCTGACTTCAAAAGAAAATACTAATAGAAGGCCTTTAGAATTACGTATTAGCGCAATTTTAAAACCTCACACAGACATATGCGTATTATATAATGTTCTGTTTTTCATTAATGTAAGGTCAGCTGTTACGACGGCAATAGGCACGAGAAAAATGCAGGACGATTCTTCTATGAATCTGAAGTAGTTTTTCCTTAGTCCACTGCTTTGAGTATAGAACGAAATGATGAAGCACAATACAGTATCAGTGGAAAGGAGGTTGTGTAGTATGTAATGCGGAGTACTTCTGATTTTAGTCCCTACGAAGGCTTGCATACAACAATGATGCCACGAGGAAATTTGTTTTATTTAAGCTTTAGTTTATTGAAATGTGTCCTAAAAGTTAAGTGATTCTCTAGAGAGTTTTCTGCCGTTCACTGTGAGTTGTGGTTTCATCGATTTCTTCTTCTTATGACAACCATGGCCTTGGTTTCCAGTGGACTAAATTGTAGCGTATTTTCGAAACCCCAGTCGAATAGAATATCTAACGTTATGTTCTCCCTAAAACTTAAATCAGTGTGTGTCAGCTCCAATTAACAAGAGTGCACCATAGCTTAAGCAACAATCTTGCAGTCTGTAGGAAGAGATACTTTAAGGACTTCGTCTTAAATATATTTCAAAATCCTGGACTTCAGGTAGATCCCTTGGGGTAACCTTTGCTGATGGATTTACTTGGTGTTCCGATTTGAAGTTCCACTTTTCTTCTGCTGAAGTACGCTTGAATGATTTGGTGCAGATTGCAAGGGCATTGCTTTTCCTTTAAATGATACCGAACTTTTGGCCACCAGGTGTTGTAAAACACATTAGTTACGTCCAGTGAGATTAATAAGTCTACTTTTTGCATTGAGAAGGTGCCCCTAATCCGTTCATCGCACGGAGAACGGCGTCTTTGGTATTTTTTTTTTAGCTTCATCAGAATTTTACCTAAAACTGGCAGGATCCATATAGGTCTGAAATACGTAGCTGTAAACTTTGTTAAGGAATTATTTTCACTACTGTAAGTTTTCACGAGATAGGAACGTGATACAAAGACAGTTTTGTACAGTGTAACGAATAAGGATGGAAGGCAGAAGTAAATATTTTCGATAATGTTGGCCGATATGCCATCCCAGCGTGAGGCTTTCTTATCATTTTCTTTTGGAATGATGGGCTAAACTTCTTGATGCGAGAACATTACGTCATCAGCTGTACCATGGGGGATCTTGGATGAAATTTTCACTGCTCTTTGTGCTTCTGTATCCTTTGTTTCATGTGGTAGAAACGCGTTTATTAGAGCATTACCAGTAATGGAAAAGTTTTTAGTATATCCATGTTCAGTCTCTACTGAAGTTAGATTATTGATTTCTTTTTAAAATTTCATCGTATGGTTCTGTACAAACTCCTAAGGATTGGCTTTTGTAGGGATTGAGAATAATTTTTTCTGCTTTCTGATTTTCTGTTGAGCATTAGGTTTTTGTCATCTTTGACTGCCAGATAAATTTCGTGATATCTCTGGCGTAACACTTGGCAGCGGCTGGTGTTACAGAAGTCTATTGAAGGTGAGATGTGTATATCGCATGGCAAATGAAGAGATGCTGAATCAGGTTGGTGAGAGGAGAATTATTTTGTGAAATTTGACAAGAGGGCGAACGGCCGTAGCCGTGTTGAAACACCGGATCGCGTGAGATCTCCGAAGTTAAGTAACATTGGGCGTGGTCAAGACTTGGATGGGTTGCCACGCGCTGTTGGTGGAGGTAAGGGAATGGAGGAGCGGAAAGGAACTGCTCACCCTACCGTACGTAAACTCAGGCTCAGGCACACTTCTGTGGAGGTTCGGACCTGCCTTCGGGCAGAATACACCCTTACCTTACTTGACAAGAGGAGGAGGGGACACGCCTTGAGACACACAAGACTTGTTTAGTTGGTGAGGTACCAATCGTAGTGGAGCCCAAGGTACAGAGTTACTTATTTTATTCTCATTATCTGGGATTATTTCTGGAATAAATTTCACCTTCGTGCAATTTTACAACGTGCTTACTTTGACCTTCAGTTATCGACTTGACATATAATGATCAGAATGGAACGAGTTATTATGAGCATGCGAGACTTTTTAATCAATTTCATAACACCCAAGGAATTTATTAAAGTTAAGCGCTGGCAGGATGATGGCCAGCGAGTTGAAGATTGGTGTAAGAAGATACTGGCAAGGCTACTGGCATTCTGTAGGATGAGATAACAGTGCCGGAAGCCATTGTTCCGTACAACCCACGGGCTAAGGATTCAGGTCAGGTCGTGCCTAGTACCAGGCGTGTTCACTGCACGATCAGTGTCAGTTACTGTTATACACCTCCCATCGTATACTTTTATAGCGAAATGACATTGTGTGAAATTAAATCCCTCTACGATTAAATGACGAAAGTATAATAATAATAATAATAATAATAATAATAATAATAATAATAATAATAATAATAATAATAATAATAATAATTTTTATAATTTTTATGAAAACTAGTCAGTTACTCCGGTCATTCTAAACGGTCAATTTCCTTCATTTTTTAAACTGAAAGGTATTCGTGCACAGTTTTGTCATCAGGTACTGTAAATCACTTAACTTTCGCCTTCCTCAAATTATTTGATTTTTTCAATTTTCGTCTCTTTGAAGCAATCATATCTTTCTTTCTTATTGAGGTACGGCTTTCGTTTTGGCCCAAGAACACTCAGTGGATCAAGCTCTTTTTAATTTCAGCTCTTAACTATTCAAATTGGTTGATTCTGAGGAAAGTTGTGAGTGCACATTCAATTTGACCTCTCATTTCTTCAACATTTTTTCTCATTGAAGCAATCATATCTTTCGTTCTAATTGAGGTACGCAGTTCGTTTTGGTCTAAAACCACTCAGTGGATCAAGCGCTTTCTTTTGAGGTAATAACTACTTAAATTTGTAGTTTCTGAGAAAAGTTATGAGTACTATTGTCTCCATGACGAAATATTTGAAGGACTTTTTAACAGTTCGGCGCGTAGTGTTGTTCCAAGCAACGTTTAATTCAATTTCTTTGTGTGATATATTTTCAAGTGTTTTGTTGACATAATATTACATTCTATTACATTGCGGACGGAGCCAGCGGGAAACTGCTAGTAATAATAATAATAATAATAATAATAATAATAATAATAATAATAATAATAATGATAATAATTACCGAACTGTTTAGAACGACAAATTGCTGAGTTTTAATTCGTTGTATTGGGTAAGCACAGAATATACCTCCCGAGATCTTTTACATATTCTACTTCTTGTTTCGTTATGCCCATTCATAGTGCGCGTTGGAACTTGTTCATTGGTTTGATGAATTTCGCCTTCCTATTCTTCCAAAATTTCTTCATGAATCCAAGGTGTTTCCATTTCCGTTCTTGTGATCATTTTGTTCCCACCCCGATCATGAAAGACTTCCACGATTTTGACCACAAATGTGTGTTTACTGAGGTCCTGAAGATATTGCGACTTTCCATTATGTCTTCCTCGACGTTCAATTTATTCAGGTTACTCCTGTTTCCTCCAGTCAATTTATCCTCCCGTTTTGGGAATGAATTACATTGTCAGTCTATTATTATCCATCCTAAAAATGTGTCCAAAAAATTCAAACGTCTCCTCCGTAGAGGATTGCTGAAACTATCTGTGTAACTATCGAGGTCTGCAGGTCGCCTTTTGACCCAAATTCCATTTTCTTGTATGGGGTCAAATTTTTTCTTAAGAATTTTACGTTCTTGTTCTTCAGTATCTGCAATTATTATTATTATTATTATTATTATTATTATGTCCGACTCGTTGGCTGAATGGTCAGCGTACTGGTCTTCGGTTCAGAGGGTCCCGGGTTCGATTCCCGGCCGGATCGGGGATTTTAACCTTCATTGGTTAATTCCATTCGCCCGAGGGCTGGGTGTTTGTGCTGTCCCCAACATCCCTGCAATTCACACACCACACACAACACTATCCTCCACTACAATAACACGCAGTTACCTACACATGGCAGATGCCGCCCACCCTCATCGGAGGGTCTGCCTTACAAGGGCTGCACTCGGCTAGAAATAGCCACACGAAATTATTATTATTATTATTATTATTATTATTATTATTATTATTATTATTATTATTATTATTCGGCTCTTTAATTATTATTATTATAGAGCAGTTGGACCATTTCAATGTAATACTAAGCAAATTCGAATCAATGTAAAGTTAATAAACAGACCCGGCCAACAGCTCGAAACTGCAGATGATGATGATGATGTATAGCAAAGTTAATGTGGTGAAACTGCAGTTGCGATCAACGGTATTCTGAAAGAAGTGAGTTCTTGGGTGAAATTATCTTTACATCAGTTTGTTTTCAGACATACCTTGCGGTATGAATGTGAAAGTTGTGTTAAATAAGGATATCTTATTCATAACTTAGAAGTAACGTATTTGAAAATAGCGAGAATTATTCCTGGTATACATACGTGGGAAGAATGGCAGGAGGATGTTCGCATTGGAAAGAAAAGGGCTGAGTTTAGAATTAACTTGATGGACGAACCGGCTTTGGTTGTAGGATCATTTGAGGTGAATGTAGGAGTAGAAATAATTCACTCGGCCATGGAAAGTCAGAGAAGCAGAGGGAGTTCTAGGTGACAAGGTTTGGAACTAAACGAGACCAGAAGTCCAACTCCACGATGCAACAGCTCTGATGGGCCTTGGTCTACCAAGCAACCGCTGTTCAGCCCGAAAGCCTGCAAATTACGAGGTGGTGCGTGGTCAGTGTGACGAATCCTCACCGCCGTTATTCTCGGCTTTCTAGAGCGGGGCCGCTACCTCACCGTCAGATAACTCCTCAATTGCAATCATGTAGGCTGAGTGGACCTCGAATCAGCGCTCAGCTCATTATTGGATATCTGTGGTAGTTTGTAGGGTGATGTGTTTTAAATTAAGATTTGTATTAAGACGAGCACAAAGACCCAGTCCCCGAGCCAGAAGAATTAACTAGCCGCTGTTAAAAATCTTTGAACTGAAGCCCACTACGCTGACTGTTTCGACAATGAGCCGGATATGTAGTAGTAAACATCATGTATCTTCCAACTCTAGTCACAATTTGAGAGCCAATAAGTTGCAGTAAGCTACGTTTGACCAGTTATTAGTTCGTCAGAATTTGGAGTCTATGACTATGCCTCGGTTAAATCCACTAAATGATAAGAATTATGGAGACATTATTTCAGCAGTATACTGATTCAAGGACCACAACATGGACACTAAGGACCATAACATCTGATATTACTGTATACTTGCCGGACTGAGTAGCACTTCTAGTCTTCTGTACTGAAGTTGGTGGGTTCGATCCCGACTCAGTCGCGTGGTATTTGAAGGTGCTCAAATACGTGAGCCTTGTGACGGTATATATTGGCACATAATAGAACAAAATTCCGGCACTCCTGCATTTCCAGAAACCATAAAAAGTAGTTAGTGAGGAATAAAAGTATTAACATTCTTATTACTTCACATTTTCTGCCACAAAACATAAGCACACCGTCGTACGAGACAATCACCGTCAAACTTCGTGCTATGGCCTTTCGTAAAATACTGTTCGTTTTTCTTACTCTTTTACATACATATAATTATCTAACACTCACTTTGCCAAGCAAATTGCATAGTTCTATTATGTTAGGAAAGTAACAAGCAGCGGTTAGGGAAATTTGTAGCGAATGTTATCATTTAAATTCGCTCTAAAAACATACAAGTGTACTGGTTGCTTTTTTGAATAAATATAGATAAAACTCCGTGTTATACAGTAAATGGCCAAGAAATCTTTATGATAATGTGCTCCTTCTTTTCAATCGTTCATGTTCTCGGAGACTTGGTTTTTAGATTATGATCTTTTTTTTATCAGTAAGTCTATTTTTTTGCTCAATCTGACAGCGGAACCGCAAACATTCAAAGTAATGCCTCAAAATGCCGTTCCAGTAAACATACTTAATATGCTGTGTTGTTACTAAATGTAATACATTTTCAAAGAACTATAAGGGAAGTGTTAAATGCGTATAATTGGGAGTTTCAAGAATTTTTAACAAAAGGTTGTAAATGAAGGTAACGGCTACTAAAACGTATCGTGTCTAGCATCATCTTAAAATAACAAAACAAAATGTGTACTGAAATATGTCAGGCTGAAGCAAAAACATCAGCTTCCTTTTTATCTTGCTTGTTCTTAGGAGTCAGATATGTTCAACCGATCACTTTTTATGTCACGAAATGTAAATCAAACACAGTATAGTTTGTACTTTAGTCATAGGTTAGTCTGATATTCCTGTAACTTAGCCGTGGCATTTATTCAATACAACCTCGATCTCGAAGCAAAGTTTAACGACTGCTCATATCTTTGCGCTGTCGAGGCATCCTCTGTAATCCTCGGATCCTGAGATGATTGACAGTATCCTTGGAGGCGAAAGGTCTTCCGGAGTACTTTCGTTTGAAACGATGACCCTTGAAATTAGTTTATATCCGCGCCTCAATCAGAGGAAGAGTATTTGAACATGGAGATCGTTACCGAGTTGACCAGGTTGAATGGCTTCATTAGCACAGCCGGAGTATAAACCTCACCTCTGATTGTTGTCGCTGTTAGAAGCACGAACAAGAGTAGTTAGAGAATAACAAGTGTTTTATTTCCACTGTAGCCTCACTAACAATGACTTGTTTACAGTCATATGTTTATGAGTTCATAGCTATGACCTCCATCTCCACTCACCAGTTTGTTCCTCATAATTGTTCATTGTCCAGTGTAAGTAAACAATGTCTGTTCTAGGCATTATACTCCTCTGTATCAGAAATAAATATGACATGCTTAATTTTATATCCCGCGTGACTTGGGATCAACGACCTGTATGGCTAGACTAGGTGCTACACCGTAACAGCCTCCCTTCTTCATGTCACTCTCTGGTTAATAGACTATTATGCCTCATTCATTACTTAACTAAACACTAGAATAGGAATCTTCAGGCATCTTCAGCAAATTTTCACACTCAGAATATGTCCATGGAGACTAGAGACAAGTGTACCTCACAGTGCACTGGAGATACTGTATCTCTCATTTCGCGTGTATATATTGAACCCTCGTAGAATTCTTGATAACATGTTGATCTTTGGGTTATTTTTGGTCGTTGGCTATTTTGTCTAATATATTTCTTCCTCATTCATACACAAACATCAGTAGGATCTTCTCCATGTATAGTGCATCTATTGAGAATGAGATAATGAAGTCACCATGACCATTGCATCTCCAGCCGGCAGTCTTTGAGTTTTAGCGGAACACTCGCTTTTTTCCCCTTAACACCCTTATTAACGGCACGTGACTGGGGTTCTAGTAACAGCTTGTTACCAGGCTAGGGGCTGCCTAGCCGAGGCGGTAAAAGCGTACTCGGTTCACCCGGAAGGACGTGGGTTCGATTCCCCGTTATGAAGTTGAATCATTTAAGAAACTCCACTTCTGGAGGTGGACGAACTGAGATTCACTCAGCCTACATAAAAATGAGTACCAGATTAATTGCTGGTGGCATAGACGACCAGACGTAGAGCTAACCACTCTATCCCAACAAGTAGAACCTTTACTTTCCACCCCTCCAAGGGTTTTCATGGCCTGAACGGAGATGACTTTGCTTTGCTATTTTGTCAGACTGGCCCTTGACTGCTTACTTCGGCTGAAAGACATCCGTTTATAGACGCATTTTAAAAATCGGCCATCAAAAATAAACTTAAGAGTTAAGTACATACTTTCTTTACTTTTACACTTTGCTTTATGTCGCACCGACACAGATAAGTCTTATAGCGACATTGAGATTGGAAAGGCCTAGGAGTAGGAAGGAAGCGTCCGTGGCTTTAATTAAGATACAGCCTCAGCATTCGCCTGCTGTGAAAATGGGAAACCACGGAAAACCATTTTCTGGGCTGCCGACAGTGGGGTTTGAACCCACTATCTCCTGGATGCAAGTCATAGCTGCGCGTCCCTAACCGCACAGCCAACTGGCCCTAAAACACTAAAGAGAACTACAACACGCAGGTACTGCTTTAGATCTATGATTATTTTTAATGCTATTTGTTCGGGGCGTCGACCCATGTGAATATTTTGCCCCTACTGGCACCATATTGTATGAACCTGCGTGTAATTGGAATGGCGGTAGTGTGGAATGTTGTGTGTGAGGAAAGGACGATTAAGGACGTCACAAACACCCAGTCCCCAGACCAGGGATATTAATCATTACAATTAAAAATCTCTGACCCGCCCGGGAATCGAACCCGGGGCCGCCGGGTGACAGGACTAGATCTAGGATAGAGTGAAGTCGTTGTAGAAGAGGAAGGATATTTGGCATCAATGTTTGTTTTAAGGAAGCTCGTCTATGTCACATATAGGGTTGGCCTGCGATGCTGAAGGGTCGTTTCGACCGTTCTTCAAAGAACTTCCGCTCGCCTTGATGCCGGCTGGGGAGAGAATGGTCGTGGACAGTGGGTTTTTTATTGCTATTTTGCTTTACGTCGCACCGACACAGATATGTCTTATGGCGTCGATGGAATAGGAAAGGCCTAGGAATGGGAAGGAAGCGGACGTGGCCTTAATTAAGGTACAGCCCCAGCATTTGCCTGGTGTGAAAATGGGAAACCACGGAAAACCATCTTCAGGGCTGCCGACAGTGGGGTTCGAGCCCACTATCTCCCGATTACTGGATACTGGCCACACTTAAGCGACTGCAGCTATCGAAATCGGTGTGGCCACTGTTATTCTTCGGTGTAACCTGTTCTTAAAGAGCTGGTCATTGCAAGAGAAGTTTTAGAAAAATGTGTCCCGAGAGAAACACAGTACTGTATAACAACATTATAAAATGTAGTGAAATGCTGCATTCTTGGTTTGGGTCAACATATTTGTGTGAATCTGCTTTCCATACTTGGAACTAACGAAGACAAATCCAGTTTGACGGATGTGTGCTGTTTTCCGGCCCCGTGGTGTAGGTGTAGCTTGCCGGAGGCCCCGGGTTCGATTCCCGGCCTGGTCGGGGATCTGAGGTCCACTCAGCCTACGTGATTACAATTGAGGAGCTATCTGACGGTGAGATGGCGGCCCCTGTCGAGAAATCCAAGAATAACGGCCGAGAGGATTCGTCGTGCCGACCACACGACACCTCGTAATCTGCAGGCCTTCGGGCTGAGCAGCGGTCGCTTGATAGGACATGTTCCTTCGGGGCTGTTGCGCCTTGAGGTTTGATTTGGTTTTGGACGTGCAGTGTTTAAATTTATTTAGATTGCGCTTGTCAATGCACACTCCTAATTTTGGAAGCCAGGTAGATGATGTGAAGCCACAATCTTCTCATAAACATAGTATCTATCTTTCAGATAAATTTTAAATAATGTGTTATTTGTGGGTCCCAATCAGTATTTTAGCCGGCCCCGTGGTGTAGGGGTAGCGTACCTGCCTCTCGCCCGGAGGCCCCGGGTTCGATTTCCGGCCAGGTCAGGGATTTTTCTCTCGACCTGAGGGCTGGTTTGAGGTCCACTCAGCCTACGTGATTAGAATTGAGGAGCTATCTGACGGTGAGATGTCGGCCCCGGTCTCGAAAGCCCAGAATAACGGCCGAGAGGATGCGTCGTGCTGACCACACGGCCCCTCGTAATTTGCAGGCCTTCGGGCTGAGCAGCGGTCGCTGGGCAGGCCAGACCCTTACAAGGGCGTTAAGTGCCGTGGGGTTTAGTTTTTTGGTTTTAATCGGTATTTTTCATTACTTAAAATGCGTAAATATAATGTTAATATAGGTGGACTTTTTTGTATTTGTGGTGATGAGAATTAGGTAAATGAATACTGCAACTGGCGGATGGTCTTTACGGGAGAAGGTGGATCACACCATAAGAAAGGATGACCAGCCGTGGTGTAATCTAATGTTAGAATGTAAGCTTCTCGTTTAGTGTACTTCGTTCTCGTGTGGAATGCCTGTGGGATGTATGTGAATGAGAATACACACTGTAACCAATAAAACTTCCAGTTTTACGGGGTTATTGATATAGTAATTACATTGCGAAACCTCCAGTTTACGTTGAATTTGAACTTCAAGGAAGCATCATCTCTTTTCTAGACATATGCCTTGTACACACTACATTTGGGTGCAGCATACAGCCAGGCTTGAAGTCGTTGAGGAGTGTAGGTGGAGCGATGGCTCAAATTACTTACATTGAATTCTTTAATGGCTATTCTCATGTAAGACTGGGCGTGGGAAGCGTGACTCAGATGTATACGAATACAATAGTCTCCTAACGATGTTATAAATCGGATGATCATAACAGTAGAGCCACATCCTCTGAATCAACGAGATCCAAATTTTGGACGGATTTTGTAACAGAAAAGGAGGAAAGTGACGTTAAAATATAGCGGTAACCGTGTGCTCCGCTGCACGCGCAAATCACAAGGATTTATAAGAAAGACTTTAAGCTAAATGATATAAAATACATATTGCCAAACGAGTGGTATAAAATCGGACGTATTACGTAATGCAATTAATAAACAGCTGAAAGTTTTTCAAATTAATTCCTTATAACAAAAAAGTGCTTAAATGATTTTAACTTATTTTGATTGATTGATATCCGAAATGATAAAAACAAAACTATCGTATATACTCTCCTTTGAGTGGTAACACGATGCCCCATGAGTTTAGTTGAAAGTTAGTTCTTGTTGTAATCACTACTAAAATAATATTTACCAACAGCGTTACTGGTATTTGACAGGAATGTTATATACATAAATTACCTTTAGAATGCTGTTAATGGAATGGTTCGTCATCATCAAAGCACTTGTCGAGGCGGTGGTATTAGGGAGTAAATTTAACCAGGACTCACACGCCGGTCTTTAGGTCTAGAAGCATTTTTCAGTGTGCAAGTATATGTATATATATTTGATTCAGCAACATAGTATTTTAATAATTATTATTTGACTGTGAATTGATTACGAATACCGTGCTCAATTATTAAAAAATGAACGTATTTATTTACACAAATAGCATGTTCACATTTCAGTTTATGCAGATATGTAATGAACTTACTAATCGATAATTCGAGAATTGTTTAAACAAAGGATTAAAGATCTGTGCTCAAATTGGGACACTGATCTCTAAGGGTCTAAATTGTATTTACATGCATTTTTGAATTTATGTCCCTCCAGTTACTTCTTTTCGAGACGCCGAGGAGCTAGAATGTTGTCCCTCAGGAGTTAGTTTGCATGCCAGTAATCTACCAAGTGTGACCAGTTGTGGCAGTAGTGTTTGAACGTAATCGTTTCTCGAACGCAACCTTGGAGCTACGCGGCCTGTATCGTGTAGTCAACTCATTCGATTGCACTGCTTTCTTTATTTTCTTTATTTCATGATTTATTTTATACAAATTGCCTGGAGTATGTTTGGAGTTCAACGAAATTATACGACAATGTATAATCGTGACAAGGAAGTGATTAATGCTATAAGTAAATAAGGCTGGTAGCTTAGTAAACCGTTATAATTAGCAAGGATTACACAGAAATTGTTTTAAGAGTGCTGGCTTATCTTTCGTATCTTTGTCAGAAGTAATGTACAGTGTAGAATCAGGATTAACATTCTCTTGATATTCCAGCTTCATTTTGTTCCAACACGAAATGAATAAGCTGCAACAACGAAAGGCTTTTAATAATAATAATAATAATAAGTGACTTAAGAGTCACGTTGGAATAAGTGTGCCAGGTTAATTAACTGAGGGCCACACCTATAACTAATATCGAAGTTATAGCAGCATTAAAAATAAATATAAACTATTATTCTTATTTATTTATTTATTTATTTACCCTCCAGGGTCGGTTTTTCCCTCGGACTCAGCCAAGATTCCCACCTCTACCGCCTCAAGGGCAGTGTCGTGGAGCGTGAGACTTTGGGTCGGGGATACAACTGGGGAGGAGGACCAGTACATCACCTGCTATGCTCAACAGGGGCCTTGTGATGGGATGGGAATATTGGAATGGACAGGCAAGTAAGAGGGAAGAAAGTGGCCGTGGTCTGAAGTTGGGTACCATGCCGGTATTTGCCTGGAGGAGAAGTGGGAAACCACGGATAACCATTTCGAGGATGGCTGAGGTGGGAATCGAACCCACCTCTACTCAGTTGACCTCCCGAGGCTGAGAAGACCCCGTTCCAGCCCTCGTTCGTGGCAGAGCCGGGAAACGAATCCGGGTCTCCGGGGGTGGCAGTTAATTACTCTAACCACTACACCACAGAGGCGGGCTATTTATTTATTTATTTATTTATTTATTTATTTATTTATTTATCGTTGGGTGAAACTTCCTCGTTCTCACTCTGTGTGCTTCACTTCTGTAAGATAGTTGTTTGGAATATATGTACTGAAATAATTTTGAAGTTATTGGTTGATGCGTAAATGACAATCATTGAGGTACCAGCATAAATACATGGAATATGTACCAACTGTACATTAACATCTATTTTTTAATATTTTATAATGCCACCACGCGAGTAAATAACATACTTTGAAGGAACAGATCGCAATTTGTTCCAAGTTCTTGGTGAAAATATCCAGTGAACTAGATTACTAGAGAAAGAGGAAGCCATCTGGTCGACCTACCTACTGAAAACATTGACCATGACGACAGCATTAGATGCAATGTCAAGGTAACTTAAGTTACCATCATTTGAATCATTGGACTGTTGTATTATTTCATTACATGTTAAAGGCTTTAAACACATTTTGCAATGATTCCAAATGTGTCACTCAAAACCTACAAAGATAACCGCCACAATCCGCAAAATCTTTAAATATGCGAATAATGAATGACTTCGCATGTTCCTGGTTTCAAGAACAGCAAACTGATATGCCTGGAACGTACGCGTTTGACACTCTTCTGTTCCGTGAAATTGCTCAACACACATTGACAATTCCTGCCGAAGTGTTGATTGACTTACAGTGATTAATTTAGCAGCACAGACGTATTCAGTTGCATTAATTTATACTTATTTTACAGGGAAAAAGTACTGACGTTAATGGATCATGAAGACGCCAGATATTCTGGCTGAAAAAATAAAGATCTCGTTGAACTCTTAATCTACCAAACTATTTCACGCTACACTAAACAAAGACATCATTGCCGTGCGTGGACTGCTAACATTCGGTAACGAATCGGAATACGGTATTTCTTTTTACTGTCCATCCCATTAACTCCGGTCGTATTAATTTATATTTTACTCAAACTATAACACTGTACTTTTTCAACACATACAGTATCATAGGCTTTGATAGGTGAAGGGAGGGGTTGCCTAGCTGAGGCGATAAAGACGTGCTCGCTTCATCCAGACGGACGTGGGTTTGAAACACTTATAAACGAGCTTTTCACTTCTGTAGAGAGACGCATTTCTAGGGTTCACTTAGCCTACACAAAATATTACTAGGTTAATAGAACACAGAGCTAACCATTTTACCCCATTTGGTCCTAAAGTTACAGTTAGTAGAAGCTTTTACCTTCCACTCCTCCAAGGATGCAGACAGCCAGTGCTTAGATGTTTATATGGCTCTTATGAGGTAACTAAGTTACAGGGCCAACGATGTAACACATAAAGCAATCGTCAAGTATAGTAACTCATGGTCAGTGCGTGCATGGTAGCTCTTCTTGGCTGAGGAAGTTATTTTCTATTTCTGCTATCAGTTTAACGTCGCGGCGATGAAATATAAAAGAGCAATGAGCGGGAAGATATAGTAGCAGCCGTGGCCTTAATAAGGTACAGTCCCAGTATTTGAAAACCACAGCAAACTATCTTCAAGGGTACCGTTGGTGGACCCTACATCTCTCGAATGCAAGTCTACAGCTACGTGGTCTGTACCACTCAGCCAACTCCCTCCGCCTTTTAAAGTTCACTACTCAGTGACGTTGCTTTAAACATGGATGATGAACAGATTTCCTCCAGTCTCTTTCATTCCCATAATAATCCAAAATCATTCATTTGACAACGTTTTTTCAGATACATCGCCAACGGCCTTAGCCGTGTTGAAACACTGGATCCCGTGAGATCTCCGAAGTTAAGCAACATTTTGCGTGGTCAAGATTTGGATGAGTTGCCACGCGCTGTTAGCGGGGGCAAGGGAATGGAGGAGCGGAAAGGAACTGGCCACCCTACCGTACGTAAACTCCGACTCAGGCACACCTTTGCGGAGGCTCGGACCTGCCTTTGGGCAGAATACACCCTTACCTTACTTCAGATACATCTCATACTTTGCTAGCAGACACTGCCCTGCTGTAGGAGGATCACTCGAATTATTAACACCCATCTTTTCTTCAGATATTATAAATATTTCTTACTGGCGAATCCATCATTATCGCCGGTAGTTGTTACAGTAACGGGAGTTTCTTAGGTGTTAGAGCTAGAATTGTGTCAAAAAGCCTTGAGCTGAAACGTCTGGGGTTGTGCGGAATGCCGCTTTGGCCCAGCTGGTGTCTCGTAGGAATGTTGTTCAATACCACGTGTCTACAGACAGGCCGTACGCGTGAGCGGCGGGCCCATTCAACGTGTCGACGCATAACTAATAAGAACAGGGAGGAGAGGAAGTTTTCTAAAAGTAACAAATGCATTTAACATGTTTTATATTTATAACCATAGCAAAATTCACCATCCTTCTCACACCAGGTGAGATTAACATAGACTTTCAAAATGTGTAAATTGTTAGCGCGAAGGGAAGCATACTGAAACGGGGAAATACAGGCAGCAATGTATAACAGACCCTTAATAGCTTATCTAGAAGTGCCGCTCAGGCGGTAGAGCTCGATCATGGCTCTGTCCGGTGGTATTTGAAAGTGCTCAATTACCCCAGCCTTGCGTCGGCAGATTTTCTGGCATGTAAAATAACTCTTCCGAGACAAAATGTCGATATATCGGCGTCAACGAAAACTATAAAAATGTGGTTAGTGGAACGTAAAACGAATAACACTGTGTGTCCAACCCATTCCCGATTCTCTATAGGGTCGGGTATGAAGTGAGATCAATTTTCGTAGCGAGTTTTACGATCGAATGCCCTTCCTGACGTCAACCTTATGACAGGAGTCAATGAGATGAAATGAATGGCGTGATATATGACAGTAAGGTGAAACCGGTTCCGGCACATAGCCTTCTGCTATCGAATTGCACGAAGAGGTCTGCTCAAGGATTAAGGTCCTCATTGGACTGGCGATTCACCATTGCCAGCGTCATATGTTCTCACTCCATATGAAGACTGCAGAGAGGTTTGGAATGTAATGCAGGCTTTTCGCATACATTAGAGTGACTATAAATTGTATACCTCCACCTCTCCTTACCCTGCCGGCCAACATTTTGCTAGTGAAGCCTTTTTCGCCAACGGGACTCGAACCAGCTAATCACGGTGACAGTCCAAATAGACTTGACGCCATAACGGTCAGGGCCAACAGGAGGGCATAAAACCAATGACATTAGCGCCATCCAAAAGTAAAACCAGATCTGTACAGACAACGAAATTAGAAAAGTGACTTCCTGAGTATGGGAGTGGTAGAATATATCCACAGTATACTCTGCATGTCGCAAGAGGTGGCTCTCAACTTGGAGCTTGGTTTGGCGAACACGGGACCATAACTGGGTATGGCATTGCTTCCACTTCTGTCATGCTCTTCACTTTCATCTTTCCTATCCGATCTCTCTTGGTCAATTCTTGCTTTCTTCCGACCCAAACGGTGTTAGGTTAGCGAGACCTAGAGAGTCTTTAATTTTCGCGGCCTTCGTGGATCTTCCCTTACAGTACTTTAGCGATTATCTTCGTTCTTTGAAGGATCGGACCTTTTCCCTTTGTGATCGGTATTAAGAGAGGAATGTTACTCATTTGATTTCCTCCTGAATTAGTAATCACCACCACCAGAGGAGAAGTGGAAAGTAAAGATTTGGCGACCCGTAGACCCGACATTGAGATACAGTGGCTAGCTAAACAATATACCATAGCAGGCGAATGTGTTCCTCCCGTTCCTCATCAGTCTGAATAGTCTAATGTTCATCTTTCTAAGCGACACCTAATTCAAAACTTCCTGCTATGCTAATCGAAGTTGACGAAACCCAACCGGTGTAGCTCAGGTGGCAAGGAGCTGGTCTTGCAAGTCAGCTTGCACTAGGATGATGGTTCGAATCCATCCTCAGGCATAGGCGCATGCGGTGTTGTTAATTCTTTTTTTTTCTCCCCCGTTTTCTCAGACGCTGCGCTGGTAGGATCATAGGTGCGATCCCTCTGAACCGGAGGCTACTACCGTGACCCATCATCCAAGAAGACGACCTCGCGGTTAAGTCACGTAACTGTCAGCTTACATTCGGTAGATAGTTGGTTCGAACCACGCCTTCGGCAACCCTGAAAATCCTTTTGCGTGGTTTCTCATTTTCACACCAGGCATATGCTGGTGCTGTACCTAAATACAATGGTCGCTTCCCATTTCTACCCTTTTCCTATCCCATCATCGCCATAAGACTTACCTATATCGGCGCGACATAAACCGAATCGCTCTAGAACGCTAAGAATAACGGCCGAGTGGATTCATCGTGCTGACCACATGACTTCTTGTAATCTGCAGGCCTTCGGGATGAGCAGCAGTCGCTTGATAGGCCATAGCCCTTCGGGGTTGTTGCCCCATGGTGTTTATATCCAAGAAGCTGGCCAGAGTTGTTCTATTTAAACAGTGTTAAGCCAGGATCGGAGCAATATCTTGGAACAATTGGACAATGACTAGCCGACATCGCTGTTGTGATGTCGCGAATGCAATTTACAGGCTGTTCTCAAACATGTGGGAAGTTATCGGGGGTCCAAAATAGCCGCCATGCGCTTGAATGTACGTCTGAACACCCCACCTGATTAATTGTCGTACACGATCGAACACTCCAGACACTGCACGTATTCTATTGCAACCCTGTTCCACACGCTGGCGAAGTATTGCAATGAGGAGGATGTAGTATTCATTTTGTGCAGATACCTGTGCATAGTGGCATTATACACAGTGAACATGTAGATGCATCGTAACTTGTCATCGGCCCGAGGACAAGTTCTTTCTACAATACAACTACGTGTGTGCAACTCTCCGATCTGTCACCTAACATTAAATTTCGTGCGTATAATACCTGGAAATCAGACTGGATGCTTGGCAAGAACGATCGAGGCTATCAATACTCTACAGTACAGGAATACCCAGCCATAAAATCGAGATTCTCCCAATGGAATTGGATTTGGCGGTATATCACGTTCTTCATACGCTCGCGCTTAAATCAACAGCCATTTATATCGTCTACACGTTATTGATACACCGTATTATGTGTGTGACGGTGACAGCCACTGCCAACTAAGACCACAGTACCCCTGGCTACCAAAGACTCTGGAGTATATAAAGCCATGAAATTGTTTATGCAAGGGACTCAGCTGCTTTTTAACTCGCAAAGTGATTAATAGTGTCATCTCTCTCTCTCTCTATCTATCTCTCTCTCTCTCTCTCTCTCTCTCTCTCTCTCTCTCTCTCTCTCTCTATATATATATATATATATATATATATATATATATATATATATATATATATATATATATGAACCAACAATCAGGTTGTTCCCAAACAAGTGGGAAGTAATTTAGAGAGAGAGAGAAAGAGAGATAGATGATGATGATGATGATGATGATGCTTGTTGTTTAAAGGGGCCTAACATCGAAGGTCATCGGCCCGAGAGAGAGAGAGAGAGGGAGAGAAAGTATTGATTTTTGTGTTAACATGAGTGTGTATGGTGGTTTTTAAGTGCATCGTAACAGTGACAGTTCTGCACGTAATCTTTTATTAATTCATTTTCGCCTATAGATTGCTTCCTCTCAGCCTTTTGAAGTTCGGCACTTTTTATGAGACGAACTCTGTTGTCTTTAGAGCAGAATTTTAAATGTGTTCATTTGTGTATTGTATGTGTTTCTATGTAGGCCTATATTGTTGGCAGTATTGTCGATACAGACCGAATGGCATATCTTGAATATATAAAAGGTACTGCAATGTCCGTAACGTCATTCCTGAACCCAAACTTAATCTTAAATATGAACTATCCTCCCATTCTAGCTAATAACTAAAACTAAATCGTACACGATCAATAGGGACTTATTGTGTTGTTTAGGAGTTTACTATATACCCTCTACCACCGATTACTTCCCACTTGTTTGGGAACAACCTGATTGCTGGTTCTTATCTACAAGGGGTGTCGTAAAATATTGACGGTATAAACAATACATTTGGTGATAATTGAAGTTTTAGAATAGAATGCACCCTTAGAGCATTTGTTGAACGGATTAATTAACTAATGTGAGAGTATCTGAAGGCTCATGGAGGGTGCTATAGCCATCCACACAAAAACCAGAGAACGTGGAAGATCCTTGATTTCCTGGGAGTCCTTAACTGACAAGACCAACAAAATGCGCAGCTCCAAAAATTGCGTTTCACGAGAGCCGTCCCAAATAAAATGAGGAGAGGCGAGGGTGAACGTAAAGATAAAACAATTTAAGGCTATATTGTATTTCAGTACATTCATTTATGAGTCCGACATATTGGTTGAATGGTTAGCATTGTAGGTTCAAAAGGCCGGGCTGAGTGCCTCAAACGGTTGAGGCTCTGACCTTCTGACCCAACCTTGGCAGGTTCATCCTGGCTCAGTCCGGTGGTATTTGAAGGTCAAATACGTCAGCTTTGTGTCGGTAGATTTACCCGCACCTGAAATAACTCTTGCGGGACAAAATTTCGGCACCTCTGCGTCTCCAGAAACGTATAAAGTAGTTAGTGGAACGTAAAGCCAATAACGTTTTTGATTATTAAGTTCGTAGGGTCCTAGGTCCGATTCGCTGCCGGTCCGGGGAGTTGGGCCATGTCTGGTTAATTCCTCTACCTCAGGGCTGCGTATTTGAGATTGTCTTGCACACTTCTTCTCTTACATATCATACATCACACCATCAACCACTAGAGAAACATGCAATACCGGTAATGTTTACTTCCCTCCACTCAGCCTTAGAGTCAGGAAGTACAGTACATTCGGCTGTAAAACGGGGATTAATCCACATTAGAGCCCACCCCAAAAATAATTTGGAAAATTGCGAGAACGAGAAGGAAGAAGAAGATGAATTAATCTTCTATATTACCGGTCAAAGATGACCAATATCCGAAGCAGTATTCATTGCAATGAAATAGTTTTTATGAGATCATGTCCGACTCATTGGCTGAATGGTCAGCATACTGGACTTCGGTTCAGAGGGTCCCGGGTTCGATTCCCAGGCGGGTCGGAGATTTTAACCTTAATTTGTTAATTCCAGTGGTTCGGGGGCTGGGTGTGTGTGGTGTATTCAACATTAGAAATCATCCTAGGAAGGGCCCTCATCTTCACAGACATGCAGGTCGCCTAATAGGCCGTCTACTAGAAAAAGACCTGCACCAGGCCTCTTCGGAGGCCATACGTCATTTATTTCTTCTTCTTCTTCTTCTTCCGAATTTGGCCAACTGTGGACCGCATAGAACTTAAGGCTTGTTGGCCTTTCTTCTCTTCTCTTCCCAGAACCTTTTCGTTCTCTCGCTTCGTATTTTTCTCTTCCTCCTCAGAGATTATCCGGTTGGGCTTCTTTTAGGTGGTTTGTCCTCAAAAAATTTGATTTTGTTGATTTATTTATTTATTTATTTATTTATTTATTTATTTATTTATTTATTTATGAGATCATAACACGGAGTGGAAATCTGCTAATCCCACCGTAAACGCTCGGCTGTGGTGATCAATTGTAACCTACTCTCAAAAGACAGCCTGAGTGGACCATTCAGTACGCAGAACAACATACCAAAAAGATCTCGATCAAGATATCGAGAATGATCATATCACCTCTGTTTCCAAATATTCTATTACATAACGTAACAGCGAGGTCAGGCGGACATGACGTCACCAGCGCGGAGGAGAGGATGCGCTGCTCGCTTGTCCGTTACGGGACTGCATGCTGATGCTGTGGGTCTGTCGGCCGTTCAACTCGTCAGTACCGTACACTTGACCAGCGTGCTACTTTATAGGGCGTACGCAACGTGTGTTGGGATTTCCCCGAAGGCTCTTTCCTCTATGAGGCTGACCCGCAAAACGATGTTACTTCAGGCTCGTAATGAGAGTTAGGTAGGCGGGGTTAAAGAAGTCACACAATAAATAACAGTGAAATGAAATGGGGTATGGCTTTTAGCGCCGGGAGTGTCCGAGGACATGTTCGGCTCGCCAAGTACAGATCTTTTGATTTGACTCCCGTAGGCGACCTGCGCGTCGTGATGAGGATGAAATGATGATGAAGACGACACATACACCCAGCGAAATTAACCAATGATGGTTAAAATTCCCGACCATGCCGGAAATCGAACCCGGGACCCCTATGACCAAAGGCCAGCACGCTAACCATTTAGCCATAGAGCTGGACAATAATAACAATGTTATTGGTTTTATGCCTGTCCGAGTCCGAGGTGGTGAAGGCGAATTTGATCACCCAGAAGGACGTAGGTCGGATCTACTATCACAGCACAGACACCCCCCAACCCCATGACACTACAACCCTGATGGCCTATGGCCTACCAAGCGGCCGCTGCACGGCTCGAAGTCCTGCAGAGTACAAGGTGACATGTGGTCAGAGTGATGAATCTTGGCTTTCTAGACCGTCAGATAGATCCTGAATTGTTCTCACGTAGGCTGAATGGACCTAGAACCAACCCTCAGATGGTAGTAAAAATCTTGCCCTAGCCAGGAAACAAACCTGAGCCCTACAGGTGAGAGGTAGGCTCGCTACCCCTAGAGCGTGAGACCGGTTTGATTTCCCAACAGGAAGTCGAAAACGTTTAAAACGAGATTTCCACTTCTGAAGAGGCACATGCCCCTGAGATCCATTCAGGCGATTCCAAAGTGAGTACTAATTTCATTCCTGGGGGCAAAGGTGGCAATATGATGGTGGTGATTATTGTTTTAGTAAGAAGTACAACTAGGCAATCATCCTCTACTGTATAAAGGTGGTAAGACATAGACCACTCTATTCCACTTAGTACCGAGCTTACGGATATTGGAATACTTCACCTTCCACTTGTCCGAGGGCTTTGACGTCTACGGAGGTGGCTTTGCGTACCATTTCCGAATTTCCTAGGGTTTTTTGTTTTGTATGGCAGAAAAGGTACCGACACGAGGCTTACGTATTTGAGCACATTCAAGCACCACAATACAGAACCAGTCAGACCAGTAATCGAGGTTTTCTTCTCTAATAATAACACTCACTACATAGTGTTGGTAATAATTTTATGTTATAAAACTGACTGCATTACTGCTTTATAACGGTAAATGAACCAATTAATTCATGTTGATATGAAGTGATGCTGGACCAGAGAATGGCAGTGAGTCTGGGGGCTAGGAGGGCTGCAAACCTTGCTAACAGAGAATAGTGTTGGAGCTTAAAACATCGTCTGAGGTTTTGTAACGGCATGTATTGGTAAGAGATGCTCTATTCATATTCTCAGCAGTGTAACATCGCAAACGTCTGCACGCAGCCCTCTCAGCTTTATTATTATCGACTGCCGCTGTGTTGGGCCCGTTATAAACATAGCCATCACCATCATCATCTCTTACACTATCCAATCACATCAAACAAAACTGCTTTTCTAACAACCTCAGTTATCAAGCAACCACGTGACTTGGGGAGGAAAGCTCTAACCCAAACTCCTCAATGGATATTTTATGATATGTTCTGCTGAATTAACGGACACAGTTTCTACTACGCAGCCCCGCTATTGATTGGGCGAGAGAGTGGCAGTTTACAGCGATACCCACTCGTGGGTTCCCTTGCATTGCATGTGCTTTATTAATTGGAACAAGACTCCCTCTCCGGAAGGGTGAGCCGCTCGTAATGTGGGTATTTCCGCCACACAACAGCTCTATAAACACGAGGTGTGTGGACTGCAATGTCCACCAAGTGGGCTCTCTCTTCTCGTCCTCAATGTGCTGCTGTATAAATGAAACGGTAGACTTCCTTTCTCTTTCGCTTTGTTTAGGCCATCTATGGAGCGCGTGGTATCAACTTTCTTGGGCTGTTCTTCGGGTACATAATATGTTTTTATTTTAGTTTTCCAGAGTTATTCACCGAAGATGTTACACCGAAATAACTTCTAATCTGTTGAAGATATAGATATCTTGTGTTCATATTCTTAAACGGCATTAAGGGCCTCGTGAAACATTCTGCTACTTTTTACGTGGAATTATTGACAACAAAGACCAACTTTATTTTTCTAAATTAAATTTAAGTAATTTCTGCCACTAACAGTTCGAATTGTTACGAATTCCGGCATGTCATTAAGTCATATATCAGATGTTTACTTTTTAAATTATCAGTAATACTACAAGTTGCGATTGTAATGGCTGAGAGCCACAAGGACGTGTTGACACGCAAGCTGCTTCCTCGTGATTCCAGACACACATGGTACAGTTCGTACAAGCATGTCTTTTAAATGCAATGTAATGTACCTCTTGGGTTTGCAACGTTTTTATGACAAACGAACTAAAGATGGGAAAGGAAGGTTCATATTTTTAGCAGACATACTGTAATATTGTTGGTTATAATTAACAATCCAACGAAAAGGCGTAGCACATTGTTTCACGACCTCTTAATGCCAACTAAGAAAACAGAACATCGATACTTTAATGGATTAGAAGCTATTTCGATACAACATCTTAGGTAAATAACTATGTATGTGCTTCTCTCCTTTCTTGAGACCATTGGCTTGCTGGAGGTCGTCAAGTTGATGTTGTAGGTTCCAGGAAAGTTGTAGATCTTACGAGATTTTGTATAGGTCTCTACTGTGTATTTCCAATATTTCATTATTGAAACAAGTATCGGAACCTTATTTAAATGTAAGTACATTCAAGTTGACAAAAACTTAATCTCATTCTTCTTCCAGTGAAAGTTAAATGACCGCTAATGCATGCTTGAAATTCACAACGTGAATTAATGACTTCAATACTACTTATTATCATAAATGAAACGAATTCTGCTGACATGTATTCCTAAAATATGAAAGGCTAGCGCGCTCAAAATGATGGGAAATTAATTTTCTAAATTCTGAAATGTGTCTGATAGCTCCGGAGGTACGTCGTTTCGAATCTGTGTGCTCTCTTTTCCTTCATTTTTTATGTATTTCAGTATGATGCAAATGCTCTCAGTATCCATCTCTTGTATTCAGTGCTTGCCCCAGTTTATTATAAATACATACGCCAGCATATACGTCACTGTAACACATGGCATTTGGTAAATTCCTCACATCCAGAACATTATTTATTTATTTATTTATTTATTTATTTATTTATTTATTTATTTATTTATTTATTTATTTATTTATTTATTTATTTATTTATTTAATCTAATCCGAAGTAGTCTGTGTGACTTGAAATAATGGTGCAATTTTACGAACGATGTATTTTAATAACATCAGAATTTATTTTTGCTATTTGTTCGACGTCGCTCACACTCATAGAGGTTTTCAGCATCGATGATATAGACAAAATTTAGGACTGGGAAGGATAAGGATGATGATGATGATGATGATTTAGTGGTCCAGGATGCTGGTCATCGGCCCATGCATGGTAAGGTAACTCAATGACCTTAAGGTACAGCATAAATATTTCTGTAATAAGAAAATGAGAAACAACATATAGCCAACTTCAAAGACTGTTGATGGTGCGATTCGAACCCACCATCACCAGAATGCTAGCTTACATCTCTCACTATGCTGTCAAGCCACTTATTTAATTTTATTAGTTTTTTTCCATCTATACTAATATTCATCAATGTAAGTATCAAAAACAACATAACTGTTAAAATGATTCATTGGACGTGATTATAAATCTCACTCTACATAATATTTTCTATAGTGTTAAGCGTACTCCTGAAGTTTTAAAACGAGCATTTGAATCGACGGTTTCACCTTTCTTTCAAGTTATTTTGATTGACGTTCTATCATTCTTCTCCTATTTCCTTTCTCCTCTTTTTTGCTATTTGTTCGGGGCGTCGACGCATGTACCCCTACTGGCACCATATTGTATGAACCTGCGTGTGATTGGGATGGCGTTAGTGTGGCATGTTGTGTGTGAGGAAAGGAAGATTAAGGACGCACAAACACCCAGTCCCCGGGCCAGGGATATTATTAATCATTACAATTAAACCCTGACCCGGCCGATAATCGAACCCGGGTCCGCCGGGTGACAGACGGACGCGTTGCTCTCTACACCGAGGGCCGGACAGCGAGCCACTTAGTCCGGATGGTACTCTATTAGCCTAACAACGGCCACCTGAATCAACAAGAGATGCCGTTCTTATGAGACTAATGAATATGGTATTCTTATAAATCAGATACACGAAGACATCAGATTAAATTATCATCACATATCCATCTGACTTAGAGAAAATAAACGTAGTTTAGAATACATCATCGTATCCTGTTCCGTATTGTTGTATCACTATAGTCGACAATTGTAGACATCATAAATCTGAAATGTGCCCTTTCTCTTTCTTCGTTCCACCCTATGAATGAGAGAGGCGGTACTTTTATTTGTCAGACTCACCCTTGCTACACTCGAGCCGCACTCTCGCTCCATTCATGATCCTCTATGTCCTCAAGAGCTGTATAAGCCGCCACTCGCTTTTGACAAAAGGAGTTGGGTCGAAACGTTAGCTAGAGACACGTGCCTAACTCCAGGAATATTTAGAGAAGAAAATAACCTGCGAAAGCAACCTGTAGGGCTCTTATTTTTCAATGTACACAAATATAACCTGAACTAATTCTGAAGTTTGAAGTACAAGGTACAAATTACCAGTCTGTGGAGTGATCGTCTGAATTATACAGTTTATTTGAATGACTGCGTAGGTATAATTAGAGAACATGACGGAGACTTACTGAAATTCTCATTGTCAGGTTATAATGAAGTGTAAAGTTTAGTTTAATGTTGCGTGTGTCCCTTGTTTAACAAAAACCTCTTGCTTACTTTTGTCGATTTATTTTATAGATTTACGTGATTGTAATCTACAGTGCCGCGCGTTTATTCTAACAATATCTTGTTACTGTGGTATCTGTGCACAATTAATTCGGCAGAATTAGTTCCACCGAGGTCGATAGCTGCAGTGCGGCCAGTATCCAATAATCGGGAGATAGTGGGTTCGAACCCCACTGTCGGCAGCCCTAAAGATGGTTTTCCGTGGTTTCTCATTTTCACACCAGGCAAATGCCGGGGCTGTACCTTAATTAAGGCCACGGCCGCTTCCTTCCCATTCCTAGGCCTTTCCTATCCCATCGTCGCCATAAGACATATCTGTGTCGGTGCGACGTAAAGCAAATAGCAGAAGATAGTAGAATTAGTTCCTTCTCCGCACCCTGCACAACGACAATGTATTTTAAGGGGTGAACACCTCGAAAATGTATAGGAGTTTACATATCTTGGAAGCTGTTATAAATGTGAAAGAGGAATAACCAGTCGCATCAGGCAAGCCAAAACAACCTTCAGTAAGGAATGGAACCTATTTACATCCAAGAGCATCAGCACAATTCTTAGAAAACGCCTAGTGAGATATCTGTGGAATATGCTACTGTATGGGAGTGAAATATGGATCCTTGGCTTGGACGACAATAAGAGAGATGCTACAATCCACCCCTTCGGATTGAACACCACAGAGAAGGAAGGTTCGAGTGAAGACTTGAAATATACTATTCCCGTTTTCGCTTCGAAATGGGAAATCAGTGAAGATGGATTGCGGCGTTCGAGATGTCGTGTTACAGAGGGGTGGACAGAATGTAAGGAATGAGGGACATACTAAAATCGACTAGAAAGAGCCCATGCTTGCAGAATATTCTGACTCAAAGAAGGGACAACTGGGTATGGCACGTGTTAAGGCACAATTCTGGAAGGTTGTGTGGAAGGGAATGATTTCGGAGGACGACTAGGTTTCACGTACATCAGTCAAGTAACGGGAGTCTAGTTTAGCCACGGCTGAGGAGGTTAGCTAATGAACAGCAACACAGAGAGCTGCTGCAAAACAATCTTCGGATTCAGCACTGCAGAAAAAGAATTGAGGAAAGAAGAGACATTGCTCACTTATGCTTCGATATGAAATAGAGAAATCAATGAAAGCTATTAAAAAATGGTAGGTGGTGATATTTGTACCTACCTGCCGCTCAATTCCATTGTCTAACTGGTCAGCTCTTAAGCATTCTTAGTCACACTCTAAGAAACTTTGTTACTTGAAAATGAAATGTCAAAGTCTATAATCAACAAAATGAAAAGTGTGTTTTTCTCTGAAGATATCTTAGTTACGTCTACCGTAATCCCCTTAGCTGATAAATCGTTATCTCTGTGTGTAAGAGCGATTCAGAACGCTGAACGTTCAAGATCAGTAGTCCGGAATAGTAAATTTATAATACCGTGGAAAACCAAGAGATCTTCTTAATACATGAAAGTGCAACCAATCGCTACCTATTACAAATTTATTTTGCCATCATGCAGAGGAATACTTTCAGTATGTGCCGCCGTGTACGCTAAATTGACCTTTGTCAGCTAGCTTCAAGGCTGTGTATCAGCGCGTGAACATAGCATGCTATCATCGAGAGGTTCTTTATACCTTCCAGTCTGCCATTAAGAATTTCTCTCAAGCGTATCTCATTGAAATGATTGGATAACTACCCTCAGACAGAAAACATTTATGCTACCAGTCCCGGCTGTAGAGGAGTCATTACCGAGTTTACAGCTAGGATGGTGCCAGTGAGGTCAGTACTAGAGTAGTGCAGATCCAGCAGTGATTTCAGGAGAGAGGATATGATGTGAAGGTTTGAGTGCCTCAAACAGGATCACTGGCCTCCTGAGCCCATGTTGGCAGTTTCGATCCCGACACAGTCCGATGTTATTAGCACTCAAATACGCCAGCCACCTATTGATAGATTTACTGGCATGTTAAATTCCTCTTGCTGGACAAAATTCGGTTATGTGAACGAATGTGATCCACGAAATACCACTGTAATATTTGTCACAAATGGGAGATAGTAATTGCTTTTACTTAAATAAAGTCTCAAATCCCAGGTTGATTAAGAAATAATACGAAATATTTTATTTTAGAGAATACATACTTTACTGCCTTACAACAACTATTTCTGCTACGTCGCAGCGCTTCCGTAAGTGTTTTGTTCGTCCAAAACTGTCGTCTGTGATGTCTTTGCTCACTGAAGTTCTTTGGTGTCGTTTTATTGATTTTTCTCATTCGATGTAAATTGATGGGCTGTCACCTCATTTGCATTAACTGATTCATTAAACGATTTATTTGTCCAGGGATCATGCTATTTTTCAACAAAATACCCGCACTCCCATTCGCTAGAAAGAGAGCTAGTTGGTGCCAGCCCTGGACCTTAAAAAAAAAAAAAAAAAAACCGACGGCGCGAGCAGCGGAATGCAAGACATACGACCAAAGATAACAAAAATCGTAGACATAGCACTCCCATTCATCGGTGTCAGCCCTGGACCTTAAGAAAGAAACAAAAGACGGCGCAAGCAGCGGAATGCAACACCATGGACTCCTATTTACATCCAGTAAATACGTATACATGTTTCTTGCTAGTAACGACGTATTTCTTAATCAACCTGGGATTTGAGACTTTATTTGAGTAAATCAATGATTACGTTTCGTTTGTGATAAATACTGCAGTGATATTTCGTGGATCAACATCGTTCACGTAACCCAAAATTCCGACATCTGGTCGTCTTCGAAAATCGTCGAAGTAGTTAATAGGACGTAAAACAATTTACTAATAATATGTTGGTATTGTTTTACGTCTCCTTAAAATTATTATTATTATTATTATTATTATTATTATTATTATTATTATTATCATCATCGCGTGAAAGCCTCCGTAACTCAGGTGTCACCGTACCGGCCTCTCACCGCTGGGTACCGTGGTTCAAATCCCAGTCACTCCATGTGAGATTTGTGCTGGACAAAGCGGAGGCGGACAGGATTTTCTCCGGGTACTCCTGTTTTCCCTGTCATCTTTCATTCCAGCAACACTCACCATTAACAGTTCATCTATCAGTCATTTATCATTGCCCCAGAGGAGTTCGACAGGCTTCGGCAGCTGGCACAATTCTTATCCTCGCTGGTAGATGGAGCTTCATTCATTCCACTCCCGACCCAGTCGAATGACTGGAAACAGGCTGTGGATTTTCATTTTCATTATTATCGCGTGGATGTGATTATATGATTGAAAGACGGAAAGTGTTTTGGGAATGGAAAACTAGATGACTCCCCCATTGTGTATTGTGCGGTCTTAATCAGTGAAAATGGTATAAACATCCTGTTTCAGCGTAATTATATAATAATTATTGCATAAAATTAAATATACATTTCGCTCATATGTAATATAATTCGAACGTAATAAATCGGCAGGTGCCCTCAGGGATCAGTCGGGAAACGTTCAGACAGTCAACATTTTACTATATACCCAACCTTTTGATTGATGATTTTACGGCTCGGAATTCTGGTCATGATATTCTTTTGGAGTTACGTTGCTATAAAACTGGACGTTTCACGAAGACCGTTTATTCGTTTCCTCCGAAGTAAACCAGAACTTTTTTAATAATGCTGAAAGATCTGGAACTAAATGTCACCGTAGTTGACTGTATCTGATGACTCATTATATGCCACTATACATTTTGCGTACTTTTATTGGAATCTGTGATATTTGAAGACCGAGTGCCACTTTCGTTATTTACATCTTACAAGAATACGATACGACGGCTGCAGTGGGATAACCAATACATTCTGAAAGCAGTGTTTTACCAAATACACGTTAAGTCTGTAATGGCATCGAACATTAACTGGGATAAAGATCGAATTTTAATTCCATGGATGGGAATATTGGGGGGAATGTTAAGAAAATCAATATAGGGCTACAAATGGGTGAAATTCTGCGGGTCCCTCCCAGTTCCATTTAATTTGAACACTGGATATCCAAACAGTGCAGTCTTCAATTCGTGGGGTTGCTATAGTTACACATGAACCATTTTCAGGGAACAATTCCAGGATTCCAATGTCGATAAATACCGAAGAGTCTAAATGCACATTTATTATTATTATTATTATTATTATTATTATTATTATCATCATCATCATCATCATCATCATCATAACTGACGGAGTGTACGGCACCATATGGGCTGTTGGTTAGGTGCTGACATAAGTGAAAGCGATTAATCATCTTGTGAATGTGCGCCATAAGGGAAACGCCGAGGGGGAAGAAACAGCATTCTGGTTGGTGAATGTCGCAAACTAACTTAACACCAAAGGAATCGAGTAGGTAGGGGAACCTTATAAATCTGACGTGTATCAGTAAGTGACGGTCTTAAATCTCTCACTGTTCCTTTTTCCGAAGCAGAGCCCATGTGATATGCCTTTGTTTGTCGATATGATTATGGAGATTGCCTGCATTATAACAGTAACACAAAATCACTTTAGCTAGGCGGATATTGCAGCTATCGAATCACATTTCCATTTAAATATGTGGTTATACGTGGGCAGGCCGATTCAGATCGCACAGATCCGCGCTCGCGCGTATGTGTGTGTGGAAAGAGAAAAGAGTTCGCCTTAAAATATTCACATGTTACCAAAACTTTCACCGGTGTGTAGACAATAGCACATCCGATGGTTTGGTTTCCGTGCGAGTAACATGACGAGAAAGTATATTGCTATTGTCTACATCACGTTGTTTATTATGCCATTAGAGAGGTTTGGCTTCGATGAGTTTTCGCACGGAATGTAGTCGTTAATGGTCACGTGTTACTACATAAGATTTCAATTTGTTTAGCTTTCGTGAGGTTACCCTTCCAGTTATATTAATTTGATGTATGCTTTTTGACATGACATCTACAAAATAAGGCTACATATATTCGAACTTTCTTTTTTTTTTTTGCGTTTGGCTTTTGGTCTTGTTCGACCATGCATGCAGCCAGCCACTATATTGTATTTTTCCTTTATATGATTTTGTTTACAATTTGTTTCGTGTCACACCGACACAGATAGGTCTTACGGCGACGACGGGATAGGAAAGTCCTAGGAGTGCGAAGGAAGCGGCCGTGGCCTTAATTAAGGTACAACCCCAGCATTTGTCTGCTGTGTAAATGGGAAAGCACGGAAAATCATTTTCAGGGCTGTCGACAGTGGGGTTCGAACTCACTATCTCCTGGATGCAAGCTCACAGCTGCGTGCCCCTAATCGCACGGCATACTTGTTAATGAACATAAAGAAATGAACTGATAAGCAATTCTAATGTTAAAGACAAAACACACACACACGCCCCCAGTCCCATAGCCAGTAGAATTAAGCAATTAATATTGAAATCCCCGACTCAGTAGGAATCGAACCCAGAGCAGCTTGAACCAAAGGCTAGAACGCTAACCATTTAGACAAGGAGTCATTCGAACCTTAGTATAGCGAAATCATTCGCTCACATTGCTTCGGAACTAAAAGATTCGATCCGAATGGTTGGGGTACCGTTCGTTGGAAATATGGGAATGTATGAGACACTTGATGGGCTTCATTTAAATAGGTGGGTTGGGGTTGGTTTTAAGAATGGAGACGACTTTGAAGTAGGCCTATATGATTTGGTTTGTGGTTTAACATTCCGTAAGCAGAAGACATAAGAATGTCATATAATAGTGCATTTGACACCGTCCATCCGAATAACAGAATGGTCCGAACCCCAAAAGAAATACACTGGATGGGAAGGGCTCAAATTTGAAGTAGGTTTCGGTGCGACGTAAAGCAAATAGCAAAAAATGTTTGAATACGTAAACAAAGGCCCACATTTGACTCATTCAAACAGTAGAATAACGCTGTTATTCATCGTGTGCCCTGCGCATACTCCGCTGGTTAGGGTCTGAATGTACGGTAATATATCTGCTGTCATTCGCCATGTTTTCCACTGAGGAATACTTTGACATGCTCCTCATTTATGGGGAAGCAAGACAAAACCCGTGCGAGGCACTACGTCTGTACCAGGAACGGTATCCCGACAGGCGACACCCGGCCCTTATGATATTCCGCCGTGCTGAAAGACGCCTAAGGACAACAGGCGTGATTTCCAAACAGCCACCAGTCCGCGATAGGCCCGTTACATCGGGTGAAACAGAAGGGGCCGTTCTGGACGCAGCTCGTAATAATCCACACATCAGTACAAGGGCGACTGCACGACAGGTGAATACCAGCCAGCCGTCCGTCTGGAGAATACTGCATACCATCTTGAGCTACACCAAGAGCTGCATGGGCGGGATTTCGGAGCTTGAAAGGAGTTCTTTCGGTGGCTATTAGGCAGGCTGGACAATGATGCAGCATTCGTATCGCATATCTTGTTCTCGGACGACTCGCGCTTCCACAATAATGGGAACGTCAATCACCACAACATGCACTACTGGAGTCCGGACAATCCTCACTGGGTGCGACAGGCGGCCCATCAAGTGTGATGTGGAGTGAATGTTTGTTGTGGAATATTGGGGGATCGCCTGATTGGACCTTATTCCTTTGAGGGCGTTTCGCCGGCGTGTCATGTTCATATGATCTAGAAGGCAGGCGCATGTCTTCCAGTATTTAATACTAGTAGACATTACGGCGTCCCCTTATGATGAGGCGGTAAATACCTAGATATCCGGTTGTGTTGTCTGAGCATACCGGCAGGACAGATGTTTTCAGGACGGAATAAATATTGTGGCTTGCATAAAACTACATTGGATGGGGCTGCTGAATCACGCTGTATATTGTTTGATGATTCAGTTTGAAAACGAAGTCGAAATGTATTTACCATAAAAAACAATACTGAAGCTAGTTAATAGGAATTTTTGAATATTTCAGTATGTAAAAAGTATTTTATGTAACTGCAGTTATTTATGTTGTTCATCATAAAAGAATTATAATTCTGAAAACACACAGTGATCACTTTATAAGGAATTCGAGCCTGAAATCACAGTAGTTCTCTTCTCAGTTACCCAGCAATCGATCAACTTGTGTTGTAGATGTAGGCCTACCAGGTATTTCGAAGAAGCAACATACTATTTTCCAATTATTAAGGATATTTCTTGTGAAATTAATATTCTCATACCATTTTACACTATAATATGGACAGCTCTCTTCATGCCAAGTCACTGTAGCGAATCGGAAACTATTTCTTGTTCCGTGAAGATGAAAGTGATGAAGGTCAGTGCGTGCCAAGGAAACGCTGGCATGTACCCAGACAATTCGCACTGTGCCTTTCGTTTTCACTTCCATATCCCGTGCATTTCCCTTCTGTTTCTACTGTGATGTCCTGCATCTTAAAGAACACAAATGTTGTTCTTGTTTTGACAGCTGAAGTTTCTATATTTGTAGACCTGCCCGGAGTATAATGAGTAGTGCCGGTGAAATTTACCGACGCAAGGTCATTGCTACTGTTGGAGAAACGTAGTCAAAAGTATTTCGTCGCTCGATTACAGTGACCACTGAGGTAGCTCAGAAAGCAAGAGCGATATGCTAATAGTTGTGATTTTAAATGACTTCAATCTCTGTTCACTCCTTTAGTATGACATTAGTGCGAGATTTTGTAAATTTATTTGTCTTCAGTCTCTGATTCCTATGACAACGATGATCCGTATTATTATTAGAGCTCTCTATAATTCCAGGTAGCACAAGTTCATATTACCTCGTATAATCTGGCTTCAACTACAGTATAAATCAACTGGAAATTATGTACCTCATTGTTAATATAACAGCTGTACTCTTGCCCCTCTCTCCCTCTTCGAGAGCTAGAAATTCAACATATGAAAAACCTACTGTAACTACGTGCAAATTGTGCTCGTTACTTCTGCGGAAATATTCAATACCTCACCCTGGACTTCACTACGTAACATTAAACCACACTTCACAGTATTACTTAGAAGAATCAACCTAATAAAAATATGTCATTTAACATAATATTTCATTTCACGGAGACGCCATTCGCGCAGATGAATACAAGCAGACCAGTTATTGCCGAGCAACTCGGGAGAAAATATTGTGTAGTTAGGGCTGTACTAGCTCATTAACAGCACCCGCAGAGCTAGTCTTCTGCAGTTTCACAGTTACTGCAATGAATTCCTTCATTAGGACGAATGTGTATGTATATCTAAGTAGGAGCTATTTTCATTTCACTTTCAGCTTAGTTAACATACATCTTTGAAGTTTTCCAGTCTGTCGAAACTAATGTAAGATTAATAAAACTAGTCCATTTTCACACCAGTTATGTATTGGGGCTATACCTTACTTAAGGCCACGGCCGCTTCGTTCCCACTCCTCTCCCATCGTCACCATAAGACCTATATGTGTCGGAGCGACGTAAAGCAAATAAAAAAAAGAAATAGAAAATATCTGGGAAAAATACAATATTTAACTAACTACCTCACTTCCCTAGTATGCCTCTTCAGTGATACCTAGGCTATCTATGGCAGCTGTTGGTGGAGCTGTAGAGGATCAAACCAGCCTTCGGGATGAATACCCAACATACATACAGTTAATAAATATAACATTACAATTATTAATAAAAGTGAAACAATATTCTTCGTGCACATTATTTGTACCCAGTACCTCGTTCATTCATATTAAACTAATTTATACACTGAATATTGAATTTTCACGACCGCATTGTAATCGAAACAGACTTTCAACGTATTAGGCCGTGTTACGTACATGTAGTACGTGTTGAAGATATGTTAAGTACAGAACAAAAATGGCCAGCCGCACACCAGTGGGATCCGAACCCACAACCTCCCGATTTCGCGTCGGTTGCTCTACATGTACGTAACACGACCTAATGCGTTGAAAGTCTGTTTCGATTACAATGCGGTCGTGAAAATTCAATATTCATTGACATGCCCCACAACGGGCGACTTAAACGCACTCTACAGTGTGCTAGCAGCAGTGCCAGACCTGTAGCTCAGATCCTTTCAAACAGAACAAAGATGGCCTAAGTCACCATAGCTCAATTGGTAGAGCAACCGACGCGAAATCGGGAGGTTGTGGGTTCGGATCCCACTGGTGTCCGGCTGGCCAGTTTTGTTCTGTACTTAACATCTTTTCAACACGTACTACATGTACGTAACACGACCTAATACGTTGAAAGTCTGTTTTGATTAATTTGTACACTTTCTGACTCGAGGGTGTATGTATATATTTAAGTGGCAACCAACGTTTTGTCCCTCCTTCTCACTTCACCATGCCTCAAGGTCTCTGGGATACTTTGCCACCACCGTCTACAGTTCGATGTTACTCAAAAATTGAACAAGTACAAGGTGTCTGTCGGTACTCGAGGCCTCAGGGTCAACTCACCTGTGTTTGTCGTTGTCGTCTAGCTACACCCGTTAAAGTCGTGTCGTAACGCTACCTTGTAACACATTGAAATGTGCTGTGTTTGCACCTGTTACTTCAAGGATCACAGAACTGTTATAATTATACTTCATGCACTTTGCATGCATGTTTATCCTTCACTCCTTTGAATGTAAAATGACTTCTCTCAAGGCTACATGATGAACACGTTTCTTTCCCCCAACATTTACACGATTCCAATCGCAGGAAGACTCAGTTAATGTCAACACATTAGAACCAAGGGTAATTCTGAAGGACTTACTGATGAAACTGGTGTTTATGGAAAAGTAATATTAATGGTATACCGAGTAGTGTAAATGTAATCCCATTTTTACACTAGCTAAATATAAGGACTGTATCTTTACCTTCCCATTCCTTGCCGTTTACCTATCACAGTGTTGCTTAAAGGGTACCTCTGTTAGCATGACTTTAAACAAACGTTAATAATAATAATAATAATAATAATAATAATAATAATAATAATAATAATAATAATAATAGTGTTTATGACAGTTTTGGTGGAAAAGAATACGTTAAATCTTATAGAACTCCTTGTGTCGAAGAAAGAAAATAAAATCCTAAGGAACTACGACAAAGATCCTGGTCTGCTTGTACCAGCCGTTTTGTGTGTTTAAGGCCTGCTAACTGTCGAGTATCTACGCTCAGGTGGCACTCAAAGTGACGAGTGACACGGGGCGGACTTTTTCTTTCTCTTTTCGCGACCTAGGTAATTAACATGCGTTATTTTACGAAATTTGGCCAACTTCTTTCTAGATACTTACGCACGAAGGAAATCAATAATAAATATCTGAGAGTAAACCACCCCATATAATGTGGAAACGGTAGTAATACCTGTACTGCCAACAGCTGTTTAGTCCCGGAAACGTATGTTGTAAAATTTAGGAATTAAAATATTTGAAGGAATAATTTGTTTGTTTATTTATTATTGAAATAAATGAAATACTCCCTGATTAACATTTTAAGTGTGAGGTGTGACCCCAGCAATACTTTGGCCATTCGCCCCGCTTTGGCAATGACAGTGATTCATTTTGTTCCTATCTTGCATACCTTGAATATATGTAAGAAAATGAGATAAACATGCTATTTGCTTGAAATTGTCAGAAGTTGACATGCTGTGTGATTGGGTGACGCTCGTGGAAGAGGTTTGAGAAGCGTTCCTGAAATTCTACAACCACACGAAGGCGGTAAAGGATCTTGCCTGATTCAGCAGTGACGACAGCGCAGGCTATGCAAACGACGACGATGACATCAGTGAAGTATAAAACTGAACCGGTCTCCACTTCTTCAAAATAGACATTCCGGATTTATTCGTTCATTTTTGTACGTTTCATTCCCGCTTAGAAGAGATGAGGTTTGAATGTTCCGAGTATTTGGTCATCAGTGGACCTAAGTATCTGTAGGATGTAGTATTACTAACACTTCATCTTCATTTTTGATGCATCTCCCATAGTGAAGAACATGGGTCATCAGTGGACCTAAGTATCTGTAGGATGTAGTATTACCAACACTTCATCTTCATTTTTTATACATCTCCCATAGTGAAGAACATGGGTCATCAGTGGACCTAAGTATCTGTAGGATGTAGTATTACTAACACTTCATCTTCATTTTTCATACATCTCCCATAGTGAAGAACGTGGGGTCATCAGTGGACCTAAGTATCTGTAGGATGTAGTATTACTAACACTTCATCTTCATTTTTCATACATCTCCCATAGTGAAGAACATGGGGTCATCAGTGGACCTAAGTATCTGTAGGATGTAGAATTACTAATACTTCATCTTCATTTTTCATACATCTCCCATAGTGATGAACATGCATGCAAACTTTAAGACGGCAGGCTAGAGCAGAGTAGTCAACGTCTTTACCTTAGGTGCACAGGATCCCGGGTTCGATCCCGATAGGGTCGAGGGATTTTAATCTTAAATGGTTAATTCCCTTGGCTTGGAGACTAGATGTTTGTGCTGTCCCCTACATTGCTTCAACTATACTACTTACTTTACGTCGCACCGACACAGATAGGTCTTATAAAGACGATGGGATAAGAAAGGGCTAAGAGTGGGAAGGAACCGACCGTGGCCTTAATTAAGGTACAGCCCCGGCATTTGCCTGGTGTGAAAATGAGAAACCACGGAAAATCATCTTAAGGGCTGCCGACAGTGGGGTTCGAAGATCTTCAACTCATACACCACACACAGCGTTATCATGCCCTATACAAACACGCAGTTTCCTGTACATGATAGTCTCATCACAGAGTCGCCCTTATAACGACTGCACCACGCTAGCAATAATCAGACGAAATTATTATCATTATTATTATTATTATTATTATTAGCCTATTAAGTGAATATTTTATTTACAATTAAATAATTTAAGGAATTGGGAGAGTAAAAACAATGATTTCTAATAATGATCATTTCGATATACCGGCTATTTCAGCTACCAAATGATGAGGACAGATAAACCTTCTTTTTGTGCTTATATACAGTAATTTGTAATTGTAAATTTAGGAAGATTTTGGTGAACATTTTCTTTTTGCTATTGGTTTAACGTCGGACTAATACACTGAAGGTTTATGGCATAGCAAGGAAGGGAAAGGGATAGGATTTGGAAGGAAGTAGGTACAGCCTCAGCATTTGCCTGGTACGGAGCATTATTGTTTTAAGAGTAAATACAACAAGAAAATCATACTCTCATTAACTCTTATCATTTATGAAATTAAGAATGGAGGTTTCATCAAAACAAAGAGGAAAACCCAACGAGTGGCCGAATAGTATGGGACATGTAGTTGTCAAGTTGCATTCGGGAGATAGTGGGTTCGAATCCCACTGCCGGAAGCTCTAAAGTTGATTTTCCTTAATGAATTAAAACCACGGCTCCTTCCTTCCCGCTCCTAACCCCTTCCTTCCTATCGTAGCCATAGACCTATGCGTGTCGGTACGACGTAAAGCAAATTATATACTGTAAAAAAACAAAAAAGAAAGGGCAAATCTAACAACACTGAGTTTTTAAGACTTTGGTCAAGTGTCTGCATATAGTCTATTATTTTATCACCACTTTTCTAAGTCTATTGGTTCGGTAACGTCATTAAAGGAGAGGCTTTGGTTAGATATATGCGTGTTTGTGATAATTTATCCCCACTGGTGAGCGAGCCGTGAGCTGCACTCGTCGCCGTATTCCTAATTCTGCAATATGACTAGCTTTCCCATGCCCACCTCCTTAAAGTCTCACTAGTGTACAATGAAGCGATTGTGGTGAGTGTTCACGGTAATTGACGGCGGCTTTGCCTAAGAACCATTTAATTATCTCAGAGCGTTAAGTTCTTTCCAGACTTTACGCAATATTGCTGGCACCTGGCCTTGTTAACGAAGTACCGCACTTCCGCATAGCGATGCCCAATTCGAAGCATATTACTTCAAAGCATGCGAATTCCGGAAAATATTTATAAGATTGCTACGTTTACTTCGATGGGATAGTTATATTAATTTTAAATTACAATACGCCCTATTACAAACTTTCAAGCCTACCTTCGCAGAATAAGATATGTACTGTAGTAGGTCTACGAAAACTAAATTGGTTTGATTCCAAAGAACTGATGGAGTTGGCTGTGTGATACGGGCGTGTAGCTGTAAGCTTGCATTCGGGGGTGGTGGGTGCGAGCCCCACCGTTGGTAGCCCTGAATATGGTTTTCCATCGTTTTCCATTTTCACACTAGACGATTGTTGGGGAAATACCTAAATTAAATCCACAGTCGATATCTTCCCAACCCTAGTCCTTTCCTGTTCTACATTCAAGAAAAACCTATCTGTGCTAGTGCGACGTTAGATCGCTTAATAAGGCCACGGCCGCTTCCTTCCAACACCTAGGTCTTTCCTATCCCATCGTCGCCATAAGACCTATCTGTGTCGGTGCTACGTAAAGCCACTAGAAAAAAATTGATCGTTTGCAAAAATATCCAATGTGTTTCTCAACTGAGGTCCCGATGTTACTCTCACAGTAATAATCCCTTGCTAATTAGATGAAAATTCGAGTATATATGTGCTAGGAAAACTGCCCTTTTCATATAGCATCTAACATCTATAAATGGAATGGGGCAAGAGGATTGAAGTTCGAGAATCAACAACCTGGACGGCTGATCTTGGTGAAATAACAGATTTAAATCACCTATTACGTTATTGCTGAAATTACACTCGTCATCAGTCGATGTTTTATGAAACATTCCTCTATCTAAACACCCCTGCACCAAACAGTACAACTTAATTAGTGTTCCATGATAACACAATATAATTCATTTTCTACCCGAGCCATCATAACAGACCGGGCGAGTTGGCTGTGCGGTTAGGAGCGCGCAGCTGTGAGCTCGCATCCGGGAGATAGTGGGTTCGAATCCCACTGGCGGCAGCCCTGGAGATGGTTTTCCGTGGTTTCCCATTTTCACACCAGGCAAATCAATTAAGGCCACGGCCGCTTCCATCTCATTCCTGGGCCTTTCCTGTCCCATCGTCGCCATAAGACCTACCTGTGTCAGTGCGACGTACAGGAAAACAGCAAAAAAAAATAGCAAAACCATCATTACAGTATGAACATGTCCACTCTGCTCGTCACTTTAATATTACCTTTCATCTTCCTGCTTTTCCCTGCCGATGTCAACCAAACAGTAGAAAGCATGCCACTAGAATCCCCATGTGATAATATACACTACTTTGCCCATCCTACAGTTACAGGCTGTACGATCTATCAGCCCGAATGGCGCGTAAAAAAATACGCTATCTTATTGTTAGTAACAGCGATCTGCACAAAATCTATGTTCTTCAAAGCAATATACAAAGAGACAATGCTTCATATAATGGCCTTTATTTAACAATTAATGGTGACACGGCATTGGTAGTTATTGTCTTCATATCTGAAGGCCGTTATTATTGAGTCACGATATAAGGGTGAATTGTCAGCTTCAAGTGATCACTCAGAAAAATATGGCATTGCCACAAAGTGTTTCAAGGTGTCAAAACACTTCTTACCTGCTGTCTCATAGATATATTTCTTATTCTCCTCCCGCCCGCAACTTATTTTGATCACTGTTCTGAAGTATTTACTTAAACAGCAAATGCGAACCGAAACAACTTATTTTGGTGATTGTGATGATGGTTGGTTTAAGAGAAAAACGACAAGATTATCAGCCTCTTTAATGCTGAAGAGAGAAAAAATAATTCAAAGGGTGAAGGAATCAGAGAAAGTAAGAAGGAAGATAATCATACGACCTTGCAAACCTAATATCAGAGGGGTCGAACTGAACAAGAATGTATCAAGGGACGTCAGATAAGGAAGAAAAGAACAGAACCTATCAAACGTAAGTGGAAGAAATATCAAATCCAGATGTCAACCTCTCTCCACACTCATAGGTCATGAAACTCTAGGGAAGGAGTCCGGCTCCATGGCTAAATGGTTAGCGTGCTGGCCTTTGGCCACAGGGGTCCCGGGTTCGATTCCTGGCAGGGTCGGAAATTTTAACCTTAATTGGTTAATTTCTCTGGCACGGGGCTGGGTTTATGTGTCGTCTTCATCATCATTTCATCCTCATCACGACGTGCAGGTCGCCTACGGGAGTCAAATCAAAAGACCTGCACCTGGCGAGCCGAACTTGTCCTCGGACACTCCCGGCACTAAAAGCCATACGCCATTTCATTTCTAGGGAAGGACTTTAGTATATATAGGAAAATAAATTCATGGTACCGGTAGAAAAGTTGAATTACATTTCAAACCATAATGATACCTATGTATCTGACATGTTCGAAAGCCAGACGCTCTGTAGACTGGATGTCGTTTTCTCCAGATTCTGTAATACAGTAGGTGCAATATTTCGTCAGAATGTCCGCCTCTCTACAGGCTCGTTCATAGTTGGACGTCTCCACCCAGAAGAATGCGAGCTCGAGTCCAAATGACGTTAACAGTTTCTGTTACTTGATTTTGAAATGACCCCTTTTTGAGAATCTGTCTTCGAAATCCATTTTAACAATGGAAATAGTTACTGATGGTTTATTTATTTTTATTTACTCGTATCAGGAGTAACATAGTAGTATGCGAAAAATGTATATAAACTTCCTCATTAATGTTAAATATTAAAACAAGGGATATATGTATAGATATATATAGTAGAAGAAAAATGCGACGAATATTCCCTTAAATCACAACAGACCACTATTTAGCAAGGGTAGTTCAGTAGGTGATCCATTGTATATTTCTCTCCGCATTCACAGAGGATTGACTCACAAGGGAAGCCCAGTTTCTTAATGTTGGTCTTGGATCTACCAACCCTAGAACGTAACCTATTCAGAAACTTCCACGTGACCCAAGTCTCTTCACAGTCTACTGGGAGATATTGAGAATTATCCACCCATCCCCAAAGGCGAGCGTTTCTAGTCTACCATGATTTTAATCTCCGATGATTGAGGTGCATGCAAGAAACAACTCCTAGACAGCAGACGCTCAACATTTAAGTCTTATTGATGGTTAATTGATATTGTAACGTGAGAGCGGGTAGCAGGTAAATACATGACTGGTAGCCTTTACTATAAGATTAATTTACTAACACTAATGGCTATACAATCACACAGGCAAACAGTCTCTCGAGTTAGCTTTCTCGCTCTATTCTTAACGTTCAGTCACACAAGTTATTCCCTTTGATACTTACAAGCTAAAGCGATTACACCACGGTCACTTCTGCGAGTGACACTGGGACCCTAGGGCAGTTCGCTGTACACTCTACCCACTGTACTGCAGTAATGACACTTCGCAGTTTACGCGCGTTCAACGTATGTTCAGAGAATAGTAATTTATACAGATCAACCAATTTTCCGAGATACACAAGAGATCCCTTGGAGCAAGGTTCGGGTTCAATCAGCTATTGCTTGGATGGTTCGGAAACGGTGGCTGTTAGTTCCATTCAAAGGATGATTGCAAATGCTAGCTGGGGATTATTTTAGATATTAAATCCTATTTATAGCCTTCAGTATCTGGCGGAGGGATGATAATTGAAAATATGGTTTCTTTATTCTTGTAAACATAGAAACGTATGATTAAACTGCTAACCGAAATGTTAATCTATCCCTTAAACACAAATTAAAGCAGGTAAATTGTGATATGGGTGGTATGATTGGAGAGAATTGCTAAATATGTTTGTGCTCCTTTAGTCATGAGACGGTAAAGGGCGTGGATTTGAATATTACATTTCTAGCCCGCAGCATGGATTCCACTAATCCAATATCGGATGGACGGTGAACTAATTGATGGCTGCAGCAGGGAGCAATTCGGTGGTTACAATGGTTTGGTAAATAGGAATTGTAATTGGCAATCATGTATTATTGATCTTTCATTGGCGAAGTTGCATGCATATCGTCTCGGCATGGGTGGGCTGTAAATTGCATTTACTGTACGTGTGTAGGCTCATTAACGTTGTAGAGGATAAAGAGAAGATAAAAGAGAATTTAAGGTCCATGATATTTCACGTCACCCGTCTATATAAGAAGGATGTAAGAGATGTCAACCACGAGAAGTTACCATGTCTTCTATGCTTAACTTTTAAGTCCCAATCATCATGCAGAGAAGTAGTTTAAAGTTCAGGTAGAAATGTGTTCAGATGATACGCAGATAATTTACTCTAAGGCTCAAATCATTATATGATATATGTGGGAATAACTAAGGAAAATACTGCATTCATTAACCTTCTCGTGAGCAAAAATCTCAAAGTTCCTAATGTGTGTGTCTTATTGAATGCACCCTTTGGTACTGTCCTTTGAAAAAGCAGGCAAAATAAATACTCCGCACTTCACTTTAGACCTCAAAAGAAGGATGTCATTATTTCCACCTAAATCCAAGAGATGTAAGCGGAAAACATTGTGGTAACCGTTGGAAGTGGTGTCGTTTTACGTGTCACACATGCTAAGTTTCTGAGGTTAATACATCTACATAGAGTAATTGTAGTCGGAGGGTAAAGATGTTTTCTATGGTTGAAATACGTGTTCTTTCCAATGATACTACTATTTTTATCGTATATCTATCACCATTATTTTCTCGAAAAATGCAGGGATCTCATATGAGACCCTTGCAATTTTAAAAGAAAATAGAGCTGAGTTCTTGTTGAAAAGTGGTTGCGTTGTGTAAGCTTTTAATGAAAAATATGATGTGAAAAATGTCGTTTCTGCATCGAAATCAAAATACGCGAACAAGAGGATTAACAACAACCCTGAAAAGTTCGTGTTAAAAGTTTTATACAGATAATGTAATTCACGACAAGAACAGTGGACGAGATAGGTCTGAATTTTCTAGTAATTAATAAATCTGTAGCCAATTTACAGGCCAACAACAAAGTGGTGGATATTAAGAAAAATCATGCTTGGAATTAATCTATCTAAACATAGGAAATGACTGCTATATTCCACTGGGAGACACTCTAGTCTTTGATCACCTGCGAGCGTAATATTTTTGGAAAATAAATCACCAAATCACCATTTAATACAACAACGTCATAACTAAAAAAAAGCCTGTTTTGAGTTGTGTATACAATTTTATTAGTTCTTGAATGCACTTTTAATTGGTGTATATAACTCAAAACAGGCAGTTCTTTAGTTGTGACGTTCGTGTATCAAATGCGCAATATATCCCTAGTACATCACTGGAATCTGGCGGTAACTTGCATGGACTTCAGAGGTCACTATTTGGCCTCTATATACAAGACAGCAGGTTCAAGCCATATGTTTATTCACTAAAATGAATTAAACCTCAGCCATAGGTCATCCTACAGATTCGCAGCTCTGTCATCTGGTGAAGTAAAATAGAACTTCAAAATTGTCACCCAGGCGGTCTAAATGACAGAAAGTCAAAATATCTGCTCACTGTAGCCGAGGCCATAGAATAATAATAATAATAATAATAATAATAATAATAATATAATATACGTATACTAATTTGTATTAGAATTTTAGTACTCTAGGCTCACCTTAAAAGTCTGTATGTTACCAAATTTTAAGATTTAAATTGATTTGAATTGATAAAGGGATGAAGAGTACGCACTGTAGTTTTGATCAGAAATACTTGTTAATCAATAAGTCAGTGAATTAATCAATCAGTTAATCTACCTATGATAATGTATTGGTTTATTTCGAAATTCACTTCAGTTTTATGTTGTAGTTGAGACACTTTCTCCCTCTTGTGGTACATCACGCCTGATTACTCCCTCAGGCAGCTAAAGTCATGCTTTTTGATGATCCTTGGAATCTGGTGAAAAATAGGGAGGGGAGATCATCTATTCAGTATCGAGGTAACCTCATTTGCAGTGATAAGGAATCAGAACAGAAGCAAACTGTTACCTAAAGGAAAGTATACATGGAGCTAAACTAGGAGTACCACTGTAGTACTCTCGAGTTTAGCATGTCAGTTTTCGCTGTTTCGTATAATCCAGAGATCGTATTCCACATCAGAACTTCGATCCCATACCTTATGATTACGAATTTCAACGCCACGTCAAAATACAAGCTTTCTTATCCTGTGGAATATTTTCATGTTATTCAGAAGGTCTGGATTGCGTGAAGAAATGCAACTGAAGGATCAGTTCCGGTTAGTATTCCTCGCTTCCAGGAATCCTGTGTGGCCGTGAAGGAACATATCATTAAGGTATTACCTAGTAGAAACAGCTATACAGTAGTCCCAAAGGCATACAGGTGGCATTAGTAAGAGGACGAAAGTGAAAGATACATTGGGCAATAAGTGCTGGTGAAGAAGGCTTTTACAAACTGATGTTCTCCTAATAGGTTGTGTTTTCGTACATTATTATTATTACAACTCTATCCTCACGGGTCAACTTTCTACACTTTTGGACAAGTTTACCTTGAAAACTGTTATCACTTGTCGAATAACAAATACTAAAAGGATAAGTCTATAAATATTGAAACAAGAGCCCATCATATTGCCTTTCTACGGTTGACCTTCTAAGCGAGTGTGTCCCTAATGATAGAGGCATTCGTGTTTACTCACTCATGATGACAGAAGTCGGAAGCCAAGTACGTATTTCTATCAAACAACGGTGGGTTTTGCTTGTTACCCTAGTCGTGAGCTTGTTTTTTTCTTTCCACATCTTTATCATTGGCTCATTAAGGACCTTGGCTTGCAAGACGACTGATGTCCACACGGTTGACGTGCAGATATTGAGTTATGAAATGATCTGGGTGATGACTTCCTCATCCGTATTGTTTGACCATTTTAACCGTGTCCGCTATATCTCATATCAGAGAGCTCCCCGTTGTAGGCTACTCTCTTTTCAATCCACAGTCAAGGACTAAAATTTTTGGACGGGAGATAAATCGAACCCAGGTTCTTTGGATAAGAGGATACGCCGAGTAGCTAGTCATCGCAATGCATAAATAAATTACCTTAAATATTGAGGATTGTAAAATGTTTGCTTCAGAACATTATGTGGTGTAGTCCAACCTAAAGTGAAGTTAAAAATGAATATAGTATTACTTGTTTGTTCGTTTCATTAATTAATTAATTAAATTAATAATAATTTCATCAATTAATATACATGTTTTTCTCGTTCGTTGCATCAATTCACCGTAATTTGAATATCTTTCTACGATGAACAGTCTACACTTATTTACTTTATTTCTTTTTACAGTTACATTTAAGTCTACACTTCGATTAATTTTTCAGAGCTAAATATTCACATTGGGATCATAGTATAGTTAATTTTAGTATAATAATTGAACACTATACATTACCGCGGTCTAGGGTTGCCATGCCTGCCAATTAACGGGAAGCGCCGAGTTCGGTTACCTTCCATTCCAGGGATGTTAATAATTCCTGACTAAGGGTTGGAATGGGATACACTCAGCCTCGTGAGACCAACTGCGGAGCTCTCTGATACGAGAGGCGTCTTAAGCGAACATAAAATATCCATCAACCTCGGCTGGGATTGTACCCTTAATCTTGAATACTAGTGCATGAGTACTATAATTTATTATTTTATTATAGCATGTACTCATTTAATTCTTGTCCGCCTCGTTGGCTGAATGGTCAGCGTACTGGCCTTCGGCTCAGAGGGTCCCGGGTTCGATTCTCGGGCCGGCCGGGGATTTTAACCTTAATTCGTTAATTCCAGTGGATCGGGGGCTGGGTGTGTGTGGCGTATTCAACATTAGAAATCAGCCTAGGTAGGGCCCTCATCTTCACAGACATGCAGGTTGCCCAACAGGCCGTCTACTGGAAAAAGACCTGCACCAGGCCTCTCCGGAGGCCATACGCCATTACTATTATTTAATTCTTGTTGCAAAGTATAAAGCTGTTTATGTCTAGCCTGTACGGTAACATTTTTTTCGATATCCGCTCTTTACAGCTATTTCTTGCTAAAGCAAACATGGACTTTCGAGATCTTTCACCGTGAAATCAAATCCTGTTCTTCAACCTCAAAGTGATAGAAATATGTTCTGAATATACAATAAAGGAATGTTGCTCTCAATTTATTTCTTATTAAACACACCTTCTGTATGAGGTAGGTCAAGTTCATAGGCGTCCATGATCATAAATTGGAAGCAAAATGAACAGGTGACTTAAACGTGAAACAATAATATGCATCGGCGTATTTCCAACGAAAATATTGCTCTCATTTCTGTGAAAACGAGGCAAACTACTGGTTTTGATGTACAAAAATAATACGATAAATCATATAAAAATTAATAATAGTAATAATCTAATATTTTAACATTCTTCTTTATACTAATTTCAAATACTGTACTTCTATTTTCATTCTTTCAGCAGTATTATTGTACATGCTTCACGTTTTATAGAATGCCACGTTCCATGAAAACATACGACAGAACTGAAAATCTTCCATTAACTTTACTACATCAGGTACACTAAATGAGTACGAAAGTCTTCAGAAACCTCTAATAAGCATATGTATGTTTGAAGTCGTAAGTGATTTAATACTAGCCTTCGTCCTATCTCCTGCATCAGCTCGCTTCATTCGACTGCATTCCATTACTTTTGTTTTGTTTGATGTTTTTTTTTGTCATCTGGTACCCCTTTCCCAAATCAGATTCTATTCTATTCACCAATAACTCTGTATTACCGAGGATAATAATAATAATAATAATAATAATAATAATAAGCAGAAGAAGAAAAAGAAGGTGGTCCGGTCTCTCTGCTAAAGGTCGTAACGTACGTGGGGATGTTGCAATTTCGTTTCAGAGGTGTTCCTCTTTTATGCATTAGAAGCCTTGCAACGACATAGTGCTTTCACTTTTAAACATTCAAAAACACAACTTGCTCTGGCGGGATTGAACCAGCTGTCTTGGGAATAGGACATTAACTAACACACTATCCCACTCTGTGTGTGCGCGCGCGTGCAGGTTGCTCTATGCTGCAGTTCTATTTTTAGGTGCCAGCAATTTATTTGTGCGGTGAATAGTCTAAATATTGATTGATGCTCCAAAACTAAATATTCACGTCGGGAACTGCCATAATTTATTTTATTGCGGAAATACACTAGTCCATTCTTTTTGCCAGTGCTTTGACGTCGCACTAACAATTCGAAGGTATTCGGCGATGCAGGGATGGCAGAGGTCCGGGATTGGAAAGATAGCGACCATGGCCCTAATTGAGGTACAATCCCAATATTTGCCTGGTGTAAAAATGAGAAACCACGGAAAACCATATTTAGGGCTGCCGATGCTAAAACTTCATTAAATTTTGCACAAATTGTCTCATAGGAAACTATGTGTTATTTCAACATATTAAACATAGGATAATTTTCTTACGATATTATTGGCAAAAACGTCGCGTTATAGCTTAAAATGAGAGAGTGTCTGCTTCTTTATCACTCAGTCACGCCTGAACTGCAAGACCAAATGAGCTGAAATGTGATAAGTATATTTATCAGACATTCAGCTCAAACAAGCCTATTTTAAATTTTCAATAATTAATATTTTTCAAAAGGCATTCCATTAATATATACGTATTGTTACCTGCCAACCCCATGGTAGCCCCTTTTGGTACTTCCAGGAAGGGGCTAGTGACTCACATGACATGGGATCTTCCAGGCGGCTTGTAGGTGACCTCGGGAAAATTATAACTCAATTCACCCGAGCTATAAAAAGGGAGGCTAGCCGCGGACAGTCAGTCACAGTTGGGATCCGTGATGGAGTCACGGTCAGCGTTGGACTCCTTGTATTAGGGTTCGGTGGCTGGGCGGAGAGCGAGAGATGTGTTGGCTGTCGCTAGTGTCCCATCGAGGTCTGAACGAGAAGCTGTGGTGTCGGAGATTGCAGTGAGTACGCGGACTGGAGACGACGGAACGGAAGACGTGTTCTAGCCGAGAGTACTGTGTGCTTGTGTATTTCTGTGGACAGAGGATCGCCGTGAGTCGGCGAGGAAACCCACTATCGTGAGTGCGAGGATAAATGGTCGCTGTTGTGAGTATCGTCCTGCTGTTGAATACTGTTGAGCTGTTTAGTTGTTAACTGCATGTGACTGTGTGAATTACTGGACTGTCTGTGGAGTCGAACCAACGAACAGTCGTCGTGTGTCGAGTGGCCCGTAGATCCAGATCCAGCGGTCTACACACAGCTGCTGTATGAGGGGACTGGACTTGGGGAAGTAAAAGCAAGGATTAAGCGTCTGCAGGTACAGCAACGGGCTGGACCGCCTGCTGTGTCGTAAGGAAGAGAGACTTGTAAATAGACAGTAATTAGTAAGTGTGGCCATTCATGGCTGGTTAGAATTGTGCATGTGTGTGTATATATATGTGTGTGTTCATTTATTGGGTCATCCTGAAATAAATGAAAGTAATGAAACAAACGGAGTTTAATTCGTAACCGTATTTACTGAACCTGCACATGCTTTTCTGCTAAGAAAAAATATAATGAGCAAATAATTAGTCCTACCACAAAATAAAGCCTATCACGTGTACTTGAATTCCAGCTTTCTACAAGTTCGTATACATTTCATTTGTAATTTTTATAATTTCCCATGAAATTGCACTTTCAAAATTCTCTAAAACTTATCTACAATAATGTTACTCCGAATGACTCGTTAGTTGAGGTATTCTCGTGTCTCCTGCTGCGATTCATCTCCCTAAATAACACTACTGCGTTTATTATTCAAAACTAACTCGCCAACGACGGGTAGAAGTATCTAGTATCCTGATAAACAACAGTTGAACTTGAGATAGTCATTTTATGTAAGTTCGAAGTTCATTATTATCCAAGGAAATGTTTCTATACTGTGCATTAATTAGGACCTACTCATGTATTCCAGTGTGTCTGATTCTCCTCCATATAAAGTATTGTCACTGGAGCCTAGATGTCACGTCTTACGTCGTGCAGCATCCTGCTGACAGACATGGGCAGATAAATTTCTCCCGCGTTGAACAGACAGGTTGAGTGCGTACGTGTGTCACTGGTTTACTTATTTACCAGCCAGCCCTGCAGAGTTTACTCCCTGCACTGTACATGGCTTCCCTCTCAATATTTCAACGTAACTGTACCAAATAACAGGTTCTACTCTGAAAAGGGTAGTGCGAAATGAAAATCGTATCTTTGTTATTTTTTATTTGGTTTATTAACGATTCTTGGTCTCCAGATCATCTAGTGACCAAGAACAGAAATTAAACACAACTTAAAATAAATAAACTAAACTAAACTAAACTAGTAGTACGTAGAGAATTAAAATCGCCCAAAGAATTCCCTGAACGTGCATAGTAATATACACAAACTTATTGATACCAATATATAACTTTTTTCCTTACACTAATATCATAAATAATCGTACGTTTCTGAGCGGTAATTTACAGTATTGTTCAGTAAAGATTTACACTTGTAGAATGTATTCACAAGTCTAAATACACTCATGCATATTCTGTACTATGTTCTGCAGCTTTAGCGTGACACTTCCTTAAGAGAGTGCTCTTTAACATTATAAATTAACAGTTTTACATACCGAAAATAAGACAACACTCTCACATAGTGGTCCAACTAACTATTAGATTGTAACTACTATATTCTAAAAAGCGCAATTGCCACTAAAATTGTATTGAAGAAATTCCACACTACCAACGATTTTCATTTTAAATAAGTAATACTTTTCTTATTTCTGGAAATAGTTTCGAGTGAATCCCTGGTTGATTTCTAAGCTTGATGCTTGTTGTTATGTAGGGAGGTCTGTGAAAGTTCTGGAAGAGCTTGTTTAATAGCACTTACAACTTAATATAATGTCCACATTAAAAATTAAGATGTGCAGTGATATAAATGTAGTCCTTTCGGAAGTCCTTCTGAACGTCATATTTCAATACTTTTCCTGCTTTATAATTAGGCACTAGTATGATTTGCCTTATAGAGGGATTCACAAACCTGCCAGTACAGCTACAGACACTAGCATGTCGTACTTAAAGACTCTTAACTGACTGTACTGGAATTAGGTCGCATAAGCCACGTGGATATGATCACGATATCAACAGACATGTAAAACTATAATCCTGCTTACTTTAGATCCCACAGTCTGAGAGACAGGAGAAGAAAGCCTAGCAAATCGAGGACTCCTTCGAACCTTTTAAAACAACACTAACTTCCAAAATGTATACGGCTTCTTAAGTTGTTATGCCCTTTTCACATTAAAGTTATTGTTTTGCCTGAAAATACCGCTATATTGTGACGATATTGTTGGTGAAATACTGACCCGCGACGCATATTCTTCCATGACAAACGAGAATTCTTTGATATACCTAGCTTATAATACACTGAATTGAGCATTCGATGACAGGACCTGACTGACTAGAGTTCTAAGCTTAATTATTTCACACAGCTGTTTTTCTAGGAACAACGACGAAGCATGCATTATGAAGGTATATCTTCATCAGACCCCATTCAATAACTAATAATTTCCTCCTCATGTTACCATTGCTGTGTAGTTTAAATTTGCCGCTTCGAAAAATGTTCATTTGTCTCAATCTGTGCTTTTCAAAACAACTCATACGGCCGAGAAATGCTAACCTGAATCTTCTAGTTTGTCATGATAGAGTTGCAGTATTCTCGCACTTTTTGCAGGAGAGAAATTGTATTTGGTACTCTAAGGGTCACCGAGCTCGATAGCTGTAGTCGCTTAAGTGCGGCCAGTATCCAGTAATCGGGAGATAGTGGGTTCGAGCCCCACTGTCGGCAGCCCTGAAAATGGTTTTCCGTGGTTTCCCATTTTCACACCAGGCGAATGCCGGGGCTGTACCGTAATTAAGGCCACGGCCGCTTCCTTCTAATTCCTAGGCCTTTCCTATCCCATCGTTGCCGTAAGACATATCTGTGTTGGTGCGACGTAAAGAAAAAAATAAATAAATAAACCTCTAAGGGTCAGCATAGCTTTGTGAATGGGGTAAAAGTTAATATTTCAATTTTTAAGTTGGTGAGATGCTATTTTGGGCTAGATTTATTTTCGGTACACTGCTTCTGATCCCCTAGGTGATTATTTAAGACGTGAGTGATAGTAGAGAGCAGTGCTGTATCTATACTTTTCATAGGGAGGAGGAGGAGTTGGCATTTGTCACCCCACACCTTCCTATATTTCAGGGGCCAATAGTTACCTCTAAATTTATCGAAATAACAATTTGCCAAGTTCCAATTGAATTTAAAGAAATTTGTGAGAGTATGACAACATGATTATTAACAGGTCAATAAAATAAAAAAGATAATTCAAATTATGTTCAAATTATTTGATTTCAAAGAACATTCATCCGCTGCACATTTTCAAGTTTTTAAAGTTCACAAATAAGTGACAATCATTTGCTCATCCCAGTAGTAACAACTTAGCCGTGATGGAGATCTATAAAACTGGATTCATAAAACTAATTCCTCTCTCCAATTGATCCAAAGGTAGTTGAGAGTGTGGTTAGTCCGCTGTCCAGTTTACGGCAGGTTTTCCTCTTGTGAAGCAGCACTACCAACTGTTCGTGACCTCAGTCCCGGTTTCCGTCACAGTGCCGTTAAAGCTTGCTTTCTTTCCCGTCGTGTCGAGGTTTTACACAGAGAGATCTACAGTCGTAACCATTACAACAACGTCTTCCTGCTTACTGTTAACAGTTAAGTAATTCGACAGACGTGCACGTCATTGTCTGCTAAAGAAGCCCGTATCTTCATGTTTACTTGACACACACGCACTCTTCATCTTACTGTTTACTTCAGCGTGACTTTCAGTTACATTATTCATAATAACAGCAACCCCCCTCATGGCCATGAAGAAGCGTCGAGAATATTTATGGTCTGATTCCATGGTTATCCTGTTCGAGTCCCGTTGGCGGAACGATTTTTACCATCAGAATTCTGGCGAGCAGGGTAATAGAGATGGTGGTATATTCAGTCCCATCCTTCTCCATAGTGTTGCTATAGAGGGATGGTTATCCGTCCGATGGATGGGGACGTTAAGCATGTTAGTGTGTGCCGAAACCACGTTTAACCTTCTCCCTAACACATTATCATCATCATCCGTGGGCGTACAATAGAAAGACTCGCAGTACGCGAGCCGGACATGTCCTCGGACACTAAAAGCATACCGCACGCTAAAGAAATAACAGCGCTTACATGAGTCAGAAACACTTGCCAAGGAGAAGCGGTATCATCTCGGAGGTACGTGGTCTAGAGAACTGATTTCATTGTTCTATACGCTTGAAGTGAATAATAATAATAATAATAATAATAATAATAATAATAATAATAATAATAATAATAATAATAATAATAATAATAATAATACCGAGCTCGATAGCTGCAGTCGCTTAAGTGCGGCCAGTATCCAGTAATCGGGAGATAGTGGGTTCGAGCCCCACTGTCGGCAGCCCTGAAGATAGTTTTCCGTGTTTTCCCATTTTCACACCAGGCAAATGCCGGGGCTGTACCTTAATTAAGGCCACGGCCGCTTCCTTCCACTTCCTAGGCCTTTCCTATCCCATCGTCGCCATAAGACATATCTGTGTCTGTGCGACGTAAAGCAAGTACCAAAATAATAATAATAATAATAATAATAATAATAATAATAATAATAATAATAATAATGTTGGTTTTACGTCCCACTAACCACGTTTACAGCTTTAGGAGACACCACTATGTCAGAATTTTAACCCGTAGGTTTTCTTTTACGTGTTGGTAAATCTATCGACACGAGGCTGGCGTATTTCAGCATCTTCAGATACCACCGGACTGAGCTTGGATAGAACCCGCCAACCTGGGCTCAGGAAGCAAACGACCTACTTTCTGGGCCACTCAGAAATGTCCCGCTTCAACTGCTGTATGATGGTGGTACATGGAAAATCTAGAGAATCATACACCACAGTTTATGAATTCGTGTTTTCTCTATTTACGCTAGATATTTTATACACTTCCTACTTAACCTAATGCATTTGATAAACCTGTTGAACTCAACGTAATAATAACAGGTAATTTAACACAACGGCTGAGGAAGTCATGCCGCTGACCATGTGGTTCTCCAATATCTGCAGGACATTTTACTGGGCGTCAGTCGGGTTAGAAGGCCAAGGTATTCAATGGACTGCATGTGCCAAGGACTAGATTTTATTGAATTTAACATTTTCACCTCCGTTCCAAAGGATTGTGTAAGCCCTTAGTGCATTTACGGAGGCTTACAGACTGAACAGTGGAAAGCAATATCAGTCTATAATGATGATAAATGTGAAAAATGCATGCATTTTGGACAAACCAACTGTTTCTAGTTTCTCTGTTTATCGAAACATGTAGCAGAATGAATATCATAAGAAAGATCTACAGTATTCAAGGAACATGTAGAAGAATGGTCCGTTCACTCGCTGAGTGAGTACATTCGTAGATGACATTTTCGATCCAGTACTGGAGCGTGAAGAAATGTCTGAACAGCTTAAACTCTCAGTCGTCCCACGAGTTCTGGTACGTTGCGAAAGAAATGGCTTGATGGTTAGTCATGCGTATACTGGTTTCCTGGTCTACTTATTAAAAATCTGTCTGGCTGATATAAGCTTCGTTTCTTCTTTTTGAAAATAATGTAAAAGACATCTATGCTATGTGTAGGGTTTTGTTCTAAATAAATAATACATTTCATTTGAAGAGAGGAATTCCTACTACAGAGTGATGTGGTCATAAAGAGACGAAGAACTTAATGGTAAATTCGATACAGTTATACTCAACTTTCTGAAATGTGTTTGAATCATATTCCCATCTGCTTGGGTTTAAAATATCTTTTTAAAATTTCAGTTCTTCATTACAGGAAATTTTGATTCAATTCGTATGTATAGTCAATTTTCCAGTAAATCTTCTATCATGTTACACACGATCGTTATCTAACTAAACTTCCTTCCCTCCTACCTTTTTATCACTATTTTAGATACAATAACCGAAGTAGTGAGTAAAAGTTCACCGAATAAGAAATCGTACGGACTCTCAGTGAACAGGTAACTCCAACTCATGAACAAGTTAGTTGAGTAATCATTCCGCAGAAAGTTTCTCGGCTATCCTCGACGTTGAAATCTCTGTCTCTTAGATCGCTAATGAGGTCTCGCCTTGTTGAGCATTGCGCCGTAAACCTTTGTTATAACGTAATCCGAATGTAGAAACACGGATACTGGAAGTAAAAAACAAATAATTAGTCAGTTGTGCTCTTCTCGTTGTTGTTAACATCCTCAGATTTACTGCAAACTTCTTGATTGGAATACAGAGGAAAGCACTGTGATAATGTCTATCAGAATTACACTACATATCTCTTTCGTACAATCTGTCAGATAAAACTTTAGGAAGCTAGAATATTAACTGTGATATAATTGAAATTGAAGTAAATAAAAACTCTCTTCAAATCCAAGCATGCTTAAGTGTGTTCCTGATAAGTTCAGACTAAAAAATTTCAAGGTTACCCAATTGTCTCTCGTGTTTGTGATCACAGACATGATACAACCACAGCCTGAACAAAGGAACTTTATTAAAATGTAAATATGTGTTATACTGTAGAGAATGTAATTAATATTTCTTCTGAGAATTTCCGTTAGATGTCTAATATGACGTAAGAACAGGGACACATGATATATTCATAAAGGAAGGCATTTATTGTTACGATAAAGAGAAATTTGATAAGACGAGACAATTTCATTGCGAAAATTACTATAGTGAACATGTTAATTTTCAGGAATAATTATGTGTAAATAAACGGAAGCAGATCTTATCGCTCTAAATATTTGATTTTTCAGTTCAATAATGTTTGTTTTGGTGACACAATACTCTTTGTTTAAATTAGATTAAGCCATTCACTATTTATTGATGTCATGTGCATTTTGGATTCATAATGTAATACTTTTAGGTTCATGTGGTATTCGCTCTTTTTCTTCTTTTCTTCTTCCCTACTCTCATAGTATTTCAATTTCATTTATTTATATCTTCAGTTTTCAATGGTTTGGAGCTCTTGCTATTCTTTCATCCGTAATTCAGGTTTAAACACGTATAAACATTTTGATGGATTTTACAAATTCCCGCCTTGATTTTGACATAGTCTTTAAACGTTTCCAATAAAGTAAAGACAGATTTTCTACCATATTTAGCGAGTAATTGTGTGTCCAAAGGTATACTTGTCAGTGTATTACACTTTAATCTTTATAGGTTCGAATTTAATCATTAACTTATATCCACCTCTAAACATTTGAAACTATAATACATTACGTTACGATCAAATGAAAATATACATAATATTACATATGAGCCATGAATTTATAGCCGTTTATACGGTCCAGAACAACACAGCAAAGTACGATAAAGTTCTCGTTATTCAAATTCCACGTGGATAGAACACACAACCACACTTTTCTTTAAAAGAAATAGAAAGTTATTTACACGTTCTATTCCTATTATATTTGTGTCCCCACCTTCTCTCCTTGACCACACACCATCGATTAATTCTTCAATTTTGTAATGTATTTGTTGAAGGATTTTGTCTTGAATTTACATTCACTCCCTAGGAACACTTACATATTTTTTTTAAATGGAATAAGCCTATACATTTTGAACAGTCCACAACAGGATAGCTTAAATATGATTTTGATACGGTAGTTCTTCGGAAAAATGATCGAAATTTCTTCCATGATACGTTAAAACTACCGCATGATTTAGCTGCGTGGTATCAGTGTTGAAGATGTATGTTTTAATTCAGGGGATAGTGTTTTCGAACCCCTCTGCCAGAAGACCTGATGGTGGTTTTCGATTATTTTCCATTTCAGTTCAGCCAAATGCCGGGCTTGTACCTTAATTGAAGCCGCTGCTACCTTTTCAGTCTTTGCCATAGCCCTTTATTTTTTCGCCGTTGCCAAACACCTGTGTGAGTTAGAGTGACGTTTAGCAAACAGCGAAACCAAGATGATACTCACTCTAAAATTTCTATAGTTTCAATACTTATTAGAACGTCAGAATCACTGAGCTGTATAATTAGTTTTCAATTAATAATACTATTACCATAAGTATGAAGTGATAACATTTCCCGATAAAGGTAAAACAGAAACAATCACCGATTCGTTATACGTATTTCCGGGCATTATGCTGGTTTGCTTGACTTTCTATCTCCAAAATCATTCGCGTTATGGATGATCGGTGCTCCGCCTTCGAATAAAATGAGGCAAGCAGGTCGCTGTTATATTGTTCTTAAGCTTTCATTGGGCTTTCTCAAGAAAGTCGTGCATTCTCTGTGTTAGAGTTATGATCGACATTTTTGTAGCTCATAAGATGATTGCGGTATTAAAAGAAAAAGGCACAGCTTTTTTGATAATTATTTTTTGTACCAGTTGCAACTAATTTGTTCCTGTTGGAGACTTCCATTGTGGTTACGTGGTTAATGGTCTACAACTATCTTGAATAATGTAGGGTAATGACCTCGTACCTAATTGCTACATTCTTTTGTATTTTTAACAACACATGGATTTTATAAGCAGAACGCAACTAAGAATTAAGAATAATTTAATCACTTTACATAGTTATTGCGTTTTTAATGACGCAATAATACCTAAACCTTCTGGCAATTACATTTTTAAAGAAGCATAGTAAACTAATAGTAATAGTATGATCTCGACTATCGTTGTTGCAGACGTTAACATTTAACGTCATCTACAGTGCCTCCGAGTCAATTTAGACGTCCGGTTTAACTTAAATAGATGCGAGAGAAACCAGAACTCAGCAAAGCGATCTGTATCTGAGTTTTAAATAATTTTGTCAGGGAAGTACGAAATATGTCACCAGAGATCTTTCATATGTCGACTTCTTCCACACTTAAACATTCTAGTCTCTTTTGAGTTTGAGCCCAAGGTCATGGGATTCGGAGAATGACACTCTACCACTGGTCCACAGAGAGATTAATGAATACAGATGAAACATAAGAAAGAATTATCGAGGTCGGCAAAGGACAATGTTCACATGATGTCTGCACAGTATTAAATGGTAATGGAAAGCCTTGATCAAAGGAGAACAATGGAAATTGTACCTTTGGGTGGTGTGAAACGCATCTGGCTCTGAATAGGACGATGATCTATAGAACGTTTCTTGCGTCTTGTTTAACGTCGCACTATCACATCGAAGGTTTTCGACGACGGAAGGATGAAAAAGGGCTGGGATTGGAAAGGTAGTGGCCGTGGCCTTAATTAAGGTGTGAAAATGGGAAACCCCGGAAAACAACTTCAGGGTTGCCGACGGTGGGATTCGAACCCACTATCTCCCGAATGCAAGCTCACAGCTCTGCGACCATAACCGCATGGTCATCTCGCTCGGGGAAAATAAGAGTAGGTATGCTACATTTCACAAAGTGGCCATCGTCCCAAAATGTTCATCGGAGAATGAACCTGCATCATGAGCAGTGAGTGAAGAACGAGTCACTGTTCTCATCACAAAATTTCACTTCATATAAACCACAAGAAAACCAAAAATGCCTTCTCTTAAATAACACATTCTAAATCAGCATACTATACTTACCGAACTCGATAGCTGCAGTCGCTTAAGTGCGGCCAGTATCCAGTAATCGGGAGATAGTGGATTCGAGCCCCACTGTCGGCAGCCCTGAAGATGGTTTTCCGTGGTTTCCCATTTTCACACCAGGCAAATGCCGAGGCTGTAGCTTAATTAAGACCACGGCCGCTTCCTTCCACGTCCTAGGCATTTCCTATCCCATCGTCGCCATAAGACCTATCTGTATCGGTGCGACGTAAGGCAAATAGCAAAAAGCATACTATACTACAAATGTGATCGTCCTGAATGGAAGAGTGTGGGAGAAATACCGGAAAACTTACTCTTCACTTCACTCTGCAAAATAGAGTAATCATATCTTTTCCCTTTGTTAATACAATGTTAATTTTAATTTTAATTCCACCGGGCGAGTTGGCCGTGCGCGTAGAGGCGCGCGGCTGTGAGCTTGCATCCTGGGGATAGTAGGTTCGAATCCCACTATCGGCAGCTCTGAAGATGGTTTTCCGTGGTTTTCCATTTTCACACCAGGCAAATGCTGGAGCTGTACCTTAATTAAGGCCACGGCCGCTTCCTTCCAACTCCTAGTCATTTCCTATCCCATCGTCGCCATAAGACCTATCTGTGTCGGTGCGACGTAAAGCCCCTAGCAAAAAAATTTTAATACATAAGAGAATTATTTCTAATAATAATGTTATTAGTTTTTAGTCCCACTAACTACTTTTACGGTGTTCGGAGACGCCGAGGTGCCGGAATATTGTCCCTCGGGAGTTCTTTTACGTGGCAGTAAATCTACCGACACAAGTCTGACTTATTTGAGTATCTTTAAACACCACCGGACAGAGCCGGGATCAAACCCTCCAACTTAAGCTCATAAGACCAGTGCTATACTGACTGAGCTACTCAGCCCGACGAATTATTTGGAGAATTATTTTTGTATGAATTGGGTTTCCAAAGGGCAGATTGCATTTTTGAGCACACGATCATTATACGGTGCGTTAAATCACTTTCCAAGATAGGATTTGAAGCTTTAGGACCTTCGACCGATAACAGTGTGTTTTTGCTTGCATGGTCATTTCAGGAGTGCTAGAATAGTAAACCATATTTCTAGTCTTCAGGCAGATAAAACAATCTTAAGGTGAGTTCTTTTCCTTGCTGTACGTCGCACCGACAGTCTTATGGCACGATGAGAGTGAGCGTGGCTTTGATTAAGTTTACAGCCCCAGCCAGCATTTGCCTGAGTTGAAAATGGGAAACCATGGAAAACTTCAGGGCTGTCGACAGTGAAGTTAGAGCCTACTATCTCCCGAATACCAGCCAGTAGCTACGTGACTCGAACCACACAGCCACTTGCACTGCATTATGCTCTCATGAATTCACTTACCTGCAGAATTTCAATGGTTATCAGAGTCTTCTCAAACACATGTGTGCCCCGACGTGGTACGGGCCACGCAGCTGTAAGATTTCATTTTAAGATTGTGAGTTCCATCCCCATAATCGGCAGACTTGAAGATGGTGTTCCATGGTTTCGCGATTTCATAGCAGAGTGATGCTTAGGTTGTACCTCAATGAAGGTCACGCCCTCTTCCTTCCCAGTCCTGGCCCTTTTCCATCGTGGCCGAGCTGGGCTGAGTGGCTCAGACTGTTCTGACCCCAACCTGACAGGTTAAATCCTGGCTTAGTCCGCTGGTACTTGAAGGTGCCCCAATATATCGTGTGGTAGATTTACTGGCACGTAAAATAATTCTTCTTCTTAATCTGCTTACCCTCCAGGGTTGTCTTTTCACTCGGACTCAGCGAGAGATCCCACCCCTACCGCCTCAAGGGCAGTGTCCTGGAGCGTGAGACTCTGGGTCTAGGATACAACGGGGAGGATGACCAGTACCTCGCCCAGGTGGCCTCACCTGCTATGTTGAACAGGGGCCTTGCGGGAGGACGGGAAGATTGGAAGCGATAGGCAAGGAAGAGGGAAGGAAGCGGCCGTGGCCTTAAGTTAGGTACCATCCCGGCATTTGCTTGGAGGAGAAGTGGAAAACCACGGAAAACCACTTCCAGGATGGCTGAGGTGGGAATCGAACCCACCTCTACTCAGTTGACCTCCCGAGGCTGAGTGGACCCCGTTCCAGCCCTTGTACCACTTTTCAAATTTCGTGGAAGAGCCGGGAATTGAACCGGGGGTGGCAGCTAATCACACTAACCACTACACCACAGAGGCGGACACGTAAAAGAATTCTACGGGACTACATTTCAGCACCTCGGTGTCTTCGGAAACCGTAAAAGTAGTTAGTAGGACGTAAAGCCAGTAACATTATTATTATTCATCGTCGCCGAAAATTTACTTCAGTTAGCTTGACGTGGCTGGGTGTGGTGGTCTTGCTTTGAAAGGCCAAGGAGGATAAAAGTAATAGATTAATAAAAGTATCCTAAAGTCCTAATAGGAAACAACAACATCGGTAACGAGCCTATCACACAGGGTTAGCTTGGCTGCATCCTACCTGAAGCCTCCGGGTTCGAGTCTATACTAGTCCAAGGTTTTTAAATCTTGCATTGATGTGTTGGAATAGGGTTCAGTTATCTTCGTGAGACCAACAGAGGAGGTGTCTGATATGTGAGGCAGTAGATCCAGTCATGAAAGCCAAGCAATAAGACTGAGTATATTGTTACGCTATCCACTTTATTATCCACTGGCCTAGCGGCTGGGTGTAGTCGTCTTGTTTTGAAAGGCCGTGGCATTTAACGGATTGTATGTGCCATCGGTTTTCTGGCACGGTAAATAACTCGCGGGACAAAATGCCAGCACCTCGGCATCTCCGAAATCCATAGAAGCAGTTAGTAAAACGTAAAACAAATAAAATTGTTATTAAAATATGTAATTTCGACAGGGCTGTGTGTTCTTCAACAGTATTGTTTAAAACTGTTTAATGGTTACGCTTACTTTCTTGCGGTCAGTGAAATCATAAAGCTCTTCTTCATTACAGCATGACACTTTAATTTAAAGGAACAGGATCTCTGGTAAATAAGTCAGCTTGAATTTAAACCACCATTTCCTCTTGAGACCTCAAGCCATATCTGTTTCTGATATTAGAATATGGAGCAACTTTTTCTCGGCAACAGACGTTGAGCAAATTCTGTAAGTGATAACATCTTGAAGGCAGCGAATTGAGACCGTGTGGTTGATAGCCTTGGAAAGACATGACTGGACACGTACAGTTCCTATTATTTCAAATGCAGGTCACCGCCATTCATGACAAGCCGAACAGCAAACCCAGACTTTGTTCTGTTTGTTTTATAAACACCGAATAGAATGCAAGATCATGAATTATTACATTCGTGTATAGATCGGAATTTCGATACTGAAAACTGTTCAATTAATACTATTACAAAATAGAAACATTTTTACTTCCAATAGAGTCACCTCACACTAGGCAAATGCTGGGGCTGTACCTTAATTGAGGCGACGGCCGTTTTTCCCACTCCTAGGCCTTTCCTATCCTATCGTCACCATAAGACTTATCTGTGTCGGTGCGACGTAGAGCAAAATAATAATAACAAAGAAGTAGTCACCAGTGTGGGGTGATACTCCTCGCAAACAACTTGTAAGTCAAAGCTTGTCATCGCCAACTCCTGTTGATTGCTTAATGATGATGACTTTTTTACGGGTCATTGTCACTGGGGTTAAAATTAGAGGGGAGTCAAGTGGATGATAGAGCACTTTTAAGCTCCATCGATTGAGCAACTCACTTCCACAATGTAGACTCGAGAGTTCATACGTTAAATGATACGCGAGTATTACACTAAATTCTTGGAACAGTGTCTGCAGCTAGCTTTGAGGAAAGAACCGACCGTATTTTCTTCACAAACCTACCAATCATTTTACATGACAATGATGGAGCGCTGGTCACTTTAGCTTAGGTTAAGTGCGAGTAGTTCGCTGGATGGAGCTGGAAAATGTTCGGCCAAGCAACTGCTAGAGCTGTACCATCATCAATGTCACGGTCGCTTCCTTCACACACCGGGCGATTTGGCCATGCGGGTAAGGACATGCAGCTGTTAGCTTGCATCCGGGAGATAGTGGGTTCGAACCCCACTGTCGGTAGCCCTGAAGATGGTTTTCCGTGGTTTCCCATTTTCACACCAGGCAAATATATAATATAATAATATTTATTATTATTATTATTATTATTATTATTATCTCCAGAAGTAAGTGTCCTTACTAAATGTTTCGAATTCCTGACCGAGAATTGAAGCAACGTCTTTGAATCGATCGTGCCTTTACTTCTCGATGAAGCAGCGCCCATCCAGCAATATTGGTTCTAATAAGTACAGCCCGACGGCTTGTTAGATCCTCAACACTTCCACCATTAGATATCACTGACTAAGGGTATAATAAAATACTTATTATTCACGTTGCTTTCCTCACTGAACCAGACAATAAATCATAAAAGTTTGTGTGGCCATTGCTAGCCTCCGGCAACACGGACCTTCCGTGAGGATGTGTAGCGTCTGATGTAATTTGGAAATTGCGTGTTCGTATTGCGTATAAGTGTGAGTTACAGGAATGTTGGATACAGCAAAAACACCCACTTCAACTGTCTTTAATTAAAAGGCCTCAACCTGACAGGAAATCGAACCCGATGTTGCGAAGATCGAAGACCAAGCCGCTGACCACTGAACCATGAGGCCGGTCACCGTGCCAGATAAAGCCGTTATATACATGACAGGTCAGCAGCCGGCCCTACACTGTAAGTCATACGCCCACATCAGAGGCTGGCTGCATACCCTACTCTCTTTCAACTGAGCGAGTTGGCCGTGCGGTTAGGGGCGCGGAGCTGTGAGCTTGCATTCGGGAGACGGGTGTTCAAACACCACTGTCGGCAACCCTGAAGATGGTTGTCCGTTGTTTCCCATTTTCACACCAGGCAGATGCTGGGGCTGTACCTTAATTAAGGCCACGGCCGCTTCCTTCCCATTCCTATCCCTTTCCTGTCCCATCGTCGCCATAAGACCTATCTGTGTCGGTGCGACGTAAAGGAACTAGCAAAAAAAAAGGATAAGTTCATTCGTCAGAAATCACCATCAAAGGAACACTGACAGTAGCTAGAGGAACCACTCCTCGTCTGCCTTGGAAATGAACAGTCCTTTCATCAGATCGCCTTAATGGTCTTAAAAGTCTCAATTTCTATTTTGTAGAACCATCTCTACGGACATAGCCAAAGTTAAGGAACCCTCCATATTTCTATTGGTCTAACGTCCATTAACACATCGAAAGGTTAGAATCGGGAAAATAGTTGCTGTGGCCTTAATTAATGTACAGCCTCGTGTGGAAATGAGAAACCAAGGTAAACCATCTTTAGGGCTACCAACGGTGTGATTAGAACCTACCATCTCCCGAATGCAAGCTCACTCCTACGCGACCCTAAATGCACGACCAACTCGCTCAGGAACCCTCTCAAATGGAAATAAAAATATTTAAATGAAACGAATATTTGGTATACTTTGTCTTGTGGCAGTCCTTCATTTTCGGGAGTTGTTCTAAATAAATAAATTAACCGCCTTCATAGCAGAGTTATCAGAACTAAATGACGTAGGCCGAGCAGTAAATTCCAATGAGGCTTAGCAACGAAAATAACTTATGTACAACAGCAATTTTAGTTGACTGTTGAGAGAACTATTGCTCATTTTCCTCAAGTACTTCGAAAGTCTAGACTGTTACACGCTTGCTTTCAGATATGGGTTACGCAAATGTCTTCTGTCAAAGGTGAAGGTTAGAAGAGAAATCCCGTTACCGCGAGTTGTACACTGTACCAGCAGGAAGGAACTCTGTTTGTTTAATCTCGTTTCTTTGGGTATGTAAACTTTCTCCCAGGGACAATGTCGTTCCATCTGTCGTTATAATTTGTTTGGTGAACTTAGCAGTATGCCAGACTTGAAGATAATATTCATAATGTACGGAATGACAATTTCCAATTCAAAGTTGTTTATAGTAGATATTATTATAATTATCAAACATGTATCGTTTAAACCAGTAAATCAGAGCACATGAGTACTCTTCAGGGCCAATGACTGTGATCTGTGATTCACTTCCTTAGTGAATGTTTTCAATACTGCTGTCCTCAGGTATTACCTCATCCACTCCCACCCACCAAATAAAAGCCCCGATAGTGCAACATCATATTACGGTCAAGTTGACTGATGTCCAGTGAGATGCATTTCAGATACTGAAGTAGAACATGGTCAGCGAGACGACATCATCTGCAGTGTCTTTCTTTCTTTCTTAATCTGCTTACCCTCCAGGGATGGCTTTTCACTCGGACTCAGCGAGGGATTCCACCTCTACCGCCTCAAGAGTAATGTCCTGGAGCGTGATACATTGGGTCGGGGGATACAACTGTGGAGGATGACCAGTACCTTGTCCAGGCGGCCTCACCTGCTATGCTGAACAGGGGCCTTGCGGGGAGGATGGAATGATTGGAAGGGATAGACAAGGAAGAGGGAAGGAAGCGGCCGTGGCCTTAAGTTAGGTACCATCCCGGCATTTGCCTGGAGTAGGAGAGAGAAATCACGGAAAACCACTTCCAGGATGGCTGAGGTGGGAATCGAACTCACCTCTACTCAGTCGACCACCCGAAGCTGACTGGACCCCGTTCCAGCCCTCGTACCACTTTTCAAATTTCGTGGCAGAGCCGGGAATCCAACCCGGGCCTCCGAGGATGACAGCTAATCACACTAACTACTGCATCACAGAGGCGGACCTCTGCAGTGTCGCTCACCTATTTTGGACCAATAGAGTTTAGGGTGGTGAGTTTTGATGTCTGGAAATAAAAAAAAAATAGCATTTTGAGTTCTACACTTAGAATTTTTTTAAACATTTATAAGATAGTGGGTTTAGCCACCAACGTCACAAGCTGTAAAGGTGATTTTCCGTGACTTCCCATTTCAACACCTGGGAAATTCGTGGTTTTCCTCTATTAAGACCATGGCTACTACCTTTCCTATTATAATATGTCAACGTCCCAGCGTAAACCTGTACTTGTTTTCTCTTGATAATGAAACTGAATGAATGAAAACCTACAGTCTGTTTTCCAGTCATTGACCGGGTCAGGGATGTAATGGATGAAGCAGATATAGGCTATTCGTACGATGGGGTCGCCACTCCCAAAGTGATTTTATTGATGACTGATAGATGCTATGAAATGAGAATAGAGAGTGTTGCTGGATTGAAAGATGACAGGGAAAATCGGAGTACCCGGAGAAAAACCTGTCCCGCCTCCACTTTGTCCAGCAGAAATATCACATGGATTGACCGGGATCACTTGGTAATATTAATGTGGAATTAAAATCGTATTATATAGAGCTAATAATACATTTAAAATACATTAAGTATAATAAAAGTAAATATTCATTGTAAATTTATAACGGCTAAAATATAACGTGGAAAAAAATTGTATTTATGGAAAATTGTAAAATATACTACATTAAATGAATTTGCCATGTTCATGAAACAGTGACACTGTTGACAGTAATCATAGAACATACCTGAACATTTTGTTCTGTCATTCGTATTCTGATTACTGGAATATATTTCAGCGTCTAAAATCTTGGTAGGATTCAAAATACGATGCAGAGCTGCTTGAACACAACCTGGGAATTAGAGCCCAACAGCCAATAGTATTTGCAGGCAGTCCGAAAATGCACGAAATGCCTTAAGTTTCCATGGAAGAAAAAGAAAAAAAATAATTTTTTGTCGACTTTTGCAATACCTTTGGACTGAATAGAAATTTTATCTCTAACATCGCCATTACTACGTACTCTCAAAAAGTCCATCATGATTTTCAGATAAATGTTTGACCTGCCTCACTCTTTTGCCTACTTTTAACCTCATATTATCGCGTGTATCTCTCTATACCCATTATTGCTTTTAAGATACTCTTTATCCCTGCGCAACCTGCAGCTGTTGCAGGAAGATTATATAATAAATAATTGATTGATGAAATTGCAAATTCAATACACATTGAGGTATTCACAACATACATCAGTCACACCAGGCAAATGCTGGGGGCTGTACCTTTATTAAGTCCACGGTCGCTTCCTCTATAATACTAATCCTTTACTATCCCATCATCGCCTGAAGACCTGCCTGTATCGGTACAACGTCAAATAAATAGCAACAAAAATAGAAAAGAAATAATAATTATGGACTTACTGCCGAGCTAAGGGGCTCACGCGCTGACCTGAGACCAATTTGAAATTCGCTAAGTCCGGTAGTATTAAAAGTGAACGAGTACGCCAGCCTCATTCCGACTGATCTACCGGCACGCATACTTCTTAGAAAATATTTCTAATGCCCTGACGTCTATGAAAAAGTCGATGTGGGGCGTCAAAGCAGTAATAGTGGTAGTATATACGGATTTACTGAAGAACTGCTATTCCACCCTTGCATGCTCATACTTGCATATACATCTTAACCAACTTATTAAACATGCATGTTCCCTCCTATACTTACGATTTCGTTGTTGGAAATTTTGGAAAGTAAAATACCAGGGAAACGTCCATGTAGAAGACCAAGAAAGATATTCATGATTGCATTTCTTGTGAACTCGATGCAGGAGTTATGCAGACGTAAAACGTACTACACAGGATCGACGCAGTTAGAGAAGACTCATTGCAGTGGCAAACCAGTCATTAGACTGCATTACTCAAAGAAGACGACTTACGATTTCAACAGTTATTTTTAAGTTTAAACAAAACTTAAACTAGTAATCTATTATTTTTTCTTCTACAATGCACAGAGTATCTCTTTCACTTTTGTTGAAGAAAACTCGAGGTCTGAGATACTCAACATCCCCGAATGGCATTTAGAAATTCATTGGATAAAATTCTGAACTTGTTCAAGATCATAACCCAAGAGCACTTAGATATGAAATATTGGAACTAGCTAGAGCATCTTCATATGACACTGAGCGAAGTAGCTTTCATTTCAGAAAGTCGGTGCTTTAGTTTGAGTCTAGTATGAGTTTCTTGTTCACAGATGAACGAATGTGAGAATCCAAATACGCCATGCCACATATTCACGCAAATTGCTACATATGTTCTACTAAAAGTCTCGAGTGGTTCTGCTTTGATTTCTCTTCACGATATTTACTTTCTCTGCTGTGTAACAATAGGCAACCAACGCCGATAGAAGCATCCTCATGTTGTAAGATCTGTCTCATTCATATGCTAATTGAAGAGGATATGAACGTTGTTGTTCTCAATTAAAAGCTCCTTAAAGGAGACCCCAGATTTCCCTGTTTTAGAAACTTGATCTATTGTACTAAATGGCGTGTCCCTGTAAGCAAACCTCATGGCAGATCTAATTACTGATTCAAAAATTCCTTTTTCTAGGAAAGGATATGCTTCATAGTGGATGATTCATCAAACCTGGGCTTAACTGACTATTATGTACCTGTAAGGATATTACAAAAAAAGGATAGACATACTGTTCATACAAATGAATGTTTGTTTCTTCGTATTCTATAGGCTCAAAAACTATTGCAACGATATCGCTGAAAATTTCGTACTTTGTTCTTATTGCTGCAGAGAGGGTTATGGAAGTGGTTTAACATGTTAAGTCCTCACAATTCCCTAGATATAGGCCCTTTGGCAGATCACAATAATATATTATAGGCAAAATATCGAATACATCGTACAAGGACGAGACAGAGCTCATTTGAAGCCTCGCGAAGCGAGGAACAAACTTTGGTATGTCCCCATGAGACCCTAAAACCTCATTTTAAGGCCCTAAAACTAACCGTTTTCGAGATATTGGCACCTCAGTACCCCGGCTCTAGGAATCGACTGAAGAAGTGACCCGCTGTAACCATGACAACATTAAATCAAGGATTCTAGATTAACGAAAAAGACCAATATTAGTATCGATCCATAGTTTTAAGGTCGCTGAGATGAACTGTGACAAAATTATAGATGTAATAATAATCTAAATTTTTATATGTAAAATAACATGTACTGATTAACTGATTAACTGACTGACTGACTGACTGAGTGACTGAGTAACTGACTGACTGACTGACTGACTGACTGACTGACTGACTGACTGACTGATAATCGCCGAGCCAAAACTAAAAAACTGAAGATGTTACAGACATGAAAATTGGTAATTGGAATCTCCTTTAAAAATAAGGAAATACGCATTTTTTTTGTTTTACGAAAATTCAATTAATTACAGTATAATTATCTCAGAAACGTAAATTGATACAGACGTGAAAATTGGTACTTGGAATCTCCTGTTAAAGTATTTTCGGGAAATCCACTTGAGGGGAACTGAACAAGGGGGTGAATTTTTAAAATGAGAATATCTTCAGAACATCTCATAAACTTAACATGTTACATACGTGAAAATTGGCACTTTTAATCTTTTGAAAATAAAGAAACATGTAGCTTTAAAAACAAACACTTAGGGGGGGGGGGTGACTGAAAAGAAATTATTTTTATTAGGATAGTGATATCTCAAAAACTGAAGATGTTACACAGGCGAAAATTGGCATTTGGAGACTCCTTTAAAAATAAAGACACACACTTCTTTGTTTTCAGAAAATCCACTTAACGGGGGTGAAGGAATGAAAAATTAGTTGAATTCTTCGTATGAGGATACTTATATCTCAAAAACTAAAGGTGTTACAGACTTGTAAATTGTCATTTGGAATCTCCTTTCAAAATGAAGAAACACGTATTATTTCATTTTCGGAAAATACACTTAAGGGGGTGGGGGTGAAAGAATTGAAAAATTAGTTGAATTATTTTATGAGGATACTCATATCGAAAAAAGCTAAGTATGTTGCAGACGTGAAAATTGGTATTGCGAATATCCTTTAAAAATAAAAAACTCGTATTTATTTGTTTTCGGAAAATCGACGTAAGAGGGGGAGGGGGAGGGTGAAAATAAGTACGCGTAAAGGAGTTGAATTCTGTTTATGAGGATACTTATATGTCAGAAACTAAAGATGTTACAGACGTGGAAGCTGGCATTTAAAAACTGTCTCCTTTAAAAATAAACACCTATTTATTGTTTTCGGATAATCCACTTAAGAGAAAGAGGGGTAGGAAGAAGTGAAGAAGAAGAATTTCTTTTATGAGGATACTTATATCTCAAAAACTGAAGATGTTACAGACGTGAAAACTGTTTTTGGCACCTCCTTCAAAAATAAAGAAAAAAGTATGGTTTTTCGGAAAATCCACTTAAGGGGTGAAAAGAATTGAAAAAGTGGGTGAATTTTTAAAATGAGTACCGGTATATCCACAGTATATGTCAAAATCGTAACATGTTACAGACGTGAAAATTGGTTTATGGAATGTTCTTTTAAAATAACGGAACATGCATTTTTGTTTAATTTTCGGAAATCCACTTAGGTGGGGTGAGGATGGGGGAATAACAGATAAAGAGGTTGAATTATTTTTGGGGATACTTATATCTCAAAAACTGAAGATGTTACAGGCGTAGAAATATATTAGAGGGAATCTCTTTTGAAAATAAAGAAACATGTTTTTTTGTTTGTTTGTTTTTGACTTGAGGGAAGACTGTTTCTCACATGTACAGTTCTATGTCGCAAGGTCATCTTAGCCCCAAATGGCAAAATCCAAACGTGATTTACAAAGAGTTTCTGGAGTAAATGAAATTCAATTTTTCAGACAATGTCTTAGTATTGTACAGAGGAACGATTACTTTCAACAAATTACGAAATACACGCGAGCGAAGTCGCAGGTAACTGCTAGTATATTATAAGGTTTGTAACGAGATTCTTATAAATCATCTGAACCCGTACGACATTCTTTTCATTTCCTATCGCAAATCAAATGACACCAATTCGTAATAAATTCCATAGGTCAGTTCTAGTTATTGTTTATATATTAACGACACCAGGGATATCTTGATCAAATTTTCAACATCAGATGCTGATGAATTTGAGATCTTCGGGTAACTACGAAGTCTTCTATCTTATCTTAATCTGTTTACCCTCCAGGGTTGGCTTTTCTCTCGGACTCAGCGAGGGATCCCACCTCTACCGCCTCAAGGGCAGTGTCCTGGAGCTTCAGACTTTGGGTCGGGGGATACAACTGGGGAGAATGACCAGCACCTCGCCCAGGTGGCCTCACCTGCTATGCTGAACAGGGGCCTTGTGGAGGGATGGGAAGATTGGAAGGGATAGACAAGGAAGAGGGAAGGAACCGGCCGTGGCCTTAAGTGAGGTACCATCCCGGCATTTGCCTGGAGGAGAAGTGGGAAACCACGGAAAACTACTTCCAGGATGGCTAAGGTGGGAATCAAACCCACCTCTACTCAGTTGATCTCCCGAGGCTGAGTGGACCCCGTTCCAGCCCTCGTACCACTTTTCAAATTTCGTGGCAGAGCCGGGAATTGAACCCGGACCTCCGGGGGTGGCAGCTAATCACGCTAACCACTACACCACAGAGGCGGTAACTACGAACTACGGGGTAATAATAATAATAATAATAATAATAATAATAATAATAATAATAATAATAATAATAATAATCGTGCATTCCCTTCCGTTTTCCCTGGAATCACTGGAGGCACTCTAACACAGATTAAATTTTGGCTGAGGTCTTAACGCCAGATTTACATGAAGCCACGTGATATTTCAGGTGTATTTTCCTGCCTTCGATCGACTGGTTTTGGAGTCTCGACGATGGATGTTGAAATCAAGCAGGCAAACCACTATGATATATACACCCTGCCCTCGTACATTACATATAATCGGAATCTTGATGATATTACAGTTACAAACGAATTTAAGGCTAATCAATAGGGTAAGATAGTTTTTATCCAAGGTCTATTTCAATATGTGTACTTCTGTACCTTCCATGCATTCCTAGATAATACTTTAGAATATCAAATATCTTGTCTAATTTTATTGCAAATGTTTACGTTATGCAGAACATGGAGGCTAAGAACTACGCTTAATTTCTCTTGAACTTTCTCACGAAAGGAAGACTGACAGTTCTGATTTCTTCCTCTCAGATTCTAACATCATTGTCATTGTAATTTTCTGCCTAATAATAATAATAATAATAATAATAATAATAATAATAATAATAATAATAATAATAATAATAATAATAATAATAATAATCGTACTATTTCTGAATGGTAGGTGAGCCAGAAAAATTGAATCATGTTCTTTCTTTCTAACGGTACGTAGACCAATACACATTCCGTAGGTGAAGATTACCATACGGTTTTTGAGTGGCGGTGATTTGGCTATGCAACCGGGCTGACAGCAGAGCTCGGAGGGGTGGCCTAGATGGGTAAGCTCCAGAGAGAGCTTTTCTCGCAATTTATGTTCATCCCTTTCCTGCGAGAAATTCTGAACGAGGGAAAGAGATTATTGGAGGGAAGTTTTTTCTACATTTACATAATGGTCTTTATTCTCTCTCTCGCTCTCTCTCTCTCTCTCTCTCTCTCTCTCTCTCTCTCTCTCTCTCTCTCTCTTGCCGCCGTACATTTACTATTATCAGAAACGTAGGAATAGACGCAATGAGTCAATAGATAGGAATAGATTTAATTCTCTCTCAGTTTTAGATTAATCTTGTCCGGCTCCTTGACTAAATGGTCAGTGTACTGGCTTTCGGTTCAGAGGGACCCGGGTTCGTTTTCTGGCTGGTTGAGAACTTCAACTGCATATAGTTTACTTCCTCTTGTTGGCGAATTGTATATTCGTTTTAACTGCACATCCCTTTACTTACACACAGCACGTCGCATTATCAACTATCACAGAAACACGCAATAGTCACCACATCCCTCCACAGGAGAAACATCTGCCGTAAAATTGGATCAAGTCCACATTAAGTGCCGGCCCCAATCAATTGTAGAAGAGGCCAGGAAAAAAAAAAGAATTTTAATTAAACTCAAGTTTTAACTGACCGTTGAAGGCAACGGGGTTTAAACATGATTAGGTTAATGAATTTAATGCCTGTTTGTGTTATGTGATCTAAATATTAGTCACTTTCGTAAAAGGAAGATTTAATGTAAGACACTTTATTTTTCCTCCAAAACTGTTACTCAAATAGAGAAATGTGTATTTAAAATGGAAAAAGCATTTACAGTAACTTCTTTAATGTCCTAAACTTAGTTTGTTTCAGGTTCACACAATATTATGTTTCAAATATCAATTTTCCATTAATCTTAAGGTGTAGTGTACGTTTTATTCTAGAATTTGGTCCATGACAAATAATTACGTTGTTTTAAAATTGTAAGAATCAAATAAATATTCTGGCCCAGAGTGTATAAGAATTGTGTGGGTGGGTGTTAGTATCACTAGCACACAATGCACAGAGACAGTTTACCTCTAGTCGGGTGAGTGAGCTGATAAGCATGCGACATCCTTATCGTTGTCAAGGATGTGGATCCAGTTGTGACACTGACCGACATTACATAAGGGTCTTCTACGATTTCTAAATCTTTTTTACAATAATTACATCGATTTCATAGACAGAGAGGGAGAATGACTTCATGAATATAACTACCAGGTCATTGTCCTTAAAGACTTCGGTGAAATTATTGTATGATGGAAGTGATCCATTAGCGTTCGAGGAAATTCAACGTAGTGATTGAGTGGATAAGCGGAGAAAATTGACTAATCAAATCTTACTAGTAAAATGAATCGATCTCAAAAGTCCCTCGAGATTTCAAATTCCTACAATAATCAGCCATAATTCTCCACAAAGCGTCGTATTGAACGAGGTGTGTCTGACACTTGTAACTTATTTTAGGGAAAGGAAATTATGAGTAACATTATTATTATTATTATTATTATTATTATTATTATTATTATTATTATTATTATTATTATTATTATTATTATTTCCAGTAAGGCGAGTTTTGTAATTTGAATATTTATGCTCCTTATATGTGAGAGAATATTTTATATTGATGTATCTAAGATGATTGTCATCTTTCCAGTTCCAAACTTTGAATGTCTTACCAGGAATATACCTTTGACCTCTGGCAGGACATCGAAGTACCAGTAGGCACGTAAAAATGATTATATTGTACTTTCGGTAATTTTTCGATAAAATTCGCTCAATATCTATATTTGAGATTTATATATACATTGAATATTTATAATTAGGGGATAATCAGTTGAACAAATGACCCATTTTTGTTATAATAACAGAAAAGAGCTAAGACTCAAATGTGCACTCGGAGAATGTTTTTCTTCTTCTATTATTTTCTTTTCATTATTAGTAGTATCACTGTAATGTTGTCGAACCATAAAGAACGCTACGTACGTATAACGACATTTCCTCGATGGATAAGACTGGGTATGAACTGGCTTGAGCCGACATGTGAGGCGAATGGAAGAGGCTGGATTACCTAGGAGAATAATGGACTCTGTCATGGAGGGTAAGAGAAGCAGAGTGAGACAGATGACAGGTGATGCTGGTTAGACTATGTGTTATTTAATTCCACATCTCTAATCATTAAATAATTAAGGCTACAGTGCAAGTTGCAAATAGAAAATTGTGGGGGCGCACAGTTAATTCACAGAGGTTTGTACAGCGAACGTTGAGATGGATAACCATCTGCGTAAAGGAGTTTAATAAGTTGGTAACTGAACACTAATTTTCGGAATCGGTTCATTTCGTCGGGTGAAATACTTTAGCATGAATGTAAAGGAGCAATAACATCTTTCAAGCTCGAATTACTTACTACAAGTGAGATTAAACCTCGTAAATATATGTTGATCTCAAACATCCGGATGTTGAGAACATAAGGTGAAGAATATTTGAAGCGTGACTCTGAGAGACCACTCTCATGTGTAGCTGGAAACTCGAGCAGGAAACCATATCCCTTGTGTGCGCTTGGTCATCGGGCTGTGACGGTGTGAAAAACGAGTCGCACCACCCACTCGTATCAAGTTAGAAGATACATTCCTGTTAATTTACATCTTTATATGGCTACGTACACTTTCCTCCGAACCGATCGCAGTTTCCAAAGGTCACTGGCATGGTAGGTCCAGAACGAGTAACTTTATCCGAGGCCTCTCGCTGTTGGTATTTTCCCCTCCATAACTGTAAGTTGGATTCCAAGAGAGCATTCGGCTGATAAGAATGTGAGGAAGAAATATTCGAAGGGTAACTAGTGTGGTGGACATTATGTCGCACGGCTTACATCCGGTGTAATTACATATTAAAGTGATGCGCCTAATAATAATAATAATAATAATAATAATAATAATAATAACAAAGGGTCTCAAGATAGGAAACGCTGATTTTGAACATCAAGGTAATAATCGAAGTCCTTGGGACATTTGGACGGGTTTCATACAAAAGGAGCACAGTGCCATCTCTAACGTTTTATGACCGGGCGAGTTGGCCGTGTGGTTAGGTTCGTGCAGCTGTGAGCTCGCATCCGGGAAATAGTGGGTTCTAACCCCACACTCGGTAACCCTGAAGATGGTTTTCCGTGGTTTCCCATTTTCACACCAGGCAAATGCTGTGGCTGTAATATAATTAAGACCACGGCGGCTTCCTTTCCACTCCTAGGCGTTTCCTATCCCACCGTCGCCATAAGACCTATTTGTGTCGGTGCGACGTAACGCTAATAGCAAGGAAATAACGTTTTAAGATATACCCACGTATGAAACTAGCTCAATTCTTTAATCAAATGAACCAAGCATCATCTAGGCTGAGTTGACTTCTGTGAGAATTTGAACCAACAACCAAACTGCATTGTCGTTTTCTTCTCCTGTTTAAACATAATCAAGTGATCTTTGGCAGTTATAGTTTGTGAAAACACGTTCTTGTTCATGTTAGAAGGAAAGTGACAGATTTCTTCATGATTAGATTCACGCGGATGAGAATGGTTGCCCATTCATCTTTAAATAATAATCACCACCACTCATGAAGGGGATAGAACCAAAATATCCAAATGGTATTTAGTCTATGATGAATGCGTTGTTTAATGATCCGGTTATCTGCCCTAAAAGCAACAACTGTGCACCTTGGAGGTTTACCTTAAAGTAATAGAAGGATATCGCAAAGAAGAGAAGATTTATTTTGTTATAAATGCAGAAAGATGACTCTAAAGTGACTACTGAGATTGAAAATGTTATCCCCAATTGGAACACTGAAGCAAACAGAATCAACGGGCACATGAAATTATACTGGAGAGGAGCAGATCATTTTTCGTTCAGATGAAAACTATTCATTCGGAAGCAGACGCCAGAGAAGTTGATATTAAGGGTAATTAGCGAAGAATGTAATCAGGTAACTTTCATTCGGCTATGTTGATTCCTTTATGGCTTAAAGGAAAGTCTATATACGAGAAAAAAGCTTAAGAATATTGAATCTGTTCGTTATGTTAGATCTCACGATGTCTGGACTTTTTATCACTAACTTCAATACAGTGGAAAGGTTGAAGATGAAATAGATGGGTTTAGAATGTATGCAGACTTCACACTGGATGATAAATGAATGCTAATGTGTACTATTTCAAAAGCTGTATTGGTGTAACTGTTCAAACGAGCACATTTTTATGTAAGTAATTTATATTTAACAAATCATACGTTACCTTCCAGTAAACTTGTTAAACTATACTTGGTTCTTTTTAAATAAGTATAATTTAAATGTATTTAAAAAGAACCAACAGATTTTTCATTCATGAACCTATGAGGAGTGAGGAATAATTCGTGTAATGCATTATGGTATTACAGATCAGTTATCTACCTAAAGTTATATTGCAATATTTTTTCTGAAATAGGTGTTTTATAATTTTTAAAATTGAGAATTAAAAAAAATCATTTGTGATTGAATGGCGTTTGGTATTTTATATAAAAACTATCCCATTCTAGGCCCAAAACTCAGACGTGAACAATTCAGACGCAGAAACAAACAGGAAATAAAAAATAAACAGAAATTCGCATTGACATTAGAAAATGTACATTAAATTTTTACAGAATCATCTAAACAATGATCCTCCAGGCTCACAAAACAATTAGTTGAATTCTAAGAAAATAGTAGGAAAGCCAAAACAGAAATTAATTAATTAATTGGATTGTAAAAAATCGAAGTAAGACGTTAAATTGGCAGAAATGACATAAGGTGGCATCCAAAACAAGTAGACCCTTTAGTTCAAAAGTTCACAAATTGACAAAGAAAATAAAAGGGAGTTTTTACCAAAGAGGGAAATGAAGCACACAGAAGATGATGACAGGAATATGGGCAACTAATAAATAGATAATAATGTAGTCAATACCTGACATATTATCTAGTAATAATCTCAAGACATGTTGTAATTTTGATCTAAAGAGCGTTGCTGTAAGATCTGTCTTAGTGAGTGAGACGTAAACCCAGCATCAAAAAAGTAATATGAAAGAGGGATTTTTAAGCGACTAGTAAATCAAGTAATAGAGGAGTCCCGTATTTAGGGACTCTCAAATGCCAATGATCCGTGTCGGAATGTTAGCGTAACCTGGAGCATATGAAGCGAGCTTCTAATCGTCAGTGTTGTGCAGTGTTGCCTTATTATTATTATTATTATTATTATTATTATTATTATTATTATTATTATTATTATTGCCGGGCTGAGTGGCTCAGACGGTTAAGGCGCTGGCCTTCTGACCCCAACTTGGCAGGTTCGATCCTGGCTCAGTCCGGTGGTATTTGAAGGTGCTCAAATACGTCAGTCTCGTGTCGGTAGATTTACTGGCACGTAAAAGAACTCCTGCGGGACTAAATTCCGGCACCTCGGCGTCTCCGAAAACTGTAAAAGAGTAGTTAGTGGGACGTAAAACAAATAGCATTATTATTATTATTATTATTATTATTATTATTATTATTATTATTATTATTATTATTATTATTATTATTATTATTATTATTATTAGAAACTCTGAGCTTTACTTTACGTTCACCGCCTTCCATAGAGTTCCACAAAGAATCGGTATTGTGGGAAATGCTAGAAATTGAAACAGAAGTTAGTGGTTCGTGACATTGGCGTGAAGTAAACACAAAGAGAGGAGAGGATGAGTGTCTGAACCAACCAGAGCGCGCAGCCAACTTCCGGTGCATCTTTCTTCTCTTTGGAATTCCTTACCAGTAATGTTAGTGACAGACCAGACAGTCGCAGGTGGGGAAGTGTTAAATGTGCTGCGACCCGTAACATATGAAGAAGACTCCATTTTCAAGGAGAACATTTATGAATTCTACAAGGAGTCGACCTCAAAACTCCCTAAGTTCCCATACCATCGGCCATAATTCTCCACAAAGCGTTGTGTTGAACGGGGCATTTTAGGGAAAGGAAATGATGAACAACATTAACGCATATTACTCTCACCCCATCCCCTTCCCTGTTGTAGCTTCGTATTGATCGAACTTTGTTTCCTCTATCTTTTCTCTTTTACAGTAGATTCCTTACCCAAGGGACATGATCAACGCTCGTTATTTGGAAGCCTAGCATTATTCTTCATTTTCCTGCGTTATATGGTCTTTGATTTATCGCTTAGCAGTCGAGTAAGTTTGGCTGGTCGTATAACTCTATTAGTATTTATTTTTCAGGACAAGAATGAGAGTACCGAGCTCGATAGCTGCAGTCGCTTAAGTGCGGCCAGTATCCAGTAATCGGGAGATAGTGAGTTCGAGCCCTATTGTCGGCAGCCCTGGAGATGGTTTTTCGTGGTTTCCCATTTTCACACCAGGCAAATGCCGGGGATGTACCTTAATTAAGGCCACGGCCGCTTCCTTTCCATTCCTAGGCCTTTCCTATCCCATCGTCGCCATAAGACCTATCTGTGTCGGTGCGACGTAAAACAAATAGCAAATAGCAAAAAAGGAATGAGGGTACTGCTATCTATTCTTAAAGTAATTTTTATATCAATCTCAAACTGAAATACTGTATCAAAAATTACAATTTTTTTTTCAAAAGACAAGACAGTTATCTACACCATACCTCTCCTAGTGCACATTCGTCGCACTGTCCTACGAACGAGACTCAAAGGCGCACTAGCTGCCAGCGTCTTGGAGAGGTTTGGTAGTCAAACTGATGAACCTAACGCCACACTCGGACGAAACGCAGTAAAATCACTATTGAAAAATTCCTAAGAGATTCAATATTCAAATATACTACACAATACGTTTACATTAATGGTGGAAATGTAGAATACCGGGTGCGCAGCTACCTGCTTGCATCCGGGAGATAGTAGGTTCGGACCCCACTGTCGGTAGCCCTGAATATGTTTTTTCGTAGTTTCCATTTTCAGACAAACGCTGGGGCTGTGCCTTAATTAAGGCCAGGGCCGCTTCCTTCTCACTTCTATCCCTTTCCTATTCCATCGTCACCATAAGACCTATCTGTATCGGTGCGACGTAAAACGAAAGGCAAGGAAGGAAGAAGTGTATTTCTCTTTGGCTTTATTCGGTCTGTTAGCCTAGTACACGTAGCAGAGTCCCTTGTATCTTCTGAGTTTAGGACTGCATGTGGCTTTCTCTACAGTGACACTCCGTCTTGACAAGAGAAATAAACGCAACATTGCTAAAAGTTGCTAGAAGCTTAAATGATGCCGTTATCGAACGCTATTCTTAGAATAAACATACAGTATGTATGAAGAACTCCAACATGTGTGCACGAAAGGTTAAGTTGCCTTCGTTTTCCTTAGCAGGGTGACTGCATGGCGTAGGTTTGAATCCCGGAAGAGTCTCTTGGTCGTTAAGAATGATTACGAAATGTCCTCCTCGACTGACACATTACAGAACCTCTCCTGTTAAGGACACAACTCTAATCATCACTTCAATGTTAAAAACCTTCAATAAACAAGGAATTGAAACCGCAACCTCCAGATAAGGGGACATTGATATAAGCAACTGGGTACAAAATAGTAAATAGAATCGATTTTCCAAATGATTTTTGCTGGTAATAATATCTGAACTTTAATTTCATTCTAATAGATGAGTCGGTAAGTACTGAAGTACCGAGAGAATTGCCTGTGCGGCGTGGGGCGCGCAGCTGTGAGCTTTCGTTCGGGATATAGTGGCTTCGAACCCCGTTTCGGCAAACCTGAAGATGGTTTTCCGTGGTTTCCCATTTGTACACAAGTCAAATGCTAGGGATATACCTTTATTAAGGCCACGTACGCTTCCTTCCCAATCCTAGTCCTTTTTCTATCCCATCATCACCACAAGAACTATATGTGTCGGTGTGACGTAAAGCAACTTGCTATAGTTATGCAGTTCATACTGCAAGTCTTATCATAAAGTTTAAAACTTTCTTGTAGCATACGTTAATTGTTTTGTAGGAAGTATAGTGTACAGTTGACTAGGTTAGACTCAGTGGTGCTTCCGGGTTTAATATTCACCTGTTAAGGTGTTACATTCTTCCCAAGTATATTTCTCAAACATTCCATAGACAAACAATTATCTTCACTATGTGAGGGAAATAAGCAGAGAATGTTCTGTACATGAGTGACTGTTGAAATTACTTCATGATTTGATACGGCATATGGTAGAAATGAGGCGTAGCAAATGACTCCACCACCTTAACCTAAAAGTGAGGAGAAATGGTTAACATGAGTTAATCAGAAGTTAATCAAGGATAATGTCTAAGCTATTCCTATTAGCGTCATTACCAAAATCTAGCTGTCCTAGTAACACACTCTGTTATTTATTCGCCTCAAGAGCTCAAGGTTGTGGCATCGTATCCTGGCTCTGTTGCTGGACACTTCAATATGCCTAAAGGAGAAAGATGCGTATTATAGTTGCGTTGAGGAACACTAGAGAGAAATTCGTTACTCTGACGTGCCTTAAAACTTTAAATAATTGAAGGACCTTTTTAAGACACAGAATATAGAAAATTTACTACTTCGAGCATGTTTCATTCATATTCCTAAAATTTAAAAAACAGATGATATCTAGATTTGTAATAAAATATAATTTATCTTACTAAAGTATATCGTCATCATGATCATAAATAATTTGTTTTCTCAGTTTAATTAAATACGTGTCACATTTAGTAACACTATTTCTAGCCACTTTACTATATCAACTCATTCCATGTTTGCAATTGGAGTACTAGGCCTATTTTTTGGGGAACATAATGAGGAATTGATAATCACGCATTCAGGCAACAGTCACCACCACCACCACCACCCCGTTAACGATAAATGATCAATAGTGGATTTCATGGTAGCCTTCATAGGAGATAAATATACCACTTAATATTATATTACCATAGTTAGAATTTAAGGATGTATCCCAAAGCATTTTTGTAATGAAGTAACACAGTTATTAAGATAGTAATAAAAAGGCAATAGATACATTAAAATAACGGATTTCTAAGTGTTTACATTTTCTTGCAAACTATAAGCGATGGTGTGTAAGTTTCGAATCTGTCTTTTATCCAGAGGCTCAGAGTGTGTGTCTTGTCTCGTTCAAGGATTTTAACCTTGGTTTGAGGGCTAGAAAGGGTTCAATGAATGACATGAGATTAACAAAGGAATTACTGATGTGACCGGCAGCGAACACTGCCAGGAACCTTGTATTTTTAAGTAACTGTTTCTATCGTGATAGCCATTAGACCTTCAGCTTTAAGCGGAATCTGACGTACTTTTCGTTTCAAAATCAGTGTGGGTTGGCTGAGATTTAAACCACGTTCCACTTGATGAAAAACCGGCGACAAATTCACTTGAATCCTTGACCGTACATACGTGATTTCTCTGTGATTTCGATTTCATATAAAAGTGGTGATCCCGTAACTATGATCATGATGTCAAAAGCCACGTAAAATTAATCACTTACTTTTCTTCAGATCGTGGTGCAGTCGGTTGGATCTTGGGATGTTTAAGTGTAAGATACCTGAGTCTGTATATTTAATGGAAACTCTTATCAGAATACATTCCCGACACTCTTTAGTCTCGCAAAATGTATAGCAATAGACGGTATGTTTAGCCGAAGGCGGAATCATTGATACAGACGCCACACATCGTAAGAATAAAAGTGTACAAAACAGAAAAATGACCAGTTGGACAGCGTAGTGTGTAATGTTGACCTGTATAGTAGCGACATGTGAATAAGGTATATAAGATATGGGCAGATCCAAACATCATATTCGACAAAGTGATAATTGACCACATTCGTGGGAGACTCTTGCTGAGTAACTATTCGAGAGGAGGCTAAGATGGTACAGAGGATGGTTGCCTAGTTGTACTTTCTCTTAAAACAATAGGCTACTCACCATCACCACTCACTAAGATGGTACAGAGCTCAGAAAACCATATGATCTTCACAGTAATGTAAATAAGAACTCATCCAAGAGGTCGAGGAAGACCTCGCCAAAATTAGATGCCCATTATAAATTAAATTGTACTCAACAATAATCTGGAACAATAGGAATTGGAGAGTCGACCTCAAATGAAATATGACAGAGGCCAGACAGAGACAAAAGATATGATATCCAAATGGAATTGTTGCTTGCCTTTCAACAAGGTGACCACGGTTCGAATCCCTGAAAATTCATGCGGTACAAAATGAATAATTATATCTCTATGTAAGAGATTATTTTCTGAGTGGTCAGCACATTGAAACTTTGGTTCATATGGCTCCGGGTTGGATTCTCGGCCCGGACGGGGATTTTAGCTGCGTGTGGTTAACTCCTCTAGTTTGATGCCAGGGTTTTGGTGATCATATTGACACTCATCTTCACACACAAATTGTGACACAACGAACCACCGCACAAACGCACAATTGTAATACACCCCTCCTAATAAGATCGATTGGAGGGACATCCGGTCGTAGAACAGGGCTTCATCCTCACATAGTAATTCGGAAAATGGCCAAGAAATATAAAAATAAGAATGTCTCTATGGTTCGAATTCCATATAAAATTTAAAGTCTCGTGACTATGACAATAACAACAGATGCTTAATATTGCAAGCTTGCTAATAATAATAATAATAATAATAATAATAATAATAATAATAATAATAATAATAATAATAATAATAATAGTATGGCCTCAGCTACCGTGTGCAGACATTTTAATTTGACGCCATTGGCTGTCTGCTCGTCAGTTTCCACGTTCCGTTTTACTCTATGCCTACTAGATGGCAGACAGAGTAAACCGAATCTCTCTTAGACGTTTGTGGCTGAGATTTAATGAATTTTGTCGGGTGAGCACGAAATGTGTCTGAGTGGCTCAGACGATTAGGTGCTAGCCTTCTGACTCCAACTTGGCAGGTTCGATCCTGGCTCAGTCCGGTGGTATTTGCATGTGCTGAAATACGTCAGCCTCGTGTCGGTAGATTTACTGGCACGTAAAATAACTCCTACGTGACTGAATTCCGACACATCGGCGTCTCCGAAATCCGTAAAAGTAGTCAGTGAAACGTAAAACAAATAACATTGTTATTATTATTGACAAATGTGTCAGAAGAGATCTTTTACACTTTTTTATTATTATTATTGCTATGGGCTTTACGTCGCACCGACACAGATAGGTCTTATGGCGACGATGGGATAGGAAAGGTCTAGGAGTTGGAAGGAAGCGGCCGTGGCCTTAATTAAGGTACAGCCCCAGCATTTGCCTGGTGTGAAAATGGGAAACCACGGAAAACCATCTTCAGGGCTGCCGATAGTGGGATTCGAACCTACTATCTCCCGGATGCAAGCTCACAGCCGCACGCCTCTACGCGCACGGCCAACTCGCCCGGTTTACACTTTTTTTTTTTTTTTTTTTTTTTTTTTTTGCTTATAAACGAAGATATTGAAATTATCGATAAGATCAGAAGGTCAGAAGACACCATCTTGTGGAAGAGATCGGCGTCGTAGTCTTTGTCATTATAAAGAAGCTACGCTAGTGTTAACGTGCTTAAAGCGTGACAGATAACTCCTGTTCCTTTCGGCGCTTGCATGCAGTTATCTGAAGGTGAACTGGTACAGCAACGTGATCGGTTGATTGCTCCTCCTAGAATGAGTAAGACTTGCCAAGTTTAACTGTGAACAGCCCGCAGTTTCTAAGCTCTAAAGTCATTATATAGTCACTGAAACGACAACACTGTAATGAGTAGGGCCCAGATTCTTATGTAATTACATGTTCCATTCCCTTACGACGAATTGTGGTTCGGATAGGGTTATACATGGTTTCATTTTACTCGTCCAACAACGAATCCAACAAGCATCGAACACTGTAAGGCCCTTTATTACTGTAATACCGAAGCTGTGGAGTCTAAAACTTGACTATGAGAATTTAACTTCATTGAACAATACGTAGCAAGTCCAGTTTCCACTGTGAGCTACCTTCGCGAGAAATTGAAGATGGTTTTGATTCAATATATCTAGATGGAGTTTCTTTCCATTCAATCAATCAATCAATCAATCAATCAATCAATCAATCAATCAATCAATACTGATCTGCATTTAGGGCAGTCGCCCAGGTGGCAGATTCCCTATCTGCTGTTTACCTAGTCTTTTCTTAAATGATTGCAAAGAAATTGGAAATTTCTCCCTTATTCCAATCCCTAACTCCCCTTCCTTCTTCTTCTTCTTCTTCTTCTTAATCTGTTTACCCTCCAGGGTCGGCTTTTCCCTCGGACTCAGCGAGGGATCCCACTTCTACCGCCTCAAGGGCAGTGTCCTGGAGTTTCAGACTTTGGGTCGGGGATACAACTGGCGGCCTCACCTGCTATGCTGAACAGGGGTCTTGTGGAGGGATGGGAAGATTGGATGGGAAAGGCAAGGAAGAGGGAAGGAAGCGGCCGTGGCCTTATGTTAGGTGCCATCCCGGCATTTACCTGGAGGAGAAGTGGGACACCACGGAAAACCACTTCCAGGATGGCTGAGGTGGGAATCGAACCCACCTCTACTCAGTTGACCTCCCGAGGCTGAGTGGACCCCGTTCCAGCCCTCGTACCACTTTTCAAATTTCGTGGCAGAGCCGGGAATCGAACCCGGACCTCCGGGGGTGGCAGCTAATCACGCTAACCACTACACCACAGAGGCGGACCACTCCCCTTCCTATAAACGAATATTTGCCCCAATTTACCCTCTTGAAATCCAACTTAGTCTTCATATTGTGATCTTTTCTCCTTTTAAAGACACCACTCAAGCTTATTCGTCTACTAATATCATTCCATTCCACTGACAACTCGTAGCATACCACTTAGTCGAGCAGCTCGTCTCCTTTCTCCAAATTCTTCCCAGTTCAAACTTTGCAACATTTTTGTAACGCTACTCTTTTGTCGGAAATCATCCAGGACAAATCGAGCTACTTTTCTTTGATTTTTTTCCAATTCTTGAATCAAGTAATTCTGGAGATGGTCCCATACACCGGAACCATACTCTAATTGGGATCTCATCAGAGACTTAAATGCCCTCTCCTTTACATCCTTACTACAACCCCTAAATACCGCCATAACCATGTGCAGAGATTTTTACGGAGTTCACATATTATGCGAAGAATCCAACATTTTTGTACATATAAACAATATTAACTTTCGTCCGACTCATTGGCTGAATGGTCAGCGTTGAGGCCTTCGGTTCAGAGGGTCCCGAGTTCGATTCCCGGCCGGGTCGGGCATTTTAATCGCGTCTGATTAATTCTTCTGACCCGGGGACTGGGGGTTTGTGTTTATTTCAACACTTTCCTCCTCCTACTCAGACAACACACTACACTACAAACTACCACAGAAATACGCAATAGTCATTACATCCCTCCATATAGGGTCGGCGTCAGGAAGGACATCCGGCCGTAAAACAGGGCCAAATCCACATGTGCAACACAGTTCGCACCCGCGAGCACACAGATGTGGGAAAAAGCGGTAGAAGAAGAATTAATATTAACTTTATTTCGTAACGTTTATTTTATTCATTTTTATGACATAGGACAACAGAAAATTTGCTAAAACAATAAATTTAGTAAAATACTCGGAGATTTACAGTGCAGCCCGCCTGGTGGTCATCATCGTTTAGGCGGCAATTCTATATGGTATGAGACAGTGGTTAGCCGGTTCGAATACCCTTGGTTAAAAAAAAAAAAAAAAGCTTTTCACCATAATAATAATGTTGGCCGGCAGGGAAATCACCAGACTGCATGTCAAAAACCTTGGTTAAACTCCCCACAGGGTTCATATGTTGTGAGAGCATATGGCGCTGTTGATGGTGATTCGTTCTTCAGATGGAAGCATTAAGCATTGAGCAGGCCCCTTGCTGCTATTCCACAGGAGTGCCGGTACCGGGATTCACCCCAGCCCTTTCTATATCACATATCGCAACATTCATTTCATCTCGTTAACTTTTCTGATGAGATTATCGTCAGAAAGGGCATCCGGTCATAAAAACTCGCTATAATAGATATTCATCTCACTTCATATCCAACCCCGTGGGGAAATGGTTGGACATACACTCCGCGATTAACAGTGCATAACATTTTGTATATCTGACCTTAATGTGTTTGTTTAGTAAGTAACTATACTTACTGTCAACACTAGAAAGCAGTAGACTATGTAAATTATCTACAGCAACAATGGTAACCTACTCCTAAAATATCGAGGTTTCTTGAAACACTTTCATTGTCTCATAACTATAAGTCATAATAAAAGAAACACACGAACATTTTTGTAAATTTAAAGCAGTAGTACTACTACATATTTTATAAATATTACATATTTAAGGCGACACTCCGGATGTAAAAGGATATTTTTACCCAATGCATGGATTTTCACGAAACTTTGTGGGAATGTCACCTACATAAAAGTAGAGATATCAGGAACATTTCTTTCATATACAATTAATAGTTTTTCCAAAATATTATTTTTAAAATTTTTCATTCCATTTTTCATGAAATTTAATTAACACGTTAATGTAAATTAGTAATTGGGTAGATAATAAATACTTCTTTAAAAAGCACTACGTATAAATTTTTCTGTACATAATTTATATAAGGAGATATATATCGTACTAAAGTTTGTGTAATTTTAACGTTCTAAAATTTTGGACTGATGAAAAATTCTGCAATCAAAAATTCCATATGCAGGTTCTTAATATAGCTGTGATACATAGGCCTATATCACACACATTTTCTTACATTTGGAAGAATATTATGGGAGAAAATGGGATTTAAATGTAAAATTACAATTGGCAAACAAAGCATTATTACAGTGATACAATGTTTGAATTCAGCGGAATAACTTTGTGACAAGAAAAAAGAAACTCAATCTTTTCAATTTCAGTCATGAAAAAAATCACCAAAATGACTAAAAGATCCATTTTTATCTCAGGAGTGTCGTCTTAATTCCATATTTTATGAATATTACATATTTAATTACATATTTTTCTGATGTTTACTCAGTTTTTATGTACATAGGTCTACTTTGCACTTAGATATTACATAAAATGCCGGGCGCTAGTAATGAGGCTGCACATCGACTGTTTCTCCAGTCTCCAGGCAACAATTTTAAAGGTGCGTGGTTCACTTTCCTCTCACATTAAAATTAAGATCAGGTCACTACAGCGTGGAGAGCGAACTTTTTATGCTGTTGGATATAGTGTGCACTCGTATCCCCAACCAACTTGAAGACTCTCACATAATTGCACAAGGCTGCGGTTACCAAATCATTTCAACCCTTGAACTCCATTATACTTAATCGGGACCCATAAATCCCCATTGATTTACAGTAACATAAAAAATTTAACAATAGGATTTACAATGTTTTAACATTTCCATCATGTCTATGCTTTGGATATACCTAACAAGGAAATTTCTACGCCTCGAAAAATTAAGTGTTATTTTTTCAGAAAAGCTCGATGACTTACATGGCTTTGGAACGTATTACTCATTTCTATTATATTTGCTGGGGTGTATGGCAGTCATTTTAATCTACCAGACTTTAAACTGCCTAAACTTCACATTGACGTGGTATTCGTGATTTCAGGGAAATCATTTTCAGGCGTAGATGTTACAGATTTACTTGTTGTTATATGCTGATGGTGGCTGTATCCTTTCATCTGCGTCTTGGAACATTTGTCTCATTTATATCGGTGACATTATCGACAGTATGGAAGTTGCTCAGGTATGGATGGCAAAGCGTTGGTGAATGACGGAATAGAACTGATCCGATAAGTTCATGAATGGGTATGGCAAAGCTGAGACGGATCTGGGCGGTTCCTGTGAGCAAATCTGATGTATTGCTAACAGTACTTTCGGAACTGCGCGCGACCCACTCCAAATCGAGAGACTGAGCCAGTGAAGGCCAGCCAGCTAACTAACACTGATATCGTTAGGCGTGGCTTGGTTTCTATCACTGCTGGCATTTTTCTACCTGCTTCATGCCAATTTAATCTTTCTCAAACCCTATATTTAATAACTTCTTTTGTTAGTTTCTAAAAAGGAAATAAGTATGAATTTGTTTTCAGTTCTCTAGGCGTTAAAAGCTATCACCTCCGTAGTGGTTGGCCTTATTAGCTGCTGTCCTCGAAGGCCTGGGTTCGATTCTAGATACTACCACACCTTTAAGAAATGACAGGAGGGCTAGTATGTTTTTGAAGTGTTACATACAGTTCACCTCCACAAAAAAGAGCTGCACCATCTGAGCACGAGGTCAAGAATTCAATTCACAGCTTGAAATTGACCAGGTTACTGAAATTCATAAGAGTTAATTACATAAGCTTGAATTTATGACCATTTATCATGTTGGGAAATGGAAAATACCAGATACTCCGAAGTTAACGATATTGCTGATAATATTACTACTAGCGAAGGAATCTTTACAGGAATGAACTCGCACAAATTAATCATTGATTTCAGTGCGCTATTCGTATTACTACATATTATCTACTTGAGGTATTATTGTAAGACGTATCTTCATAAGACAAGTCATGTTGAGTGTGTACAAGACGGTTCAGTACGCAGTGATAGTGAGAGAGGGAGTCTATTGTATGGTGGAAGGTGAATAATCATCCTCTTCATGAGCAACTTACTGCTCAGGAACGGCTGCAATTTCCTATAAAATGTTTTGCAAACATCCCGAAAACTGCTGAAGCAGAATTATATAACGGAATGACAGTGACATTGGGATTTGGTCCTGTCTGAACTACAACGCGATTAGATTGTGAAAACCAATATTAATGGTGATGAAATTTTTTGTGTCAATGTACACAAAGTAGTGAAATCAAAACACTCAATGAATATTTAAAACTTACTATACTAGACTTAACTAAAGTTGGCGTCTGACAGGTAAGGTTGGAGAGAGGAGCATTGCACGTGCCATTTCACGATGTTGCCACATTCCAGCATTCCTTTCTACATGCTCTTACCCCTCGCTTCCGGCTCACTTGTTCCCTCCTTCATTCTGACCGCTGTGATCTGCTGTAGACTACCTGGCCAGGCGGTGTCGTCCCATTTGCGATCACTCTTATACAATCAGGTTCTTATCAGTGACAGTGACAGGTTTGGCAACTCCCAGCAAGACGAGCTGCCCTGAAGTTTTATCTCCATGGCAACCGCAGTCGCCCCACCCTCGTTTCCATGGCAACTACACAGCCACTCCCTTTATCCCGCCTCGGCAGGCAGTAAACGGACCTCCCTCTAAGAAATGTCAGACACCAACTCTTATTATTAGCAGTATAAGTAATTTTCAAAATAACCATAAAAATATCACTTTTTTGTGTTGGGGTCATCGGTCCATAGAGTAGTTTGATGCAGCCCTGCATGCTACCCTATCCTGTGCTAACATTTTCATTTCTGCGTAACTACTGCATCCTACATCTACTCTAATCTGTTTGTCATATTCGTACCTTGGTCTACCTCTACCGTTCTTACCGCCTACACTTCCCTCAATAACTAATTGAATAAGACCTGGGTGTCTTAAGATGTGTCCTCTCAGTCTGTCTTTCCTTCTGGTCAAATTTCGCCAAATAGTTTTCCTCTCACCAATTCGATTCATTACCTCTTCATTTGTGATTCGATCTACTCATCCTACCTTGAGAATTCTTCTGTAACACCACATCTCAAAAGCTTCTTTTCTCCTTTTTTCTCAGCTAGTTATCGTCCATGTATCACTTCCATACAATGCCACGCTCCAGACGAAACTCTTCAAAAAGTTTTTCTAATTCCTATATCAGTGTTCGAAGTGAGTAATTTTTTTATTACGAAAGATCTTCCTTGCTTGTGCTAGTCTGCATTTTATGTCCTCCTTACTTCTGCCATCAGTAGTTATTCTAGTAGTGAAATAATAGTATTTAACTACTTCCTTTAAGACTTAATTCCTAATCTAATATTTCCTGTATCACCTGACTTCAACTGTACTCCATTACCATTGTTTCGGAAAAATACCATCAGCAGGCTTTCGGAATTCAAAACCATAAGTGAATGGAATGAAACGTTGATATAGTCGGAACTATGCCACATTTCACTAACAAAATTTATGAATTTATAGAAAGAAACGTAATGCAAAGATACCTGTCGCTTTTTTAAATCTCGAAACGCCACACAATCTCCTTTCTCATGAAAATTGAAGTAGTAGTAGTAGTAGTAGTAGTAGTAGTAGTAGTAGTAGTAGTAGTAGTAGTATAAGTAGCATCAAAAGCAGCATCCTTACACGTCTATGGATATAAGGGACAGAAAACCCTCACACTTAATGAGGATATTATCGTACCTGATATTCTGTGTTGAACACATACTAGTAATGCTTATATCGAGGAATACCCCTGTATTTTTACATTAAGTACCGCCGTGACGTGTGATATGACCTAACGCGGAGAACCGGGTTTAATGTCTCGGATGTTTCAGCGCTAGCCGTCTGAGCCCAAGTTGGTGGGTTAGATCCCAGTCGTATTCGAAGGTGCTAAAATATAGCTGCCTCGTGTCGACAGATTTATCAGCTCGTAAAGGAGCTCCTGCGGGACAAACTTTCGGAACCTCGGGGTTTCAGGAAACCTTATAAATAGTTCACAGGAAGAAAAACTAATAAAATTAATATCGTACTCACATGGGGAGGATCTCAGGGGTAGCATTCAATACTGATATTCGAACCGTGGATATGCCGAGCAAATTGAAGCTTGACTTTTTTACATTGAACGATTAATTACAGGCCTTCTTACCCTCTATAATCTAGGAAAATGATCTGCTGAGGATGTACAAATACCTTTAGTTATTCATCTAATGATAATATTCATCCTTGAGTCTATGCTTCATTAAGAGGTTAGGGAAACAAACATTAACTAGATAGGCTTGTATAATGACAATACGCAATGAGTAATTGGAATTTGATTACATTTTTCTCTCGATTACCAGAAAAAGGTAATGAAGTATGTTGGCCTTGGTACTTCCGATTACTGCGTCGTATAGTAGAGTCTCAGAATTCCTGGGATACCAAGTCCTTTATGAAATTAAAGAAAGACAATAAAACTGAATTTAGTGCTGTTGTCGTCTCATTGTCCAGTTATGCCATTACTGAGGTAGTTGTGAGCACATGCTCGTGTGTTAATAGAGCTTGAGTCACGTAACAGCAGTTATCAACCAAGTTTCTGTCTTGCATAATGGCTGAACTACGTCGTCAGTGGAGTGCAGCAGGTTGTGACCTGGCCGGGGAAGTTCAACTGTTAAGGGAGGTTCTTTTCTAACACGAAAAACAATATAATTCCCATGAAACAAAGTGACAGGTGGTAGTTTCAGGAAACACTTGGTTCGAAACTCGGTTCATTCGCTCAAATTCAGCGAGTGCTGTTTGTATAGGTCTGCTCTAAGGCAAATGGTCTATCAACAGGAAATCTCAGAGTAAATCATCTGACTATTTGCAAGTAAAGCGAAGGCTGTCACCTTCATATTATTTGTAGAGCTAAGTCCGGCTCATTCACTGATTGGTCAGCGTGGCACACTTCTGTTCAACTCTTCATCATTCTCGAATTCAATTCTCGGTCGGGTCGGGGATTTTAACAGTATCTGGTTAATTTTTCTGGCTGGGGAACTGGTTGTTCGTCTTAATACGGTACCGAGGTCCAAGATTTTTTCAAAGTCATTTTCTTGTGACATTGTAACAAACAAACAAACAAACAAACAAACAAACAAACAAACAAACAAACAAAGAGACTGATAAAAATTTAACTGAACTTATTTGGGCCATTTTTACGTAACGTATATCTTTGAAGTGTATAGACAAAATTATAATTTTAATTTTATACATTACGAACAAATCGCCAACTACAGGCCGGTCAATGACGATTACGTTGTCACTGACTTCTGCTTGTGCATTTCGTTTACGTTTAAATTCTATGCAACAGCTTTCGTACATCCTGTGTCCATTTTGTATTACCAGGAGCTACCAAGAAGTGGCCAAATACCCAGCCGAAGAGCACTCCACCGGCGGGTAATCTGGAACGCGTGCTTGAAGACATTAAAGAGGAATTTCCAAGAGAAGTACATAGGTTGCAAAGGAAATGCACATGACTTTTTTCTTTATAGATAAAGTGAATTTTATGCAAATCTACTGGGTTTCATTCAGTCAATTGCCGATTAATTTGGATTCACAGATAAAACACGTGTGAGATCAGTAAATACCTACATAGTAATGGCTGCTATTTAGAAGATATTTTCTTTCTTTCTTTCTTTCTTTCTTTCTTTCTTAATTTGCTTACCCTCCAGGGTTGGTTGTTCCCTCGCACTCAGCGAGGGATCCCACTTCTACCGCCTCTAGGGCAGTGTCCTGGAGCGTGAGACATGGGTCTGGGGATACAACTGGGGAGGATGACCAGTAACTCGTCCAGGCGGCTTCACCTGCTATGCTGAACAGGGGCCTTGGTGGGGGATGGGAAGTTTGGAAGGGATAGACAAGGAAGAGGGCAGGAAGCGGCCCTGGCCTTAAGTTAGGTACCATCCCGGCATTTGCCTGGAGGAGAAGTGGGAAACCACGAAAAACCACTTCCAGGATGGCTGAGTTGGGAATCGAACCCACCTCTACTCAGTTGACCTCCCTAGGCTGAGTGGCGTTCCTGCCCTCGTACCACTTTTCAAATTTCGTGGCAGAGCCGGGAATCGAACCCGGGCCTCCGGGGGTGGCAGGTAATCGCACTAACCACTACACCACACAGGCGGACTAGAGGATATTTACTATTGAAAAATTAGAATGGGCTCGTATCTCAACTGAATATTTGAGGTGTATCGATACCAAGTTTAAGCTCAATTTGACCTGTAATTTAGGTGTGAGTGAGCGAGAAATGAAGAAACACAATCTGATTTTAAACTATTACGTGATTTTACTACTTCACAACTATTATATTTTCAAACAAAACGTAGCAGAATGTATCTGTCGTTTATTTTCTCACCTCTGCTAATGAAATCAGTAAGATATCCTGATACCGACCAGCTTGCACTCCTGTAGAGCAGATTTGGTGTGAAAATAAAAACGTTGTGAGGATAGTTTCGTTCCGTAGTCCGGCAGCCGCTTCTTTGTTCAAATAAAATGGTCCCTGCACACATATGGTTGGGCGTGATTCACCAGGAGTACAAAATCTTACAAGGAGCACGATGGGCTTGAATGAGCCCGGGAAAGCTGGGAGATAATATCACACTTATAAGTTACACCCTGCCACCTACGCTTTAAGACCGGACCACCTGGAGGCGATAGCAGTTCTAACATGAGAAACACTTTCTTCGTCGCTATCACTGAGCCAAGTTCACACTTCACTTCACTAAGATAGTGATCTATATCCCTCAAGTGACTGAGAGGCCACTCACCTGACTCCAGCACAATGGAATCACTTTCTCCCCCACAGCTTCTTATAATGAGACATTCCTGTAGTTAATTGCTATACCGTATGTAGGGCATGAACGACAATGACTGATTAATTATTGATGGACTGAACCTTTTTCCAAGGAGTCTAGCTTAGTGGAACGATTGGTTGATCATTACCCTTCTGTGTGTAAATTAGAGAGTTTGATCGCGGCTTAGGATGCTACATTAGTATTAGCAGTATTCGAGTGAAAAACGTTTCAGTACAACTCGGGTCCTGATTGTTCAAATACTTTCGTTTGAAGTGTTAATTATTGACTTTTCTGCCTTATCTTTGAAAAGTTCTGGAAATGAAAATCAGGAATAGGGATTTTTTTGTTTTTTTTTCTATTTGTCTTACGTCGCACTGACACAGACAGATCTTACGACGACGAAGGGATAGGAAATGTCTAGAACTGGGAGGCCTTAATTAAGGTACAGCCCCAGCAGTTGCCTGATGTGAAAACGGGGAAACCACAAGAAACCATATTCAGGGCAGCCGACAGTGAAGTTTGAACCCACTATCTCCAGAGTTTAAGCTCACAGCTACATCACCCATATTATGAAGCCAACTCGCTGGGTAAAATACAGAGTTCTTGGGAGATAATACAGAATACTTGGTGGTACTCTATTCAGGATGTATTGTGAATGTGGAATGTATGTGGTGTTTTGCAGTCAACCGTGGAGTAGCCTATTAATTTTTATAGATTATATTTGAAAGTATGGCTTCGCTTATCATTACTTGGAATACAAGTACGTTATAGGTCTACTTCAAGCACACATCTAAGTAAGAAATGACAACCAACTAGGATATATACCGTTTTATTCAAGTGCTGGTCAGATTTGTAATATTAACTGGTTTAGGGAAACAAGCAGTTCGATTCTCACTATTATTCATCTGATTCGATTCGATTTTCCATTTCATCCTCAGAATTCTGGTAAATAGTGGCTTTATCGTAACTTAGATCAGCGCAGTATTTTACGTCGATTGAACTCGGGATTACTTTCAAAAGAACCAATAGACCCACAGATAAAATAGAAAGACATTAGCAGATAAGCAGTAAGAACACACAGCTGTTGATACCTTCGGTTCAGAGGGTCCCGGCTTCGATTCCAGGCTGGGTCAGACATTTTAATCGCATCTGATTAATTCTTCTGGCTCGGGTGTATGTGTTTGTCCCAACACTTTCCGCTTTATAGTCAGACAACGCATTACACTACCAACTACCACAGAAACACGCAATAGTGATTACATCCCTCCAGATAAGATTGGCGTCAGGAAGTCGTAAAACAAGGCCAGATCCACCTGTACGACATAGTTCGCATCCGCGATCCAACAGATGTAGGAAAAGTGGCAGAAGAAGAAGTAAGCACACACAGCTGATGATTAAGAATTCCATGATCTCATCTTGCCTACTACTCATAGCGGAATAGCTATGCGCTAGGCGGATGATGACAGTCATCTCTGATCTTCTTAAATGTGCTGTTGTGCCCTGTCATTTATGAGTTAGAAAATTATTTTTAAAATATTAGAAACATCATGAAATCTGCATATTAAATATTACTGGCATTAAATTGGGACAACTCTCGAAGAATTGGGAAATTATTTATTTAATGTGTAAATTACAAGACCGTCATTGCTTGTTAATCCTTGAGCTTGAAGGTTGGTTGGATCCTCACATTGTGCCACCAAAGTTAACGTGATCGCAGGGAACCCGCAAAAGTCAATGGCGGCACCATAACGATAGGGAGTGAGGTACAGCAAACACTCGATTATCTGGGCTAATCACCGGACAAACACAGATAACAGGATTTTGTGCATTTTATTGTACAATGAAACTTTTAATGATGATGATGATGCTTGTTGTTTAAAGGGGCTTAACATCGAAGGTCATCGGCCCCATTAAACTTTTAATAATACAGAATATACAATACTGTTTGAAAAATAAATTATGTCGAACAATTAACTCATTAAAATACCACTTGTATCAATAAAGTAGGCTAATATAAACGTTACTTACAACGTCAATTGTTGTTAAAATACTTGGAGGTATCGATGCAAAAGTATACAAAATCCCAAGCCCATAATCATTCGCTAATTTCTTTGCTGATTCTACTTCCTTGAACTTTTCAATTAATTCAAGCTTTAAAAAAGTTTAAAATTCCTTTCGATCCATAACTATGACTGCTATCATAGAAAACCAACAAAGAACTGCTATACAGTACAGTTCTCGAACAAAGCATGCTTCCAGCACACGAACTGCAGTCGAGAGGGCTATCGAATTTCAAGCGGGCAGGTTACAGGTATTCAAAATGCCGTGACAAAAGTAAAGGAAAAGAAATACAATTTAAAAAATTGTAGCGCCCACTGAAATCTCAGTGTCATTTGTAACAGTATGAAAGCTGCCGAGGTACAGTTGGTGCTGATTAATAACATTCGGAGCAGAGTTAGTGTGTCTGGATGATGCGAAATGTGTTACTCATTGGGTGCACGGATAACCCGTAAACTGGATAATCCGCATCAGGATAATCGGGAGTTTGCCATTGCTTTGCCTACTGGATCAGAAAATGCTGTTACAGCTCAGCCGACCCAATGAGTAGCACCTCTCGCATCATCCAGACACACGAACTCTGCTCCGAATGTTTTTAATCAGCACCAACTACACTCCGGCAGCTACCATACTGTTATAAATGACACTGAGATTTCAGTGGGTGCTACAATTTCCTCTAGTCTGTGCCACGAGACAGATGGAAGGATACTGCACCCATCAAGAAATATCAACAAGCGGAATTTTACAAGTTGTGTGAGGCAAACTGACACTTGTCAGATGATCTTTGTGATCTGAGGCAACTTCTTCTTCTCTTCTTCATGGAGCCTCTAAATATTAGTTCCTAATTAGCGTCGACCTCTAAGATCTTTTACTACCATGTTTTTCCTTCATTCCCACCCAGATATACCTGCTCCCTTCACAAAGCGCAGGTTGTTCTTATTGGGACTTCTTGGATTTTTCTCTCTCTCTTCACCTGGTAGTCCTAGAGTGGAAAGTCTGATTCTACCCAGCGCCTCACATTCGAAAAATATGTATTCCTCTGCTTCGTTGCATTTCCTACATATGTTGTCTCTTATTACTCCAATTTTGTGTAGGTGTTTTTCCAGATGACAGTGTCCTGTCAACAGCCTTACTACCCATTTTCTCTGCTGAGTTTCAGCAGTTCTTTAATATGCTTCTTGTTTGGTCCTTTTATCAGTTCCTGTGCAGGCCTGCATCCTGGAGTATTTCTCCAGTTTATTTGAGACTGAATGTTCACTCCAGCAGTCAACCACAAAGAAAGGCAGACATGAATCTACATTCTCTGAGTATGTATTAACGGTAATCACTTACTGTGTGCTTATTTAGTTATGTCCTCTTGAATAGAATGAATGAATAACATAACTGGCGTTATGGGTGATTATCCACGTGTTGCTTTATAGAACTCAGTCGCGCATTTTCTGACAGTTCTTTGCAACACGCTACATTAGAATGAAAATTTATGTCACCAGAAACGATAACTTTCTTGAATAGAATGAATGAATAACATAACTGACGTTATGGGTGATTATCCACGTGTTGCTTTATAGAACTCAGTCGCGCATTTTCTGACAGTTCTTTGCAACACGCTACATTAGAATGAAAATTTATGTCACCAGAAACGATAACTTTAGCCTCTTACTCCTAAAGTGACAGATGATCGGGTACAAATGGCCTACTTCATAAAACTGGTTATTTCATAATATAACTTCCTATAATTAATTAAAACCAGTTCTTCTATAGGAAGGAAGTCGTCAATTTCTATTTTCTGCAGCATCATCGCATAATTTCGGTGCTCAAGTACTTGTAATATCATACAGGCTCATACCTCTTCCTCCATTCTTAATCCAATTCATCAATCGAATATTTGTTGATCCGTTAATTCTCTTTTTCATTATGTTTTACTTTCATTCGTGTGGTGTTCCCCCGTGGTTGGGGGCTGTAAAATACATCCACAGTATTCCCTGCCTGTAAAAAGAGGGGTTCCGGGCTGTTAGCTCAGACGGTATAGCCTAGCTCAGGCCAGCATGTAAAAGGGCTCGTGCGGGGCAAAATTCCGGCACCTGGGCGTCTTCAGAAACCGTAAAAGTAGTCAGTGAGACGTAACGCCACATTATTAATATTTTTATTGTAAGAGGCGACGGAAAGGGGACCTCAAGGGCTCCCAACTTGGAAGAGTGGGCTGGTGACCACAGGGCCCCTATACAGGTCTGGCATTGCTTCCACTTACTTGTTCTGTGCTCCTTACTTCCTTCTTTCGTATCCGACATCCCTTGGTCAACTCCTGTTCCCTTTCAATCCCAATGGTAGCCTATCACATTGATGAAGCCTAAGGAATCTTAATATTCCGCCTTCCTTTCCTTTTGCCGATATATTAATACTTATTTCAATTTTTCCTCTGATTAAGAAAGAACGGTTACTTACTTGTGCTTCCCTTCAAAACATTAACGACCACTACCTTTTGTCGATATGGTTTTCATGCTTCGTTTCAGGACGTCGTAGAAACACCAGTCACGAAAGACAAACAATACGACTGAGACACAGACATATCGTTGCTTCATGTTTACATACTGGGGTCTAAAATAATATAATTACTTCAGTTTACGAGAGGCGTATAACATGGTTATTACCTATATTAATGTTCATTATTATTAGCCATAAATAACGTACTATATACTAATCTTATTTAACTGGAAATTGTGAGCTATTGAGTCATTGAAATGTAATAACGTAGGGACTAGGCACGGGAGATTATCCAGCAACTTGGATTTTATTATCATAACAGTGTAAAAGAGAACCGTGATGGGCGGAACGACTGGTTGAACAAATCAATCATTCAATACTGATCTGCAATTAGGGCAGTCGCCCAGGTAGCAGATTCTCTATCTGTTGTTTTCCTAGCCTTTTCTTAAATGATTGCAAAGAAATTGGAAATGCATTGAACATCTCCCTTGGTAAGTTATTCCAATCCCCAACTCCCTTCCTATAAACGAATATTTGCCTAAATTTGCCCTCTTGAATTCCAACTTTGTCTTCATATTGTGATCTTTCCTACTTTTAAAGGCACCGATCAAACGCATTCGTCTACTAATGTCATTCCACGCCATCTCTCCGCTGACGGCTCGGCACATACCACTTAGTCGAGCAGCTCGTCTTCTTTCTCCCAAGTCTTCCCAGCCCAAACTTTGCAACATTGTTGTAACGCTACTCCTTTGTCGGAAATCACCCAGAACAAATCGAGCTGCTTTTCTTTGGGTTTTTTCCAGTTCATGAATCAAGTAATCCTGGTAAAGGTCCCATACACTAGAACCATACTCTAGTTGGGGTCTTACCAGAGACTTATGTGCCCTCTCTTTTACATCCTTATTACATCCCCTAAACACCCTCATAACCATGTGCAAAGATCTGTACCCTTTATTTATAATCCCATTTGTGTGATTACCCCAATGAAGATCTTTCCTTATATTAACACCTAAATACTTACAATGATCCCTATAAGGAACTTTCACCCCATCAACGCAGTAATTAAAATTCAGAGGACTTTTCCTATTTGTGAAACTCACAACCTGACTTTTAATCCAGTTTATCATCATACCATTGCCTGCTTTACATATCACAACTTTACGAAGGTCATTTTGCAGTTGCTCACGATCTTTTAACTTATTTATTACTCTGTACAGAATAACATCATCTGAAAAAGCCTTATCTCTGATTCCACTTCTTTACTCATATCATTTTTATATATATAAGAAAAAACAAGATCCAATAACACTGCCTTTAGGAATTCCCTTCTTAATTATTGCAAGGTCATATAAAGCTTCGCCTACTCTAATTCTCTGAGATCTATTTTCTAGAAATATAACAACCCATTCAGTCAGCCTTTTATCTAGTCCAATTGCACTAATTTTTGCCAGTAGTGTCCCATGATCCACCTTATCAAATGCTTTAGACAGGTCAATCGCAGTACAGTCCAATTGACCTCCTGAATCCAAGATATATACTATATCTTGCTGGAATGCTACAAGTTGAGTTTCATTGGAATAACCTTTCCTAAACCCGAACTGCCTTCTATCGAACCAGTTATTAATTTTGCAAACATTTATAATAAAATAAGATGCTTTCACAAAAGCTTACATGCAACTCATGTCAAACTTATTTAAGGCCGCGGCCTCTTCCTTCCCATTCCTATGCCATCGTCGCCGTAAGACCTACCTGTGTCGATGTGATGAAGAAAAAAAAGACGGTGATAGATACTAAAATGGTCATAGCTCAATTTAAACTTCTGAAAGGCTGGTGAATTGTTATTTAGTTTGGTACGAAGAGTATAATAATAATAATAATAATAATCGTGTAGTCTCAACTACGCAGTATTCGGGAGATAGTAGGTTCGAACCCCACTGTCGGCAGCCCTGAAAATGGTTTTCCGTGGTTTTCCATTTTCACACCAGGCAAATGCTGGGGCTGTACGTTAATTAAGGCCACGGCCGCTTCCTTCCCACTCCTAGCCCTTCCCTGTCCCATCGTCACCATAAGACCTATCTGTGTCGGTGCGACGTAAAGCAACTAGCAAAAAAAAAAGTCTCAACTACCAAGCTGCAGACCTTCTGAAGTTGTGCCATCTAGGTGACTTGCCAACCGAATTCGACACTCCGATTTTGCTGCTTTTTGGAAACGAAACCAGAATTATACTGGACAGATACTATGGCTAAGCTATTTTTTTTTCGGTTGATGCCTATTGCACCACCAGAGATATTTTACGTGCCTACAATGTTGCCATGGAGTGCGAAACTTGATTGCCCTTCAAATATCGACTCCTTAGGCCGCGATCGACCCAGAACTTATGATGAAGAGTCGGACAATCCATGACTGGCCTACCATGGCAGCAGGGACGATGAATAATACTTATGTATTTTTTGTACTAGTAGCATGCCAGGGTATTTTCACTGGGAGATAATCGAGTCATATTTTAATTTCTGATGCTTTAATGACACCTCTCTGGAAAACGAGTATGTAGAACACACTTTGACGATATAATGCACTGTCATAATATTACAAATATTTATTGTTTTTTCTTGATCCTTGCGTGGAAATACGTCTGCCATCCCCTCCTCCCTCTTTAGGCGCTAGTTCTACTTAAATAATTAACAAATCAATATTCATAATGTGTTTGGTTTACCTTCTTGTTGTTTTAAATTCAAAGCGAAGCAAATGTTGCGTAGGCTTGTGAAATAATAAAAGAAGTAATAAAACTTAACATGTAAACAACCTGTCATGTCTAATTATAACGAAATAAATCAAGATATTCCATTATAGTATACAACTAATTTAAATTTGTAATGAGTCACTGCTAGTGATGGAATAACCACGATAATGCTCCGATATTCCGGTGTAATTCAATGCTTTGTGGACGGTTGGACGTCTTTTATGACGAAGTGATGTTACAAAATATCGCAGAAGAATTCAATATACAGTAACTTGTATTTCAATCTTCTATAGATGCACGAATAGGTTAGAATTCAAACGTATTTGAACAAGGCGCGAGGGTAATCTAGGCGCTCTGTTATGCCTATGAGTTGCATGAATTTCAGGGGTTCTGATAGTTCAGATCGCTAATATTTATGGAAATCTCACTGCAGAACCGTCGTTCGGGTATATGGCACTTGCGCCTCGGTTAAATACGTTTGCATTATAACTTATTCGAGCCTATTAATTCCCATCTCTACATGACTATAAATGTAAGGTTGAGCCGTTTGGAAATGCTTGCTTGTTTGCTTGCTCGCTTGATCTTGTTGTACCAGTGGCTGTCGATGTGGCTTCTCTGTCTTGGGTTCTTTATCGAGTCATCATTTAAGTTACCACTCTCATTTTCAAACTGGGTTCAGTATTTTCACCAGTTCATTTTCTTACCCATTTATACTTCTAACATTCCAAGTGCTCAAAATCATTGTTCGCAGTCCTCAACAAATCGTAACTTTATTCATAAGTACGATTAACTTCACTTATTAGTCGGGTAGGAATCTGAATAGAAAGTTGCTTTCCGAACGACTTATATCCTGTAGGAACGTTATTCCTTTGTGGTCTCCAGGTCAGCCATTTGGTTGCTCCTCTGCCTCGGTGTTACCAGCAGACATTTCCTGAGACTATCATTATCATTGAAAATACTCCTGTTCGGATACCAAATCTCACGTGATATCTGATGTTGAGTAACAATGATCTTCATTAGTGCTTGAGTGATTGAGCACATGCCAACTTACGGAGCAGTGGGTAAAACACGGGCTGTTTTCCGTAATAATACACTAACAAGAGACGCCTAGCATTCTATGGACACGTCTACAAGATGCATCGTACCAGGCTGACCAACCAGCTTCTCGCTTGCTGACAAATGAGGAAGACTAAGTCACCATGGTTGATGGAAGTAACCAAAGATCTTCAGGAACAGAAAAAGACTTAAAATACCGGACATCTCGCAGGAGGGTGTTTAAGCAAATGAGATTGCAGGAGACGCCGCCAAGAAGGACGTCGGGTACCCTCTGGACGAAGGAGAGGAAGGAACAAGACAGCCAGAGGATGCGCAATTACTGGACAAACATCAAAATCCACCTCAAACGCAATAGTTGAATATCGTGGTCCTTAGTCTGCCTATACGAAACAAGAATGACAAATGAACTGTTTGCGTTGGACCAGAACTATTACAATAAAAATTCATAGGAAGACCAGTTAAGGCATCAGCACACAGCATGACGAAATGAGTGATTCTGAACAGGAATCCAGCAGTTACCTCATTTGTGCTAATAAAGGTAATGTAAATAGCATTTACGTTCATTATATGTAAAGAAGACAAAGATTTTATAGTACAAAATTATGTTAGCTTCTATTATAAACGATATAGAAGTATAAAAACCCTAATGTTTTGATATTAGCATATACTGGTAGCAAAATAACTTCGCAGAACGTAATGTACTGTTCGTGTTATTAAAATCTCATTTTAGTATAAACTTTTGTGTAACTTTGAAAAACAACTATCGGTATATTTCTACAATGAATACCGGTACGTAAGGTGTGTCATTATCGCTGCTTCGGGCTGCCCAGTGGTTTATTAGCAATTACTTATAAAACTACCGTTGATTTTACGACAAAATTAGTATCATTAAATTTAGGATACGTTAATTATTGTTCATTCAATCAATTTTGATTGGCATCCGTCAGGTCCAACCCAAACAGTAAGTAAAGCGCTTATATCTGAAGATATTGCTACACCATCTAGATGGGCTTAAACAGTTACGCACCGGGCGAGTTGGCCGTGCGGTTAGAGCTGCGCACCTGCGAGCTTGCATCCGGGAGATAGTGCGTTCGAATACCACTGTCGGCAGCCCTGAAGATGGTTTTCCGTGGTTTCTCAATTTCACATCAGGCAAATGATGGAGCTGTACCTTAATTAAGGCCACAGTCGCTTCCTTTCCACTCCCAGCCCTTTCTTGTCCCAACGTCGTCATACATCGGTGCGACGTAAAGCAAATAGCAAAAAAAAAAAAAAAAATGAACAATTACGCACATTATACTCGTATCTCACATGACACAATATTTCTTTCTTTTAAAATAGGTAACTTCGATCATAGTTTAACTGATCACTATCATCGTACGTGGCTGCTTTCGGTTACCGAGTAGAATACTCAGGCCTCTCTAACAAGCGTACGTCTTATATCACGCCTGATCAAATAACTGCTATTTTGCGCCTGACTGATTAAACGTTGGTTTTTTCCCTTCAGAAATAAAGTCGAGGTTAACGACTGTACCGTTACAATACCAGTATTTATCTTCCATTCTCGCGATGCATTTCCTTACCAATCTCCTCCCTCACTATGGATCAACACCTACTGGCCAGATGAAGAGATTCCGTTTTCGAGTAGCTAATCCACTCCTTCCAATCTCTAGATGCAGAGTATAGTATATTATCAACACTGATTGCGAGGTCGGTTTGTAAACCTGCGGTGGGAACCCATGCATGTTACACATGTGCTACAATACTACAATAGGATATATTTCAAAATGGTTACTGCAAAGCGAACTTGGAGCAGACTCGGTTGGTGAGAGGGAAGATCGTATCAAATTCTATACAGAGTTGAAGATTATAATTTGATTTTAATTTTTTAAACTAAATTAGTGAAGAACATCAAAATATACACTAATAAGTGACATATTTACAGATATAATCAAACAAATAGTGTTGTATAAGTGCAAGATGAATTGAAACTTGTTTTAGAAAATGTCGTTGAAACTTATAATTCTCCTCTCATTTCTACAACCCTTCTAGATAATCCAAAATTCTATTTTAATACTGCAATAAATATGATATTGCAATGGTTGAGGTCGTAGATTATTGGAAGTTTCAGAAATGCCCTATAATATGCGCACGTGATAAAAGCAATTCCCTCCCTCCTAATAATAGCAGTGTTCCTATTTCTTAATACAAATAACTTATCATTATCATCATCGAAGATAAATATAAATAACTTGCTTTAATTTGTTTGCACTCGTTTTCCCGGAAACATTTTTATGATTTCACAAAAAGGTAATATGACAGGATGTATTTTTAATAGAACTTTCTGCGAATTCAATCTTCTGAATCTATATCTATATCGTTGTGGAAAATCCCGTCAGGATAATTAATTGCCATAGATTTTAAGAAGCTCCGGGTTGTCGGGCGTCTGTCCCATAGGAATTGTTTAACGTGCTAGACGAAAACGACTCTTAAGGAATGTCACTGACCTCAACTGGGATCGAATCCACTACATTCGGAACAGAAGGATAACTATTAGCTGGATGTGCCAATGAGGTCGGCAAGTTATCTTCAACTTCGAATATTAATATATATAAATAGAGAATCCATGAATCCATACACTATATGTATATGACATCTTATATCCTGTGTTTTGTATTTTGATGAGAGAACTAGTCATTTTATTAAAGGAAAAATAAGAATAATGATAGCATTGTCTTTATGCCCTTTAAACTACATTTACGATTTTTAGGGAAAATGAGGATGGTGGAATTTGATGCTATAGGATTTCTTTTACGTGTCGAGTATCCACCCGAGGCTGGTGTGGTTTTGCACCTTCAAATATCATTGGCTGCGTGGTTGGATCACATAGCTGTCAGCTTGCATTCGGAGAGATAGCGAGTTCGATCCCAACAGTCGGCAGGCCTGAAGAACTTTTTCGTGATTTCCATTTTTCACACCAGGTGAATGCTGAAGCTATGCCTTAATAAATTAAGGCCACGGTTGCTTCCTTCCTCTCTCTTTCCTGTTCCATCGTCACCATAAGAACTGTCCGTGGCGGTGCGATGTAAACCAAATGTTTATAAAGCACGTGGAACTGAATCAGTTTCAAACCTGTGAACTTTGACTCAAAAGGCCAGAGATAATACTGTGTGAGCCACTGAACTGTTAAAATAATATTCTTGATATTGGATCCAACGATGTAATAATGAAAGGAAAATGGACACATTCATTTCACGTGGCACCAAACATGATTATATCCCTTTCCACCGTATACTCTTTCTTTCTCTTATCAAAGGCGCCACGGTAATTCTGCCTCACCACTTTGTCTATCGTTTACACCCATCAAACATTTCAGACACCCTTATTGAGTTCAACATATTCAAGAGGCAGCCTACCATTTTTTTATTCCTGGACTGTGATGGATAATGTGGTGGAAACTTGAATTTAAAATGTAAATTTGATTTACAATGAATTCTACCCACCGAGACTCTACAGATCCAAGCTAAACAATTGCCGAATTCCCCCAAGAAGAATTAGTGTTAAAAACCGAGTACTTTCTGTTCTTGTAAGCAGATCCTGTTAGCCAGAACCTTATATGGGCTCAAGGTTAGTGGACGGCAGACTTTCACTCCTGGTTTTATAAGCTCTGGTGGTTCTAGTATAGTGTTCAGTGACTGGAGTTGCAGAACGAATGTGTTCCTACAGAAAAAAAAAGAGATATCAAAGCAATGTATCAAATTTCCTTATCCCTTTCGCAGTTTAAACCACGACAAGTACTCTGCTACTATTAAATGAGACCTTAAAGAAGTAAAAACTTCCTGGCATGGTACGCCACGAAACCACCTCTTTCATAAACTTCATTCACTAGCTTACCACAAAATGAATAAAAACCTGTTATTACCATGTTATGTCCATTACATTCTCAGTTATTTTATTGTCGGCGGTAAAAGTTTGCGTAAATAAATTTGAGAAATGATCCGTAAACTCAAACCGATGTGATATTTTTATTTCTTTCTTTCTTTCTTTCTTTCTTTCTTTCTTTCTTTCTTTCTTTCTTTGTGGCAAGTGCATCGCTAGCAGTAAGGAGTTAGATATACACGTTGTAACGCCGAGTTGATCTCGGAACAAAGTAAGAAAGTGATAATACTATCCATGTTTTAATATGTTTCATTTCGATACTTGTACCATTACCACGCGTACACCCGAGTAATGGTGTATTTCTGTCAGTGTTTCCTTAGGTAAAAATTGGGTAGCTATGTACGTAGTTGTTTATATTCTCGTTTCCAGCCCTCAAGACAACATCATTACGGGATCAAATCTCGACACAGTGTACTTACATGTGAGATATTCGTGTCGATTGATTTCATAACATATTACATAACACCCATTCAAAGCAACAGCAGTCCTGTGACGCTAGACAAGAATAGTACTCAAGGGATGTTGAAATAATAATAATAATAATAATAATAATAATAATAATAATAATAATAATAATAATATATAATAGACGATTATATTCGAGCTGGAAAGGACTTTGTGATCATCAGATTTCGAATAATCCCTAAATTTGGAGAAATATGTCTCCCGAGCTAGGTTGTACTGGATATACTCGTAAACGTACGCCTATTTTTACTATTTGATAATTATAAATTGATAAAGAAAATACTGTATAACTAGAGAATACGCGAACCCAAAATTTTTCTCAATTTGAAAGCGATTGTAAACGAAATACTTTCAGGGAAGTATAATAAGGTCACTTTGGTTCCAAACCGATCCACTGCTCCCCGCAATAGCAGTCGCCAACCATAAGCATGTAGAAATTGTTTAAAATGAAATTATCGAGTCCAGCATTTCATTTGATTGACTTGAATGAGGACAAGATGGATATTGGCGTCACATTTTGGGTGTAGCTTCACCCATATTCTCATCGATTGAGTCCTGGTATGCTGTCTTAATTCACATTCCAGGCAACTTTCCCTAACTTAAGATCCAAACACTTACAGATATCAATACTCTATCACACATCAAAATTAACTAACATGGATGGAAAATGTCATATGCACACAAGGTATTGTGCGGAATTCATGATTATGATTTCGCTACCCCCTAAAAATCAACGCAGTACAATTAAGCAACTGGTTCTCTTTGGAAATATGGTCGTGTGAAGTGTCGTTTGATTCTTATCAGTGGATTCTGTTCATATACATAAAAAAGAAATCAAATAGTGAATATTTGACAAAAAGCGTGGTGCGTAGAAGTGCGAACAGTGTCTTTTTTCCGCAAATTGTAATGACAAATGATTTGTAACTCATGGTCCAAAATATATGCAAATTTGTTAAAAATTAGGAAATAAAATATCAACAGTAAAATTTGAAATCCATCCAGACTAGATACCTTATTTCGGTGCATTCGAGATATAGTGGGTTCAAATCCCTCCGTCGGCAGCCTAAAGATGGCTTTACCTTAATTAAGACGGTCGCATCCTTCCCAATCATAGCCCTTTTCCATCCTTCCGTCGTCGGAAACCTTCGATGTGTTAGTGCAACGGAAAAACAAGTAGCTTTATTTCGACAATGACTATCACGCGGCACGTATTTTACATTATAACTTGGGGCATTGACCCCGAAGCAGCCCTATTCGTAATTTTCTTAATCGTTATCTTTTACACATTTTTTTCTTATTTTTGCGGTACTAATATTATTTCTTAAAAGTTACTAGAGTGAAAGAAGGAGCTTAGACGATGATGTCCGTAAAGATAAAAATGCACTACCAGACAGAATTTCTCCTCAGTAGTTTTTGAATTACGGTGAACACCGTATTGGGTAAAAATACATGTTAAAGAAAATGAGCAACAAACATGACAGAATGGGACATAGCAAGTGTTGTATAAAGACAGTTCGCAAACATATCAATTTCGGCATTTTGGCGTCTCCGAAAACAGTAGACAATGAGATGTAAAACCAATGACATTATTATTATTATTATTATTATTATTATTATTATTATTATTATTATTATTATTATTATTATTATTAGGAATTAGAAAGACGCTTTTGAAGACTTTCGTATGGAGCGTGGCATTGTATGGAAGGGAAACGGACAATAACTATATCTCAGAAAGAAAGAGGATATAAGCTTTCGAAATGTGGTGTTACAGAATAATGCCGAACGTGAGATGGGTAGATTGAATCATGAATGAAGAGATACTGAGTCGAATATTGGTGGGATGAGATCTAGTATTTGGCTAATTTTGACGGGAAGAAGAGATAGAATGATAGAGCACATCTTAAGACACCCAGGACTTGTTCAGTTGGTTTTTAAGGGAAATGTAGACGGTAAGAACGGTAGGTATATACTAAGGTATGAATATGAAAAGCAGATTAGAGCAGATGTAAGATGTAGTAGTTACATAGAAATTAAAAGGTTAGCACAGGATAGGGTGGCATGGATGGCTGCATCAAACCAGTCTATGGACTGGTGACTCAAAAGATATTATTATTATTATTATTATTATTATTATTATTATTATTATTATTATTATTATTATTATTATTATTATACAGGATTTTCTTGCGTTTTCCCGATATTCAGTTGCATTAGGCGGGATTACTATCCAAGCCTAGTGCACCTCTATTGATCTGAAGGTCTTCATCTATGAATTCTTCAAATACCTATAAAGTACTTTTTTAATAATGCTGCATGTTTCTAAAATGACTGTTTTCTGCAGTTCAGTGCAAATGTTCTTGTTAAGCTTTGGCTGGTGAAGTGCATTATGCAGATGATGGAAGTTTCTCCTAGCGCTCCCACCACTTTTGGAAAAAGCGTATTCTTATTAGTGAATACTGCATTTTTTTAACCCGTAAAGAATTAAGGACTAGCTGAACGTCAGATATTATTAATTACCACCTTTGACCGTGTTGTTAAGTTCATTTTCTACACTACATGCCTATAAACGTCAGTACTCCATAATATATAAGGCCATGAACTCGTGAAGGTACGGACCTCGTGAACTGTGAACCACATCCTGGAGGACTTGTCTCATAACACGTATACAGCTGATTCTTTGTACTTTAGAGGACGACACAAGAACAATAATGGGCAGTAAAACTGTTAATGTCAAGAGCCTTCTCACTAGGGTGTAAAGGCTCTGGTAACCTTGTACTGTACACGTGTTCCCGAAAAGAAAGCCCTTGCAGTGAACTTAACACCTACAGAATCGTCCTATAACAAGACCTTGCTGACCGTGCCTTACAACGAACACAAGGCCATGTCTTGCTAGTGGTCACCAGATGCGATCGCTTTTGTTGTCCGTCAGCTCCTCATTAACATGTGAGGGCTATCATGTCTTTCGATTTCATATTTCTCTCACATGGCCCTAAGTTTCGCTCACGGTGACATCCTCATTCTATAAATTCTTTTTCTCTTCTATCTTGTTACTGATGACCTTGTTTTTCATGTCCTTAAGTCTCAAACCTCAATCGATTAGCCACAGAATCACCCACAAGTATCCCTTTAAATAAAATAGCCCCAGAGGCTCTTAAATAGGGAGCGTGAGATGGCGACCACGGCACCCTTAGCTTAGTCATGGCATTGCACATCCACTTCTGCCAAGGTTCTCACTTTCTTATATCCTGTCCGACCTCTCATGACCAACTATTGTTTTCTCATTGACCAACTCATTTTGGTATTAGAGTATTCTAGGCCTAAGGAGTATTTAAGTTTTACGACCTTCGTGGCCGAGTTTTTCTTTAGCCGATACCTTCATTTTTCGAAATGTCGGATTCCTTCAATTTGTTTCCCTCTGATTAGTGTTAATAGAGGATGGTTGTCTAGTTGTAATTCCTCTTTTAACAATAACCACCCCCACCACCACCACCACCACCACCACCACCACCACCACCACCACTTAAATAAAATAATTGCACTGATATAAAGCGAAGCAAAATCAAATGGGAGAATGGAAGGTATAGGCTTTTACCAATAAATCATGTTATTGTTTTTACGTTCCACTATTTTTTTACGGTTTTCGGAGACGCCAAGTTGCCAGAAGCTTGTCCTCCAGGCGTCAGTTTACGTGCCAGTAAATCTACGGACACAAAGCTGAGATATTTGTGCACCTTCAAAAGACCACTGGACTGAGCCAGGATCGAACCTGCCAAGTTCGGGTCAGAAGACCAGTGCCTCAACAATCTCAACCACTCATCCCGGCTGCTTTTGCTATCCATAACTTCGATATTCAGTAGGATCGAGAAAAAATTCGAATAATTGTAATCGAAATATTTATCGTAATATATCCCTCTTCAGTCCTGTTAATATCCCAGTATTCCTTAGCATTGTTGTTCTGTATTCAGTAGAAGTTCGAGAATAACGTTTCTAGAAATGTCCACAATTTATTCCCATTGAAGTTTATTCTTCTCTACATGCTTTTTGTATATATTAATGTGACGATAGTTCTTCCTATTATATTTCAGGTTTTGGTGTGCCATGGACTGTACGGGTTAGAGACAGGGCCCCATTGATCTTCATATCTCCCGCAAAGGTAAGTTCACTCTGTCAGTAAACATTATTGTTCACATCTTCACCTTGAAATGGATTTTGAAGGATAGAAGTTCGTGATCAGTTACGTCACTATTTATGACGTCATTAGGACTTAGACAAATTGGACATAAACATCTACAGACCGACCTCTATCGTTCCCAGTTTAGCTAAAATATTAGAAAAATATGTTAAACTAAGATTATTAAAATTCCTTCTCAAGAATAATTATTTTTGTAAGTATTGATATGGCTTTATTCCAAATTCCAGCATATAGTGCGTTATTAAAGATATTATCATTAGGTTGCAGGAAGCTTTTGATTCAGGAAAATTAGCTTCAGGGTTATTTATAGATAAGAAAAGCTATTGACGAAGTTAATCACGAGATCAAGATCAAAAACTGGAAGGTCTGAGTAAGAGGTGTAGCGATAAACTAGTTTAAGGATTATATCAGCGATCGATCACAGTTAGTTTCATATAAAATTTAAAAACGTTTCTCTCTCCCTATATCCATGGTGCTCCTCAGGGTACAGTGCTGGGGCCGATTTTGTTTCTAAAATTTGTGATTAATATTGGCTCCCTAAACGTACAAGGACAACTGTGTCTATTTGCAGATGATAAAAAAGCTGTTGGTATTTATTTTAAGGAACATGAATTCAAAATGCAATATGAGCTTATTACAAACTTGGCTTGTAAACAATGGACTGACCGTTAATCTTAGCAAGATCAATTATATAATTTTTCACAAACCCGAGCAAGTTAAAACCATATGAAAAATCTCCACCCATTGGAGGGCTCCACAGACTACAATACAATCTCTAACAGAAGTTTTTAAAATCTGTGTTATTGATTTTACGTCCCACTAACTCATTTGGACGGTTTTCGGAGAATCCGAGGTGCTAGAATTTCGTCCCGCAGTTCTCCTTTTACGTGCCAGTAAATCTCCCGACACGAGTCTGACGTATATGAGCACCTTCAAATACCACCGGACTGAGACAGGATTGAACCTGCCAAGTTGGGATCAGATGGCCATCGCCTCAACCGCCTGAACCACTCAGCCCTGCGTGACTGTTGTTAATTACGTAATAAAATACTGATAATTGTCATATATTGTGAGATCACTATTATCCTATTAACCTATTCTAAACATTTAATTCCAGAATTAGTCGTCTAAAGTTCTCAACAAGGAATATGTTCTTAAAGTAGTGCGCATTAATTTAGACCCCCCTCTATACATGGTTATTCGCCTAAGTTGTTACACCGATATAACTTCTAATCCATCCGAGATATCGCAATTCTGTTTTCACATTCTTAAATCATGCTAAGGGGCTTGTAAATTCAGACATTTAATTAATTCGTACATTGGACGATTACTTTTTAAAATATCAATAATCATTAAATTTTCCATTCTAGTAGGTCAGAGCGATCGTTAGCCTTGCCGTACCACACAGGGATCACTGGCGCATGGACGTGTTAACATTCTAGCTGTTTCTTTGTTGCTATACCAATTAAACAACTGGTACTGCAGAGTACATCTTGTACTGTAAATACAATATGATATATCCCTTTAGTTTGCAACGTTTTTATGAAACATAAACTAAAGATGGGAAAGGAAGTTTATATTATAAAGTAATAAAACAATAGTGTCAGTTATAAATGAAATATAGGCAACTATGCATAAGATCTTTGAACTAAAAGCTCTACTCATGAAGCAGTTGCAAAGTTTTTTTTTTTTCACAATTTGAATGGAATGAAATCAGTGGAATTTACACACCTTTGTCACTTCCTGATGATATTCATGTGGCTTGTTTGACGGAATGTTTAAATACAATATTGACTTGACCGATGTTGGCACATGATGTGAAAGTGCTCGTTGGTAGTCAACAGACCGTTACCTTACACGATAACTCTAACGAACGCCTGTACTGATAACACAGAGTTCCCCAACTTTCATAGTGGTCACTTAAACTTATGTAAGAATGTTTTCTAAAAAATGAGACACGAAAATTCTAGTATTATTTCCGGATTCCGAAATGCTTCTCCTGGTATAATATCGCAATTTATTTTCTATCATTACCTACATCTAATCATCGTGTACTTTTCTAAACAAGACCTCCCCCCACGCGCCTCTCTGTGTCTCGCGCGCGCGCCATATCGTTTTCTTTCTTAGTCAGCTAAGATGTTAATCTTGAACAACTAATCTATATATATAAAATAAGAGTTTTGTCTGTACATTGCTCAGAATTTGAAAAGAATGGTATTTCTGTATCGGTCATGTCCACAGTAACAAGGAAATGCACTTTTTACTTTTCCGTAATTTCTGTCTGTCTGTCTGTCTGTCTGTCTGTCTGTCTGTCTGTCTGTCTGTCTGTCTGTCTGTCTGTCTGTCTGTCTGTCTGTCTGTCTGTCTGTCTGTCTGTCTGTCTGTACACGCATCACAAGAAAACGGCTGAAGAGAATTTAATGAAAATCGGTATGTGAAGTCGGGGGATGAGCCCCTACAATCTAGGCTATAACTCATTTTACTCACGCTGAGTGAAATGGTAGTTTAGGGGAAGGCCTAAAATTTAATCATCAAATATTTATATTATTAGCGGTCCTATCAATAAATACTACATAACTAAAGTTATATAGAATTAAATTTCCGATCATTTATGTCGTTCATTGTTACCGCACTGGCTTTGATAACACAGATATTCATGAATTTGTATTTTTGTTGCCAAGTCCATATCAACGCCGAGCCACGAGAAAATGTGTTAAGAGAATTTAATGAAAGTTGGTACAATTTCCGACCATTTATGTTTTATTCAATTTTATCGTACCAACTATGATAAGAGTGGTATTTCAGAGTCGGAATGTAAATGCCTACAATATTGAAATCGCCTAACATTGATCAACAATAATATTACATTGACCATTGTTTGTTGTGGTGGGCTTTGTGTCTTCTGTTGCCACACGTCTGCGATAGTTCGGATGAAAATTGCTTTACGTCGCACCGACACAGATAGGTCTTGTGGCGACAATGGGATAGGAAAGGGCTAGGAGTGTGAAGGAAGCGGCCTTACCTAAATTAAGACACAGCCCCGGCATTTGCCTGGTGTGAAAATGGGAAGCCACGGAATACCTTCTTCAGGGTTGCCGACAGTGGGGTTCGAATCCACCGGATTCAAGCTCACAGCTGCACGCCCCTAACCACACGGCCAACTCGCCCGGTCGTACCGAGTGTAACAGCCTGCCTGAATATTAGCGGGAAGTAGCTGGGGAGTTGCATAACTTTCTACTTTAGCATGCTATTCCTCTGGTTCATAAATTTTCTGATACTACTGGTACATAACACACTGGTTCATCATAGCATTCCAGCTATTCAATCCATACTCTGAGGCACTGATTGAAATGAGCAGTTTGCATATTTAAGAGAATTATGGCAGAGGAGTGATGACGGATGTCTGTGGCCTGGTCATTCTACCTCTGGAACTTTGGACTGTTAGATCGGCACCGTAGTACTGTTCATTGAAAGTGAGAAAGTGTGCGGTTTTTCATTTGATCGAGTATTTTATACGATAACATTGTCCGGCTCCATGGCTAAATGGATATCGTGCTGGTCTTTGGTCCAGAGGTCCCGGGTTCGATTCCCGGCCGGGTCGGAGATTTTAACCTTAAATGGTTAATTCCCTTGGCTCGGTGACTGGGTGTTCGTGCTGTCCCCAACATCCCTGCAACTCACACACCACACATAACACTATCCTCCACCACAATAACACGCAGTTACCTATACATGGCAGATGCCGCCCGCCCACCCTCTTCGGAGGGTCTGCGTTACAAGGGCTGCACCCGGCTAGAAATAGCTACACGAAATTATTATTATTATAACATCGCTACTTTCCTACTGAGGTTTTTTTAAGGCCTTTGTTTACTTCAGTTAGGAAAACCACAAGGTCAGTCTTTCTGAGAATCCCGTAGCGAAGCGCGGGTACATCAGCTAGTAAATAGATAAATTAATCGAAAATCTGTTTCCAGTCTCAGTATTCGTAACATAACACGCAATTTCTATGCAGGGTATAAGCACAATAGATGTGATTATACAGTCCACATTCTTTCCTCTGCCAGAAATCCAATATATAGTGTAGAAAATGTGTTAAATTTTGAAATAAATAAATTATTAGGATTCATAACCGCTAGATTTATGTAAGCGTCTAATTAACATGCTTCTACAACGATATCTTAAGAAATATGCTTGATTAAAATCACAAATTTTAATGACAATCAGGGAGTCACAAGTTGTAGTTGAGCTATTTGTATATAGATCAAGACATCGTCTGATGACGTTACTTGAATGTCTCCCTCAATATTTTCCATACATATTACAGATAAGTAACCTTGAGAGCAAATTAATTAGTCAGAGATCTGCAGTATGTATTCCCATATGGTAGAATTCGTTATTCTAAACATTTTCACACCAGGAAATGAACTTCCTATGCCTTCTAATTTCAAACTTCGCATAATAACACACAATACTCAATTATACGGAAAAATCAAACGTTGGCTTCAGAACTTTTCATATCTTTGTCATTAACTAAAGACGTCGCTACGAAACACTTAAATTCTCAGATCGACTTTCTCAACACAAGCCCCAAGAAATTGCAATAGCATACACTATTGAAGACTCAAAGAATTACGTGTATGACCAGGATATTTTTCCTTTTTCCTGAGTATCTTTATTAAGCCTACTTTAGATCTCTCCTCTCCCTACGACAGTCATTTCACGAATAGGCTGCTCTAAGATTTGTCCTCTCGTTCTAATCACTCTTCCATTGCTATAAAGAATGCAGACAACCAGACATATAGTACTGTACACATCCTAAGTGCATGTGCAAAATGACTGCTTTATCTCTCGTCTCCTAAATTGCTACGTGTACAAAATAACTCTCAATATTAAAAATAATACATAGCAGAGAGAACACTGAAGTTAAATAATCCCAATGGTGTCTTCTTTTAATGTCAGTAAACTACCTAGGTATTAAGGTGAATAAGCGACATTTATGGATCCTGAACATGCATTTCAAATGAAACCTGTCTGTGGATGCTCACCATTGTTACTAATATATAATCATTTGCCTCAAGGTTTTTATGAAACAGGAACTGAAATTAGAAGGTCGTAACTTATACCCAGCCTTGACTGAATCACCTTATGTAAGTGCACCACTTTCAAGTAAGGAATCTCGAGGTCGAACTGTACCCACCACCTTCTGATACTACGCGACAGCAGGAAAAAAGGAGACATCGATCAAGATTTAACATGAATATTAATCGGAACGTTTCTATTGTGTGATCTCAGGTGGCTCCCTAGATGATTGTTAATAATAATAATAATAATAATAATAATAATAATAATAATAATAATAATAATAATAATAATAATAATAATACCGGACGAGTTGGCCATGCACGTAGAGGCGCGCGGCTGTGAGGTTGCATCCGGGAGATAGTAGGTTCGAATCCCACTATCGGCAGCCCTGAAGATGGTTTTCCGTGGTTTCCCATTTTCACACCAGGCAAATGCTGGGGCTGTACCTTAATTTAGGCCACGGCCGCTTCCTTCCAACTCCTAGGCCTTTCCTATCCCATCGTCGCCATAAGACCTATCTCTGTCGGTGCGACGTAAAGCCCCTAGCAATAATAATAATAATAATAATAATAATAATAATAATAATAATAATAATAATAATTAATAATATCGAGCAAATCGGCTGTTCGGTTTGGGTCACGTAGCTGTGAGCTCGCATTCGGGAGATTGTGGGTTCGAGTCCTGAAAATAGTTTTTCAGGGTTTCCCAGTTTGACACCAGGAAAATGATGGGGCTGTACTATAATTAAGGCAACGGCCACTACCTTCCCAATCGTAGCCCTGTCCCATCCCATTGTCGTCAAAATACCTATAAGCAATTAAAAAAAAAAGAATCTTACCGGGCGGGTTGCCCGTGCGATTAGGGGCGCGCAGCTGTGAGCTTGCATCTAGAAGATAGTGAGCTCGAACCCCACTGTCGACAGCCCTGAAGATGGTTTTCCATGGTTTCCCATTTTTACATCAGGCAAATGCTGGGGCTGTATCTTAGTTAAGGACACGGCCGCTTCCTTCGCAGTCCTAGCTATTTCCTATCCCATCTTCCCCATAAGACTTATCTGTGTCGGTGCGACGTAAAGCAACTAGCAAAGAAAAAATCTTTAGGTCACTGTGAACGGGTGGAAGTTCTGGTATATTTCATTTGCCGAAAGAGATACAAATTATGGATAAAAGTTACAGCATTTCAAACTACATCAGATGAAGTAAAGCCAAAGGCTTGTCAACTTCGTATTCATGGAATATGATAAAGTTCCCATCGTAGCCTAGTGGCCAGTGGGGGAGTCATGGTTTCACACTATGATAGCCTGTGGTGCAAGAGGAGATCGGGTCAAATTATGAAACAGACAGTGTAAGGGAGTTTCGAGTAGAACATAATAACAGTTCGTCTCCAGCAGTACGGAACCGGCTAGGTGGACCTCAGCGACAGTATCTTGACCTTCCCCCTCTACCTACTATAAAGATGAGGCACTGAGGATAGTGTTGTGGCCTGTTAGAAATGTCATGAACTCACATATTACTGTGGAATGCTCGACACTCGTGGAGCCTGGTATAAAGGAATATCTTACTAGATATAAGGCTATCTTCTTTGTCTTCAGCTTCGAAGAAACAGAAGCAGAAGCAGAAGAAGAGGAAGATGGTTAAGCGCTCGCTTCCTATGTTTGAAACTGCCTATCCCAAACATGTTGCAGTTGACTGAAATTTAGAGTGCATCAACGTGGGCGACATGTGTCCGTTTAGTTATAGTGGAAATTTTTTATACTCTGACACTTGTAGAAGTCAAATTATGTGTCAGGAAAAGTTGAATGATTCTTACCTGTGGTACACATGTAGACTAGGTTCTGTTTTATGGACAGGTGAACTTCCAGGCCCCAATCCCATACATACAATATTTACCATAAAGTGTTTCTGTGGTGGACTGTAGTGTGTTATGGCCATATGAAGAGTTTTGTATTGAGACAAACCTAGACAGCCAATCTCCGACCCAGAGGGATTAACCAAACGCGGCTAAAATTCCGGACCCAGTTGGAAATCAAACATAGGACCCTCTTAACCAAAATCCGTTACGCGGACTATTCAGCCAAGGAGACGGGCAATGTTTTGTCCTTTTCTATTGTTTTTACTTCTCGCCGGTACAGACAGGCCTTATGGCGACGATAAGAAAGGACAGAACTAGGACTAAAAACGGGAAACAACCAACCATCCTCATGGTTGACGACAGTCGAAATTGAACCCACCATCTCCCAAATGCAAGCTCACAGCTATGTGATTCGAACCACGTAACCAAAATTCACGATTCTTTGTTCACCTGTCTGTGGAAGAATTCATAGTTGGGTCCTTAACATTGTGTTCGTATTAGTCACAGACCTTTGGTATTGACCCAGAATGCAGAAGGAGACATTGCTTCTGCATTAATAACACGTCAGTAATCTTGTTTGTTCCTTTGTGATGAGATAACACCTCAGTACTTCTTGATATTTCTCATACTACAGTACTTCCGACCAGAAGTGACAAGCTGTTTACAAACATGCAATTTAAGCACCCGTATTGTACGACTTAATCGTTTCTCTTATCAGGACTGCAATACGCCTCAATTGCTGATTACTCGACGTAATTTGACTACCCCTGCTGAAGCTAGAAAACAGTATAGACCTTGAAGAGCGTGAGGCAGGTTCAGTACTTATACCATCTCCTAGAGGGACGAGTAGGCAGATGTGAACAGACAAGTGAGTAGACAGATCATAAAACATGTGCAATTGGGGCATAAATTTATTAGGAACCTACAATATGTCAATAAAAGTTTAGTCAGTTTTGTTAGAAACACTTTGTAGTGGAAAGAACGCAGCTACAGCTCACAGCACGTCACAACTTGGGTATGCATGATGCTCTTTTGTTGAGCGTAATTTCGAAATGGAGTAGCCATTTCATCAGAAGTAGACCTTAGAGCCTCACGACGCAGCTGTTAGTCATTTGCTTTTTGTACAGAATATTGGACGATCGACTCTATCGACAGTCGGTCATCATTTGAGTGTACTGCGACTCGAATTAGTAGCTTTTCTTAGGCATTAAAGAACCTCTTTCAAAAGTATTATTATTATTATTATTATTATTATTATTATTATTATTATTATTATTATTATTATTATTATTATTATTGGGAGCGTGGCTTAGTTCAGTGGCTCAGGTTCGAATCTCAGCCGATCACAGGTTGAGATTTTAATCTCAAAAATCATGTGGCGTGAGAAAGACCATCCGGCCTTAAACTCCCTGCTAAAACCAAACTGAGCCAAGGTGGCTCCACTAACCATAGAAATAACTGGGATAAGCTGAAGAAAAGAAACATTATTATTATTATTATTATTATTATTATTATTATTATGATTATGATTATTATTATTATTATTATTATTATTATTATTATTATTATTATTATTATTATTATTTATTTGCGAATAAGCCTATTTAGAACTAAGAAAAGTTCTTACAGGAGTTTGTTTGCCTTTCTTTGCGCCCATAGTTCTTCCATTGTTTTGTTGTCGGCTTTTTATCTTTGATCCAAAGTGTTCCCATTTCTTACGTGTCTCCTCTTGGACTTCTTGTCATTTGTGAATTTTGGACCTGAAGTTCTCCCTGTTTTGATGTCTTCTTGTGCCATTCCCACCAATTTTAACGTTTGTTTGATTTCAACGATCCATAATCTCTTTTTTTCTCGTTGTTCTCTTAGAATTCGGCTATTAGACTGTTCGTTTCGTGAATCTGTCAGGGTTTTTTTTATTTTTGTGTGTCCGTGAAATTTTAAACTGCATTTTCTAATGGCACTGTAAATAGTTTGATGTCTTTGTTTCTGAGTTTGTATTGTTCGCCTGTGAGTTTTAGACCTACAACTTCTCTTATGATATTTCTTATTTTTCCCCAATGCTCTGGAGGTGTCATTTCTTATAAAATTAGCACTTCCGATCCACATTCATCTTCTTCTTCTTCTTCTTTCGTTTCAGACGTTAAGCAAAATTATAAACAATAAATTTGATTACCCAGTACTGCTGAACTTAGGCGCCTTTCATTTTATACAAATTAGAATTCGCAAGAATAAATTATTTTACTCTCAAAGATCCAGAACATCTCGTCACTTGAATTACCACATCGTTGTTGCGCCTGCGGAAACCGCTAACTGAAATATTTTAGCTTAGAACGTTGCCTGATAAGGTTCTGTCGTTTAACATTGTGTGAGTAGCTAATTTTAAAGAATTCTCGCTCTCATGATATACTCGTATGTACTGCGGGTCAGTATTTCTTCTACAACATTATCACATAGCGGTTTATGCAGGAGCAACGACGAATATTATTATTATTATTTATTTATTTATTTATTTATTTTTTTTTGCTATTTGCTTTACGTCGCACCGACACAGATAGGTCTTATGGCGACGATGGGATAGGAAAGGCCTAGGAATTGGAAGGAAGCGGCCGTGGCCTTAATTAAGGTACAGTCCCGACATTTGCCTGGTGTGAAAATGGGAAACCACGGAAACCATCTTTAGGACTGCCGACAGTGGGAATACTGGATACTGGCCGCACTTAAGCGACGACAAATATTAAAATTCAGCAGTGTTTCCAGTTCATAATTTCACGTGTTATTTTTCCTGTTCTTTAGATCATTGTTATCTGTGTATGATTATTATACTATTATTCGTCTTTATTTTCTTTGTATTTTTATTGTTATTTTACTTACATCTATTATAATTATGTTAAGAAGGTACTGTACTGGGTTACTCCGTGCAAACTTTCAAAGAGAGCAATAAATAAATAAATAAATAAATAAATAAATAAATAAATAAATAAATAAATAAATAAATAAATAAATATTATTAGAAGTCCCTTTGCGGATCAGTGGTAGTGTATCTGCCTTCGGATCGCAAGATAACAAGTGAAGGATAGTTATAGCTCCACTCGGTCCTGCCGTAAGATGTGAGCAGATCCTGGCTCAGTCCGGTTCGGAGACGCCGAGGTGCCGAAATTTTGTCCTGCCGGAGTTATTTTGCGAGCCAGTAAATCTACTGACACAAAGCTGATGTATTTGATCGTCTTGAAGTACCATTGGACTGACCCGGGATCGAACCCACCATCTTGAACTCAGAAGGCCAGCACTCGAACGTCAGAGCTACTCATCCCGGCTAAAAATTATATACTGTATTAACAGAACTACAATTACATTACTTGTCTAGGTTTCTAGACTGATAGTAGAAATATATTACAATCGATCGGCTAAAGTAAATGCCAATATATTCTATCGACAACAGCTGCTGCTTTATTGAGTGTCTTCCGATGAAATATTCATAACTGTAATGAAAGTGGACGTTTCCATTAACAACTGACCTTAGATCAAACCATATCGGCAGGTACTTTCTCAGCTAATTACTATCTTGCTTTACGAGTCCTAGAGGCGAAGATGAGACGCGATGAAGGGAAGTCAGTCCGTAATCACCACACATGCTAATTTAGCTCTACGATCGCTTCCTTTCCTCCAAGGTAAAAGTTCTTGAATTGAGATCAAAATCTTCAGAAACGCCTGCAAACATGTTGTGACCTAGAGACCTGGTTTTCACCTTCGTAACAACTCGTCTGGTGGCCATCCCTGCGTGTACCTCGTTCACTTTCCTTTCTATCCCGTCTGGGACCGCTACAAGATCAAAGCAAGAAGCCTTCATGGTCAAACATTATGTTCTGTATCTATAAAGCGAGATGTTCTGAAAAAGTAGCCGTTGTCTGGTAGAGCTGGGATGCACTTTCTGTATCATGAATAGAAACGTTTGTAGTCAGAAGACTCGTACCGAGTTGATCAATTAAAATACTCGCTCACTGCCATTTCATTTCTGTTGTTGTAGCTTTTTCTGTTTCATTTACGGGGCACAACCATCCTGTAATGTTTATGATTGTGAGAAGAGCTTGGCAGTCACACAGTTGTTTCAAGAAAATATAACTAATTTAATTCCTTCTCAATTGATGGGTTAGTATTGCGACAAAGTATATCGTACAAATCATCATAGTAATAATAATAATAATAATAATAATAATAATAATAATAATAATAATAATAATAATAATAATAATAATAATAATAATAATAATAATAATAATAATCGCCTGACCTAAGCTATCGTCTGCAAGCATTTTAATTCGACGTCATCTGGCTGCTTGCTCATCAATTTCGACGTTTCATTTTACTCTAGGCCTACTGGATGGTACAATGAACCGGCAGTCTCTTGGACGGTGTTTATGGCTAAGGTTTTTAATTAATTTAGTATGGTAACACCAAATTTGTTACCACATATCTTTTACATGCCGATATCGTACGACATGAAGTGTCGAATGGACTTTATTTCACCCTTCAAAAATCATACTACCTATACTGGGTTTCATCCCGCTATCTTGGGAAACACTCTACCACTATCTTAGTTAAAGTATATAATTAAGGCTACAAAGGAAATATTTAATGTCTACTAATGTGAAGTGAACAACTGAAAAACCGTAGTCGTTAATGAGATGGAATAATAAATCACAGGACTGTAAAGTGAATGCAAAAAGACATCGACAAAGGTGTGAGGTTGACAACAGTATGATCGAAAACGGGGTCAAAAAGGGCAGGTTGTAGGTTTCACAAAGAGGACAAGTCCTTTCAGTTTTAATTAGTGTTAACTGGATGACAATAATTCACGAGGAATCTGTGAGTGCAAATATAAGGAAAGATCTTCATTGAGGCAATCACATATACGGGATTGTAGATAAAGGTTACAGATGTTTTCTCTTTTGGTATTTGTTTTACGTCGCACCAACACAGATATGTCTTATGGCGAGACAGATGTTTTCAAGTGGTTGTGAGGGTGTGTACAGGTTGTAGAATGGTTCTAATGTATAGGACCCTCGCCATGATTACTTGATGCGAGAACTGGAGAAGCTGCAAAGGAAAGCTGCACGATTTGTTCTGGGTGATTTCCGACAAAAGAGTAGTGTTACAAAAGTGTTGCAATCTTTGGGCAGGGAAGACTTGGAAATAAGGAGACGAACCACTCAACTAAGCGGAATGTTTCGAGACATGGCGTGAAATGATATTTGTAGACGAATGGGCTTGAATGGAGTTCTTAAAAGTAGGAAAAATCTTAAAATGAAGTTGAAGTTGATATTCAAGAAGAAAAAATTGGGGGACAAACACTCGTTTGTAGCAATAGGAATTAGTGATTGGAATCATTTTCTAAGGGAGATGTTTGATAAATTTCTAACTTCTTTGAAAACATTTAAGAGGAGAGCAGGTAAGCAAATGATAGGAGAAAATGCCTCCTATTCAACAGCACTGAATGCAGATCAATGGTGACTGACTGATGTAAATTCAATAAATTTTTTATTTATTGTACGAACGATTACTCAAAATTATAATGCCGTAGATGAGATGGCAGAACGTTTGCCTTCTGAACTCAAGTTGGCGGGTTCGATCACGGCCCAGTCCTGCGGTTTATGAAACTGCTCATATACGTCAGCCTCGTATCGGTTGATTTACTGGTACGTAAAATAAGTCCAGTGATACAAATTTCTGCATCTTCACGTCTCCGAAAAGCGCAAAAAGTAGTTAGTGAGATATAAAACATTATTCACAAGTCTGAAGAGAGCCCTTACGCATCAGTTTACCCGTCTACGTCCTGAAACACTGTTTAGGCCTACTAACATCGAAACAGTCACAAAAGTCGCAAAAGAATCTGGAAATTGTTCCCCTATATCTCACCAGAAACCTTATAAAGGCAGTGTCCTTAAGGTTATATACATTTTTGAAGTAATTCGCCGCGGGAAATCTGGAGATTTCTATCCTGCATTAAACGTGATGATTTTATCGTTTCTCTTCTTCTGTATATTATTATTATTATTATTATTATTATTATTATTATTATTATTATTATAACATAATTTTCTTGAAGATACACGAACACAGATAAGTTTTATGGCGTCGATGGGAAAGGGCTAGGAGTGGAAAGGAAGCTGCCTAATTAAGGTGTGAAAATGGGATATTATTATTATTATTATTATTATTATTATTATTATTATTATCCGACTCATTGGCTGAATATTCATCGTTAAGGCCTTCGGTTCAGAGGGTCCCGGGTTCGATTCGCGGCTGGGTCGGAGATTTTAATCGCCTTTGATTAATTCTTCTGGCCCGGAGACTGGGTGCTTGTGTTTGTCCCAACACTTTCCTCTTCATATTCAGACAACACACTACACTACCAACCGCCACGCCAATACACAGTAGTGATTACATCCCGTTATATAGTGTTGGCGTCAGGAAGGGCATCCGGTCGTAAAACAGGGCCATATCCACATGTGCTACACAGTTCGCACCCGCTACACTATAGGTGTGGAAAAAGCGGTAGAAAAATATTATTAATATTATTATTATTATTATTATTATCGTGTCATCTCCTCACGAAAGGTTGACGACGGAGTATTTTTTCCTGTGTTGGATTTCTGGTATCATAGTTGCCGTATTGTGGATGTTGAACCAATATCTGAGCTTACGTGACAATTATAATCTCTTCCGCAAATGCCCACGTTTTCCTTTCTATCCTGTTTTCTATAAAAAGTTGTATCTTCTATATTCGTCATTTCTGAAGATGTGACCGAAATGATCTTTCCATCACAGCGGAGTAACATCAAGTATCAGTTTTTCATCTTGAAGCGTTCTCTTTCGCGCTGATAACCTACGGACAATAGATACTTACATGCACACTCCCCAACATATCCGAGATGGAACCTGTAATTTTGAATTTTCAACCTTAGCACTTACTGGATGAATGTTTCGAGGTAATCGTAATGAAGGTAGGTACTAGATACAGTGACCCAGTTAGAGGAGTTCCCAGTGTTTCTGTTAGTGAATTCTTCGTGGGAAAGGGACAATGAATGTCTTGTATAGCACCGAGGAAAGTTGAAAAAAAAGAAGAGAAATTCCTGGCGATTTCTATTTCGTTATCGTTACTTTACATCATAATGGTAAACTGTGTTAATTTCTTCACTGAATTCAAACACACCACAAACTAGAATTTCCAGTTTAGTCCTGTGGGTTGTCTTCAATGATTTGCCTACCTCCAGCTGATAACTTTGAAAATCTATTACCGGGCTGAGTGGTTCAGACGGTTGAGGCGCTGGCCTTCTGAATCCAAATTGGCAGGTTCGATCCTCGTTCAGTTCGGTGATATTTGAATGTGATCAAATACTGTACGTCAGCCTCGTATCGGTAGATTTACTGGCACGTAAAGAAACTCCTGCGGGACTAAATTTTCCGGCACCTCGGCATCTCCCAAAACCGTAAAAGTAGTTGATGGGACGTAAAGCCAGTAACATTAGATTATTATTTTTGAAAATCTATTCTCATGCTTCGTGTTTTGTGTTTGTTTTATTTTTAACTGACAGAAATTATAAAACTCATTGAAAGAGCGATTCTCCAGCATGTGCTGTATGTACACACTAGCGTACAAACTAGAACCGTTTGGATTACGGTAGAAAGATAATATTCATTGTAAAGGGCGTCATTGTCAGAAGACTGATCGAGTTGACTGAGTGGTTCGGGTCGCGTAGCCGTGAGCTTGCATTCAGAAGATTGTGGGCTCGAATCCTATCATCGGCAGCCCTTAAGATAATTTTCTGTGGTTTTATATTTCCATACAAATGCTGGGACTATACCTTAAGGAAATCTACATCTGCTACCTTCCTATCCTTGCGTTGCCGAAGAAATTCTCTGTATTAGTGCAACGTTTAATCATTGGTAAGAAAAGAATATGCCAGAAGTGTAAGCAACACCAAATAACCATCCCCAAAATACCAAGTCGAAAAATTTGTCGGTGCTCATGGCGAAGAAATAACCAGAATAAGAAAATTCATTTCTATAACGAAGGAGGCATAGACATAACTGAAGTGGAGATGATTGCGATGTATTCTGAAGATAATGAAGTAGATGGAAACATTTCATGTTGTCGTCCAAACAAAAATCACGATATCGTCGTTGCGCCTAGAAAAAACCGCTATGTGATATTTCAGCTTAGAACTCTGACCAGAAAGGTTCTGTCATCTAAGTTTCAGCAGCAGCTATTTGCTTTACGTCGCACCGACACAGATATGTCTTATGGCGACGATGGGACAGGAGTGGCCTGGGAAGTGGAAGGAAGCGGCCGTGGCCTTAATTAAGGTACAGCCCCGGCATTTTCCTGGTGTGAAAATGGGGAACCACGGAAAACCATCTTCAGGGCTGCCGACAGTGGGGCTCGAACCCACTAATCTCCCGATTACTGGATAATGGCCGCACTTAATCGACTGCAGCTATCGAGCTCGGTCATCTAAGTTTCAGTATTGCATGAACTAAATCAAAGAATTTTCGTTGTGTGATACATGTGCTGCGGATCAGTATTTCCACCGTCAACATTTTCACATAACGGTATTCTGAGGCACAACGACGACGGATTCTGGCCGTAAATCTCATATCATCGAATAACTTTGTTGTTATTATTATTATTATTGGCGTTTAATGTTCCTTAAATTACTATCGATCTTGTAAGACGAAAGAGTGCCGGAATATTCTGAATTTTTTCCTGAAGAGATTTCTTAATGTGCTATATACTAGACTTAACTAAAGTTGGTGTCTGACAGGTAAGGTTGGAGGGAGGAGCATTGCACGTGCCATTTCACGATGTTGCCACATTCAAGCATTCTTTTCTACATGCTCTTACCCCTCGCTTCCGGCTCACTTGTTCCCTCTTTCATTCTGACTGCTGTGATCTGCTGTAGACTACCTGGCCAGGTGGTGTCGTCCCATTTGCGATCACTCTTATACAAACAATCAGGTTCTTATCAGTGACAATGACAGGTTTGGCAACTCCCAGCAAGACGAGCTGCCCTGGAGTTTTATCTCCATGGCAACCGCAGTCGCCCCTCCCTCGTTTCCATGGCAATCACACAGCCACTCCCTTTATCCCGCCCCGGCAGGCAGTAAAGGGACCTCCCTCTAAGAAATGTCACACGCCAACTCTTATTATTAGCAGTATAGTAGTAATCCTTCTGATGCAGATATCTCACATTTCTGCACTCCTAATCGTCATTAAATGGGCCGCGATACGATCCAGTGAACATCAGCGTAGGTAGTGAGCGCTTATCTACACTGAGCAGTTAGTTGAAGAAATACATGGGACTAAGCACGATGTTCGTACTAATCATGCAAATATAGAGTTTTCTTTAGATACAAGGTCTATACTTCTCATTATGTAATAATCAGGTATTAACTTACGTAATGCAGTGAGTAGGTGTTCGCTGGTGCGGTTAAGGTCTATCCAAAGATTGAAAGTGAATACCGGTTAGTATTGACAATTAGTTCACGTGCACAAAGTTTCACTGCGAACTGAAATTAGAGTCTAAAGAGTACTTTCCAACCACATTGAGTTGCACTTCGCATTCCACAGAATATATATAAAGAAACAAGACATAGGTCACAAGTGTAAATAGACTCGCAATGTTATTCTTGGGAAAATTGATTGATTAAAATCGTACTTACATGTCTTTATATGAATGGATAGATTACGCCAGTTTAAAAACTGAAGTGTTTCACCAGTGAGATGAAAATGAGAAAAATAGTAAAACTATATCTGTAAATAAAATGCATCTCTTGTCTGTACAATATAAAATGATAATTGTGTTGGTCTAAAATTCTTGTTTCCTTCTCGTGACGATAATACACCTAATTTATTATTATTGTCCGGTCCATGGCTAAATGGTTAGCGTGCTGGCCTATGGTCACAGGGCCCCAGGTTCGATTTCCGGCAGGGTCGGGAATTTTAACCACCGTTGGTTAATTTCTCTGGCACGGGAACTGGGTGTATGTGTCGTCTTTATCATCACTTTTGATCCTCATCATGACGCGCAAGTCGCCTACGGGAATCAAATCAAAAGACCTGCACCTAGCGAGCCGAACTTGTCCTCGGACACCCCCGGCACTAAAAGCCATACGCCATTTCATTTTTTCATTATTATTATTATTATTATTATTATTATTATTATTATTATTATTATTATTATTATTATTATTATTTCCCAGTACTGTATTGATATAATTTAAGGATCGAAGCTATAAAAATGTATTTCATTGAGTAAGGTTATTTTATGAAAGAAACCTAGGCCCTACTTCTTGAGGAAATTACCTTCGGACAGTAATACGACCCGTAAGTACACTACCGCTACCTGTGAACATAAAAATAATTTAAACATTTTGTTGGTTAATTCCTCTGTTTTTGGGACTCACAGACACGAAAGTGGCCCATGGGCTGTCAAATCGAATGACCTACACGGAGCCTCTCTGGAGGCCACACGCCTTTATTATCATTCATTTTATTTTCGTTTCGGTCGTCTATGGACCACGTTTGACAACTGATGTGGAGCTCAATCAGGCCACGCAGTCATTTACAACTAGTGAATAGATTAAAAGTAGCCTTCTCGTTTAACCTTCAGGACTGAATCGTGAAGCAAAGAACGGATCCCTAAGTACAAAGAGCATAGAGACTCACTTGGAACAGATATAATAAAACATCCATATCCCGAAATGCAAGTATTTTTTCATCCTTTCTCATTATTATTATTATTACTATTATTATTATTATTATTATTATTATTATTATTATTAACGATGAATTGTGTTGGGCTTTCTGGCGATAATGTTCATTTTAGTAATACACTAAACACATTGTATTTCTGGGGTTGCGACTGAAAAAAAAATGTTAACTTCAGACCAGAGAAATAATGAGCTCATATATGGAAGAAGTGGAACCTGATCTAGGAGGCGATATAACTCTGTACTAAACAACTTCAGGATAACTGGTGTGGAGCTCAATCAGGCCACGCTGGCTGGCATTTACAAATAGTGAAGAGATTAAAAAATAGGTACTTTCTTTATTGACAGAGACTTGCAAATTGAAAAAGGTGCATTCTTTTCAATGCAGTTTGTAGTTTCACTTCCTCTCATGCATGCGATGAAAGGAAAATGAAAGGTTTACAACTTAAGAAGAGCGGTTGACGCCTTGGTGAGAAATGTTTCAAGGTAAGGCCTACTGATGTGGGAAGTAGGTCGTTCAGATGATCATGGCTGTGCAAGTACACAGCACGATGAGGCGAGACAGAGGGAAAGTGAGTGCGTGCACTTCAGCATCCAAACTTACAATTAGCACTAATGAGACATTCATTTTGCATTGCTCTATATGGTAATTTAACATAAGGAATGTGCGGACCTATTATTGCTGGAAATAATTAAATATTGTACTAGTCTGATGACTGAAACGTAATTTTTGCCTCATGCTTTCATTTTCATTGAAGATAACCATATTCCATCAGGAATGAATGTAATCTATCATTAAGATGATAATGATAATGATAATGATAATGATAATGATAATGATGATGATAATGATAATTTCATGTGGCTATTGCTAGCCTGGTTCAACCTTTGCAAGGCACCCCTTCCGATGTATGGGAAAATGCGCGTTATTGTGGTGGAAGATAGTGTAGTGTGTAGCACAAACATCCAGTCCTCGACCCAATAGAATTAAACATTTAAGGTTAAAATCCCCGACCAGCTCGGAATCGAACCCGGGATCTGAGCCGGATAATGAAAGTTATAAGCATAGTCATGTATACAAACAACGAGCGGGATACCTTCAAGGTGATGATGGAGGAAGCAAGGAAAGAAAAATGCGGATATCAGTGAAAAAGAAAGAAAGAAAGAAAGAAAGAAAGAAAGAAAGAAAAAAGAACTAATGACTGAACGAACGTATGATTATTTTTTAATAGTTTCGTTACGTCGCACCGACACAGATAGGTGTTATGGCGACGATGAGTTAGGAAAGGACTAGGAGTGGGAAGGAACTGGCCAGACCTGAATTGAGGTACAACCTCAGCATCCGCCTGCTGTGAAAATGGGAAATTACAGAAAACCATCTTCAGGTTCGAACCCACTATCTCCCGAATGCGAACGTATGAACTATAATGTATGTCCAACCCTTGCCCCGCTTCTCTACGGGATCGGATTTGAAGTGAGATGAATCTTCGTAGCAAGTTTTTACGGGCGGATGCTTTTCTCGTCGTGAACATCATCAAAGGGAGTTAATGAGATGAAATGAATGATGTGATATATGATAGTAGGGAGGGAGAAGGTGAAAGGTAGTGCCGGCACGTAGCCTACTTTTGTCGAATAGCACAAAAGGCTCTGCTCAAGGGTTAACGTCGGCATCCGACGGACGAATCACAATCTACAGCGTCGTATGCCCTCTCTCCATATGAACTATGCGAAGAGGTTTGGAAATGAATCCAGGTTTTCGACACGCAATCTAGTGATTAAAAATTGTATACCACTATCTCTCCTACCCTGCCGGCCAATTTTCTGATGGTGAGATTTTTTCGACTAACGGGACTCGAACCGGCTAACCATTGTGTCAGATCATATAGACTTGACGCCTTAACGATACTGGCCAGCAGGTGGGCTAAACTATGCACTATAATAATAATTTAAAAAACAATCTGTTTGATTGGAAGTTATAGAACAACAAAATATTTACATAAAAAAAGAACAGTTTTCAGTGGACAAAATGATTATACTTAATTTAAATTATCACGGAGAAGTACTGAAGTGCAAGCCTCCGTGGCTCAGGCGGCAGCGTCCCGGCCTCACACCGCTGGATTCCCTGGTTCAAATCCCGGTCTCTCCATTTGAGATTTGTGCTGGAAAAAGCGGAGGCGGGACAGGTTTTTCTCCGCCGGTTTTCCCTGTCATCTTTCATTTCAGCAACACTCTCCAGTATCATTTCATTTCATCTGTCAAGTCATTTATCATTGTCCCAGAGGAGTGCGACAGGCTTCGGCAGCCGGCACAATTCCTATCCTCGCCGCTAGATAGGGCTTCATTCATTCGATTCCTGATCCGGTTAAATGACTGGAAACAGGCTGTGGATTTTCATTTCTACTACTCGTGTGGAAGAAACCAGGAAGACAAGAGATCTTCCCATTACACATTTATCTGCTACGAAATCAGGAGCAGATATGACATATATAATATATTACAATTTGCTTTACGTCGCAGCGACTCATGGAACAATAAAGATTTGACCTCGGAGAGCAACTGTGAAATACAAACCATACCCATTTAAACTACGGAGGGTGTCACAAAACATCTAACGTTTAAGAAACTGAAGAAAGATAATCTTAACCTAGATTTTGACTGCATGATCATAGGTAAAAAGCTTCATACTATAGAAATTCAGTTTAGAATATAAATGAATGTTGGCACTCGAATGGCTAGGACTATGACTGTTGTGCTCATGATGAATAAAATAAAAGATGCCCATATTAAAATTATTATTTTAATGTTATAATTTTGACAATGATTTTATATTTATCAGTAAGAATTAATATCATGAAACACTTTAGTTATATAGAACGAAAAACTCGCTTTGTTTCTTCCAACAATGTTGCTAGTGTTAATTTAGAATTTCAGCAAGATATTCGACTGATTCTGGAGAGGGAACTGTGCAAAAGAAGTTCCCACCTGTTAGAAGACTTCTTCACCAAGCCCTGAGAGCAAGACTTAATAGAATGCCACGCACGTTCCGTGATCTGCTCCAAGGACTGATTCAGGCATGAGTCATGAAACTTCCCATAGCAAAAGTAGTACCCGCGTCCCGATTGGAGGGATGGTCCACTGTTCAGGAAAATGTCAGAAGTGTGATGTAAGAGCTTTGGCATGTTTCATGTGGCCGAAGGCAGACACACACACTCGTAAATTCAGAGATATACGGTATATTAATGCACCGCAGTGCTAGGGAAGAGCAGTGCTTATCAAGGGTGATTCTCTGGATGCTTCTACGTGTGTTTAATGTATTCTCTAATGAAATTTACTATAATTAAAAATTGAAGTAAGGGGCTCTCATACGGAGTTATCCGTCAGAAAACAAGACGATTAATGATTATGAAAACTACACAAGTTCCTGAAAACACTCGTGTACACAGTTCGATATTCTAATATGGAAAAGATGTCAGAATGGTAGAGTTAAGTATTAATAATTCTTAAAATTATAATCTACATTATCATATCCCTTACCATCTAGAAAGTGTACTAAGTATAAACTGTTAAAATGTTAGCCGCTCATAATGCTTCATTGTGTTGTGAAATGAATATCCACAGCCTGTTTCCAGTCATTCGACCGGGTCAGGAATGGAATGACTGAAGCCCCCATCTAGCGGCGAGGATAGGAATTGTGCCGGCTGCGAAGCCTGTCGCACTCCCCTGGGGGCAATGATTAATGAATTACAGATGAAATGATATTTGACAGTGTTGCTGGAATGAAAGATGACAGGGAAAACCGGAGTACCCGGAGAAAAATCTGTCTCGCCTCCGCTTTGTCCAGCACAAATCTCACATGGAGTGACCGGAATTTGAACCAGGGAACCCAGTGGTGAGAGGCCGGTGCGCTGCCACCTGAGCCACGAGGCTCTTCATTATGTTGTATTGACTCCAAAGTTCTGCCTGGATACATCTACCAGTGGGGAGTGCACCTCGTTAAATAGCGAATGTTAGAGGAATAAACAGAGATCTTCTCAGGGAACAACTCCAGTACCTAGCTTATTAGGAGACCGTTAGTAGTTAAAGAGAGGCGAAAGTCAAATATATTAGTTCGATTGATTTAAAGGATTTTCATATCTTAACTGTCAGTCCAGTGTACGTGTGAGAAATGGTATCTACTGCAATACATGTGGTAGTGTGGGTAACGGTAGATTTTGACTTGTAGGTTCGAATGTAGATGGCACGAAACCTAGAATGAGGACTTCAGGCAGTTTATACACAAACAAGTAAATGGAGATGTCGTTCTAGATGTCTTTAGCCATTGAATGAAGCCAGTACGGTACCAGTATTTACAAGTTAAACAAGACTATGATCATGATTTCAGTATTCACGTAGAACTATAAGCTTCTTTTGGAATGTTTACTCTCTCTTTCCTTATTCTTTGTCGCACATGTGGACTAGGCCCAGTTATAGGAACGGATACCTTTCCTTATGCTAGCCTTATGTTGAGGACTATTTTGTACGTCTGTTGTGGTTGGCAATTTTGCGTGTTGTGTTAAATTGATCAGGGGTGTCGCCGAGCTAGAGGAATTAACCATTCATAGTTACTAAGATCACCAGCCCGGAACCCCTGAACCGAAGGCGACGATGCTAATGATTCGGCCAAGGCTCCGGACAAATAAAACCTGAGGTTAAACCTTCTTAAAAGATATATTTGAGTTTAATAAGGTCCATCGATATTTCAAAGATTGTGACGCCCGTCTTACATCCCTGCATCTCAGGATCAAATTCTTGCAACGATGTGTATGGCTTGTAATTTATCTCCAGGGTCATTGGTTTTTTCCTCCAGTTTCGGATGAGAAATTCCCAGCAGCTATTAATTTGGCATCACATGTACGTTGTGGGAAAAACAATTAACAGTCAGCACATTCATGTAATCTGCCACGTCAGCCGCTGACGCAGTACATATTTGGAAACAGATTAAGTGTACATTGTTGTTGACATCTTTCTTTCTTTCTTTCTTTCATAATCCGTTTACCCTCTAGGGTTGGTTTTTCCCTCGGACTCAGCTAGGGATCCTACCTCTACCGCCTCAAGGGCAGTGTCCTGGAGCGTGAGACATTTGGTCGGGGGATACAACTGGGGAGGATGACCAGTGCCTCGCCCAGGCTATGCTATGCTGAACAGGGGCCTTGCGGGGGGATGGGAAGATTTAAAGGGGGACGAGGGAAGGAAGCGACCATGGCCTTAAGTTAGGCACCATTCCGGCACTTACCTAGAGGAGAAGTGGGAAACCACGGAAAACTACTTCCAGGATGGCTGAGGTGGGAATCGTACCCACCCCTACTCATTTCACCTCCCGAGGCTAATTGACCCCGTTACAGCCCTCGTCCCACTTTTCAAATTTCGTGGTAGAGCCGGGAATCGAACCCGGGTCTCCGGGGGTGGCAGCTAATCACACTAACCACTACACCACAGAGACTGCTATTGTTGACATATCGATTTAATTATTTGGCAGCAAGAGAAATATTCTGTGGCAACCGACTCATCAGCGGGTTTGAAAACATTATGTTTGTTCGAGGAAGATATTAATGCGGACTGCTCACACACAGAAGTCTGATCCTTGAGTAGCTGTTAACTAAAATCATTGCCATGTCCTCGCTCGTATACGAGCCACATTCTGTATCGCCTCACATTAGAATAAACCGCTTCAGATGGTATCAACTAGGACTTCATTTGTATAATATGGAGGGGAATATATGTTAAATTATGCTCAGTGTTACTTTCACTGCGCGATTGAATTGCCAATAACTTCTTGCCTAGCACACCTGGAAATTCCACTATGATCTGTAGAAATGTCTGAGAACTTTCATTTCTTTATCCAGCGTACCGACCACCGACCACAGTACACTGTGCACTTGTAGTGTAGAAATGTCCAGGGATATTATTCCAGTGTGCTCTGCCTTCTATCAAAGTTTGCTGAGCTTACACAAATATCCCCCCTGAGGTGACTTCTACTTGACCATCTGGATTATCTGTAGAAAACGGATATAGGATATTTTTAGAGATCGGTTTTATTTTGTACATTTGGCATCATTGGTATTGTAATTTATATAGCAGTGCGAATTACCTTTCATTCCACCAAATTATTTGAAAGACAAATTTGAGAGATTGGAATTCATACCACGGCGATTGTCAGCTTAAACATGTCGTGTACTTTCTCCACGTGTTCTCGGATTTCCTTACCTATTTACTTTACGTCGCACCGACACAGATAGGTCTTATGGCGACGATGGGAGTGGAGAGGCCTAGGAATGGGAAGGAAGCGGCCGTGGCCTTAATTAAGGCCTGGTCTGAAAATTGTAAACCACGGAAAACCATGTTCAGGGCTGCCGACGGTGGGATTAGAACCCACTATCTCCTAGCTGCGAGCTCACAGCTGCGCGCTCCTAACCTCACGGCCAACTGGCCCGATCTCAGATTTCCTATTAGAAAATGTATACATTCAAATAGTTCCTACTCCAAATTGCTATACATACATCCGAAAATTCACATACTCCAGTAATAGAAATTAAATGTATACGAATGGTAACTGCGATAACCTTAGCCCTTCAAAAACATAATATTCATAAACTAAGGTTTTTCTACTGGAATTAAGAAGACAACGACTTGAATTCAACTTCACTTTCAGTTTCAGGTTCATACTTTTCCATTTCATTCTTCTTATTCCGTCTACGATCATTTCTCATCGCTAAGGTTCGGATATACGGAAAAGTAATTTCTTTGCTGAGGTCATTTTACCCGAAATCTGAGAAATAACTGTGAATAATGGATTCCTGACCCCATTCGAAGCACTTTTAAATTGCATATAAATGCATATTTCGCCATTTTATTGCTTTCGGCATATTTTTTCTCATTTTAGTGATTACAAGGTCATATATGATCATATTTTGAGTATTTTCGTTTAAATTGAGGCGCCATTTTAACGAGGTAAGTACATGTTATCTGTGTAGAGCAGGGCCTCTCAAACGCCCAAACTCTCGCGCGTGCAAATTACGGCGCAGAGGTCCTGTGCACAGTGCATCGGTTCTACTCGGCTCGGCTCGAACCAACGCTTCGTCTCTGGGTTTACTCGGCTTAGCTCGGCTCAACTCGGCTCGAATTTGGAGCGTTACGGAGCAAGTAAGGAAGAGGGAGACAGGGAGAGCGAGCGAGACTGGCGTGGGGAAAGAGAGGGACAGCGCTATTGCTCCAAATCAAGGAGTGGGGGTCTGCACTCTGGTCAACCAAGCGAAGTCGTCTTTTGCACCGTGTCCAGTGCATGCACCAGGCGCGAGCACCCTGAGAGGCCCTGGTGTAGGGTGTCAGATAAAGGATAACACAGGATTTCAAAATACTGTAGCAGATATATTTTTCTTTCTTTTTCCGAAACAGATACGTATCAGGTCTAAAAGATATTATTCCGAAAAGAGGAGGTACTGTATGAACGTACGCCGACAGATACTAAAAGTCATGCTCATACTTCGGGTTTTTTGTTCTCGTTTTTTCTTAGGAAAACACGAGTGAGAACTCGTCTCGCCTCAGGCCTCATACTAGATGAGTACATAAAGTTCACTGATTAAAAGTTTCTGCTGTATTATCGCTAATTACATTTTTGGTACGTTTAATGTTAGTAATACGTAACACTTGCTACATTTCCCTAAAATACTAAAGTCATATTTTAGCTAAATTTAGGTTATGTTTGCTTGCATATTTTGAACTTCGTTAGGTTATAAACTTCCGAACCCTACTTATCATTGTCGGTTTCCTGAATTCAAAGGGGCCTTATATTTTCACCAACTTTCATTGCTCTGTCCATGGGCTGGTGGTGTGTCGGCCTCCAGACAGAGATGGCAGAGAGAATCGGATTTTTGAGGGGCAGACAAAAATCCTTTCAGCATTTCATGTCGCACGCTGTCTGATAATACATTTCGTGTTTATCCGACAAAACTAATCAGAACTCAGTAACAGGCCGCTCAATAGAGTCCCGATTCGTCTTTTACCTGGTACACTAAAACGGAAAGTCAAAACTGTCATGGCAGGTAACATAAATATCGTCAGATCAAAATGTCTGTAACACTAGCTGACGTTATTCGATCATCATCGCCATCACCACCAACACCCACTTCCACCTGTGCCCATGGCATGTTTCATATAAACCAAGAATGAACATAGAGGTCAAATTTCAGATGACCAGTTCAAGGATTCTACGAATGCAACCATCTCAACGTTGAGAACATTTCAGATCATCAATACAAATTTAAGAAGATCGATTACTGCGTATCTGTCTCGTATAATGAAAATATAACACTTGCAAGGCCATGTGAAGTAAGAAAATGGTGCATGCGTTCCCCGTTTTCCACATTACCGTTCTTTCCAGAGTGTTCAGAGCTCCAAATGTGTACAGTTCTCCGAAATAAATCTGACGTTGACAAGAACACGAGAGATTACGCAAGGTCTTTACAAGTAATGAACTAAACTAGAAGGATGAATGTCTTGCCGACAAAAAGTTATTACATAGTTGTCGATCTAATTTATATTGGTCTGCTATTAATCGGGGCAGGTCCCAAGGAGAATGAAAGTAGTTCAAACGACCAGTGGGTGATTAGCACATTCCACAGGTTCACCGCGATCAAGTTAGCTTACGGTATGTAAAGACATAGTGCCATGTTGTCGGGAAGGAGAACACACTGCTACAACAAATCTTCAAGAATATATGTTTGAATAGCGCAGTTGTATACGGCTACGCATTGATCTTTTATACTCAAGTTTGCGTCGAACTCCAGTGCACATGATTGACAGTTAGGCATGTTAAAGAACCCCTTTCAAGTGCAAACATTCCAGACTTGAAATGGATTAGTCATTGAACGCTAAATATTATTAATAATTAATAATTCCCTCGGACTCAGCGAGGGATCCCACCTCTACCGCCTCAAGGGCAGTGCCCTGGGTTGGGGGATACAACTGGAGAGGATGAGAAGTACCAGTACCTCGCTCAGGCAGCCTCACCTGCTATGCTGAGCAGGGGCCTTGCGGAGGGATGGGAAGATTCGAAGGGATAGGCAAGGAAGAGGGAAGGAAGCGGCCGTGGCCTTGAGTTAGATACCATCTTGGCATTTGCCTGGAGGAGAAGTGGGAAACCACGGCCAGGATGGCTGAGGTGGAATCAAACCCACCCCTACTCAGTTGACCTCCCGAGGCTAAGTGGACCCCGTTCCAACCCTCGTACCACTTGTCAAATTATGTGGCAGAGTGAGAATCGAACCCGGGCTCCGGGGGTAGCAGGTAATCACACTAACCACTACACCACAGAGGCGGACATAATTATTAATTAATAATAATTTCAAATTTCAATGAATTTCAAATTATACAGACTCGGAATTGACTAAAATGCTATTATAGTAACATTTAATCAGTAAGTTGTCCTGTCAAGCTACATGGCTAAATGGTTAACGTGCTGGCCTTTGGTCACAGGGGTCCCGGGTTCTATTCCCGACAGGGTCGGTAATATCAAGCATAATTGGTTAATTCCCCTGGCACGGGGACGGTGTATGTGGCGTCTTCATTATATTTCATCGTCATCACGAAGCGCAGGTCGCCTACGGACGTCAAATAAAAAGACCTGCACTTGACGAGCCGAAGTCCTCGGACACATCCCGACACTAAAAACCAAACGCCATTTAATTTTAGTAAGTTGCCCTGTATGGTAGGGGAGAGTTGAATTATAATTAATTACCTTCAGCAATTCTAAGACGTAGGAACACTATGTATAACTTCAGTTTGTATCAACAACATTCACACCCTCTCCATATACCTCAAAAAATTATTCCCGTCAAGGATTTCAGTGAAAGTACGAAAACATTATAATTGATAATATAAATGTTTTGCCAGGCTGAGTGGTTGAGACGGCAGGGCGTGAGTTAGTAGGTTCATTGCCGGCTCAGTCCGATACGCCAGACTCGTGTCGGTACATTTACCAAAACGTAAAAAACTCCTTAAGGACGAAATTCCGACACCTCGGTATCTCCGTGATCCATAATAGTACTTAGTCGGACGTAGATCTGATTACATTTTTATAACATATTGCTTTGAGGCACGAGATTTTGGTAAACCAGGTATGTTATTTACCTTTACAAAACCATTAAGACGTACAGCATCGAATAATATATTTTCAGTATAAAAGCTAGATTAGCCTGTAATACGATCCTCCTACAGAGGTTAAATCTCTTCGTTACAGGTATAGGTACACAGCTTATGCTGCTGAATTTTCCGCTTCACGTTTTCTTTCTTTTGTCATTGTTACGGTAAAGAGCTCAAAAGGAGAGATTACATGTTTCCATAAGATCAAATTGTACGCAAAGAGGTAAGGTAAGGGTTATTCTGCCCGAAGGCAGGTCCGAACCTCCGCAGAGGTGTTCCAGAGCCGGAGTTTACGTGCGGTAGGGTGGCCAGTTCCTTTCCGCTCCTCCATTCCCTTACCCCCCACCAACAGCGCGTGGCAACCCATCCAACTTCTGACCACGCCCAATGTTGCTTAACTTCGGAGATCTCACGGGATCCGGTGTTTCAGCACGGCTACGGCCGTTGGCATACACAAAGAAAAAGTTTTCTAATCGTATCCTGAGGTATACTCGTTTGATTACAATGTGTTGTTCATTGTACCGAACACGATTCTATCTTTTCGTCTACTTGTAGAAGAATATCTATCGCAAGTAGACGGGCATGAGAATCTATGCCGTGGATATTGCACGAAGATAATATTGGGAACTATTGTGTAGATGTTTAGATATCAGCCATCCTTGCACTCATGGATGTACGTTGTTTCGAAATAGACTTCAAGCTTTCATTTTCCTTGAATCCTTCCGTAGCTGATGAAACAGCTCATTACTCCCAGTGTTCAGTACCACGTTTCATGTCTTACGAGAGCCTTCGGTTCTTAGGTCATTTAAAGTTCAGTTCGCAGTTCTTGAACATACCGTTATCTATGCTGAGTTCTTGATGCTTCATGTAAGAGGACTGTGAAATCGTAATCAACAACAGTCCATTTTGAATTTTCACGACCGCATTGTAATCGAAACCGACTTTCAACCTATTAGGTCGTGTTACGTACATTTACAATACAATACAATACAATGGATTTATTTTGCCTGGCAAGATTAAGGCCATTAGGCCCTCTCTTCCATCTAACCAGAAAATACAGTATCTACATGTGCAAATTAAAATAAATAGACTTAGGCCTACAATTGAAACATCTTGCAACTACTAAACAATGCAATATTATGATGAAAAGCAAAAAATTAAAAATAGGAAAAATAGGAAAATGATGATGATGATGATGATGATGATGATGATTATTATTATTATTATTTACACAATTATGACATGATTACCTAATTTCAATTAACCTTGGTAATAACAGTGAGATTATATAAAGTCTATAGTTTGAGGAAGGCTAAATCTACAAAATTTCCATAACATACAAATAACAATATAGGACTTCATCTATTACTTACTAGGTACCGGTGACAAAGTTGCCTAAAACTAGCAGGTGAGGCTCCTCTAACAGAGACGGGTAGCGTATTCCACTGTCGTGCCGAGGAAATAACAAATGAGTTTGTGTATCGTATGGTGCGGTGAGGTGGAATAGATAAGAGTGTATCAGATTTTGACCGTGTTCTGAAACTGTGATTGGATGAGAGGTGGTGAAATTTACTGTACAAGTAGGGAGGTGAGCATGAGGAGAGTATTCGATGAAGAAGGCATAAAGCATGAAGATTACGGCGCTGTTTGAGTTTTAGCCAACCGAGTTCATCGTAGGCAGGTGTAACATGGTCAAAGTAACGTAGGTCACATATGTAGCGAATACAGGCTTTTGCGCGCGTTGTAGTTTGTCGTTAAGAGTAGCAGTCAGGTCGTTGTACACGGTGTCGCAGTAGTCGAAATGAGGTAATACAAGAGTGCAAATGAGGTGTTCTTTTAATACTCGAGAAAATATGTTGCGGAATCTTCTAAGTGAGTTAAGTGTCGCAAATACTTTCCTGGAGATGCTGGTAACCTGCTGCTTCCAGGAAAGATGTTCGTCTATAATAACACCGAGATCTTTGACAGATTCACTGAAATCAATGGGTGAATTTTGTAGGTAGAGTTTTGGTAAAGTGAAGTTGCTTATGGTTTTTGGACAAAGCCGAGGATGTGAAATTAATATAGCTTGATATTTTACGTTATTTAATCTAAGTCCATGCATGTCAGTCCAGTTACAGATTTCTTGTAAGTCTCTATTGAAATTTTTAATTTCGTCGGTTAGTCTTTCCGGTTCACAGTGCAAATATAATTGTATATCGTCAGCGTACATGTGGTGTCTACAGCTGTTTAGCGACGACGTAATATCATTGATATAGACAGAAAATAGAAGCGGTCCTAGGACAGACCCCTGTGGAACACCAACTTCTATGGATCGCCAGGAAGATTATTCATTACTGTTATTTCTTACACACTGCAGACGACCGCGGAGGTATGAATTCATCCATTGAAGACTGTTTGTCGAGAACTGGAGTTTAAATAATTTGGAAAGTAGTATGTCTATGTCAACTGAGTCGAAAGCTTTAGAGAAGTCAAGAAGAGCTAGGATGGTAACTTGTCTTTTGTCCATCGCATTGCGAATGTCGTCGGTAACCTAAAGTAGTGCAGTACTAGTGCTGTGGTAACGTCGAAAACCAGACTGGTGTTCGTCAAGAATATCGTGTGTTTGCAAGTAGTTGGAGACTTGCTGGTGTACAATGAATTCTAGGGCTTTTGAAAGGACCGATAATATGCTCACAGGTCGATAGTCGGTTACGTCTTCAGGCGGTGATTTTTTAGCGAGCGGGACAACGGCAGCTTTCCCTAAGGAGGGATACGCGCCAGTCTTTAGTGAATGGTTAAATATGTGAGTTATAGTGGGTAAAATTGTCAATTATTGTCTTAATAAGTTCTATTTCTATGTTGTCTATCCCTTTGGACTTCGATTCTAAATATGGCTTGTTTAACTTGCGAAGGTGTCACATGTGAAAAGTAGAATTTTTCTCTGTCAGGTGCAGGGGAGTTGTAATTGCTGTATAGTGTTCTATGTTTCCTTTCTCTGTCAATGGTATGTCCGGGAGTGGTAAAATATGTATTGAGGGAGTCCAGGGATATGTCAATAGGATGATCGTCTCTTTGTTTACCTATTCCCAAGTGTCTTAGTTCTTTCCAAGCCATACCAGGTTTAGTATTTTGTTTTAACAGGGTATGTGCATGTCTAATTCTAGCGTTGCGTACTGCCTGTGATGTTTTATTTCGTAGCTGTTTAAATGCGTCGAAATTGTCTTGTGTCGGTTGTCGCTTAAACTTTCTGTGTGCGGCGTCTCGTCTTGCCATTAACTCTTTTAGCTGCAGGTTTAACCACGGTGCTGGGGCTCGTGTTACCCGTGTCGGGGCGTGTCGATCATAGAGCGCTGTCAGATATTCGTTAAATATGTTTACTTTAATGTCAACGTCGTCAACTGTCAGTATATGGTGCCATGGAACATTTACTGCGTCTTCAGTAAACATACTGTAGTCAATTTTAGAGAGATCTCTGAATGTAATAGTCTTTGGTTTTGTCTTTCGGGTCTTTAAGGAGTAGGACGAGTATATTAGGTCATGAACTGAAATTCCTGGTACAGATGTCTGTCCGTGTTCCTAAAATACCTGGGATATAAATTTTCAAATGTCTCTCTAAATGTTCATGTAATTTTGTAACCCAACATCACCTGTTATTTTGACAACGTTACTGTATGTCAGAAAATATATTGCAAATAACAACACTTCTACAATTTCACTATTCTCTATCACAACAGTAAACTGCAAGGTTTTCGATTTCCAAACTCGTTATTGTGCATTCGAACTGTAGATACACCTCGGTTCTTATTCGTATTTTTAATCTTCTACTGCTTTTCACACACGTGTGGGGTCGCGGGTGCGAATTGCGCCGCACCAACCTTGTGTGGAATGATATAATCACTACTGCGTGTATCTGAGGTGGTTGGTAGTGTAGTGTGTTGTCTGAACTGAAGAGCAAAGCGTTGGAACAAACACAAACACCCAGTCCCCAAGCCAGAAAGAGTTAATCAAACACGATTAAAATCCCCGACCCGGTCGGGAATCGAACCCGGGACCCTCTGAACTGAAGGCCTCAACGCTGACCATTCACCCAATCAGTCAGACAGATACACCTCGAAACATATGACTGAAAATGGCGTTCTTAATAATTGAAATGATCGGTAGTATAAATTCCCATACCAAACCCCATGGCACTAAGGCCCTTGAAGGGCCTTGGTCTACCAAGCGACCGTTGCTCAGCCCGAAGGCCTGCAGATTAGGAGGTTTCGTGTGGTCAGCACGACGAATCCCCTCGGCCAGACCATTATTCTTGGCTTTCTAGACCGGGGCCGCCATCTCACCGTCAGGTGGCTCCTCAATTCTAATCACGTAGGCTGAGTGGACCTCGAACCAGCCCTCAGGTCTAGGCAAAAATCCCTGACCTGGCCGGGAATCGAACCCGGGGCCTCCGGATAAGAGGTAGGCACGCTACCCCTACACCACGGATAAATTCCCATAGTATAGATATTTTCCCCGGGGACATCGTACACTTCATTTATTTTACGATATTACTTAATCGTTACTTGTAAGCTAAATTTTGTCTCACTAATTCACCATTTCTTGGAAGACAGTATTTTCCACATGTTCTCACATGTTTTAACGTGTGTGGTTATGGATTTTAGTTCGTTACGAATTTAACCCGCATTGCCGGAAATTATGATACCTGATGATGTAAATGAGGAGTATATCAAGTATGTTGTATACTGAGTTGTAAACAACGTACCCGTCGTTTCGAACAATGTAGGTAACGTTTTCTTATGAATAAACTTCAAGTACAGTTATTACGAAACTTTGAAGACGCCACTGGAATACTCGTGCTTAAAAATAGAATAGTGGCGCCATTTATGGTCCATAATATCAAAATCTAAGTTGAACCATCTGTAATACTTGTTGGCGGTCAGCACGTAGCCCCAGGCTTTGGACTCGTAGTTAGTTACCTCAGCTAGCAGGTGACCTAGTGTGTCTGTACTTGCGGCCATTATCCGATGAGTGGGAGGGTAAATGGGTGGTTGGATGGGTGAGTGTAATTATTAAATAGCTTTGTTTTATTTACGTAGTTCAAGGTGATAAAAAACGCAGTCATCAGCAGTGTGCATTTTTATGCTTTACATTTAATGCATGGATAGACTGGAAAGGAAGTGACCGTGGCGTTAACTAAGGCACAGCCTCTCCGTTAGTCTGCTGTGAAAATGAGAAACCACGGAAAATCATATTTAATTGTGCCGACAGTGGGATTCGAACCCCAATGCAAGCTAACTGCTATGTGACTCAAACCGCGTAGCTAACTTGGTTGGTCGGGACAAGATGATTGGAGAAGGTGCACTATAAGACAGTACTCTATATCTTACTCAGTAAGCTGGTTGATGTAGCTCACATTGACATCTTGGTCGGCCATACCCCGTAATTACTCTGAATAAAAGGAAACAATAGATTACCAGAAGTAGTAGAAAATGTCTGTCTATAATAGTTTTAGATGATAATGCGAAGTACGAAGGAGAGAAGTTATTCCTTCCAATGTAAGTGGGTCTTCACCTGACTATAGACGTAGCATCTTAGGTCTAGATACAGTTAGACTTCCTCACGAAGCTTCCATTAAATCGAAGTGACGGAACATAGTAACCGCTAGAAGCAATATCACACATAAACAAAGCGTGTGAATGTATGTGCACGAATTACACTCACGTATTCCTGAACAGGCCGTACCAGTATGGTACTATATAATTCTTCACTATTTTCCCTCATTATATCACCAACGAGATGTTTCACGTCGATAGTACGTATGCCAAATTAGCTTGTTTGGATAAGTATGGGAAAGAATAACATTTCCCAAATATATCTGGACTATTAGCGTGTTTAGGATTACGCAATCCCTCAAGTAAACAATAAAAGATTGTGCTTACATGAGGAATGTGCAGTAAAATGAATCAAGTGAACATAAAAGAAACATTAAATAAATAAACGATTAAATAAAATGTAAAATATAAATTATTAATATTATATAACTAAATAAATACTCTGCCTAAAATAACAACAAAAACAGAAGAAATTGCACACCATGAACGAATCACGCGACTACAACAAAGGTTGCCACACGGTATCGTCATTGGTTTTTAATGTTGAATGCTTGTGTGAAATGTCATTAGAGAGCGTGCATATCCCTTCCTCATTCATAGATACAGGACACCGAATAAGACCAAGTAGCAGCGTGAAAAATGTGCGCTACAGAACTGAATTGAGTGAACACGCAGCATGCTCCGATGACACATTCAGCTACTTCGAGAGAGGCTGCATCGTCGTACTAAAAAAGGCAGATTGACATTTCGGCACATTGCTCACCCCTTGAACCGTTCTGCCAACAATATATATCGATGTTAAACAGTGTGGTAACGTAAGGGTACACGCGCGCGTCGAGAAGTTCGGGTCGACCCCGGTGAACCACCAGCAGAGAAAGTCGTATCATCGTGCGACAGGCTGTAAACAATTCACCGAGGTCGCTGGTCATCATCCAGAGACATGTGACGGCAGCTAGGGATACTCCTGTGTCTACCAGTACCATATCCGGTCGTCTAGCAGAACATGATCTCCCTTCACAGCGTCCCGAACGGCGACTACCATTATGACCTGAGCGTCGCCAAGCACGTTTGAACTTTGTCACGAACAGGCAGCATGGCAGCTTGCGGATTGTTAACGAGTAAATGTTCAGCGAAGAATTGCGGGTCCAATACGTCCAGGAAATTCATCTACCGCGTGTGCTTCCCTTCCTCGTACAGCTCGAAAACACAATTTTCCAGCAGGATAGCGCCCGGCCTCTCATAGCACAGGTATCTCTGGCCTGTCTTCTTGACGTCAACAAACTTCCTTGGCCAGCATGGTTTCGAGACCTCTCGTTCATCGAGAATGTCTGAGAGCAGGTATGTATCGTCTTCATCATTATTTCATCCTCATCACGACGCGCAGGTCGCCTACGGGAGTCAAATCAAAAGACCTGCATCTGGCGAGCCGAACTTGTCCTCGGACACTCCCGGCACTAAACGCCATACGCCATTTCATATCATTCTTTGGGTCATGTAGGTGTCACCTTGCATTCGTAAAATAGTAGGATCGAGCCTCACTGTCGATAGCTCTGAAGATGATTTTGGTTTCCCTATTTTCACACAAGGTAAATGCTGGGGCTGTATTACCTGTGTTGTATCTTGATAGGGACATTTTATGCTGTTTTGGGGTGTATTAACCATTCCTGGATTTCTTCCCACATTTCTGGGAACAATCTGTATATATAGTTTACGTGGATCGTTCAGTGAGAGGATTTAATCGGGTGGAAATGTAGTTTTCACAAGCTAATTATTATTATTATTATTATTATTATTATTATTATTATTATTATTATTATTATTATTATTATTATTATTATTATTATTATTATTTGAAGAGGATATCGTCGAGGACATAGGATCCACGATCTGAGTGAGTAAGTAGTAGTAGTGATGGTAGTATTAGTAGAAAGCAGTAACTTACTGTTGCAACACAAAGTGAAATAGTGATTAGAATTTAACAGTCAAAATAGACTATCATGATTCTTGTACGCTTGGCACATGTTTTCAAGGCTAGGAATCGAATCCACTTACTTTGACAATTAGATCAGCGTAATCGCATAATTGCCACGATTTATACATCTTTTTAGAATATAGCTTAGTTGGTGAAGTTCATTCTCAGGAATATGAAGTATATTTTTAACTGAGTGAAGGAGGGGCTAGTGGGTCAGCCAAGTAACTGTAATCATTTGCAACTCACTCAGCTTGCTTATGAATTGCGTAATTAAGTCTATCTTAAAAGAATCTTCTCCAAGTGTTTTTACTTCAAGAACGAGTTTGATGGAACTCCTGACCTGCATTCCGCAGCCAACATCCATCATCAAAGATACAATGCACAGCGATGTAGTAAATCTTGGTAATAATTTCTGGATGGTTAAGTTATTTTTATTATTTAGCTTTTTCTTAATGATCATACAGTCGCTGGGCTGAGTGGCTCAGACGTTTGAGGTCCTGGCCTTCTGACCACAACTTGGCAGATTCAATCCTGGCTCAGTCTGGTGGTATTTGAAGGTGTTCAAATACGTCAGACTTGTATCGGATAATTTACTGGCACGTAAACGAACTTATGCGGGACAAAATTCCGGCACCTCGGCGTCTCCGAAATCCATCAAAGTAGTTAGTGGGATATAAAGACAATAACATTATTGTTATCATCATAATACAGTCAACTTTCCTGCAGAAAAAATATACAGATTAGCTTACTGCATAGAATAGAAAACGAACAGTTCTTTGTCCATTCAACTTCTACTCTTCGGATCCCAAGATCTCGGATTTTTGGACGATAAAAGGTGCATTCGGCAGTCTATGTCGTACGATTTCAGCATGTAAAAGATCTCTAGTGACACTTTTGTGTTTACCAGATAAAGTTAATGAGACTCATCCATTGATTTCCCAACAGAGATCCGCTTCACTGTCATCTGGTCGAGTAAAATATAACGTCGAAATCTGACACGCAGACGTTCTAGTTGGTGTCAAATCAAAATGCCTGTTCACGGTAGCTGCGGTCGTACGACGATGATGCTTGATTCCAACAAGAAAATTCGGCTCTTTGTCACCTACTTTACGTTCTTCATAATCAATGTAGTCGATGTACACCACATAATTCTCTTGCAAGGATTGAGCTAAACTGGTGTAAGGTTGCTTAGAGAAAGTAACACAGATACGCTTGTGTATAGCGATGTTCCTAAGTTTATGATTTTCGTGTACATCACTTCCCGCGCTGCACGATGTTTTATACATTCAGGAATCAGAGTATAGAGGACTGTGAAAAGATATCCTATTTGTGAAGCCCAAGTAAGTTGGAAGAAACCTAGAGCTTATCGGTGAAGTTAGGATCAGGATAGATTAAATAAATTAACCTACTGTAAAGACGTGCAGTTATCATTCGTCTTGTAAGAGACGTTCCTCTATGTCGAAGTGGTATCTTGAAGAACATAACCGTTGCATGGTTGAAAGCTTGATAGTAACATGTTGTTGCTGCTGATAATTAATTTTGGGATCTCGGAAAAGCATTACCAACAGTTATATGCCTTTAGTGCGGGTGAAGCTTTTCTAATAATCTGCATGGTATGGTTTGTGATTGAGGAGAAAATAGCCGTTAACCTCTTTGTTAGTATTTTCTGAAGTTCAAGTAACAACCGATAGAAAGTTACTTCTAGAATGACTAAGAACAGGATTCGATTATCATATTTCCGAAGTCTTCGCCAGGCTTGGTACATCCGATTTCAACCCTCAGTCATCCATGGGCGGTCCTAGCATCGAATCCGGACGAACTGGTGAGGAAGCTAAACGCTAGTCCACAGCAGTGGCGGAAACTACCTTTAAATCATGATCAATATTACTAAAGAACATACACCTCGAATCGCTAATCATTTATCACTAGATGAATTTTGAAACATGTGTATGCCATGTGCAAAAATAAATAAAAACCTCTTTCTATGCCTTTATATGTTTGTTCATATTTTCACGATCTTACCCATAGCTAACACTCGAGAGTAAAGCACTAATACACCCACTCACTAAGTAAATGCATTATGGTTGTGTTAGCAATTCCTCTTTCTGAGGTTAGTTACCTACACGGACATGAACAGGTTTGCACTATTATATCCAGGGATTTCTCCATAGTTGTTCTTATTTGAAATTATGCTATTACATTAACCGTCTTACTAATAAAAAGTCCTTATACAGTTGTTTAACTCTTGTTTAGTTAAACAGTGAATAAACCCTGTATAAGCGTTTTACATTTTTCTTACTAATAAACGAGGTATACGCATTGTATTACTATACAGCACGTATACACTCGTTTCAAGGCGTAGGAATCTCTTCCTGCAGTTCACTGACGTATTTCGCACGTTCACCACCTTTATGATCGCTTCTAATATAAATGTATATTTAAAATAAATACTTTAATTTATTACTAAAAACTAAATAGATAATGAATATAGGTTATTATATATTTATACCAATATCTACGAGCAAAACTTTCCGGAAAGTCGCACAGTAGCACGGCATATCGAAAAGGCAGTTGCAACACTAAGTGAGACAACTGGAAATTGGCTTATACTGATATCAACATTTCTTCAGCTTGCTTGTGTAATGAACGCCAAAAAAAGAAATGGAATGGCTTAAGAAAAGATCAATAGCTCCTAGCTGGGATAATACGGAAAACGCAAGCAATTGTAATTGAATTGGCGAGTTGAAAAGTGTACCGTACACATTCCAAAATCCTTACTTTTCAGGAGAAAGGAAAACCTATTTTGTAGCTAAACGAAAGGTTTGATCAAAAAAGTTTCTATTAGGCATTTATACACCATATTTCTGCGTATTCAACTACAAAGTATGGAAATCATATTACGTATGGTTTTCAAGTTATGCCATTTTTTATCTCGAGGAATATGTCCCATTTTATAGGTACTCAAGTTTGAGAAAGATCTTTGTAGGGGCAGATAATGTATAATAAACTCGCAATTTCAAAAGTCTATTAAGCAGTAATACATTATTACACAAACATACGCCCAACCATCATTTCTTTTATAACTTAGTTATTCATTGTCATTCCATGAGACAGCTGGAAATTGACTCATATTGATATCAACATTTCTTCAGCTTGCTTGTGTAATGAACGCCAAAAAAGAAATGGAAAAGCTAAGATCAAAAGCTCCTAACTGGGGTAGTACGGAAAACGTAAGCAATTGTAATTGAATCGGCGAGTTGAACAGGGTAGGCCTACACATTCCAAAATCCTTACTTTTCAGGAGAAAGGAAAAACTGTTTTGTAGCTTAAAAGAAAGGTTTGATCAAAAAAGTCTCTGTTAGGCATTTATACGTTATATTTCTGGGTATTCAACTACAAAGTATCGAAATCATATTACGTATGGTTTTCAAGTTATGCCATTTTTTATCTCGAGGAATATGCCCAATTTTATAGGTACTCAATTTTGAGAAAGATCTTTGTAGGGGCAGATAATGTATAATAAACTCGCAATATCAAAAGTCTATTAAGCAGTAACACATTATTACACAAAAATACGCCCAACCATAATTTATTTTATAGTTATTCATTGCCATTCCGTCTCTTTAAAGTGTTTTACTTTACGAAGATGTCTAGCGTCCATAACCTCTGAATGGTGTATGTCTTCTATGTTTAAAATATCGTGAAGATCAACGTTATCGTCCATTCTTTCAATGTTAAATGGATAAGTCGAATATTTCACCTCGATTATATTACTGTAGACAATAAATACCACGAAAATAAATTGCTCACTCGTTTCTTTTTCCGCTACTCGCTGCTATACAACGCTTATACAAGGGTCCTGGTCTGTATAAGCAATACAATGAATAACTATAACAGATGTATACACAGGAGGCTTATATACGGTTTATTAGTAACGAATTTCACATAATCGGTGTATAAACCTTGTATAAAAGTTATACACCGTTTATTAGTAAGACGGTAAGAGTACAAGCTTACAAACCTTCTACAAGCTCTGTGCTCAGTTGTTATTATGACTTACGTAAGGATGCAGCTTGACGTCTTCAGGCTACTATGCTAAACTTTGTAATATCAAACTAAAATGCGATTTGTAAAAACGGCCGTCGAAGTTTTTAGTGAAGTTAAATACATTATAGAATAAAACAGAAGTTGGGGAGGACACTTGATTATTTTTCTAGCGTCGTAGAGGGGGGTCGTGATAGCCACATGGGATTATCACTGACTTCTTGCCAAGGTGAAAGCTGTTCGAATCCAAGCGAATGCACGTGAGATTTTAAAAACTAAAAGTACATCGGATTTCACTTAGAACTGGAGGTCCCATGGCCATGATCAAAATATCACCAGTTACATAAAATACAAGTTTGTTTTTTAACACCTAATATATGCAGCGACTTCCATAGCTATACGTCCTCTTTCATTAACCTTCTGAGTATTCTGAAGAGACCGGTACAATATGAACACGACAGTAAGACAAGAGAAATAACATCAAATTCCAAGGTTTTAACTACAATAGTCTGTCTTATCTACCAGTTTACTGTCTACAAGGCTTGGGAACAAACCACGCACCCCTGTTTGCAACTTTGCGGCCCTGTTTGATCCTGTACCTCTCACCATAAAATAATAGTAATTAGTACCGTATCATGTCTAGTTAACTCCTGCGTTATCCCCTGCTTCCATTTTTCTCTGTTGCGGACACGATTAGTATCCTAAACAATTTATCTTGACTAATACCGGACTAATTCTGCGAAGTAGTCTTGCCTTATTTCAAACCTGGGAGAACGTAATTCATTATCAAAATAATCATCGTCAGTCATATTACTATGAAGACACAACATTACAGGTCATTACATTCAAGGCCCCAAAATGGACCATTCACATGCAACTGTAACGTTTTTTTTTAAAGATAGATGAAATTCCTTCTAGGCATTTAATCCCAGAAGCCCTGTTGCGTCGGGTTTGAACATTTTATGTAAGAGCTTCATGTGCTATGCTATGTGACAGAGAAGAATGGATTTCTATTCGGAAATCAGCAATGGCAAATACATAAAAATAAATTACTAAAGTGAAACAATTTTTAAGTACATTTATGCAGGCTTGTGTAATGAATATAAAAGTGATACAAACACAAAGATTTTTGGCACCAACCTCAGATTAAGACGTGAAAATATTCGCACTCCTGATATTGGCTTTCAACTTCAGGTATTGGTAACCCCTCTGAGGTTTAGTTGTCTTTAAAGCATCTGTGAGCATGGTTAATTGGATTTATTTTATCCATGTTCACAATTACAATTACTGTCTATCAGGGGATGGACACGTTATTAGCTTTTGAAGTTTGGATTCCAATGCAGGTGTTAGATATACGAGTAAATAATAATATGTTAGAAAGAGGAGCCAACGTCCGTAGCCGTGTTGAAACACCGAATCCCGTGAGATCTCCGAAGTTAAGCAACATTGGGCGTGGTCGAGAAGTGGATGGGTTACCACGCGCTGTTGGTCGGGGGTAAGGGAATGGAGGAGCGGAAAGGAACTGGCCACCCTACCGTACGTAAACTCCGGCTCAGATACACCTCTGCGGAGGTTCGGACCTGCCTTCGGGCAGAACACCCTCCCCCCTTAGAAAGAGGAAGCTCCTTCTAGAACATTAGTGCCGAGATATCCGATAAAATAAGATAGATGAAATTCCTTCTAGGCATTTAATCCCAGAAGACCTGATGCGGCGGGTTTGAACATTTTATGTAAGAGCTTCATGTGCTATGCTATGTGATAGATAAGAATGGATTTCTATTCGGAAATCAGCAATGGCAAATGCATAAAAAAAAGTTACTATTTTCTGTAATTTACACGAACTACAGTGTTGAGGAGGCCCTAGCATTTGGAAACCAAATATGCTTACTCAACTAAGCATTGATGATTACGACGAAATATAGGTGTCATTGCCCGTCATATTGAAAGTACTTTCAGTGACACTTGTTTAATCAAAATGGAAGTGCACATTTTGAGTTGTGTTCCGTATAGGCTTGTCATTTATTTTCTGTAATTTTCACGAACTACAGAGATTACCTGATGAAATATTCATATCACTGTAAGAAATGCAATACATTTTCCACACAAGTTTCAAAAATGAAAAATGAAAACCTACAACCTGTTTTCCAGTCAGTGACGGAATGAATGAATCATATATAGGCTATTATAACGATGGGGTCGCCACTCCCAAAGTGATATATATTAATGAATGATAGATGCTACGAAATGAGAATGGAGAGTGTTGCTGGAATGAAAGATGACAGGGAAAACCGGAGTACCCGGAGAAAAACCTGTCCCGCCTCCGCTTTGTCCAATACAAATCGCACATGGAATGACCGGGATTTGAACCACGGTATCCAGCGGTGAGAGCCCGACGCGCTGCCGTCTGAGCCACGGAGGCTCTCACAAGTTTCAAAAATATCCATTGTAATTATCGTCGTATAATTGTTGAATCCAAAAAGAACTCGCATGGTCCTCGTTTCACGGTACGTTTTTATCTTTCTTGCTTTGTTTTATGTTGTTGTTTTGGGTTATGGGCATTGTACGACCATGTCCGCATCTACTCCAAATGAAAAGAGTCACATGAATGAATAGACACCTACTGTAAGTAAATAATAATACATCAGCTGAAATAAATAACTATAGGGTTTGGCGCTAAATTTCTTCCTACGGCTTCCATGACAGCTTCTACCATTTGGTAGAGTAAACGGCACGTCACTAGGCGAATTGGCCGTGCGGTTAGGGGCGCACGGCTGTGAGCTTGCATCCGGGAGATAGTGGATTCGAATCTCACTGTCGGCAGCCCTGAATATGGCTTTCCGTAGTTTCCCATTTTCACACCAGGCAAATGTTGGGACTGTATCTTCATTAAGGCCACGGCCGCTTCTTTCCAACTCCTAGGCCTTTCCTATCCCATCGTCGCCATAAGACCTATCTGTGTCGGAGCGATGTAAAGCCACTAGCAAAAAAAAAAAGGCACGTCCGAATTCAGATGCAAGTTGTCCAAGTATCTCCAGATAAAATGCCTGCTCATGACAGCCGAGGCCATTATTATTATTATTATTATTATTATTATTATTATTATTATTATTATTATTATTATTATTATTATTATTAAATGTTTGTTGTTTATGCGACCTACCAATTACTTCGATGGTTTTCGGAGATGGTGAGAAGCCAGAATTATAATAGCATAGACAAAGATTCTGAATGAGTTAATATAACATCTCGGAAGATTCTCCTACATTAATTTGCTAAACTTATTATACATATTATTCTTTCCGTACCCCCAGGAAATAAGCATCACTGTCAAAGGATTCGAGTGTCAGTCATTCTTATTCAGCCCACACAGTACGCTTGTCCTGTCCATCCAGATAAAAAGATGAATGGGGTGACAAGCATGCCCAAATTCGGAAATACAGTTCCTTTGTCAGGAGATTTCAGGCGATGTGACATCAACACAAACTACTTACGTGGATTTTCGACGGCCCACATATTTTTTTTTCAGTATTGAAAGTGAAAAATTCTTACCTTGGTTTCTGAAGGTCCGACAAAAGAAACTGAGCTGGGTATTATAATTTATTACTCCTCGTATTTTACGAATCAGGAGTCATAAAAGAACACTGCTACACAGCTATCCTCCTTTTCTTCCATCATACTTTTCAACATTTTTCGTAGCCTATTTATTAAATGAAAACTGAATTTGTTATATTTGAAAAGCAAGAAAAAACAAGTTAGCAATAACCCTTACCTTACCTAGGTTAGTAGTTGACTAGGAGACCAACATAGCCTCACGTCGATGTATGTATGTATGTATGTATGTATGTGTGTATGTATGTATGATAAAGTGATAGCATGGACAATAAAGAGCAACTTACTTATAGCTCGGTGAGCTACGAAGTGTACTGGCGGATTACACACTCGCTTTCATAAGAATTCTCTGAGGGGTTAGTCTAAGATTATCCGTGTGCTAGGACAAATTAGTCAATAAAATATTAATATAGTGGTGGTTTGGGGGGCAGGCTGTGTGTGTTTTTATAGTTGTCTGATGACCCATGCGTTAGAGATGGGTACTTTATTTATGGGTAATTTATTCGAAAGAAAGCTCAGTAAAATTGTCGATGGTTTGTACATAGTAGACGAGGATACCTTCCGTGTTTCCAGATTGAACTATTGGAAATTAACATTCTAGAGCTTTAGTGATACTTCTTTTATTAATATCTGGTCTTCTACGGAGTGGGTAGTTGTAAATGCTAACAAGGGATGGGTACCGGTTAAGTTGATTTGCCAAATTATAAAGGCCTCAATGTAGTTGAGTCTACAATCATGGGTTCAAGACTGATGATACTACACAGGTCGCATGTATGGTATGTATGTGCTGTATGTAATTTACACATCTTTAGAAATTATATATACCGGTAGAGTTGGCCGTGCGGTTAGGGGCGCGCAGCTGTGAGCTTTCATCCGGGAGGTAGTGGGTTCGAATCCCACTGTGGGCATCCCTGAAGATGGTTTTCTATGGTTTCCCACTTTCACACCAAGCAAATGCTCGAGCTGTACCTTATTTAAGGCCACGGCTGCTTCCTTCCCACTCCTAGCCGTTTTCTATCTCATCAACGCCATAAGACCTAACCTGCTTCGGTGCGACGCAAAGCAATTTAAAAAAGAAATAATAATAATATGTTAACGAACTATGCAAAGGTGTGCACCGACTATATTACAATGAATACAATTCTGTATAGGAGTCAAGAATTGATGGGGTCTTCATCTGTACGGCATATCAAATGCTAAAAGGTATACTACATTAAGTTCTGAAAGCGAGAATTACTTGTTTATATTTTGATGAAACTATCGCTGTACCATATGTCACAGGCTAATCTAATTTTTAAGACGCATCGACTCAGACACATCTTATTGCGACAATGCGATAGCACAGAGAAGACCTTGTAGCATATGCCTTGTATGAAGATGGGGGAACCGTAGAAAACCGTAGAATGAGGACTTCAGGCAGTATATACAGAAACAAGTAAATGGAGATGTCGTTCTACATGTCCTTAGCCGTTGAATGCTTTTTCTTCTTTTCCTTTACGTCGCACCGACACAGATAGGTCTTATGGCGACGATGGGATAGGCCTAGGAATGGGAAGGAAGAGGCCGTGGCCTTAATTAAGGTGCAGTCCCAGCATTTGCCTGGTGTGAAAATTGGAAACCATGGAAAACCATGGGGTTCGAACCCACTATCTCCCGGATGCGAGCTCACAGCTGCACGCCCCTAACCGCACGGCCAACTCACCCGGTAGCCTTTCAATGAAGCCAGTACGGTACCAGTATTTACAAGTTAGACAAGATTATGATCACAGTGTCAGTATTCACGTAAGACTATAAGCTTGCTTTGGAATTTTTACTTTTTCTTGCCTTATTCTTCCTCTTCTACCTCTTTTTCCTCATGGTGATGGGATCACGGTTGCAATCTTCTTTTTTTCTTTTTTTCCTGCTATTTGGTTTACGTAGCTCCGACACAGATAGGTCTTATAGTCACGATGGGAGAGGAAAGGCTTAGGAATGAAAAGGAAGCGGCCGTGGGCTTAATTAAGGTACAGCCCCAGCATTTGCCTGGAGTGAAAAATGGGAAACCACGGAAAACCATCTTCAGGGCTGCCGAGAGTGGGGTTCGAACTCACCATCTCCCGAATGCAAACTCACATCTACAAGACACGAACCACACAACCAACTCTCTGCATTAATCTGGAGGATAGATTATACACTTGATAATATTCTTTTAGCCGAATGGTAACATCACTGGCTTCTTACCAAGGCGGCTAATATAAGGCATTGCACGTGGAAAATTTGAAATGGAAAATCGTGTTCTTGTGGTTCGGATTCCACATATAATTGGAGGTCCCTGTCACTGTGATCACAATATCAAAAGTCGCGTAAAATTACGAACTTGTCTGATTTAGTATTCTTGTACGGATGGAAGCAGAGGTTGAACAAGCTCAGTACATGATTAAGTCTATATTCTCTCAAATAAGTAGTGTCTATTAATTATTTCTCACTCCACTGTCAGGGGAATATCTTCTTGGGCAGTTCGAAAGAAGGCATCATGAAGGAAGTCGTGAAGGTACTTCTATGTCAAATTTGCACTTGTATGAGAAGCTATTGAGGGAATGTGCCTAGTTAAGTTTTTATATTAGTCTAAAACGATGGCTCAATTATGTGAGCCAACCATCATTATGTTACTCAACTTGTACACCATAAACATTTCGTTTAAGGTAACAAAGTTATGTCAACAAACTAAGCCACGCTTATCCAAATCGAAGACTTGATAGCCAAGTGATTGGTGGTTTCTCACTGTGGTGGCCGCAGTTCGAATCCTGGTCAAAGAATGTGTGAGTTTTTGAAATGAAATTCCAAATCCCTGTGGTTCAAATTCCACATAAAATTGGAGGAGCCGTGGCGATGATTAGCAACAGTCATGTAAACTTACAAGCTTCCTTGCTTATCTAAATCAAAACATACGGATGTAAAAATACTGATTTCCAATTTACTTTCCAGCGTTAGTTTAAACAAAGCCGTGTTTTGAACGTTGTTCGTTTACTTAACGTTATATAATAACGGTAAAGATGATCTGCGAGTTGTGAAGCTCCTGACACCGGATGTCTGGATCAAGTAGCGATAGGTGACCTTCACTCTAACCACTTCCACAAACACTTTCACCTGGGTCGGTCACTGCTTACATAATGCTCCTCGCGATATTCGTGGTGGCATTAAATACAGACTCCCTGGTGATAGTTCGTTGATAACAATATTGTTCAAAAAAGCTTAATTGTACGACGATCAGCCAAGCGCTAATCGGGTAACGACGAATTTATCCTTCCTTCCTTCCTTCCTTCCTTCCTTCCTTCCTTCCTTTCTAGAAGATATGTTCTCCTATTGCGGCCTTGTCCCGAGTTTAGGAGAGAATACTTCTAACGAGATCCGAAAAGGAATAACGAAGACGAACAAACTATCAACAGGCGTCTTTGCCATCAGAGTAACTTGAACTATTAAGAGGGAAATCACTTTTAATCAAAAAATAATATTATTGGTTTTATCAAGAGGGGTGCGAAAGGATTCGGCAGCCGGCATAAATCCTATCCTCGCCGCTGGATGGGGGTTTCATTCATTCCATTCCTGACCCGGTTGAATGGCTGGAAACAGGCTGTGGTTTTTAATTTTCATTATTGGTTTTATGTCCAATTAACGACTTTTACTGTTTTCACAGATTTCGACACGTCGGAATTTTGTACCAGAATAGTTATTTTACGAGCCGGTAAATCTGCTGACCCGAAAATGACGCAGACGGTCACACGGTTCAGACGGTTGAGGCGCTGGCCTTCTGACCCCAACTTGGCAGGTCCGATCATGGCTCAGTCCGATGGTATTTGAAGGTGTATGTCAGCCTCGTGTCGGTAGATTTACTGGCACGTAAAAGAACTCCTGCGGGACTTAATTCCGACACCTCGGCGTCTCCGAAAACCGTAAAAGTAGTTAGTGGGACGTTAAGCCAATAGCATTATTATTATTATTATTATTATTATTATTATTATTATTATTATTATTGCGTGAAGAGGTTGATTATGATACGCATTAGCGACAGAATATTGGAATTGTTTACATTGTTTTAAATGGTACCAAGTGTTCCATACAATAAATTTCCCTCGGTAGCCTATATTTTCCGTACCGCGGTATTGTCACTTTGCACAAGGAAGTATACGTGCCAGACTATGGTGCTCGTTACATGTATAAGCTTGTTAACATGCGTACGTCTGTACGATCATCTAGAATACAGATATCATAAAGGAATGTAATGCAGCGTAGATATTTCTGATCATAATGATCTGAATTCCTGTTGCCAGTTGAAAGGAACGTATACTGGAATCAAACACAAATCCAAATGATTGTGTTTACCTATTGAACCAAATCTGACAAGAATTATTTTATCCCCTACGTCTTTAGCGTAATATAGTTGCATTAGCATATGAGTTGGTTTCCTTATTTGGAGCAGTGGCCTTAAGATCAGATAAATGTCTACTAGAGCTTGTTCGCCGTCCTTGGGGTGTTATGGCATGATTATGTGACTCTCGTTGCTTTGTCTGCCGTAAAGATGATAATTTACAAACGACGTTTGCTCGTATCCGGGATTTAAGATGGATGAAGGCGTGGTTGTATTTCAGACAAACTTTTGGTCAAAATATGTCGTACATTTTGCATTTCACTGGATTGTGACGTCTCACACTATAATAATAATAATAATAATAATAATAATAATAATAATAATGGACTTACGTCCCACTAACTATTTAAATTGTTTCCGAAGACGATAGGTCCCGAAATATTGCCCCCAGGATTTGCCTATATGTAGGCTGGCGTAGTTGAGCGCCTTCAAATACCACCGAACTGAGCCGAGATCGAACCTCAGAAGTCCAGTTCTTTACCGTCTGAACAATTTATCCTGGCAATTCGCACTCTATAACAATTTCTCTGGCAGGATTACGGTAACAACACACATTTATTACAAATTACTACCGACAAAAGATCGAGGCTGACAGGAGCTAAGGTCAACGGGATGTAGTGCCAGTTAATGACAGGCAGTGACCATGGTTGTTCCGGTCCTGATACTGTCCATATATTGTCATGGAATGCACCAACGCTAAGGAATGTATAGAGCACTGCAGTGACTGCTCATTCTATTCTCTAGACATTCGTCGATTATTTCGTTGCTTGGGATGTGTTAGTCCGAAGTTAGACATCTAGGACCATTATCAAAACGACATCTTTATTCACAGTAGATCTTCATTTATTCATTTATTGAAGAAGATGAACAACACAGGTTTTTCGCACAAATTCATGTTCCCATTACAAAAACAAAACCAAAAAAAAAAAAAAAAAATCTAAGTCTGCTATGTGGTCACTCACATAGGCGGAAAACAGGGCCACATGTAAGCGCCACCTCTATGACTACCTTAACTCTAATATCCTAACTACCGAACTCGATAGCTGCAGTCGCTTAAGTGCGGCCAGTATCCAGTAATCGGGAGATACTGGGTTCGAGCCCCACTGTCGGCAGCCCTGAAGATGGTTTTCCGTGGTTTCCAATTTTCACACCACGCAAATGTCGGGGCTGTACCTTACTTAAAGCCACGGCCGCTTCCTTCCAATTCCTATGCCTTTCCTATCACATCGTCGCCAAAGACCTATCTGTGTCGGTGCGACGTAAAACAAATAGCAAAAAATATCCTAACTTAATTTTGTAAACCCTCACACAGGCGGAAACCAGACCACATGTGTGAAGCCGTCCCTATCTACTATGTGGTCAATCACATGGGCGGAAATCCGGACCACATGTAAGCGCCACCCCTATAACTAGTATAGAATTAGTGCTTTTCACAGTAGATCGCTTTTGCATAAACTTCCCCTGTGGATCTGTGGTAAGAGTGTCAACTTCCGAATCCAGGATCATGGGCTCAGTCCCAGCAGAGAAGGTTGGATTCTCGAAGAGCAGAAGGAGGTGTCCTTTCGGCACTCCATGTACTACGAAGTATCTGACGACACATTCGGTGTTTATCCGACAAAATTAAACAAAAACTCATCTAGTCGTCGCCCGACATAGTTCCTATTTTGTAGTGTAATACGAAATGTTGAACCTAAATGCATCACATAAAAATGCCACCACGCGCTAGCTAGGTATAAATTATTTTTTAAATTATTTTTATTATTTGTGGATAAGACGGTTGAGGTGCTGGCTGTTGGTCCACGAACCTGCTACGTAGGCGTAGCAGGGGGAGAGGTGATACTCCCACGTGGTGCGTCCCAGGTGGCGGATAGGCGGGTCCTAACCGGCTTGCCGGCGGACTTGAGGGAAATAAAATACCTCTCGCGGACCAAACACACTACCCCCTGCGGGTGGTTGACGCACATGTAGAATACACCCGCGGTATCCCCTGCCTGTCGTAAGAGGTGACTACAAGGGGCGACCAAGGAATGATTGAATTAGAACCATGTAACTACTCTTGATTCGTACTATAATGCGGGGAACACCATGGGTTGCATGTACTTGCGAGTAGTATCACTAAATTGGTACAAAATAGGTTTGTGATTAGTTGCAGTAAAAAGCCTGGCCTGGTGGATTCCAGTACCCGTGCGTTGTACCCATGTGGGCAACACCGCGGGTCTGGGCGTAGCCTGTGAGTTGTACCGCTATATGAGCGGCACCGTGGGTCAGCGTTGCCTGTGATTGGTACCCACTATGTGAGGAACACCACGGGAATACCGGCGCCCGTGACTATTACACCTAGGTGAGGAAACTTACTGGTTTGCGCTGGCTATGAGTGGCGCCATTGTGTGAGAAACACCATAGGTCTGCGTTCCCTGTACGACTTGCAATACTTGTGAGTAGTACCATCTTGTGTGAACCACCGTGAGTCTTCGCTACTTTTGATCAGTACCCCAAAATGACAAATACCATGGTTCTACTTTACTCGCGACATGTACCATTCTGTGGGGCCTTAGACGTGAATTTAGCACCCCTTCAGACATAAAGCATCATTGTGCTTTATAAATGGTCCCTTGGTCAGTAATACTCTTATTAACTACCTTCTTTTTGAGTCTGATCCACTGTTTTTGTTTGTTTGTTTTTGTTTTTTTGTAGGGTTCATGCCCATCCATTCATTCTTCATGACATTTTTATTTTATTTTTGTCAGTGGATGAATTTGAATTTTTGTTATTGTATTTCGTACCATTAGGGGCCGATGACCTCGATGTTAGGCCCCTTTAAACAACAAGCATCATCATCATCAAGAGGTGATGGCCTTTTGGCCCCAACTTGGTAAGTGGCTCAATCCGGTGTATTTGAAGGTGCTCAACTACATCAGCCTCGTATCGGGAGATTTACTGGCACATAAAAGAACTCATGTGGAACAAAATTCCGGCACCTCGGCGTCTCCGAAAACCGTCAAAAGTAGTTAGTGGGACGCAAGAGCCAATAATATTATTGTTATTATTTGTTGAGCTTAGTGGCTCTTTAAAAAATTACAATTTGCTTTACGTCGCCTCCCTAGTCCTGCACATTTCTTATCCCATCGTCACCAAAATCCTATCTGAGCCAGTACGACGTAAAACTACTAGGAAAAATACTGGTAAAAGGAAATTTTCATCCCATTCCTCCGAATATCGTCTTCCTGTTTTATAACTGATACTACATCGAAAATGTCTATTTTCAAGGCATCAAAATTGGCAATTTATTTTACTTTTTATCTTCTCGGCACCATAAGATGTAACACCAAAAGTGTTAATAATAATAATAATAATAATAATAATAATAATAATAATAATAATAATAATAATAATAATAATAATAATAATAATAGAGTCTCTGTGGCTCAGGCGGCAGCGCACCGGCCGCTCACCGCTGGATTCCGTGGTTCAAATCCCGGTCACTCCATGTGAGATTTGTGCTGGACAAAGCGGTGGCGGGACAGGTTTCTCTCCAGGTACTCCGGTTTTCCCTGTCATATTTCATTCCAACAACACTCTCCAATGTCATTTCATTTCATCTGTCATTCATTATCATTGCCCCAGAGTAGTGCGACAGGCTTCGGCAGCCGGCACATTTCCTCTCCTCGCCGCTAGATGGGGGCTTCATTCATCCCATTCCTGGCCCGGTCGAATGACTGGAAACAGGCTGTGGATTTTCAATAATAATAATACGGTAATAATAATAATAATAATAATAATAATAATAATAATAATAATAATAATAATTGCTTTACATCCCACTAACTCCTTTTACGGTTTTTGGAGACGGTAAGGTGCCGGAATTTAGTTCCGCAGGAGTTCTTTAACGTGCCAGTAAATCTACCGACACGAGGCTGACGTATTTGAGCACCTTCAAATACCACCGGACTTAGTCAGGTTCGAACCTACCAAGTTGGATGTAGATGGCCAGCGCCTCAACCGTCTGAACCACTCATCCCAGCACCAAGAGTTTGTTTCCTAAAGTGTTCATTTGTGGACACGTGGGAACTTAACGCCATAAAATATTATTTTTTGTGAATCTTATTCCACGATGATATTTGAATGAACATATTTCTGAATTTCAAACGAGTCGAAGTTATTCTTTTGTGAAGATCGTCAGTTGTACAGACGCTGAAGTTTATATTAACTGTTTTATCAAATGTGGTGGAATGGAATTCGATATGTGATCGGACTTCAAATGGACCACTTTCCCTCACATTGGTGTTGTATAAATAATTCCAAGAGCTTGTTTTGTTCCCTACAGCAATTCACTATCTATAGGTATGGGAGACATGGATCTTGTTTACATTCTTACAGCCACCGGAATTCCTTTGTGGTGAAAATATTACTGTAGTTCAAGATATTTTCTAACACCCTGGACCAAAATCTTCACTCCTCTTCAATTTTACTACTACTACTTCCACCACCCGTTTCCAATCTCAGTTTATATGAAAGTGAAAGGAAATTATTAAAATAAAATTGCTCTAAGTACATTTACCTCGTATTGTTTACTATTGAACTGCTGAGGTTTTATATAGGATAGCAAACCTTTTAGACCGAGAGAATCGTCTACGTGGTGCGAGGCGTCTAGCTGTTTGCTTGCATTCAGGACATGCTGGGTTTGAGACCCAGCGTTGCCAGCCGTGAAGATAATTTTCCGTGGTTTGATATTTTCACACCAGGAAATTAACGAGGCTGTAACTAAATGAAGACCGTGGCCGGTAACCTCAAAGTACCAGTCTTCCACCATCCTCTCGTCACCGAAAATCTGGAAGTGTTAGAACAACGTTAAACCTTTATTAAATTTCCCGTTGAGAATATCCAATGATCTATTAATGTCTATTAACAAAATGTGTGCCACGGTGTTACCTAGCAACCGTACTGGTTGTGATGTCAAGTATGGATGGATTGCCATGACTAATGGGCGGATTCATATGCACTAAAATGGCAAAATATGCATGCATCTATGCACTAAAAACACAGGAATATATGCACTCATATACACTGCCGGTAAAAAATGAGTACACCTGGAAAGACGACATCGATTTTGATCCGATGACGGCAGATGCCACCTTGGGGATAGTAGATGGTTTCAACGTCGTCAGCCAACTGACAGCGTAGTGACATAGCTGCCAGAGCACCATCTGCGTGTACCCTTTAATAGGGAATGTTTACAGCCATAAGGCTCAGTGTGATGTAAACGTGTGAAGCAACGGAGGCGCACTCGTGTTTCCTACAACCACCTGATCGAGTTTGACAGGGGTCAAATTGTGGCCTTTCGAGTGGCGGGATGGTCCTTTCGGAGAATTGCCGCACAAGTTGGACGTGCTGCATCAGTTGTGTAACGATGCTGGTTGGAAAGGTCACGTGAAGATTCTCACACCCGTAGACGAGGTTCTGGATGTCCAAGCAGCACAGACGTCCACCGAGATCGTCGTATTGTAAGGGCAACAGTGGCAGATCATACAGCTACCACAGCACAGATAAGAGAGTCTGTGAGCACGGAAGTGTCAACACGAACTGTTGCCAACCAGTTTCTAGCAGTGGGACTACGGGCACGCACACCTCTAGCCCGTCTTCCACTCACGCCACAGCATCGACGTGCACGGCTCGACGGGTGCCGTCAGAGGATCACTTGAAAGATGGAATGGCGGGCCGTGGTCTTCAACGATGAAAGAAGATTCTGCCTGTACGCAAGTGATGGTCGTTTGCGACGTAGACCTGGCGAGCGCTGTTTCATAGAGTGCATTCGTCCAATACACACTGGCCCACTCCAGGCCTTACATTGTTGTAACTGCGCGTGAAACTCAGCGTGCTCTGCAAGACGTGCAGCAACTTCCCTGGCCAGCACGATCTCCGGACTTGTCTCGCATCGAGGACGTGTGGGATATGTTGGGACGACAACTGACACGTATAACTCGTCAACCCACAACTCTCGCAGAACTACGTGATTAAGTCGAACAGGCGTGGAATAATGTTCCCCAAGACAGTATTCGCCATCTGTATGAACGATTGGATGCCAGAATCAGCGACACGTACTAATATGGGTGTTTCAGCATGGATCGACCACCTGGTACCTCAGTACTGCGTGAGCTATTGATCTGTAAATGTAACCATTTCACGTCCTCTATATCCACAGTTTCAACAATAAATCTTGGGAGAATTGGAAAACTTAAAGAGGGAGTATTAAAAAAAATCCGGCAGTGTATTTGCAAAAATACGTGTTTATTTTCTTATATATATATGGTTGGTTCTCCAAATTTCCACTGCTGAAGTAGAACATTGGTAGCTGATTTTTCTTTTGGTATGATTTCTAGTCCGTTGTAGAAAGCTAAGAATAACGGCCGAGCGTTTTAATTGTGCTGACCACACGACACCTCATAACCTGCAGGCCTCCAGGCTGAGCAGCGGTCGCTTGGTAGGTCTTGTCCCTTCGGGGCTATTTCGCTATGGGATTTGGTTTGTATGACTTCCAGTAGTTACCGGTCTACAATGAAGAGGTGAAAGTATAGGATATTGTAGATCAAACATAGTGGCGGCTCCGGTGAGCTCGAAATGCAATGAACAGGCTTGTCAACGTCGGTGCGTTATCCAAAGGTGCTGAATAACGGGAAAGATGTCAGATGGGTTACTGCTAAAAAATATTGGACTGGACAAGACAAGACAACTGGTCTGGATTGGTAAGGTCGGGCTAGTGACAAGACCATAGGAACAAGGAAAATGGTGGCATTTTTAGTTTCAGGCTGGAGTGACCGCTTGGGTCCTGGCATATATCGAGGAATGATCTCTTCTTACTGGTACTTCAGGTATCGTAAAACATCATTTTTCTATAATTCCAACATATGAACCGAATACCAAAACGCCACCCAAGAAAAAGAGTTACACATCGTCAAGTTGTTGTTCTTATTATCGACTGTCAACAATAATGCATTGTAAAGGCTTCCGGTGACGAATGCAATTTGTAAATATTCATTTATTTAACATGAAAATGTGCCAAAAACCGCCCTCTAGCCATGCCATACAGATCCATGGCCTGTGCCGCTCTCAATGTACTGTTGCTAGGTAACACATTTTGTTACATCGCACTATTTCGTTACACACATTTTCGGAGGGTCCCCTGCTCAAAGACATTTTTATATCAAAATATTGTTTTCCTATGTACTACTCAACACGTGTGAATCTAATAACGTAATAAAAATTGTTTGTCTCACTTACTACAGTATATTTTCAGTTTTCCGAGACGTCGAGATACCACAATCTTGTTCCGCGAAAGATATTTAACGTGCCAGTCGATTTACAGACAAGAAGCCGTCTTTCAAATACAGTGCGATCTTCATAAAACGGGTGGTTTTAAAAATAGCACGTCTTCCCTCATACTGCACTGATTCTTCAGGGTTTTTTAATGTCATTAGAACTATGGGAGTTTGGTTCTGTGAAGCACCCGAGTGATGTCGCCATAATCCACACGCTACTCTTTTTTCCCTCTCCATTTTGATGTCAACACTGTTGCACAAAGGGCATTCCGAAGAGAGTATGGTGCGCGCATTCCTCCACAGAGACACGATCCTGGCCTTCGTTAGGAATTGGAAATCGTGTCCATCGGTAAGCGATACTGGCATGCATCCCATATCTCGTTTCCAAAACGTGGTGGAAGATGTCCGGGCCCGTCTACCGCAGTTCCCTCGTTAATCATTACGTCATTTGACCCAGGAAACAGGTCTATACCACACTTCGAGTTTCTCGCCCTAATCGAAAGTTTATTTCTTGAACGAAGAATTTCACAGACATTATGGCCTCCCAGATTGCTGGACCTCACGCCACCAGATTATTACTTGTGAGGTTACATTATGATCGATTTTATCGTAATCGGCCAAAAACCAATAAATAGAAGATTTTCTTATATATATATATATATATATATATATATTTATTTATTTATTTATTTATTTATTTATTTATTTATTCAGGATCAGCAACAGCATAACGCCGAGTTACAAAGATCCGAGCTATGTACAATAGATATTAATTTAAAATGAAAGATATATAAATATTTACAAAGGATACAGATATACACAATAAAACTGTACAATCATATATAATACATATTTACATAAACAACGACATTACCAAAGGAAAATTCAACAATATTGACCTAGGGATAATGCAGCGAACTGCCATAAACATGCAGTGACGGATGTATATGTGTCTACATTCAGAAGAAGATCATTCTCAGCATCTGCTATGACGGCAACCAATTCTACCACACTCTTCCTCACTCTCCATTTCCCTAATACGTCTCTTCAGTAACGCCAAGGCTGTGACGGATAATTGTGGAAACGCTGAGGACCCAGTGAGACTCGGGGCTATTGATTCTACATATTATACTCGTAGGTACATACCTACATACATACATTGTAATCGTCAAGATATATATCATAGATGAGATGATAATACCGAGCAAGTGGTCGCGCGGTTTGGGTCCGATAGCTATCAGCTTATATTCAGGAGATAGTAGGTTCGAACCCCACTGTCGGCAGCCCTGAAGATGGTTTTCCGTGGTTTCCCATTTTCATACCAGGCAAATGCTGGGGCTATATCTCAAATTAAGGCCACGGTCACTTCCTTCCCACTTCTAGCCATTTCCTATTGCATGGTCGCCGTAAAGACATATCTGTGTCGGCGCGCCGTAAAGAAAATTGTAGAATTAAAAAAGAAATACAAGGAATGTCGTATATAAGGAAATTCTTCAATAAATATTTACCTCATTGACGGTCATGTTTTGATGGGTTTCAGCTAGTTAGAAATGTAATCTTGTACTTCAAGAAAGCAAGTACCGATATTTCACCACTCGCAACTTACTCAATAGTACGCGAGCCCCGATTCTTATGCATGAAGGGCGGTTCTGCAAATCGCTTTAACATCCCACGCTGCAGGACCAAAGTGTGAATGTCAGAGTTGCTATGAAACAATAGCAGAGCGCGGAGCGTGCCTGATGGAGCAGTTTGAACAGTATCCACTAACGGTACAGACTAGTGAGGTCATCGCGAGTACAGTGGGACTGCTAAGTCACGTGACTTAGTATGAGTGACCTTTATGATAAAATAGCATCGCAGCTAAAAATTAATTTATTTGTATGTTCTTTACCGCTATATATCAAATGAAATTGCCACTTCCTACATAAATTTGTATTTCTTCTTCTTCTTCTTCTTCTTCTTCTTTCTATTATTATTGATAATCCACAGCCTATTTCCAGTCATTCGACCGGGGAAACTTCGTAAAATCATCTTCAGGGCTTCCGATGGGTTCAAACCGTTGTTTCCCAAATGCAAGCTTTACAGCCACATGACATATTCCACGCTGCCAACTGGCTCGGGAATAAAGAGAAGAAGGACAAGAAGGAGGAGGAAGATGATGATGATAATGATAATACGAATAATAAATTATGGCGTGATTTATGCAGAGCCTGTATACTGAGGTTAGTTTCAATTCATTATTATTAACGACTTCAAACAAAGCATCAATATCTGCGTTGGCGAGCTCTAATACGTATTTACTTTGTAAAGTGTTTTGTGGCTGATCAGTATTCGCCAATGCGTCACCTACCAAACGACAGGCGTGGTCGGGCAATTGGGTCAGGTTTTGCGGGGTTTGGTGTGCATCGTAATGGCCTTAGTTGCTCAACGGCGAGACCTGGCAGCTGCCTGCGAGACATGCAGGTATGTGAACACATTCCTCTGGAGTAGACTCAGGCACTTGCCATTGTGTTCAAAGGGGAACATTAAATGGAAATGGAAATTAGACACCATTGTGTTTCACGACCGCTAGTTTAGTGAAAATTTTGTTTTCTAAACATTCGACGTATTTAAACATGTATTGTTTTCTTAAAACATGGTGATTGCTGTACAGAAAAGGAAAAATGCCATTCATATTATTATTATTATTATTATTATTATTATTATTATTATTATTATTATTATTATTATTATTATTATTATTATTATTTCAGCCCTCTGCCCAAATACTGGTAGAATCTTCAAAAGATCCACTATTAGCTGTAATCCTCCGCGGCTGCATATACCCATCGTTAACTCACAACCCACCATAACTGTTTTTATTTTAGAGTTTGCAGTAAAAAAGTCAATTTTAAAAACAACTTTATAAATTAATTAATTCATTAATCATTATCAAAATAAATTATTATCCATTCCCATCAGGCAACTAACTTAGAATAAAATGTAATTTGCAGAATGTTATTTTCATATGTACTTTCGGAGATATCACCGTTTCCATTTTTTCGTACAACATCCATTCTGGAATATGAAAATGTAAATGACCATCTTCAGAGTGACTGAGTAGATTGCGAGCCAGCGCGCGAGCTATCAACGGCCTAGGCCAGCATTCGTTGAACATGCTACGATACAATAATGAATAGTTTTCCCGTGATTTTTTGTTATCTACATAAAATCTATGATAACTCGTTCTGCTGAGACGAAAAGCGAATATAGGTCGTAGTACATTGCATTCGAAAAAAAATGCGTTTTTCACATAACAATGATTCTGGAGTGTCACAGGACAGAGAAAGAATTACTTCACAATTAAAAAGGGAGTCATCTTTCTCCAAATTCACTGGTCAGGTTCAAGTAGGTAGATTCAGTATATCATCAGTTGATAGTGAAGAAGCTGTTAATTATCCTACAGATTTTTTTTTTTGTTGCTAGGGGCTTTACGTCGCACCGACACAGATAGGTCTTATGGCGACGATGGGATAGGAAAGGCCCAGGAGATGGAAGGAAGCGGCCGTGGCCTTAATTAAGGTACAGCCCCAGCATTTGCCTGGTGTGAAATGGGAAACCACGGAAAACCATCTTCAGGGCTGCCGATAGTGGGATTCGAACCTACTATCTCCCGGATGCAAGCTCACAGCCGCGCGCCTCTACGCGCACGGCCAACTCGCCCGGTCCTACAGAATTTATTAATTCTTTACATCCCTCCGGTTTGCCACCACACAAGCTGATTTTGAAAGTAGAGGGTGTCTATTATATTGTTACGTAATTTACATCTACCCAAGTCATGCAATGGGACGTGGTTGGTAGTGAAGGTTTAAATAAACTGTTTGATAAAGTTATTTAACTGGCTGTGGCACAGGAGAAGCAGTCATTATACCGACAATCCCTATGATTCCTTCATATTTGCCTTTTGATTTCAAACGAGTCCAATTCCTGGTAAGAGTCTGCTTTGAGCATCACAATAAACAAAGCCCAGTGTCAGATACTTATCGTGGCTGGAGTTGATTTCGGTGGAGATTGCTTTTCTCATGGACAGCTTTACGTGTCCCTTTCAAGTATTACATCACAACAAAATCTTTTCGTGTTCATTAGTGGAGGAAAAACGACTAACGTCCCTTGCCTTAAATTCAATACTTCTCCCGTGCGAAACCTAGGCGGATAGCCAGCTGTATATAACTTTCTTAATGACTAAAAAATTATGTTCTATCCATGTCTAATGAATGGTACGTGAATATGGAAAGTTATTAAAAGAAAAATTCCTGTACATATATTCATATCCAGAATTCGGGAGATAGTGAGTTGATTGTGGTTCTCCGTGGTTTCCCATTTTCACACCAGGAAAATGCTGGGCCTGTACCTTAATTAGGGCCATGGTTGCTCCCTTCCCACTTCTAGCCCTTTCCCGTCCCATCGTCGCCGTAAGACCTTTCTGTGTGAAACTTGTAAAAGAAACATATATTCGTACAGTTTACAAAGTTGTTTACGTATCACTTCCGACGGTACAAATTTTTTCTCTATAAGCACCGAGTGAGTTTTCTACGCGGTACGAGTTGTGTAATCGTGAGCTTGCATTCGAGAGATGATGGGTTTGAACTTCTGAAGGTATTTCGCCGTGGTACCCATTTTCATACTAGACAAATACTGGATTTGTACCTTAATTAAAGTCACGGCCGCTATATTCCTAGTCCTTGACCTTTCCTATCTCAGTCACTGAAAACCACACAGCGTTAAAGCGATATTAAACAAACAGTAAGAAACCGAAAAAGAAACAAGGCTGTAAAGAAGTGCACACACCAGAGCAAGTACCTCAGACAGACTGACTTCACATTGCAATATCCGTGTCTCTTTACAGGGTGAAAATGAAAATCCACAGCCTGTTTCCAGTCATACGACCAAGTCAGGAAATCGAATGAATAAAGCCCCCAACTAGCGGCGAGGATTGTAATTGTGCTGGCTGCAGAAACTTGTCGCACTCCTCTGAGGCAATCTTTACAATACATTGTACTACAATTACATTCTGGATGGATTAGATTTCATCCTTGAAAGTTGGATCACTCTTTTTTCAATTAGGCTCTGTGAGAGAAACATACCAGGAGTCAGATCAATACGTGTGTGCTACAAGTTAGACTTTCCTTCATCTCACATAAACACGTCTCCAAGTCTTTGTGAAAGTGCATGTACTCCGCTCGTTTATACCTTAGGCTCTTACGACTGGCTCTCTACCGACAACAGAGCTCTTCACTGTACAGTGAATTCAAGGATGCTGCCTGCCATCTAGGTTAAATTAAACAATGTAGCACAAATTTGCACCACTAGGTAAAATGAAGACTCAGTCAAACTTCTATAAAACACTATACAATTTAATATATATTTCGAAAGTAATGTTGTTGTTCGAGTCATCAGTCCAGAGACTGGTTTGATGCAGCTCTCCATGCCACCCTATCCTGTGCTAACCGTTTCATTTATACGTAACTATTGCATCCTACATCTGCTCTAATCTGCTTGTCATATTCATACCTTGGTCTACCCCTAATGTTCTTACCGCCTACAATTCCTTCAAAAACCAATTGAACAAGTGCTGAGTGTCTTAAGATGTGTCCTATCATTCTATCTCTTCTTCTCGTCAACTTTGGCCAAATCGATCTTCTCTCACCAATTCGATTCAGTATCTCTTCATTCGTAATGATTTTCTGACATTTCCATTTTCACAATAAACGAATAGTAGAGTCGTATCTTAAAGACACGGCACCAGTGACACAGCTAATTGCAACTAATCGATTACTTGAGGGAAAACTCCGAGCCAGATGCCACTAACTCCGAATCACTGTCATCTGCGACTTCAGTGCTGTCAAGCTCTAGCTCATTGGAGGGCGGAGTGGAGATTTTTATTTTCTCAGTTGAGAGCCGTTTCTGCCTTGGTGCCAGTGATGGCCGTAGGTTGGTAAGAAGTGGGCTAGGTGAGCGTTTGGAACCAAGCTGTCTCCAACGTCGACACACTGAACCTACACTAGGAGTTACGGTCTGGAGAGCGATATCCTGTGGTAGCAGGAGCACTCTTGTCGTTATCTCAAGAACCTTTACAGCCGATTTGTACATCAGACTGGCGAATGAACCGGTTGCGTTGCCATCCATTCGCAGTATTCAAGGGGATGTTTTCAATAGGATAACGCACGTTTACATGCTTGCATTCAAAATCGTGGTGACCACAGCGGTTATTAATTCGCCACCATGTCACATGTCTTCTCGCACATAATTGAACCTGTTACATGGAAACTTTAATAAAATAAATATGTTACCTAGACAATTTATTAACCTAAATTGCGTTCATGTAAACTAAAGTCTTCTTGGTGATGGTATTTCATTTTTCGCCGGTGAAATGAAAATGAAATGGTGTATGGCTTTTAGTGCCGGGAGTGTCCGAGGACAAGTTCGGCTCGCCAGGTGCAGGTCTTTTGATTTGACATCCGTAGGCGACCTGCGCGTCGTAATGAAGATGAAATGATGATGAAGACGACACATAAACCCAGCCCCAGTGCCAGAGAAATTAACCAATGATGGTTAAAATTTCCGACCCTGCCAGGAATCGAACACGGGACCCCTGGGACAAAAGGCCAGCACGCTAACCATTTAGCCATGGAGCCGGACTTTTCGCCGGTGTAGGTTGTGTGTATGAAATGTTTAGATTATGAATCGAGGTTTAAAGCTGAAATAGCTTCATGAGAACAGCGTCCGTAAACTATTCTCTCGTTACTTCGTTCAGTGAACAATAAACTCAGAAATCTGTATGCACGCTATTTGGTTGTGAGAAAATAATTCAGAAATATACAGTCACACCGGATGGATTTATGCAACAGACTACACTGTATTCTGTCTTTCCTGGAACTTAACATTTTGATAAAGTTTATAGTTGTTACTGGAAAATATTAGTGCAGTATGTTAACAAAGATGTGCAAATCGACTACTGGTGATCGTTGTTTTTAAAGGGAATACATAAAGATCATGATATCTAATAAACAGTAATCAAAGGTGTTAGAAGAAAACTGATCCCCCGGAGAATGGCAATATCGGTAAAGTGCTTTTAAAGGTGTCAAAATGACAGTTTCCACAGGCAGAGCAAATCAAATACCGTTGAGATCAGGAGAGAACAAAAGTTGATCCAAAGAGAACGGACAGGAGTGATGACACAAGAAAGTGGAAGCAATGCTAGGCTCGGTTACGACCCCGCGCTCGTCAAACACCTTACTCGCGAGAGTACAAAGAAAAACAAGGTCTGTTTTTGTTAAGATACGGTTGCTGATCACACTCTTGTTTTAACTCGCGGAAATGAAACGGGAAGTGGAAATCCATGTTGTTATTTCTAATGAAGTTACTTCACTCATTGTCCTTCTCTTTTAGTAACATAAAAAGAACTCTTGGAAAAGGTAGTCTTCGTACCGTGGTCACAACGTGGCTTTTCACGTGGGAAAAACGCCGTCTCTTTTTTTATTTCCTGGATACAATCCTTCATGCAGTTACATTCAATATAAATACAACAATGGCATAGCTCAACAGAGAATCCTTACCCACAGCTTCATGACTGCCAATGTCCATAGTATTCTCATAAATAATGTTTACTGCCACAATAATCTTTTCTCCTTCTTAGCTTTCCTTCTAACCAGCACCCTCCATATTCTATCGAGCATTGTTCCCTACTGTATATCATTATTATGAATAGACTTTCCTTACACCGCAACCCGCTGTCATCCTGTCTTTCCGAAGGTTGGCCGAATCCTCCCAAAGATACTTCCTCTGACAACGCCAAACATATTCAGAACGTTCAAGGAGAAATGGAAAATTCGATTTAAAATAAAATAGAACCTTGAACTCTAAGATGGTTGGTTTGTACTTCATATTTCTTCCTTGTCTTGGGCAAAGGAAGGGAATTCTTCCATTCTTTTTTTTATTTTATTTTTTTGCTAGTTGCTTTACGTCGCACCGACACAGATAGGTCTTATGGCGACGATGGGACAAGGAAGGGCTAGGAGTGGGAAGGAAGCGGCCGTGGTCTTAATTAAGGTACAGCCCCAGCATTTGCCTGGTGTGAAAATGGGAAACCACGGAAAACCATCTTCAGGGCTGCCGACAGTGGGGTTCGAACCTACTATCTCCCGAATACTGGATACTGGCCGCACTTAAGCGACTGCAGCTATCGAGCTCAGTACATTCTTATTAACATCACGGTTATTAAAAGTCAGTCTTATAGTAACTTAATATCAAAATTGAAACATCTTTCAGTTAGCCGACTCCACTTTAAATCCATCAACTTTTATGCAGTGGCTGTCAAATCTTGATATCCTTCTCTTGCCCAATATGGCACTGACAACTAGTTACACGCTGTGTGGGTGGGAGCTGACTTCATGCTAACCCATTTCTGACGTGTAGTTATCCTTGTCTTTCAGGGTAAGGCCAGCGTGGTGTTACATTTCTCAGTGTTAGACATGACTGTCTTAACTTTTCGTCTTTAAAATATGGTAGTTTTCTGAAAAAGGGATTATATATTTACAACCTGATTTATATCACAAGGACATAGATAGGTCTTATGGCGACGTTGGGATAGGAAAGGGCTAGGAGTAGGAAGGAAGCGGCCATGGCTTTAATTAAAGCATACCCCAGCATATGCCTGGCGTGAAAATCGAAAACCACGGAAAACCATCTTCAGGGCTTCCGACAGTGGAGTTCGAACCCACTATCTCCTGAATGCAAGCTCACAGCTGCGCGCCCTTAACCGCACGACCTACTCACTCGATTTATTTATTGTTCATTTATATCTTAAAACCTGTACTCCTTTTCTGTATTAATGAGCTCTTTCCCCTTGACTTTTGTATACTATTGGCTATAGTTCAATAGATCTACGTAGTTCAAGTTTATGATAGGTTACTTTTTAATAATATATAATTAGTTATCAACTTAATTCTGATACTTGTTTCGTGTAAGACAGGGACAGCTGTCCCTAACTTTGCCAGAATAAATAAATTATCTATATATCTATATTAGGTGATTTACACTGAATCCTTTTTTTCCAGGATGCATAGGCCTATCATTCTGTGTTATACATTTCATCTCTCGCATCCGTTTATGCCTTTTATTTCAGTTGTTCTCAACAGTAAGATGAGATTACTTTGATACCTTATTTCTACTTACTGCAACTTGTGCTATCACACCTTAAAAAACGTGAACCACTCGCCTGATTAAGTTGAAAATTGATCACGTATTGACAGAGTGAAATGTGCAAATTATTCAATGAACACTAACCAAACAACATTGAAACCTACCGCTTCTTATCAAAGCAACCCTCAATCTTTCAAGGATAGTTCTAGATCAGTTGAGCATTAAGTAGTGGAAGTTGATTCCAGGATTCTCTCCATTCGGAGGTAACAGTGGGGGGTTTGAAATATTATAAAACAGATTTCAAGATATTTCTGGTGGATTTCTGCCTAAGCATGTGCAAAATAGCTCTTTTTAATTAGATGTGCCTTGGTTGTTTTCCTGCCTAAGTCTGGATATTCAATATCAGATAAGATAAATGCGAAATACATCTCACTCACTCACTCATCACGATATCCTAGGAACTAGCGAAATGGTGATAGTGAAATTTAGTACGATGTTCCTCATCAGTCATATTCATAAGTAAAGGCTAAAAAATGCTTTTCTTTAAATTCGTCCCGAAGCGTTAACCATAATATGGTACAAACACTAAAAAAAGTTCAATGTTTCGGAGCGATACGTGTCGGGCAGCTATGACAGTTTAATTGTTATGCCGCTTGGTAGCATTTATGATTTATAGGTGAAAGTGAAAAATGAAAACCTACAACCTGTTATCCAGTCTTTGACCGGGTCAGGGATGTAATGAATGAACCAGATATAGGCTATTATTACAATGGGGTCGCCACTCCCAAGGTGATATTAATAACTGATAAATGCTATGAAATGATAATGGAGAGTGTTGCTAGAAAACTGGAGTACCCGGAGAAAAACCTGTCCCGCCTCCGCTTTGTCCAGTACAAATCTCACATGGAGTGACCGGGATTTGAACCACGGTATCCAGCGGTGAGAGGCCGACGCGCTGCCGTCTGAGCTACGGAGGCTTTATGACTTATAGGTACCTATGGTAAATAAATTGTGTCATTTGGTAGTGTTCATACCGTGGCTTTCTCTGTGTTATGGCTCATAGACCGTATTTTGAGATGGAGCAGTTGACAACTAGATTTTTTCTTTCTGTAGTTAGAAAATGAGGAATTCTACGTAGTCGATGTCATAAAAATGTGATAACCTGTAGTTTAAATATATATTATTACAAAGTCTTCATTAAAAACCCACTGCAAAGAACGGGTAATTTCGCAAGGCGTATATGATAAGAATTGCAATAAGTGAACAGGAATGTTAGTAAAGAGCATTTCGGTGATTATAAAAGTCGATCAGTGTAGGAACGTAACAGTAGAGGTTGTACAATTCAGTCTTGTTTAAACGAAGAAATATATAAACCTGGTTTTGGCCGGACTGAGTAGCTCAGACACTAGAGTGCTGGCCTACTGAACTCAATTTGGCGGTTTCGATCTCGGCTCAGCCCGGTGGTATTTCGAGGTGTTCAGTTACGTCAACCTCGTAACGATAAATTTACCGGTATATAAATAGAACGTAAATAACTCCTGCAGAACAAAATTCCGGTACCTTGCTGTCTCCGAAAACCGTCACATTAATTGCAGGGATGTGAACTAATAATAATAATAATAATAATAATAATAATAATAATAATAATTGTACCGGGCGGTACACCTCTACTCTGTTTATTTAAAAGTTGCGCCAGTTGAAACTCCTCTTCTGGAGGAAGGTTGAACTTTATCTATTCTATTAATTCTCTACTTTCTCAGAAGATGTCACCACGTGGAAAAATTTTGAGTTTTTGAACTGTGTCACTTTTGATGTGTTTTTGTTTCGCTTGAAGTAAGAAGTGTGAACTTTCTCTTCTAGAGGACACTACTGAAGATCAACAATAGTGCGACCTAGTGCGGAGTTAAAGAACTATTTTGTTGGAGAAATTTTTATTTCAAGAGTTTGTTCTTTGTTAAATTTCCTTCTGTCATTGTTTAAGTTGGCTGTATACCCCTCTTTTTCCCCTTAGTTTGGATCTAGCCAATCCCGAATTTCTTTAATTAATTTTCCACCAATAATGTGTTTCTTTTTCCTCTATGTAGGGGTTTCTTTTCCCGAACCAATAAAGATTTTGTGGGAGGGTGTTTTCTTTCCCCTAACGCCTAGAATCTTCCGCGAGAGGATATAAACTGCTGATTTTGGGGTCTCCGGGCCACTTCTGTTCCATCTTTCAGTGTATTAAGTACATAGCAGGAGGCGGGAAGCGCCTCTTTCTTCTTCAGCCGTTCAACACCAGGTAATGGCCTATTAATAACTTCTTTTCTTGCTAGGTCGGCAGTTTAACACTCGCGGCGGGTTCGAAGCGTTTCCATCATGTAACCTTTTCCTAAAATGTAATTACTCTTTTCATCTTTTTCTTGTAAAGCTACATATTGGGATAGAGAGTGCTAACCCTCTCGAGCTCCCACTCACATTTGTTTTGAGGTGAACTTATTTTCTCAAACTATTCTTCGTTTATGTAATGTAAAGTGTTCTTCTCTAAGTCACCTCTGTAGTATGGGATTAGCCCTTGCGTTAGCGGCCCAGAGCCAGATTAGGTTTTAAAAAAAAACAAAGTGTATTAGGAGTGCAAGATCGCCTCCTCTCAAATTGTTATTTTAGAGGTCATGTAATCAACCTTCTTTTCGTGTAATAGACCTCTGTAGGTTGGGTATTTTACCCCTGTAAATACGTCCTTAGAGGACAGCTTGAAGGTAGAGTTTGGTTTGGCCTTTGAGAGGCTTAAATTTTAAGAGCGGATCGCTCTTTTGAAAATGGAGTGTCATATGCCTCGTGGAGGCTTTTCTGTGTAATTCGGAGCCAGGGGCTCCTAGGGATGAATGGGGTTTTCTGCCCCTCTGTTAAAACTTGTGTTTGTGGTAAAACTGAGCTGATCGCAGAAGTCAGGGCGTGAAGCCCAAAACCTGTAAATATTGTATCTCCCCTTGTTTTGCTACATTGTACCTGCCATGTCTGTTTTGTTTTTGAAAAGAAAATATAACCTAGTTAAATTTTAAATTACTTTTACATTAACTTTGATTCCGTAGTTTTGAAACCCATTCACGCCCGCACCTTCTTACGCCTCTACCTACCGCTAAAACACGGTAACAAGTGGTAGCAGAGCGTGGTTGAATGGGTCTCAATTTAGCCCCTTTTGACGGCTAAACATTGCTTTAATTCGAACTCTAACAATTTTCTCAGTTGCTGGAATTTTTTGAGTTTTTCAAAATTGTTCTGTCATCATGCCCGGCCCTCGCGATGTTCTCCTCCTTAACTACTTGCGCAAAGAGGAGTTGATATATGAGTTAACTATCAGAAACGTTCAATCTGGAGGCACGGTTGCAATAGACACTAACAAGCTTAGAGAGTCCCTTGATTTGCCCATTTCCATCCCCAATTTGGGAGAGAAAGAAATTGATGACTCTCTTTCCACGATTGTCGAGAATATTACTGGGCTAGCATCGGTAGTCAGCTTTTTTGATGAAAACGATCCATCTCCTAATCAAATTAAGCGTGTGCAAGGCAGGCTGTATCACTTTGCAAATAGAGTTAATGATCTATTGTCTCTAAAGGTGAATGACGTTCAGAGGAAGCAAGCTAATACGCTCCTTGAAACTATTTCTGAATTGTCTAATAAGGTCACTCAATTGCTAACCGGCGAAGCTCCTCCCAAAACTGATCAACCCGCCACGGTGAATGTAGGTAACGAGGAAGAGCCTCCTCAGGGAGAAGTCAATAGGATAACCGTTGCTGCTCAAACTATCTCTGCCCCCATCGAACAACGAATCTGAACGCCGTGCGTCATTGAGTAACATCCGCTCTGAATTAACTTCTTTGCCATTGAAACCTTTAACGACTATGTCACCTGGGTTCAGCAGCTTGCCTCATCCATTGGCAATGTTGCTTAGAGGTATCTCTAAGTTTTCCGTCAACACCACCAGTGACGTAATTTCATTTTTAAGATTTCTAGTGGAATTTCAGGATCATGCCCTTGTGTTTTCTCTTTCCCCATGTCAAATTTTGCAAATTATCTATCCTTATGCTATTGGTGTTCTATCTGACAAAATAGTTAGAGCCATCGCTGAGCAATCTTCTATTGAGGATTTCCATGCCCATTTGCTAGCTAACTTCATCCCGGCTAGGGCCAGGTCCTCCCTTATTCAGAAATACTATTATCGGGTACAGCGCTTGGATGAAAACCTGGCAGACTTCATCCAAGATATTAAGTTTTATACTAGGGTGTTTGCTCTCCACTTCCCTGAGGATCAGATCGTGCAAGCTATTGTCGAAGGGATTTCACCACCCTACAGGTCATATTTGTGTTTCGCGGCGTGCCCGCAAACCTTCTCTGAACTGGAAGCATTAGCCGTCTCTGCGGAAGGAGTTAGGTATGCCGATTCCTTGCGTGTGGCGAAAGAACCCCCGCCTTCCTTTAGTAACACTCGGCCTCCACCTCGCCGACCAGTCAATCCCCGTAAATGTTATGCTTGCGGGTCGCCTGACCATCTGCGGAATAAGTGTCCTCTGATCAAGTCAAGTGTGACAAGGAATGGAGCAGGGTCATCACAAGGCTGTTTTAAGTGTGGGGCCTTCTCACATATCGCCAAGAATTGCCCAAACTCAAATAGCACCCCCTCCTGCTCAACTTCTGGTGCAAATTCCAGCTATGCCAATAATAAAAAGTGACTAGTGGCGTCGGCTGAGCCGACTAATCCATCTTCCCGAGACTCAGCCCCTAGTAAACAGGTTGTAAATGCAGAGAACGACCAGCCTTCAAATTCATCTTTTGAATGCCCTAAAGAGTGTCTTAGGATTGCGGCGGATACCCCCGCACCTGTTCCTTTTCTTAAGATTGAGTTAAATAACGAGCGTATAACAGCTCTCTTAGATTCAGGCAGTGTTTGTTCCATTATTTCGGCTGATTGGTATTCTAAATTGAAATCTGTTTGTAAACTCCCTGACTATGTCTCTTCTCCTGTTCAATACGTTTCGGCTAATTCATCTCCATTAGAAATTCTAGGTTCCTTACTGGTCAAAATTCGTGTTTTTAAGTTTACATGGAAAGTTAAATTGTTTGTGGCCAAGCAATTGTCTTGCCCCATTATATTGGGAGCTGACTTTATTTCTCACACTGGTCTTGTGCTCGATCTCCGGTCTAGGTCGTGCACATTCAAATTTGCTTCTAGTTATAAAATCCCACTATTAAAGTGTAATTCTGTATCATGTTCATCTATTTCGCCTACCCAGGATGAGATGTTGTTAGACCTTAGACATCTACCTGAGGAGCAGGCTGATGGTATTCGGAAACTGTGTCAGTCGTTTCCCGAGGTGTTCTCTGATACTCTTGGTGTTACTGACCTTATTGAATACAAAATTGAGGTTACGGATTCGATTCCTGTCCGTTTTCCACCGTATAGGCTATCTCCACCTAAAATGAAGGCTCTGAAAGAAATCATCGATCAGATGTTGAAGGATGGTATTATTAGGCCCTCTAAGTCAGCGTATTCTTCGCCTATTTTTCTAGTCCCGAAACCCCAAGGAGGCTTCAGGCCTGTCATTGATTACAGGGCTCTCAATCGGAAGGTGGTGTTGCAATCTGTGCCCCTTCCCGACCTTCATTCTTGCTTTTCATGGTTTCGTAAGGCCAAATTCTTCACCATCTTGGACTTGAATCAGGCCTATAATCAAATTCCCCTTGCCGAAGAGTCTAAACATCTTACAGCGTTTGCCACGGACTGGAACTTATACGAATACAACCGCGTGCCTTTCGGGCTCCCCACGGGGGCAGCTGTGCTCACTAGGCTACTAGATAGGGTCTTCTCCGACATCAAATTTGAGTATTTATATCACTACTTGGATGATGTCGTCGTATTTTCCGAGACTTTTGAAGAACATCTAGATCATCTGCGAGAAGTTCTGAATCGCCTTCGTAAGGCTGGGTTAACTGTCAAGTTGTCCAAGGTTGCCTTTGCTAAGCCCTCTATGTCATTCCTAGGGCATATTGTGTCTCCCGATGGGGTAGCTGTCGATCATTCTAGAACACAGGCCATCCGTGATTTTAAACCTCCTAAGGACATCAAAGGTATCGCTAGATTCATTGGTATGGTGAATTTCTTCAGGAAGTTTATTCCTAACTTCGCTAATAGAGCGGCGCCCTTAAACCTTCTTCGTAGGAAAGGCATCAAATTCGAGTGGGGACCTTCTCAACAAGCCGCTTTCGAAGATCTTAAATTAGCTCTCTGTAATGCCCCTGTACTTGCTATGCCTGATTTCTCGAAGAAATTCATCGTCCAAACGGACGCGTCGTCGTCAGCTGTAGCTGCAGTCCTTCTTCAAGAGACTGAACTAGGGAGGAGTCCCATCGCCTATGCATCTAGGACTCTATCGGCTCAAGAAGCCAAGTATTCCATCTATGAGCTCGAAGGGTTGGCAGTCTTATTCGCCTTAGAAAAGTTCCGTCTCTATCTGGAACATGTCAAATTCGACCTGGAGACAGATAATCAAGCCTTAAGCTGGGTCTTAGGTAGGCCGCGTCGTACTGGTCGTATAGCCCGTTGGGCCATCCGTATTTCTGCCTTCCAATTTGATGTCAGGCATATTAGAGGTACCGAAAATGTTGTTGCTGATGGACTCAGCCGTATGTTTCATAACGACGTCGAGACCCATGAACCGGTCGACAGTTCATCACCTTCCGAGTCCATACTATCCGATGTTAATGCCATCTTAACAGATGCTCCCATGCTTTTTAGGGATATTGAGAAATACCAACGTGAAGATCCGACGCTGGCTCCTATAATGGAAACCCTTTCTTCTGGGGAACATGCTGTCCCTTATGTTCTGAGGAATGGTGTTCTATGTTGCCCTTCGAGGCATGATAAGTTGATGAAAGTTGTTGTTCCAGCGGTTCTTGTACCTATGATCTTCAAGTATTATCATGAGACCCCATTAGGAGGGCATCTGGGTATCTTTAAAACTCGTGAAAAGATTCGTGAAATGTTCATCTGGAAAGGTATGGACGGTGAAATTCGGGAACTCGTAAAAGCTTGTAAATCTTGTTTGATCAGTAAACCCACCATGTCCACTAAAGTAGGCCTTTTGTCTTCTCATCAAGCGTCGCGCCCCATGGAACGCCTGTATATTGATTATGTGGGACCCTTCCCCCAGTCAAAGGGCAATGCCAACAAGTTCATCTTTGTGTGTGTAGATGGTTTTACAAGATTTTCCTGGTTATTTCCGACTAAGCTGGCTACCGCTCAGTCAACCATTACTTGCTTAAATTCTATTTTTGCTTCTTTTGGTCCGTGTCAATATATTGTATCTGATAATGCTAAAGCTTTTACATCCAATCTGTTTCGTAAATTCTGTTTTGACTTGTCCATCTCTCATGTAACTACATCTGCTTATTACCCTCAACCATCTCTGGCTGAACGGGTTAACCGTAATCTCAGGTCCGCACTTATTGCCTATCATCATGAAGATCATTCTAGGTGGGACACGTCCCTGCATTGGTTAGCTTTTGCTTTGAATTCGGCGGTTCATGAATCTCACAAATTTACTCCAGCTTCTTTGATGTTTAAGTTCGTTCCCAACACGCCGCTCTCTAACCTCTGGTCTCTGAATGACATTCTGCCCGAGACAATAGATCCGGACAACATTAATGATCTTTGGAAGAAGGCTAAAGCCAATCTTAAAGTGTCTCATGAAAAGGTTAGGGAAAAGTATGATCGTGGACGGAGACCCACCACTTTGAAGGTAGGTGACCAGGTTATGGTCAAAAATTTTGTTCCCGCGGGCAAGCTTGCCCCCAGATTTCATGGACCTTGTATCATTCTCGATTTTCTTACGCCGGTTACCTTATTGCTAAGTAATCCAGCCACCGAGAGGATATTTAGAGTTCACCTGTCCCAGGTGAAACCGGTGTAATTTCTGTGTTAACTTGCTTCATATTATTTTGAAAGGATATGAAGGTTATATTTTTTTTTGAGTTTCACTTTTAAGGCATTCTGCCCCTTCTGTAATATTTTGGTTTTAGATGTAAGCCTTGTGTAAAACCTGCCCCGAAACGTTAAACTGCCATCCTGTTTTTGCCACGGCCATTACCACGCTCCCGTCTCCTGCTCCACCTTACACTGTGGCTTCATAATAGTAAATGCCATGGATATCTACACGCCGCTGGCCCCTCAACCTCTCCACAAGCCTGTACCCTCAAAGAAGATGATAGTCCAACACAATTCTGCCGCCTAGCTTTAATGTTTCAGCGCCCCCGCAGCCGCGCAGCGCCGTGCAGCGACTGGGGAGGGGGATGGGCCCCCTCCTCTCCAGCGAGGACGACATGTGCACGGCGAGCCGGAGCTCTCCCCCCGGCCAAGGCTGATGTGCGGCGCACGTCCTGCTACATGCCCGCAGCCTGTATCTGTTCACCGCGGGCGCGGCGTACTTCAACACCTCTGCTCCCCTCATAGTGCGGGCGAGCGGTATCTCAGGGTACTTGAGGGGTCCGAGCGGCCTCCGTTGGACGCAAGCTGCAACGGCCGGTCTGGCCATCCGACTCAATCTACATCAACTACATGGACAGTCACCATAAGCAATAATTACATTTGGGAATTTAACAACAATATTTGGTGGACATTGCAAAACTTTTCTTCACTTTTAAGCATTAAAGGTTTATCTTCAGAAATTCAACTACTACAACAGAAAAACTTTACTGCACCGGCAACAACAAAATTTTGAAATTGCAACCAACCAAATTACTAAAATCTTATAAATGCTTCCGCAATTAATCTTAATATCAACATCAAAACTTGGACCTTATTTTGGAAACAAAGCTTATGTTCTTCTGTGTTACCCCTTGGAGGAACTTTTGGGGGGGGAGGTCTGTACCGGGCGGTACACCTCTACTCTGTTTATTTAAAAGTTGCGCCAGTTGAAACTCCTCTTCTGGAGGAAGGTTGAACTTTATCTATTCTATTAATTCTCTACTTTCTCAGAAGATGTCACCACGTGGAAAAATTTTGAGTTTTTGAACTGTGTCACTTTTGATGTGTTTTTGTTTCGCTTGAAGTAAGAAGTGTGAACTTTCTCTTCTAGAGGACACTACTGAAGATCAACAATAGTGCGACCTAGTGCGGAGTTAAAGAACTATTTTGTTGGAGAAATTTTTATTTCAAGAGTTTGTTCTTTGTTAAATTTCCTTCTGTCATTGTTTAAGTTGGCTGTATACCCCTCTTTTTCCCCTTAGTTTGGATCTAGCCAATCCCGAATTTCTTTAATTAATTTTCCACCAATAATGTGTTTCTTTTTCCTCTATGTAGGGGTTTCTTTTCCCGAACCAATAAAGATTTTGTGGGAGGGTGTTTTCTTTCCCCTAACGCCTAGAATCTTCCGCGAGAGGATATAAACTGCTGATTTTGGGGTCTCCGGGCCACTTCTGTTCCATCTTTCAGTGTATTAAGTACATAGCAGGAGGCGGGAAGCGCCTCTTTCTTCTTCAGCCGTTCAACACCAGGTAATGGCCTATTAATAACTTCTTTTCTTGCTAGGTCGGCAGTTTAACACTCGCGGCGGGTTCGAAGCGTTTCCATCATGTAACCTTTTCCTAAAATGTAATTACTCTTTTCATCTTTTTCTTGTAAAGCTACATATTGGGATAGAGAGTGCTAACCCTCTCGAGCTCCCACTCACATTTGTTTTGAGGTGAACTTATTTTCTCAAACTATTCTTCGTTTATGTAATGTAAAGTGTTCTTCTCTAAGTCACCTCTGTAGTATGGGATTAGCCCTTGCGTTAGCGGCCCAGAGCCAGATTAGGTTTTAAAAAAAAACAAAGTGTATTAGGAGTGCAAGATCGCCTCCTCTCAAATTGTTATTTTAGAGGTCATGTAATCAACCTTCTTTTCGTGTAATAGACCTCTGTAGGTTGGGTATTTTACCCCTGTAAATACGTCCTTAGAGGACAGCTTGAAGGTAGAGTTTGGTTTGGCCTTTGAGAGGCTTAAATTTTAAGAGCGGATCGCTCTTTTGAAAATGGAGTGTCATATGCCTCGTGGAGGCTTTTCTGTGTAATTCGGAGCCAGGGGCTCCTAGGGATGAATGGGGTTTTCTGCCCCTCTGTTAAAACTTGTGTTTGTGGTAAAACTGAGCTGATCGCAGAAGTCAGGGCGTGAAGCCCAAAACCTGTAAATATTGTATCTCCCCTTGTTTTGCTACATTGTACCTGCCATGTCTGTTTTGTTTTTGAAAAGAAAATATAACCTAGTTAAATTTTAAATTACTTTTACATTAACTTTGATTCCGTAGTTTTGAAACCCATTCACGCCCGCACCTTCTTACGCCTCTACCTACCGCTAAAACACGGTAACAATAATAATAATAATAATAATAATAATAATAATAATAATAATAATAATAATAATAATAATAATAATAATAATAACTAGCAAATGTATCCGTGCTTCGCTACGGTATTCTACATTGTATACGGATATCGAAGTAAATTATTGTACATGCAGTGAATAAGATTTTTTTAATTGCATGCCTCTTAGCGTTTTCCAGAAACAGCAGGGGCAGATTCTCATAGGTTGTTTCCAATGTAAAGTGCAAGTTGTGGAGTTGTCATGATAACGGCAGGCTCACTTGCCTACTATCATTCACAATCGAGAAGAAAAGTTTTCATTATAATGGGAGGCCCCATTTCCTACTGCGCGGTCACAGTCGATTTGGGGAGTTTTCGTTAAAATGGCAGGCGCCCTTTCCTATTTCTATACAGATTACAGTTGAGGAGATTTTAGTATAATTGCAGGCGCCTTCCCTACTGCAAGTTAAAATTGAGTTGTGTTGTTATCATTACAATGACAGGCCCCTTTTATTAATGACAGTCACACAGAGTTGGTTAGTTTCCATTATAATAGCAAGGCCACTATGCCTAATGGCGGTCACATTTTAGATGGGTAAATTTGTTTATAATGGCGGAGACACTCGCCTACTCTCAAACACAATTGATTAGGGGAGTTTTGAACAAAATTGCATGCTCCCTTGACTTCTATCGGTCAAATCGAGAAGGGAATTATTAATTGAAATGGTAGTCCCTCCGTACTAATGCTAGTTACAAAGGAGTAGGAGAGGGATCCCATTCCTACTGCCAGTCAAAGTCGATGTGGAGAGTAATGATTACAATAGCAGACTCCCTCCTGCTGAGAGTCACTATCGGTATAAAATCTATATAAATAAAATTGTTTCTGTTTGTCTGTTTGTCTGTCTGTTTGTCTGTTCCACCATCACGTCGAAACGGCTGGATAGATCTCAACCAAACTTCATATTTAGAGTATACTGACCCCGGGGAAGGTTTCGATATGCATATCATTTTAAAATCTTTGAAAAGACGGGGGTTTTATAGGAAAAACGGTTTTCCTCCATTTTCTCTTATACTATTATAGGCAAAATATCGAATTTGTCGTATAAGGACGAGACAAAGCTCAATTTAATCCTCTTGACGCAAAGAACAAAACTCGGTAAGCCCTACGGGCCCGAAAACCATGTTTTAAGGCCCTAAAACCAACCGTTACGGAGATATTGGCACCACACTACCCCTGCTCTAGGAATCGGATAAAGAAATGAACTGCCGTAACCATGGCAACGTCAGCTCCAGGATTCTAGAGCAGTGAGATTATGCATGTACGTTTGGGCATAGCTGTCAACCAAAATAGGTACAAATAAGACTTAATATCTGGGAAAAAAATATACTGTTGTGTAAGGCACTCGTAGGACTCCTTTGGGCTTGGATGGAAAGGGGGTGAAGAACGAGTGTAAAAATCTATATAAATAAAATTGTTTCTGTTTGTCTGTCTGTTTGTCTGTTCCACCATCACGTCGAAACGGCTGGATAGATCTCAACCAAACTTCATATTTAGGGTATACTCATCCCGGAGAAGGTTTTGATATGCATATCATTTTAAAATCCTTGAATAGACAGGGGGTTTATAGGAAAACCAGAATGGTTTTTCCACCATCACGTCGAAACGGCTGGATAGATCTCAACCAAACTTCATATTTAGAGGATACTCATCGCGGGGAAGTTTTCCATATGCATATCATTTTAAAATATTTGAAAATATGGGGGGTTTGTAGGAAAATCAGAATGGTTTTTCCACCATCACGTCGAAACGGCTGGATGGATCTCAACCAAACATTGTATTTAGAGTATACTAATCCCGGCGAAGGTTTAGATATGCATATCATTTTAAAATCCTTGAATAGACGGGGGGTTTATAGGAAAACCAGAGTGGTTTTCCCACCATCACGTCGAAACGGCTGGATAGATCTCAGCCAAACTTCATATTTAGAGTATACTCATCCCAGGAAAGGTTCCAATATGCATATAATTTTAAAATCTTTGAATAGTCCCCACTCCTTAGAGTGGTTAATAGGAAAACCACAGTGGTTTTCCTCTATTTTCTCTTATACTATTGATTTTCTGTAAACTTCGTTTACCGTACGTGAAACGTCTCTTCATTATAAACAACTTTCGTTATGTTCATAATTTACCTTACTCTTCACATGACGGAGAAATTTACAATTTTCTGCTGGTATCATGCTCTGCATTTAGTGACCGACAGACCGAGAACGAACCTACAGGTTACCATGGCAACGTCTCTGACTGCATGCCAGTAGGGAAGTAACGTATTGCCATTTTCCTCATCATGCTTTTAAATTCGTGGTTGTTCCTTGGGTAGATGGCAAGAGAGGCATCAATCGGCTCATCTGCGGGATATTGGCGGAATATCGTTGGAGGTTATAACCGCCCTCGAATAGATTAAGTAATAACACCATTAGTCATCTTCATATTTGTTTACCTAAGAATCACTGAACCTAAATTTCTCCTCTGTTAGCGCTTTATTATATCCATAACTCACGGCATTTATTTATTTGTCGTTATCCGGCTGTCCTCAGTTATAATCCATTTTCTATTAGTTTCAACATTCTTAACTGTATTATTTTCTTCCTTAATTACGCCGTATGTACGTGAATGCTAGAAACTACTGGATGCATTTCCACCAAGATTCGTATTTAGAATACACCTGTCCTTGATAGGTTTCAGGGCAAATATTGTTTCTAAATCCCTGAACTAACTGGGGGTTTATACGAAACCGAAACAGTGATTTTGCACTTCCAAAAAATATACACAACAAAAGTTTATGGAAGTCTACCTACCTTGGTAGAAATTAATGTCTAAACCTTTTTTTCTCATGTGCATCATTTCGATACGAGGATCAATAAGGGAGATATCATTAAAGGACCGTTTTTCTGTACAAGTCCCATCGGACTTAACTCACGAGCGGGTGCGTGTAAAGCGTATTCCTTACAACTTGAAAACTACTGAAGACATTCGAAACAAAATTTATATTTAGCATCCACCTGTCCAAAGGTAGGTTTTAAACGTAAATAACATTTCATGTTCCGGAATGGACTGGCGGTTTATAAGGAACCGAAATGGTTATTTTACTCTTCCACAATATATACAGAACAAGACCAACCTGACTGGAAATCGACCAAACCTGATGGAATTCCACCTCTAAACCTTTTTTTTCATGTGCATTTTTTCGTCAGGAGGATTAATAAGGGAGATATCATGAATGGTCACTTTTGCAGGTTAAGTTCAGCGGACATAGCCCAAAAGGTGTTTTACATGGAGCAGATTCCTTATCTATATAAATCAAATCGTAACGACTGTGTACCTCTACACTGACTATTTTGGCGAAATTTTCGTACAGCTTTCCGTTTAAGGGGTAATAATAACAATCTCCATAATTTTTGATTTCCTGAAAGTCCTAATTTTTACCCGCCTCGCCCAAAATCCACATTGTGGCATAATCTGCCAGAAGAATAAGAAGATAATTGAAATTTGACAAAATTATACGTTTTAGCCTGTAACGAATGAAAAATCCTATATCATTAAATTTTTCATTTTTTATCCCCGAAGAATATCGAAATATGCAGGCAATTTTAATGATGGTGCAGACCTTCGGAAATTCCTATCACGTAACGGATTGCACAATCTCCGTTCAATTTGGAATGATCTACAACCTTGGTCTTATGACTTTATGCCGTATCTGTATCCCTTTTACGTTTGATTTTTCTCTATTAATCGATGTTAAGTCAATTTGGAATTTTCACATGCATTATTCATACTTTCAATTACTTATATGAAATACAGAATCATCAAACTCTTCACGAAAATTGGCCCACTCAGTAGCCATATGTGAGCCAAATGCTACGTATGTAGCTGTCACATTATTATCGGAAAAGTAATGTAATGTGAAATGATCTTACAAAACCTTTACCCTGTTCCACGTTTCTAAATCTGACCCAAGAATAGATGACATATCATTGGACCAGCCATTTAGGCCACTAAATCCGGCGTGTCTTATGGTATAATCCTTTGTCGATATGACGTACGTTTAGTAGCAGTTAATCTGTAAATGAAGGTCTTCAATATTGTAAACACGCATATACTTTCGTATGTCGATCTATATATATTCACTGATGTCGATTTAGCGATCGAGAAAGGGTCGGTCTGCTATTGTAATCAGTACTCCCCACACCGACTTTGACTGGCAGTAGGAAATGGTTCCTTCTCCAACTCCTGTGTAACTGTCATTAGTAAGGAAGGCCTACAATTGTAATGAATAGTTCCCTTCTCGATTTGACTTGCAGAAGGTAAGTGAGCATGCAGTTTTGTTTAAAACTCCCCTACCCGATTGTGTTTGGCAGTAGGCAAGGGTGCCCGCCATTATAAAGAAAGGTACTCATCTAAAATGTGACTGGCATTAGGCATAGTGGCCTGCTATTTTGATGGAAACTCACCAACTTGGTGTGACTGGCAGTACGCTGGCTGGCAGTAGGAAAAGGGGCCTGTCATTATAATGATAACTGCACAACTCAATTTCGAGTGATAGTAGGGTAATTGCCTGCCATTATAATAAAAACTGTAATCTGTCTGGAGGTAGGAAAGGGGGGCTGCCATTTTAACGAAAACTCCCCAAATCGATTCTGTCCGCATAGTAGGCAATGGGGCCTGCAATTATAATGTAAACTTCCCAACCTGATTGTGAATGCCAGTAGGCAAGTGAGCCTGCCGTTATATCACAAATCCGTAACAAACACTTTACATTGGAAACGTACGGGGACCTCCCCATGCTCTTTCTCGGATAACGCTAAGAGACATGCAATTTTAAAACTATCTTATTTACTGCATGTACACTATTTACTTCGATATTCGAATACAATGTAGAATACCGTAGCGAAGCACGGGTACATTCGCTAGTATTAATTATAATGGCAAACACACCCTTTCTACATCGCTACAAATCGACTTCAATGAAGATTATATGTAGATCGACATACGAAGTATATGAATTTTTACAGTATTGCAAACCTTCATTTACAGATTAACTGCTGCTAAACGATACATCATACCGACAAACGGATTGTACTATAAGACGCCTCATTTAGCGGTCCAAATGGCTGGTCGTCAGATATTTTCTCCTGTCTCATCTATTCATGGGTGAAATTGAGTTAAAAACGTTGAATAGGGTGAAATTTGGGTAAGGTTTTCTCACAGTGCATTACTTTAAGGTACTAATACGACAGCTACAAACATAAAATTTGGCTCTCGTATGGATACTGGGTGGGCCATGTTCGTGTAGAATTAGATTATTCTACCGCTCGCATGTGATTCGAACTACGAATTATACGTGTACAAACAGCAAAATGTATGTATAATCGAGAAATAGAGACAAATCTAACATATAAAGAATAGAGATACGACGAAACGTCGTAAGACCAAAGTTGTAGATCACTCCAAATTGAACTGAGATTGTGCCATCCGTTTTGTGATACGATTTACCGTTTAGCCACGAAATACCTCGAAACGAAGGTCTTCACCGTCATTAAAATTGCCTCAATATTCCAATATTTTTCGGGGGTAAATAATTAAATATTTAAAGATCTTGGAAGCTTTTCGTCGATTACAGGCTAAGACATATAATTTTGCCAATTTCCATATTCTAGCTTGTCTGGCAGATTGTGCCTCAATCGTGCGTTAGGGGAGGGGAGGGCGAGAGGTTAAACATGAGGACTTTCAGGAAACTAAAACTAGAAAATATGCTGATGCTCATTATTATACTTGAAACGGATAACTGTAAGAATATTTAGCCAAAAAAGGTCAATGTACAATCACACGGTCGTTACGGTTTTATTTATATTGATAAGGAATCTGCTCCACGTACAACACCTTTTGGTCTATGTCCGCAGGACTTAGCCTGCATAACCGACCGTTCATATCTCCCTTAATAATCCTCCCGTCGAAAATATGCACATGGTAAAAAAAGTTTTAGAAACGGATTTCCATCAAGGTTGCTCGATAATAATAATAATAATAATAATAATAATAATAATAATAATAATAATAATAATAATAATAATAATTTTTATTTATTTATTCTCGTGTCATAACGTATTTATATAAGGCACAGTTCAAATATTATATTATTTGTGACCAGAACTTGGCTACTTCCAGTGCATTTTCAATGGAGTAGTGAAGGTCTTCTTAAGTACAGGGGGCTGGACATAGTTGGCATTGCAGAAAATGTTGTACAGTGTGGACTTGTCCACATTCACACTGAATATCATTCTTATCAGAACATCCCCATGTAGCTAAATTAATCTTTGACCTGCTCACTCCAGATATCAATCTATTCAGGGATTTCCAAGTCAGCCATAATAGCATGCGACCTCCGAAGTGGCCTGGTACAGATCTTTTGAGCTTACGCCCTATAGGCGACCTGCGTGTCTGTACCAAGTGGGGCCTTCCTATGACGAATTCTAATTAATACGGCACACACAGCTAGCCCCCGAGCCATTGAAATTAACCAATGAATGTTAAGATCCCCGACACGGCCGAGAATCGAATCCCGGACCCTCTGGATCAAAAGTGGTGGTGGTGATTATTGTTTTAAGAGGAAGTACAACTAGGCAACCATCCTCTATACAGCACTAATCAGAGAGAAAAATGGAAGGAATCCGACACTTCGAAAAATGAAGTTATCGGCCAAAGGATGACAAGGGCCACGAAGGGCGTGAAAATGAAAGACTCCCTAGGATTTGCATACCTAATACCGTCAGAGTCGGAAAATAACAAGAGTTGACCAAGAGAGGTCGGATAGGGTGGATGAAAGTGAGGAGCCTGACACAAGTAAGTGGAAGCAGTGCCAGGACTCAGCTGAGGGCACCGTGGTCGCCAACCCACACTCCCAAGTTTATAGCCCCTGGGGCCCCTTTTAGTCGTCTCTTACGACAGGCAGGGAATACCGTGGGTGTTATTCTACCGTCCCCACCCACAGGGGGTCTCTGGATCAAAGGCCAGCACGCTAAACATTTACCTACGGAGCGGGACTGTATGTAGATGAATAAACGCATATTAAGACGTACACAAACCTGCACTCCCCAATCCAGAGGAATGAATCATACGCAGTTAAAATCCTACGCTCGGCCCGAAATCGAATCCGGAACCCACTAAACTGAACCCTAAGCCACTAACTTTTCATCCAAGACGCCGGACATTATTTATTATTATTATTATTATTATTATTATTATTATTATTATTATTATTATTATTATTATTAAATGAACGATTGGTAAACATAACATAGCTTAAAGAGTTTCTGAGTATGTTTTCTGTATAAATCATTTTAGAGAGGATTTCATATACTTTGGTACCTATGTACTATTGGGTGTGTTCTAGGCTCCGGATACCAGGAGATTTATAACAGGATGTATATTCCCGGTTGTCCGATTTCTAATTCTAATAGAAAACATACTTTCTGTATTTAGGTGGGGTAGAAATGGACGAGTTTTAATTGAGTGAATTAGGATAAGTACAAGGTTTAGGTAGGATAGCACGAGGAATGTAGTGGACTGTAGGTATAGGACACGAGGTAGGTAGCCGGTTCATATCACTGGATTCCTGTGGAATTGTTAACAAGATATATTTACACACTTAAATACACTATGCAAGAACACTCGCTACACATATTCAACCTTACATAAACTCCGAGTGCGCTAGTTACATTGACTACTAAGTCATCGTCCTCACTACGCGACAGCCTGTCCGTCCCCGCTTCATCACACACACGACTCTCCTCCCCGGAAGTGGCAGGTAGTCTACCGCATCCTGGTGGCAATACAAATAGCACTGTCCATCTGACCTCTGGCGAGGGCTTGCAAAATTAGGGCTAAATAGAGTGGAAGCAAACAGGCAAATTTGAGTCTGTTAACCAAACATGCCGCCCACCAAAAAAGGGTTAAACACTTTTTTCACACACAAACACAAAAGGAACAATTATGAAGAAAACTACAGTACAAACACACAATGTTCAGATATAGTCTCCTTGAGAAGTGGGAAGTGGACAAAGTTTTGAAATGGGCCTTTTAAACACTCTAGAAGAAGTACGGATAGTGGCGACGCGTACTAGTCCATCAGCACCAGGGTAGACCTGATCAATTACCGCAAGCTTCCAACACAGTGGGGGGGTGTTGTCTTCCTTGACAATTACTAATGTGCCAGGTTGCACATTATTGTTTGATAGTGTCCATTTACTCCGCTGCTGCAGATGGGAGAGGTAGTCTGTTGACCACGCCTTCCAGAATCCTTGGAGCTGCCGTTGTAGTTGCTGCCATCTAGACAGTACATTGAGGCGTACATTACTCAGATCTGGTTCGGGAAGGGTAGTGATAGGTCTTCCAATAAGAAAGTGACCGGGAGTGATAGCAACTAGATCGTCAGGATCATCGGATAGGGGGACTAGAGGCCTAGAGTTAAGACATGCTTCGATTTGTGCTGTGAGTGTTGCGAGTTCTTCAAAGGTAAGGAATGCCGTTCCCATCACTCGTCGAAGATGATGCTTGAATGATTTGACACCAGCCTCCCAAATGCCTCCAAAGTGTGGAGCCTGAGGCGGAATGAAGTGCCACTGAATGCCTTCAGTGCTAGCGAAGGTTGAGATCTCTCGTTGATGATGTTCTTCGTCGAACAATCTCTGCAGTTCCCGAAGTTCCTTGTCGGCGCCTACAAAGTTTCTGCCATTGTCCGAATATATGTGCGCAGGTCTCCCTCGTCGTGAGATGAAGCGTTTGAGAGCAGCAAGAAAGGCCTGGGTAGTCATGTTGCTAACGATTTCCAAGTGAATAGCCCTAGTAGCCAAACATACAAAAACTGCTACATAACATTTCAACTTTGCACTGTTTTTACGAGAGCCTGATTTTATATACAATGGGCCGGCGTAGTCAGTCCCGCAATGTAGGAATGGATTGGCAGGTGACACTCTGTAGCTTGGCAACTGACCCATTATTTGCTGGGCATTTTTTGCCTTGAGCTTATGGCAGATAAGACAATGGTGTATGATTTTCCGAATGGTATTCCTTCCGTTTGTTATCCAGTATTGCTGTCGAAGAGAAGAAAGTAGCAATTGACACCCAGCGTGTAACATTCTTCGATGTTCGTTCTCGATAATCAATTTAGTTAGATGGTGACTTGGGGGTAAGATTATTTGATGCTGTTGGTTGAAAGGGAGCTCCGATTGTTGTAATCTGCCCCCAACTCGAAGAAGTCCTTGCTCGCAGAGAAATGGATTAAGGGATATAAGCTTGCTCTTCTTACTAATCGCCTTTGTAGTCCGAAGGGCATCAATCTCTGCACCATATGCTGATGCTTGGCCACTCTTGATACATGCATATAGTCCACAACGTAACTCTTGAAGGTCTAATTCGCCAGTCTTCCTTTCCGTAGGACGAAGTTTGGCATTGGCAGCAAATCTGAGGCAGTATGCTGTCACCCTCTGCAGTCGCGCAAGCTTAGAGAATCGCTTCATGAACTCATCTTCAGGTTGAAGCGCTAAGAGACTGACCACTGGCTTCCGCTGTTCTGGGATGTCCTGAGTCTCCGCAGAAGGGATTGAATCAGGCCATGACAGACTATCCTCAACAAGCCACGGTGGTCCATTCCACCAGAGTGATTTAGCGATAAGGATGTCTGGGGTGAGTCCTCGTGAAATAAGATCTGCAGGATTATCTCCTGAAGCAACGTGCTTCCAGTCTGCAATTGATGTGCTGTCTTGAATCTCTGCAACTCTGTTGGCAATGAAAGTTTTCCACCGTGTAGGCGATGCTGCAATCCATGAAAGAACTATAGTCGAATCTGTCCATAAATGGATGCTGCTAATAGACAAATTTAAGATTGATGTCACCTTCTTGAGAAGACGAGCTAGAAGCAATGCTCCACATAACTCTAGACGAGGAAGGGATACCTTTTTCAATGGGGCGACCTTTGACTTAGCGCACAGTAGCCTTGTGATACACTCACCCTGTTGATTTTCCGACCTTATATAAATGCAGCATCCATAACCCTTCTCAGATGCATCTGAAAACCCATGCAATTGAATGTTAGTGACAATGCCTTCCGCCAACACTAGTCTGTCGATTCGAATTCGACTAACAAGAGGAAACTGATTTTGCAGTTGCTCCCAGAAATGTAGTAGTTCTGTCGGTAGCTTCTCATCCCAACCTAAGCACAGTTGCCAGAGTTGCTGCAGGAAATATTTGCAGGAGATGATGAATGGACCCATCAGTCCCAACGGATCGTATATTGATGCTATGACTGCAAGTACCTTTCTTTTTGTAACAGGTCCGTTGACGTCAGTACACCCAGTACCATTCACAATCTGCAGCTGATCAGTGGCAGGATGCCACAAGAGTCCTAACGTTTTGACATTATTGCCGTTATCAAGTTGAAGGGGCAACTGAGCTTCTCTGTATTCCGGAGGAACAGCTTCGAGTAGTCGTGGATGATTGGAACACCACTTTCGAAGTTGGAAACCTCCCCTTTGAAGGAGATCGATGAGTTGTTCTTGCATTCGTAGAGCTTCCTCAAGGGTTTCTGCCCCAGACATGCAGTCGTCCACATAGAAATCTCTCTGGAGAATTTCTGCTGCCTTGGGTAGACTGATAGACTCCTCAATAGCGAGCTGGTGAAGGCACCTAGTAGCGAGAAAGGGTGCTGAAGCTGTTCCGTACGTGACTGTTTTCAGCTGGTAATGTCTTATAGGTTCTTCCGGCGATCGGCGCCATACAATTCTCTGAAGGTTGCAGTCACGACTATCAACATTTACTTGACGATACATCTGGCGAATGTCGGCTGTAAAGCACACTTGGTGAGTGCGGAATCTTGTAATGATGGACCAGATATCTTGCTGGATAGTCGGCCCAATTCGGAGGATGTTGTTGAGTGATTTCCCACTTGCAGTGGTGGCAGAAGCGTCAAATACAACCCTTGTCTTCGTAGTAGAGCTTGCCTCTTTAAGAACTGGGTGATGGGGCATGTAGTAGCTATGTTCATTAAGTTGCGACATGTCGATGGCCTCCATATGTCCCAGAGCTTCGTATTCCTCTAAGAAGTTCACGTAGTCTTTCTCGAGTTGGGTGTTCCTCTTCAGTCGTCTCTCAAGATGATGAAGCCGTGACCTAGCCATTGTGAGCGAGTCACCAAGTTCTGTTGAATCCTCACGAAGTGGAAGCCGCACAGTGAATCTTCCCTCAGCATCTCGCCTGGTGTTGGCAGTAAAATGTTTCTCACACTCCAGGTCGTCCTTTGATCTGATCGGCTGACTGATGTCTTCTAATTCCCAGAAACGTTGAACCAGATGGTCAAGGGAATTGTCACTCGTGGCGAAGAAGGTCTGTATGGTCTGTGGAGGTCCTTCAGCCGTTCTGTTTAACTGAAACCGCCCTGCAAGTATCCACCCAAGTTCCGTGTTCTGGAGAACAGGATAGTCACCTTGTCTCACCCGTCTCTCCGTTCGCAGAAGCTGAAAGAATACCTCTGCACCAATTAGCATGTCAATACGCCCAGGTTGGTTGAAAGTCGAGTCGGCTAGAGGGAGCTCTTCCGGTATACACCAGTCAGCGAAGTTAATATACGATCCTGGGAGATCAGCCGAAATTCTTGGCAACACAGCACAGTTGATTTCTACTTGGTAATCGCTGTGCATGGAATGAACATTAACAGTAACGCTGTGACGAGATTCTGTAGCAGCGTTACTTATACCTTGTATTGGTATTCGGTTTCGAACCTTCTTTAAGCTGAGACGTTCTGCACAGGCATTTGTAATGAAGTGTGACTGGCTACATGAATCTAGGAGCGCTCTACAAGTTTGCAATCTTCCATATCCATCACGCACCTTAACCAGTGCAGTGGAAAGTAATATCTGTGTTTGAGGTTTTGCCTTCAACGAACAATACGTTGCTGTAACAGTTTGTTGCTGGTTGACATCAGCGCTGCTGTGTCTTCCAGGCGGGGCTTCAAGTTGCCTTCGCGGGACTGGTTGATTGGCTCGATGAAGTAGAGTATGATGTTTCAAGCCACATGAATAACAGGAGCCTGAAGAACAGTTACTAACGATGTGTCCAGGCCTAAGACAATTTGAACACAATCTGTGCTGTTTGACAAAGTCCATTCTTTGTTGGACATTGCTGCTAGAAAAATCTAAACATTTGTAAAGAGGATGAACACCATCACAAAATAAACAACTATTGCCAGTAGAGACATAAGCCTGTCTTACTGCTTTGGTGTATTTGATGTCAGTATCATGCCGTAAGTGGGACGATACAGTTGGTTTCGATGTCTGATCTGATTTAATGAGTTCAAGGGCATGGCACCTGTCTTCTAAGAATCGACATAATTCGTCTAATCTCGCAAATTTCAATTTTGATGACGACAGCTCCCATTGTTTTCTGCTGGTCTCATCAATTTGTTGCAGAATCAACTGTGATATGAGAATTTCATGCAAAGGAATATCAAGTTCAAGTGCCTCAAGTGCATTTAGATTACTTGAAACTTGATTTAGAAGTGATCGTAGATCTGTCGATGACTCTTTACTTACAGATGGAAGGTTTAGCAGGTTCTTAATATGAGATGTTGCAATAAGTTTAGGGTTATTGTATCTCTGACACACTGTTTGCCATGCAATCTTAAAATTTGTGGTGGTTATGGGCAGATTCTTAATTTGGTCATGTGCTTCACCTGTAAGTGAGGATAGTAAATAATGGTACCTTTGTATATCTTCAAGTGAGTCATTGTTTATAACTAAACTGGTAAAAGTATCAGAAAAATGACGAAAATCAATAATATTGCCCCCAAATGATGGCAATTTAATAGTTGGAAGAGCTAGTTCTCTCTTGAATGAACCAGACTGAGTATCATTTGTTGCACCGGAAAAGTTGCCTTGTTTCAACCGTGCTTCTGCACTCTCTTCTATTAATGTTGTGATTTGATCTACTACGGCATAGTACAACGATTCGAAATTATCACGATCTTCACTATGATCTTCAGTTTCATCCTCCAATTCTAATTTATCTTGGGCATTTTCATACCTTTCTCGTATTCTGGGTAGATCGTCTAGTCTTGCCTTGATTGCATTTATGCTTGACCCTGCTTTAAAGTTACCTACGAAGTTGTACACACGTGTAATACTGGCTTTCGCTAGGCCTCTAGTCTTAACAAGGAGTTGTTTTTCTTTGGAATCCATAGTGGGGAAGCATAGGAATCAGAACTGAGAATGTACTTACAATAGCTGCGTAGGGTACTGCACCGAAGTTGGTCTGCGTGGCTGTCGTATTTCCTCTGGCGCTGAGAGATCACTGGTTGCCATAAACTGGACCAAAGATGGCGACGTTTGAAGTGGAGATCACAATGGCGGACGAACTGACCGGAGGTGGAACAAACATGGCTGCCACCGGGAGCTGTAATATTCCTTGCCAAGATGGCTGCTATGACGCTTCGATCCCGCCGCAAGTACACGTGTTGCACATTGACAAAGAATCCACAGAAATCCGGCCCGGAGGACCATGTATTTAGGTGGGGTAGAAATGGACGAGTTTTAATTGAGTGAATTAGGATAAGTACAAGGTTTAGGTAGGATAGCACGAGGAATGTAGTGGACTGTAGGTATAGGACACGAGGTAGGTAGCCGGTTCATATCACTGGATTCCTGTGGAATTGTTAACAAGATATATTTACACACTTAAATACACTATGCAAGAACACTCGCTACACATATTCAACCTTACATAAACTCCGAGTGCGCTAGTTACATTGACTACTAAGTCATCGTCCTCACTACGCGACAGCCTGTCCGTCCCCGCTTCATCACACACACGACTCTCCTCCCCGGAAGTGGCAGGTAGTCTACCGCATCCTGGTGGCAATACAAATAGCACTGTCCATCTGACCTCTGGCGAGGGCTTGCAAAATTAGGGCTAAATAGAGTGGAAGCAAACAGGCAAATTTGAGTCTGTTAACCAAACACTTTCTAACTAACGAACATCATGGTGAATTATTTGCTAGATTATATAATAATTCAGTTTGTGCCAGTTATGCAATAATAAGTGAGAAATTCTTTAAATAACGAGCCGACTGGGACTTTCCAAAGCACAGAATCTAGGCAATTACAATGCATGCAGCTGATAAGTAATTCACGAATCAAATTAATCTCATGGTCTTAAAACATAGTAATATGCCTACTTAGTGAGTTAAATAAAACTGAGGGTTAAGAAGTACAGTAGCTGATTATTATTGTTGTTGGGGGGAGTCGTCTTGCAGCATACCTCTAAGCCACAACGCCTTCGGATTGGGTTTTCAGTAGTAGTAGCAGGGTGTGGCAGCAGGAAGGCCATCTAAAACTTTAAATCCCGACACGGTTTAAAATTTAACCTCGACACACTACCGACCCCAGATATACATTGGAAAGTTTCGTTCTTCACGGCTGAGTGGTCAGCGTCTTGGCCTTCTGTCCTCGGGGCCCTGGGTTCGATTCGTGGCCGGGTCAAGTGATTTTAAACTTAAATAATGAATGCCATTGGCTCGGAGACTGGGTGATTGTGCAGTTCGCAACATTCCTGCAGTTCATATAATATACATGACACTATCTTAAACCACAGTGATACGCAGTTTACTTGTATCAATGTCTCCCACCCTCGCCGGAGGGTCAACCTCAAGGGCTGCAACAGACTAACAATAGTCACACGAAATTATTATTATTATTATTATTATTATTATTATTATTATTATTATTATTATTATTATTATTATTATTATTATTCACATTGATTCGCAGTGACGGTTCACCGATCAGAAGACTGACTGTTGTCAAATTCTCCCGACGGTCCACTGCTGTGATAAGAAGGTAGATACTTCTCATGCGGCAGGTGTTCAGAATTACAGCTTTCCGCATATGTGGAAGCCTATAGGCGATGTCCAGATCCTGGAGGTGTTGCAAGTCACTGTGCCCAAGTCCTACGGCGGCGATGACTAAAGGCCTCAATGTTGCGAGGTCCATTTCCCACAGTTTTGGAACTTCTGCTGAGAAGTCAGCGTACTTTTCAATCTTCTGGACATATTCCCAGTGGACATTGTGATCTGAAGGAACCGTCACATCCAACAGATCAGTCTTCTTATGATGTTTGCTTATGTATGGTCCTGTCTGTCTGCAAAGATCGATTCCAGTACAGCTTGAACCATTCGTTTTTTAGTACATCGTATGGTCAGTACTCATAACACTGGATTTTTCATCCGTAAGTTCCGACTTAATTCCTTCCTCTTAGTGCCTAATTTCCACTATCTCATCATGTCTATGAGCACATTCTTTACCCGCCATGGCCTCACATGCACCCACAAGATGCTCCGCCGTCTCAGCTGTTTCGTATATGTATGTATGTTCAGTTTTCAGCCCTAAGGCTGGTTGGATCCTCAACAGCTCTGCCATCAGCTGTCATAGATGGCCTAGGCTTCACTAAAGAGGCATACTAGGGAAATGAGGAATGAGATAGTTTCACGTTGCTTTCCTCACCGAGCCAGAAGTCGCTATTACATATCAGTCTGCCAAGCCCACTGAAATGCATGCACCAACCATCCCTATGAGCAACATTTTCACACCATTCATAGCTGAGACTGGCTGCAGAAGGAATGGCATTACTAGCATCACTCATACCTCAGTCACTTTCATATTGTCAAAGCCAAGGATAAGACAGAGACAGATCAATGAAAGTAACAAAATTGCTCTAGCCTATACCAGAAAACATAGTGCACTTTAAAAACTCGGTCCTGCCAGCAAAGGCAACAGCAGTTTCGGGTAATCGAAATTTGGATAATGACGTTTTTCTGTATGTTTTTGGTTAGGTAATAGGCTGCTGTGGTAATTTAGTGATCCATCAGGGAAAGGACGAGTGCTAATTCATTTGTGCCTTTCCCGGTAAAATGGACGGGTCGGAAATCAGATGAGTCTAATGTACCACATCATTTTGTCGTCACGGGACGTGAATGAGAACAACTGAGCTGTGAAAGGAGAACGGCTTGGAGCTCTAAATGCGCTCCTATATTCAATGGCGCGTGTAACAATTGTGTTCGAGAAGTACCGTAAGGATATTTCACTTATCTCAATCGCTGAATCTGGCGATGAACTCTATGGTTGATAGAATCGTGATATACAGAAAAAGCAGTACAGTAATAGTTTTAGTTACTTTGTAGATTAGTTCATGTTCCGTCATGATTATCTTTTCTTTTTTTGCTAGTTGCTTAACGTCGCACCGACACAGATAGGTCTCATGGCGACGATGGGACAGGAAAGGGCTAGGAGTGGGAAGGAAGCAACCGTGGCTTTAATTAACGTACAGCCCCAGTATTTGCGTGGTGTGAAAATGGGAAACCATGGAAAACCATTTTAGGGCTGCCGACAGTGGGGTTCGAAACTCCTATCTCCCGAATACTGGACGCTGGCCGCACTCAAGCAACTGCAGCTATCGAGCTCGGTAAGACATAGATAAAAGTAACATCGAGATGCATATTATATAGACAATATGTACTTCATACAATATCTTTTCCGAAAACGAATGCTTTGTTTAGTCAGCTGAGTAATAGAAAATACAACTTCAAATAAAATGAATGCTCTGTTCGTCAAGTTAACGACGTAGTCATGTTGAAATACCCGATTCAGTGAGATCTCTGAAGAGTTCTCGGAAGTTAAACCACACTGGGTGTGGTCAACAATTGGATAGATAGACCGTATGGAATATACAAGATCAGGAGTGGATTGCAAGTAAAATCCGGCTCAGGGTGCCTGATATTCGTCCCCTGATTACAACGTCCAAATTTGGTTAAGACACTTGGTTTTACTCTTACTGTTTTTGAAAATTTTGTCTATACACATATTCATTTGTCCCATGCTCCTTTTGTATCCGGAAGTTAATAAAATAGTATAAATAAATATATTTACTTTCAGTTTCATCTATCACAAAACCACGTGAAAACGGCTAAACGTAAATTAACGAAACTTAAATATGTTGTCCAATATTAGTCCTATCGGAAAATTATGTTTAAAGACTACTGAAAGAAGTAATTTTTAATAATAATATTATTGGCTTTACGCCCTACTAACCACTTTTAAGGTTTTCGGAGCCGCCAAGGTGCCGGTATTTAGTCGCGCAGGAGTTCTTTTACGTACCAGTAAATCTACCGACACTAGGCTGAGATACTTGAGCACCTTCAAATAGTACCGGACTGAGCCAAGTTGGGGTCTCAAGCGTCTGAGCCGCTCAGTCCGGCGAAGTCATAAATGTCATAAATGGTATTACTCGTATGACTATTGATAAAGGATATGTTTATGTTTCTAGATATTTAATTTCCCCAAATATTTTTTATTTTATTTTATTTTAGCAATGAATTGGACCGTTAGTCTTTTAGACGATGTGGTTGATGAAAGTCGATACTATTAGCTGAAGCAAAGGAGAACCCTTCAGTGGTTCACAATCCTTAAAATGTGTAAGGAGGTTGACATCCTGGTCTAAAATGAGCTGGCAAAGTGACGCTACAGAGTAACTTGTTGGTATTATTTTCAGAATACCTTCTGAATATGGTGCAGAGATTGGTGCACATGCTCAAAGACGTGTGGTTGTGTTCATCATTTCAGTGACAATGTGTATTCTGCGGATTTCTTCTTCGGATGATGCAGGAGTACATTTGTTAGTACCCAAAACAATAACATCTTCTACCATATGCACTACTCTCTGCACCGACGATGCAGGCTCTGTAATCAAGCTGTAAATTCAAAATTCAAACCTATTTTGTAATTTAATGCACATTGTGATGCTCTGGTTCGGTTGGTGGAGGTTTCTTGGCAACATTTGGAGCGCACGCCCATCGCTGTATCTGAAGAGTTTCCAATTTTTTCACACCCCATAGCGCCTAAACCATTCATTTCTGAACATGGGCCCCTCTTGAAAAATGATCAATTTCCAGTCCCGTAAAAAATGCTCAGCGTTGTCGTATTCATAGCATTTATTCTCAATCGCCCCCCACGTATTTGACTTAATATATACATCATTAGTTCGGCTAAGGAAAGAGGAGTAGGATTTCAGTTTTAGCTGTTCTGATATAATAGGTTTTGCCCTTCATCTGATAGCAAGATTCAAAATATTTGTTGATAATTTCTGCGACCCCGCACTCTGGGGTAGCGTGCTCCCTCTCGCCCGAAAGCTCCGGGTTCGATTCCCGGCCAGGTCAGGGATTTTTACGTGGATCCGTCTGCCTCCGTTGCTTAATGGTGAGCACTATTATCTGCCGTCCTCGGAGGCCCGGGTTAGATTCTCGGTACTGCCAGAAATTTACGAATGGCAGGAGGGCTGGTATGTGGTTAAAACGGTGCATGCAACTCACCTCATTGACAGTCTGCCTCAAAAGATCTGCACCACCTCGAGATGATACGAGTTTACATTTCTGGATCTGTGGTCCACTCAGCCTACGTGATTACTGAGTAGCTCTGTCGCGATGCGACAACGACCCCGATCCAGAAAGCGAAGAATGACGGCCGAGAGGATTCGTCGTGCCGACCACACGACACCTCATAATCTGCAGGCCTTCGGGCTTGGTAAGCCAGGGGCTGTTGCGCCATAATTTTATGTTTTGGTTTTTGGATTAAATATAATATTACAGAAGAAACTAACATTGAACATAACACGATATTCCTTAATACTTTCTTCTTCTTCTTCTTCTTCTTCTTCTTCTTCTTCTTCTTCTTCTTGACCTCCTTCCTAGTTATCTGTGGTGAGCGCCACGTGCCGTTCCTGACACCAACTCTTTACGAAGGATGTATTCATTATCGTGTGTCTCTATGGTGATTTGTGGTGTGATATGTTGTGTGTAAATGAAGATGTATATTAAGACGATTTCAAACACCCAAACGTCGACATGGCCTGGAATCGAACCCAGGATTTTTTGAGCCGCAGGCCACTGCGCTGACCATTAAGGCAAGGAGCCAGACTATATTTCTGAATACCTAACTTTATGAAATAGGAAGAGATCCTGATGTGCTCACCGAGGCTTATTGCATTTCAACATGAACTACTTGGTCAAGTATGGCTTTTATTTTTCCAAATTTCATCATGCTTGGTCTCAATGAAATTCGCGATCTTCCACATAAGAAACTATCTCACTTACTAGTTTCTCGCTAACGCTGGCCTATTTGTAGAGAAAGGCAAAATTTCTACCAGTAGAGTAATGGGTACCTTATTTGATTAAATCTAGTGCAACTTTTGCACTCCATGTCGTTGACTTCCAGCAGGTTAATGAACTCTTGTGAGACATACTTCCAACATTCTGACGTCTACTAAGACAGTTACCTGTCAGACATTAAAGAAAATCATATTATTATTATACTTGTAATATTTACTTCACTTTATGGTAATCTGCATTAGTTGCATATCTCTTAGTGATAAAGCACAATTTATTGATTCTGACAGGAAATTAAACGATGTTCAGAACTGAGCACTCGACGATAATTTATGGAGGAAGATATACCTGTACAACATATCTCGCTGAAATATCAGACACAGCTTTGTTCTTATACACTAGAACTGTAATTTAGTGTATCATAAAGAAGTTCCTCGGTAAATATTCGTGCACGAGATACCTTCGTTTTTAATACGCATGAAAAATACATAATTTCAGCTGCTGAGCTAACATATATTTCCAGGTCTTATCTTGAAAGTAAACTCCTCCTTTAATTCCAACCTATTACTGTTCGTCAGCTCTTTGTTCGATAATCTTCAGAGAGAGAAACTAGGAACTCATTCCTCTTCCAGTAATGGTGGTAAACTACAGGTCTGAGCTATTTATTGCTCTGCTTAGTCTAACTCTAGTACTTATGTTCTTATATGTGACTCTACAGAGTAACTTGTTGGTATTACTTTCTGAATACCTACGTGAATGAGATGTAACTGTTATGGTAATGCGTGGTCTAAACAAACATGAATAGCTCAGGAAATACATAGTCCTCATCTTGTATTTATAACATCGAAAATGCTAAAAATTCTTGTACTCCTAATACTGTTCATTGCCATGTCCAATGGATTTTTACTACAATGTTCCATGATTCACATCCTTGGTGAATTTTTTTAATGCTATTTGTTCAGGGCGTCGACGTTGCCCCTACTTGCACCATGTGATATGGACCTGCGTGTAATTTGAATGGAGGAAGTGTAGAGTGTTGAATATGAGGAAAGGAACGTTAAGGACGACACAAACACCCAGTCCCTAGGCTAGGGAGATTAATCATTTACAATTAAAACCCCTGTCCCAGCCGAGAATCGAACCCGGGGCCGCCGGGTGATCCTTGGTGATACTGTGAAAACTTCCCCTTATTTTATCAAATGGAATAAGCACATAACTAATGGAGTACACATGTATTGTTATTTTTTCTTCTAGTTATTTTCTTATATCAGTGCATTAAAATTAAATCCTGAGTTGTACAAGTTTAGGTACATATCAAGATAATCCTGTATTTCTCCAAATTTGCCCGTTTTACTATCAATTCATACGCAGTATTTCCACAGTTAGTGTCTCGTGGTATGAATGATATGCCAAATGGCATTATCGACGACTATTTAGCACGGAGGGCGTAGTTTGAATCCCGGCCGATATATGTGGGATTTATGAAATGAAAAGTATTGTCCCGGAAAACGTACCCTTGGCTATGATCACAAGTTTCCGCCCTTGCTTTAATTTTTTGCATATATGGCGATTGCATGGAAGATGGAAATCATTTCTACAATCTAGTGGAGGAGCGATTCCTATTCATAGGGTATTCTTCTTATCGCACTTTAAGGCCTATTTAGTTATTTCCGGACGTTCTAATGAGCAAATAAAGTGTGCAAGTCACTATGCTTGTATTTCAAATTCTACTGCGCTTTTGCTTAATTTCATTTATATTCAGATCCTATAGGTTTTGTTCTTATGCTAGCAGGGATTACGACGAATAATGTAAAAAAGTATTTCAAAAAAATTGGTAATGTATGTGTGCATAAAATTCAAAGTAGTCTTCTTGATACAAATGGACAATTTCCTTGAAGCCAGTCCATAACACATGCTTGTGTGATCAAGTTTACACTGAACTTACACTGGCGGTTGTCGAACATTTTACCTGTGAGCACCAGTGACAAGATAAAATATTGCCAGGTGTCTTCCTTCCCCAATTTAATTTCGTGATTAAGATGTCAGTCATAGTTTAAGTTTTCATTAAGTTTAGTTTGTGTTTTTGTTCATACTATTTAGCACAGTATTACTCAAAATGTCCGCCTCCGTGGTTTAGTGGTTAGCGTGATTAGCTGCCATCCCCGGAGGCCCGGGTTCGATTCCCGGCTCTGCCACGCAATTTGAAAAGTGGTACGAGGGCTGGAACGGGGTCCACTCAGCCTCGGGAGGTCAACTGAGTAGAGCTGGGTTCGATTCCCACCTCAGCCATCCTGGAAGTGGTTTTCCGTGGTTTCCCACTTCTCTTCCAGGCGAATGCCGGGATGGTACCTAACTTAAGGCCACGGCCGCTTCCTTCCCTCTTCCTTGCCTATCCCTTCCAATATTCCCATCCCTCCACAAGGCCCCTGTTCAGCATAGCAGGTGCGGCCGCCTTGGCGAGGTACTGGTCATACTCCCCAGTTGTATCCCCCGACCAAGAGTCTGAAGCTCCAGGACACTGCCCTTGAGGCGGTAGAGGTGGGATCCCTCGCAAAGTCCGAGGGAAAAACCGAACCTGGAGGGTAAACAGATGATGATGATGATGATGATGATGATGATGATGATGATGATGATGATGATGATGATGATGATGATGATTACTCAAAATTCGTATATCAAAATAGTAGACCTTCGTTAATTTTAACACTTTTAGTTGATGTACGAAAAATGTTCAAGGTCCCATGGATAAGCCACGTAATCAACGAGGTTCTCCGCCGTACAGGAAAATCATGTGAATTCCTGAACTTCGCAAAATGCAGAAAAGCAGTCTATTTCGGTCACATCGTCTGAAATGAAAAATACAGCCTTACAGACCTCATGATGGAGGGCAAGATAGAAGATAAACGCGGACACGGGTGGGGAAGTATTCCTGGGCAACGCCAGTGGTTCGACTCCTACGATACAGGAACTCTAAAAACGGGAAAGGAAAACATACTCCATGGTGGTCGTCAGCCTTCTGTGAGGAGATGACATAAGAAAAATAAGAATAAGAATTTGATCAATGTAGAAGCATACCAAATGTAACAACACTTAAGTAGTAACTATATTTTCTCTGTAAGGTAAGGGTTATTCTGCCCGAAAGCATGTCCGAACCTCCCCAGAGGTGTTCCTGAGCCGGAGTTTACGTGCGGTAGGGTGGCCAGTTCCTTTCCGCTCCTCCATTCCCTTACCCCCCACCAACAGCGCGTGGCAACCCATCCAACTCCTGACCACGCCCAATGTTGCTTAACTTCGGAGATCTCACGGGATCCGGTGTTTCAACACGGTTACGGCCGTTGGCTATTTTCTCTGTGAATAAAATTAAATACAAGTGATTAATATTCAAAACTATTCATCAAAAACATTCTACTTATGCATTTTTCTTTTGTGTATTTATAAACTAATTTAGTTTATTTTCACAATGTATCTGTAGGGAAATACACTGTGCGCCCGCTTTCAGGGTCGTGCCTCACAGGTTGAAGACCACGTAGAAGTAATCAAGCAGTATCAACTGCCGACATACAATACTCGTCGTTTGTTTCTCTTCGGACAATGAATATCATTACTTTTGAGCCGAGTACGTGTGTGTCGTTAAACTGTTGATAATACATTCTTGTTCTTCTGTCGGAAACGCGTGAACAAAATCACTTTGCACATGTAGCATGTGCCAATGTCCACTAATACAAGGCTAACTTCTGCAAATCAGCAAGTCATCTTCAGTTTTTACAGAACACATGTTCCTTTCACATAGTTACAAGAGGACAAAACACAATCACACAGACATCCTGCATGATTAATAACCAGAGAATTTCATGAATCGTCTATACATTATTTCATCACTGATTGATGGTTGACTGATGTCATGTGGCCTCCAGAGAGGCCTGGTGCAGGTCTTTCTAACTGACTCCCATGGGTGACCTGCGCAACAGAGGTATGTGTTGATGATAATGGCGTACGGAGAGGGTGAAGCCCGATGTCGGCACATAGCCTATTCCTGTCGAATATCACCAAGGCTTAACGTCTCCATCCGACAGACGATCGCTAACAACAGCGTCATATGCCCTCACTCCATATTGCCACTACGGAGACCGAGCGAGTTGGTCATACCGTCAGGGTTGCGTGGCTGTAAGCTTGCATTCTGGAGATATTGGGTTCGAACCCCACTGTCGGTAGCACTGAAGATGGTTTTGCGTGGTTTCCCATTTTCATATGACGCAAATGATGGGGCTGTACCTTAATTAAGGCCACGGCCGCTTCCTTCCCACTCCCAGCCCTTTCCTGTCCCATCGTCTCCATAAGACCAGTCTGTGTCGGTGCGACGTAAAACAACTAGCTTCCTTCCCATTCCTAGGCTTTTCCTGTCCCATCGTCTCCATAAGACCTATCTGTGTCGGTGCGACGTTAAGCAAATAGCAATTATATTGTATTGATAAATATCAGATAGCAGGCCTATTAGATACCCTTTACGACATCGAGTGCTGATACTAGGTTATTGGCAAAATTCCAGCAAGAAGAAGAAATTATTATTATTATTATTATCATCATCATCATCATTATATGATGATATGTCTTTCCCGACCTTGGCCTATACTTGGAACTGTACCGGGATTCGCCATAGTTCAGGAGAATGGAAAACTACGGAAAGCTATTCTCAGGGTAGCCGACGGTGAGGACCAGTGTCTCTCCGTCTCCCGCATGGAGAGGTGTAAAGCCCTAACCATCAGTCCTCTGCTCGGTTGGTCGGAATGCAGAGTTGTAGACCGTGACCACCAGGTGAATTTATCATAAGCCGATTAGTAGAGGCACAATCTGATAACTGCATACTGGAGATAACTATCCACAATGGAATTATTGCCCATCTAGCAATCCGAATGGAAAGTAAAGTTTCCGATGAGGGAATTCGATTTTTCACATCAATAGAGCATATCATAAATTAGAAGAAAGGCTTTTCAAGCGTTTGTTCTATAAAACAAGAGTTTCGTCTTAGTTTTGACACTAGATTCATCAGAGTGGGATGTGTCAGGCCCTACCCAATGACGCTGGGGTGCGTGCAGGTTAATATAATATAATATAATATAATATAATATTATATAATATAATATAATATAATATAATATAATATAATATAATATAATAACAGCTGCGTGCTTGTTAGAACATTGAATGTTGAATTATATTGTTGTTAACAACCATTGTTTCCTTTGCATGTTTTCTCTAGCAGTGTTTCTAATACTCATGGTTTTTCTCCCTGAGTTAAAAGCATAGTAAACTTCCCCGCAGCTCGTTAGGTAATAACACTCATTGAATAAGAAGTTATTGTACGGCTGTACTCTGTTTTGTATGGAGCACTGTATCATTAAGCACTTTTACTTGTGTCGAACACCGTCTCCTTCATAACACAGACATGTACTGAGATTTGTCGTTGTCACTCGGTCTACTGTATACTAACTTAACGAGTATTCAACATTCATTTCCTAGTAGGAAGCCATTCGAGAATTTCGCTAAGAACTGATATAGGTCAACGTTTAGTTTTCCGTATATTCGTATTTTGTTCTTTGTAATCACCATTACTTGAGGAATGCAAATAACGTCCTTTAAGAAGTCAAAGGAAACTATTGCTCCTCCCGAACTCACGATGAGGGGCTGCCTGGCCGAGGCGGTAAAGGCGTGCTGGGTTCGCCCGGAAAGACGTGGGTTCGAATCCCCGTCAGGAAGTCGTAAAATTTAAGAAACGAGATTTTTACTTCCGGAGGTGCATATGGCCCTGAGGTTCACTCAGCCTACACAAAAAATGAGTACCAGGTTAATTCCTGGTGGCAAAGGCGGCCGGGCGGAGAACTAACCAATCTACCCCATCACGTGCTGCGGTTAACAATGGTGGAAGCCTTTACCTTCCACTCCTCCAAGGGCCTTCATGGCCTGTACGGAGGTGTCTTTGTCTTTGCACTCACGATGAGGCATTCTTTTCCAAAATTATTTTTAATTAGGTGTCCATTATGTTAATTTTAATTTAATATTACGAATTTGTAATATTATTCGTTTTGCGTCCCACTAACTACTTGTACGGTTTCGGAAACATCTGGCTGCTAGAATGTCATTCAGCAATTATTTTACGTCCCAGTAGATCCACCGACATAATGCTGGCGCATCTGAGGACCCTCAAATACCACCGCATTGATTCGGTATCGAATCCCCCAAACTGATCTCGGAAGGACCGTGCTCGACCGTCCGGGCTACTCATCCCGGCTAATATTACTGGTCGTTTCTGAGCGATGTAGATGATGATGCTCTGATACCAGGGGTCATGTGAACCTTCACCGCTTACATATGTGACCATGTCAGTGAATTTGTGTGTGTGTGTGTGTGTGTGTGTGTGTGTGTGTGTGTGTGTGTGTGTGTGTGTGAAAATTGGATTTGAATTTATTGATGATTTACATGCCACTGAGGTTGAAAAGCCACTTTATGTAGCATCTTCGTATAATACATCAGAGAGAGAGAAAGTACCAGTTGGCCGGTTAAATAGAAACAGCGTATGGAAGAGTCTAGTGGTGTATCACTCGCGGAGAATGAAACACGGCATAAGCACTGTGGTCGTAAAAAGATCCTAACCGACAGGCACCGGATAGGAGTGTCACACCTTGAAACTAGTTGATCCTTTCGCTAAGAGAATTCGTTCTTGTTTCAGGTGAGTTCCACATTTATGTCCTTATGGTGCGATACCATATGAACTCTTAGTACGACAGGTAACGATGATTGTGAGTGCTTAATTTTATCATTTCTTTCTTAACAAAGCAGCTATAAGAAGATGCAAATTGTAAATCGGTTACAAATCCGAGAGGAACTGCTGCAGTCAGTGAACCATGGTCCATCACAACCAGTTTCTTACCGAACATTGCGAAGGGAACTGCACGCAGGGATCATTTGAAGTAGGGTACCAGTAAGAGGCCATTGATCACAGTGACACATTTAGTAGAACGTCTTCAATGGGCCAAACAACACCGAACCTGGACAGTAACAGGCTGGAGGCGTGTAGTGAGATCCCATGAGTCACAAGTCAATGACGCAAGGCATTGAGTGTACCGACGGCCCAATGAGACCTTTAACCCGCATTATGTGGAGGGTGTAGTTTAGGCCGGAGATGGTTCTGCGATTTTTTTGGTGTGGTTTTCGTACTATGATTTGCACCGACACATTCAGGTCACCGTAAACATGAACCAGGATGTTCTTGGTGACCAAGTGTTGCCATTCATTCAAAATCTGCCTGATGAGTATGCTGTGGACTCTCTCATTTTCTAAGATAACAACCTTCTTCACAGGGCTGTACTCATATGTGACTAGTTTGATAAACACACTCACATCCTGTCACACCTCGCACATACCCGCTAAATTCCCCGATCTTAATCCCATAGGAAATGTGTAGGGCTCTTTCTAGAATAGCTGGTGAATCACAGACATCAGGATCCCCGTAATGATATGGTCTATGGGATCTCATCGTCAGCGAATGGCTACAACTGGATACTTTTGGACTCCCTTCCTCGCCGAATCAAGGTGGTTTAAAGTTGGAGGGGTAGTTACACGGTATTGCAACGTTGTGCTCATGGAGTGACTGATTTTTATCCGGTAGCTTGTCTTTACTATGGACTGTTATGTCTTACAATGGTTAGTCTGCTAGACTGAACAAAGAGCCTTAATAATTATCTGTTTATGACTATCACTGTGGCTCCGTCTAGTTCTTACCGTAAAATAACTGAAAACTGACCCTAACCATCTCAGACTTGGCGTCCCTTTACTTCTCTTACCCTCCACGGGGGCAAGTCATTTATTCTCTAGCGGCTGCTGCTTCTGCTGCTGGTGGTGGTGATTACAGTTTAAGAGGATGTACGACTCAGCAAACATCCTCTCAACACTCGTCAGAGCGAAAAATTAAAAAGGTACAACACATGGATTAATAAATTTAGAAAGGGAAGGGTCACGGAAGGTGTGAAAATGAAATACCCTCTATGCCTCCCAGACCTAATACCTTAGAGGTCGTAAAAGAACAGGGGTTAACCAAGGAAGATCAGATAGGAAAAATGAAAACCAGAAGACGCACAAGTAAGTGGAAGCAATGTCTGACTCAGCTCGGCAACCGCGGTCGCCACCCCAGGCTCCTCAGTTGAGAGTCTCTGATTCACTTTTTAGTCGCCTGTTATGACAGGCAGGGGATCCCATGGATGTATTCTATCGCCCCAACCCATAGGGTAACCTATCCTTGTCCTTTCGCCTCTCACATGACTCACACGCACGGCTTCGTCCATCGAGTCCATTTTAGCCCTTATTTGAAACTAGTTGATCATTTTGCTAAGAGAATTCGTTCTTGTTTCAGGTGAGTTCCACATTTTATGCCCTTATGGTGTGATACCATATTAACTCCTAGTACGACAGATAACAAAGATTGTGAGTACTTAATTTTTACATTTCTTTCCTAACGATACAATATTATAATAAGGATGCAAATTGTAAATGAATAGAGATGAGTATTATAGTATTTTTTAAAGTTTTGTTGTAATGTCTAGTTTATATTTTACAACTTAAGTTAACGAACTGAAAACGTATTTGGAGAATATATGGAGTAATCCGTGGTTACTAGAACAAGAGGTCATCTTACCAAGGAATTTGCTATTTCCGAAGATCCAAGATAGAATGAAAAGTAGATTACTATCACATGACCATGTTTTAACACAGTTTATGTCAGAACATGGAAATTTTTGGATCATATTTTGAGAGTTTTGGAATTAAGACCAGAATACCAGTGAAATGCCACAAGCTGTTTATCAAATTTTATTTTATTTTTGAAAGTACTAATTATGAATTAGTATTTCAGTTAAATGTATGTGATATAGAATATCAAGTACCTTTTAATATTTAATTCCGAAAGGATTGCTGTTAGAAGTTTTAGTTGTAATTTCAAGTTTTTTTTAAAGTTGCTTTACGTCGCACAGACACAGATAAATCTTATGGCGACGATGGGACAGGAAATGGCTAGGAATGGGAAGGAAGCTCCTTTGGCCTTAATTAGGGCACAGCCCCAACATTTGCCTGGTAGGAAAATGGGAAACCATGGAAGACCATCTTTTCGAATCCACTATCTCCCGAATACTGGATACTGGCCGCACTTAAGCGACTGCAGCTATCGAACTCGGTATTTCAAGTATTAATCTAATTTTGTTATCTATAGAGTTTTTAATTGGATAATCAATAATAGTAAGAATCTTCTTCTTCAACCGCTTTTCCCACACTGTGTGGTCGCGGGTGCGAACTATGCCGCATGTGTGAAATTGACGCTGTTCTATAGCAGGATGTCCTTCCTGGCGTCAACCCTGTGTGGAGGGATGTAATCACTACTGCGTGTTTCTGTGATACTTGGTAGTGTAGTGTGTTGTCTGAATATAAAGAGGAAAGTGTTGGGACAAAAATCCAGTCCCCGAGCCAGAAGAATTAATCATATGCGTTTAAAATCCCCGACCCAGCCGGAAATCGAACCCGGGACCCTCTGAACAGAAAGCCTCAACGCTGACCATTCAGCCAAGAAGTTGTACAATCAATAATAACAGTTAAAAAGACCATTATGAAGTTATAGAATTTGGGTCAGTTTTTGCAGTATCAAATATAGACTGTTTACAAACGAGCCTTCTAGAATATCCATTATTAAAAGTCTTCATGGTGTGGATTCGTATTTTCCATCATTAACCTCCGATGCTTAACACGACAAGTGAGTCAGAATTCACTACTATGGAAGTTGGCTCTGCGTTGAACTTTAGATCTGGCAGGAACGTTTATTCTGCATTATTTCTCTACTTCTAGCATTTGCGGGGGTTGCCGATTATGAGACACATGAAATCTTCACGACAACATTACACAAGCTTCTACAGTTCGTGTGTGGCGACAATCCAAGCAGGAAGCGAAGAAACGGGTGAAAGTGACAGAATACAATGTGCCAAGTAGGTACTACTTAAGGAATTCAAATATTACCCTAAGCGTACGCACTCGTGCTGATTTCTCTCGCAAAAATAAAGCAAAGGCGGTTTCTCTTTCACTCGACTGCGGACTTCATATTACAATTATTGAGCCTTTATGTAATCATGACAAAGCTTTTGAGAAAAGAGCTTATTATAAGCTAGTGTCTACCATGAAAAGAGTAAGCTCTTAAATACTCTTACATTAACATGATAAAGAGATAATTAAATTTCTCTAACCACTCGCTGTGCACATGAATACCTAACACGGTTCATGCATGGCTGATTACAACACAGAGGGATGTAGAATATGTGATTAAAGGAGATTAGATGATCGGTCTGTTTTCTTCGTGTTGTCTCAAGCATTACTGAATAGTTCCGTACATTTCAGGTGTTCTTTTATTCCGGTGGTGATGATGGTGATTATTAATTTAAGTGGAAAACGAGATAATCACCCCATCTTTAAGGAAAGATGGCAGATAATTCGAAGAACAATGATGTCGGTGAAGGGCCACTGAAGGCCCCTACGGCCTCACAAACCTAATACCCGTACCACAGTATTTCGAGAGGACAAGAACTGACGATGGAAAGCTCAAAGCGAGTAGCCCAGCACAAGTTAATGGATACAATGCTAGACTCAGCTAGAGACTCTTTGGTCGTCACTCCACGCTCCCACCTCGCGGAGATTTGTTCCCATTAGCACCTCTTTCGAAAGGCAAAAGATTCCGTGTATGTATTTTATCCTCCACAATCAAGGGTGTCCTTTTATTTTCTTGAAGACAGAACAGAATATAAAATCATGCTCTAAGAGGTTTAATATAGCTATAATAAATGTTTTCACCCACACTAGGATGGAAAACGGCAGAGAGGAGGAAGGTGGTCGGTGTGGCCTTTATTAAGGTACAGCTCAATCATTTGCCAGGAATAAAAATTGGAATGTGTGAAAAACCAACCTAGGGCTACCGACGATAATAATAATAATAATAATAATAATAATAATAATAATAATAATAATAATAATAATAATAATAATAATAATAATAATAATAATAATAATCTTATCCCAGCTATTTCTGGGGTCGCTGAAACCATTGTGGCTCATTTTCGTTCTGGTCAGGGAATTGAGGCCGGATACGCTACCTGATGCCACGTAATTTTTCAGATGAAAATTCCAACCAAGGATCAGCCGAAATTCGAACCTCGGCCATTTGGATAGAAAACCAACAGCAAAACCTCTGCACTAATCACGTACCGCAATAATAATAATAATAATAATAATAATAATAATAATAATAATAATAATAATAATGTCACCAAGACAGCCATGGTTCGAATCCCGGCCGGTGCATATGGAATTTTGGTTATGAAAATCATGTCCCGAACAGCCACGTTCACGTACAAGCTTGTTTGCTCAACGATTCTATTATTATTATTATTATTATTATTATTATTATTATTATTATTATTATTATTATTATTATTATTATTATTATTATTATTATTATTATATGTCGTCAGCTACCAATACAGTGAGTTCTAGTATACAATAAGACGTTCCTGTCTCTTGAATATTGTACTCTCTATCCCGATCCGAGGAACGAATGAATCATCCTAAGCAACATAAGTGCTGAAATAAACATTTCTCGTGTTAGAACTCATGGAACAGAGATCGGGTGTGTTAATAGTACTCACCCAACTAATTATTATTAAATGAAGAAAGGAAAAGTTTGGTTCTATTTCATCACCTTCTCAGGAATAGAGAGGGCGTATTCCATTAAGAGTGTTGGCACACTTCAGCCTGGGGCCAAGGGCTGCAGAATACCACATGCAGATCACGACTCGATAGTAAAACACGCCCTGACTTTCATACCGTATTATTTAGATTGCTAAACTCTTAATTGAAATAAACCTTTTCACTTGTCATTTATAGGTATTTGGTAGGCCTACATAAATAATAATTTACCACCCTACAGGGGTGCCTTCCACTTACGAACCCTCTTATCAATCGAATTATTCCATCAAAATCCAGTGCTTGTCAATATCTAAGCGATTCAAAACATTGAAGTTGATACATGCTACGATTCTCCTTTTATGAGTATTGATTCGGTAAATATGTATATAAGACAAATTTCACAGCCTATAAATACTTTGTTTTATATATTATTGTGCATTTTTGGAAAATTTCATTAAAATTACTGATGTATTTATTAATTTAGAATTTATTTCAATTGTTGTATTAATAGTTAAGAATATGTTACTTGTTTAAGATTGTCTGGAAACTATTTAAAATACGGCAGCTTTCACCCAGCTGGTGAATTTGACGGGTAATCATAATAAATAATAACAATAATAATAATAACGATAATAATAATAATAACAATAATAATAATCATCATCAGCAGCAGCAACATCGTAGGGTCTCAGCTACCGTGTGCAGACGTTATAATTTGACGCCATCTGGCTGTCTGCTCGTCAATTTCGACGTTCAATATTACTCTAGGCCTACTAGCCTACATGGCAGAGTAAGCCGAATATTTGTCGGGCCTCTGTGACTGAGTTTTAATGAATGTTGTCGGGTGAACACCAGGTGTGTCACCAGAAATCATGTACATGCTGACATCGTACGATATCGAGTGTCGAATATACTTTGTTCCGCCCTTCATAAATCCGACACCTCCGTCAAGTTTGATCCCGCTAGTTTGGGATCCGGGGCACGACACTTTACCACAGGTTAAAATGGCATTCTGTGATCCGAAGAACGGACCTTGCAACTGCGTAAAGGGGAAGGAGTGGAAGGAAAAAGAATCAAGCAGAACTGCTGCTTAACAAAGGTACTTACAGATCAGTTTATCAGTCTACTATGCAAAATGAGAACATGTGAAATATTTATACCAGATGAGTCCGCTGCACCTGACGTTTCTGCTTTTAGACATCCCAACGAACGTCAGTGGGGTGATGGTCGATTTTCCTTTTCCGTTTACCAAGCTACAGTCGCCTTTAAAGCACTTACTGCGTCATCACTGCACGACGTTTGAAAAAACATGTATGGGACAGGTATTTACACAATAGATCAAACTGTCATACGGTTATGTAAAATTTACGTGCCAATTATTACCTTTCGATTGGTTATGAAATTATCGCTAAAAAAGCGATGGCATACTGACAGAGAATGTGTGTGAGTTTGTGAAGCGGGACGTAGTTTTACACCAAGTAAACTTTCTGATAAACTGGAGGCAACAGTCACCGTGGTGCAGTGGGCTAACCTTAGACGTGTTGACGCATGTTGCGTTGGTAAATGGGTTCGAATCCTATGAGTGATAAACAAAATTATTCACATTTTAAATTTTGAGGATCAAATAAGGGGTCATTCGTACAATATTCGACCAATAGCATGCATGTTGTATGTGTAGTGGCCTGATACCGTGTGTAGCCTAGCAGTCCTGGTCATTTCTTCGATATGTATTCAACAGATGAGTATGTTGATATGCTCCTCATCTACGGGGAAGCAAGACAGAACGCACAGAAAGCACAGCTCATGTACCAGGAAAGATTTCCACACAGACAACAACCAAACGCAAATACGTTTAGGAGCGTGGAGCGACGTTTGCGTACAAGTGCGTCACATTCCCGAACAGGTCCTGTTAGGGAGGCAACAGTTGCGTCCAGTGAAACTGCTGTGATGGGTTTGGACATTTTTTCGGGAGAATCCTCACACAAGTACTCGGGCAGTAGAACAACAGGCCATCATCAGCCAGTCGTCTGTTGTAAGGATATTACATTCCAGTTTTTCGTCCGTATCACCTGCGACTACATCAAGAACTCCACGAACGAGATTTCAAAACTCGTGTTGATTTCTGTGCGTGGATACTGACGCATGTGGCAAATGATCCAGCATTTGTATCTCACATTTTATTTTCGGACGAGGCACGCTTTCATAATAATGGCTCTGTGAATCGTCATAATATCCACTACTGGAGTATTAAAAATCCCCACTGAGTAAGACAGGCAGCATTTCAGGCACGATTGGGAGTAAATATCTGATGTGGTATACTGGGTGATCACCTAATCGGACCATATTTCTTTGAGGATCATTTGACAGGAGTCCGGTACCTACAGTTTCTTCAAGACCAACTACCATTCCTGCTAGAGGGTGTGCCCCTGGGTGAGCGTGTAACCATGTGGTATCAACACGACGGAGCCTCCCATCACATGTCAGCAGATGTTCGCAACTACCTGAATGTCACACATCGCGGTCGATGGATAGGAAGGGGAGGACCTGTCACCTGGCTTGCTAGACTGCCCGATTTGACGCCACTGGACTTCTTTCCATGGAGCTATTTGAAGGATGTAGTGTACGCACAGCAGTCGGTAAATCCTGAAATCCTTCGAAACCGTAACATCTAGAATGCTACAAAGAGCCCGAATGGCAGTTCAACGGCGTGCTGAAACATGCATTACTGCAGAGGGCCATCTATTCGAACACTTACTGCACTAACGGGCTGTTGCTCAGTCAAGCAGATTCAAACCCCCAACCATTCTATCCCCGTCTAGCCCTGCTAATAAAACATCCACATCTGTAAGCAGCCCTAATGACCTAGAACAGTGCCAAAATAAATAAACAAATACATTAATTCATTAAATGAAAATGTAATGGCGTATGGCTTTTAGTGCCGGGAGTGTTCGAGAACAAGTTCGGCTCGCCAGGTGCAGGTCTTTTAAGGTAACTCCCGTAGGCGACCTGATGAAGACAACACATATACCCAGCCCCCGTGCCAGCGAAATTAAACAATGGTGGTTAAAATTCCTGACCCTGTCGGGAATCGAACCCAGGACCCCTGTGACCAAAGGCCAGCATGCTAACCATTTAGCCATGGAGCCGAACATTAATTAAATAACCCACGACGTGAGAGCATTTGGATACATTGGCTCTGTGGATGATTCTCGAAGTACAAAATGGGAATAAAACGTACAAGCTCCAGTGGCATTCGAAGCCACCTACCAATTGCAGCTGTATTCACAGCACCGCACTTAACCTATGACACCATGTCGACTCCAGCGAGTAAGTTTCCAGAAAGCTTACTATATGGACTACTACCTCCGCTTCACAAATGCACACACGTTTTCTATCAGTATGCCATCGCTTTTAGCGTTCATTTCATACCCTACTGAAAGCTCATAATTGGCACGAGCTTTTTACATAACCGTATGAGAGTTTGATGCATTGCGTAAATTTCTGTCGCATTCGGTACATATTTTTTGCAAAGGTAATGGTGCAATGAGTGATTAAAGGCGATTGTTGTTTGGAGTGCGGCAAAGGAGAATAGACCATAACGACACCAGTGACGTTCGGTGGGATGCCTAAAAGCATAAAACTTCAGGCGCGGGTGACTCACCTGGCATTTATCAGTATAGGCAGCAATCCTATTTTAGACCGTGTCTTTAGTAAAAATCCTTAATAATCGTAATAAGTAAATTCTCATTTTAAAATTATGAAGTATAATTTTTTGTACTTTTACCGACTGAACTTAAACTTAAATTTCCAATTAATAATAATAATAAGAAGAACAATAAATGACAATAATTAATTGACTCGGTTACAGGTTTGCAAACTTTCTGTATCGATGACACCATTTTATTTATACATCAGTATTTGTATTCCTTTTACTATCATGTAGCCTAATTGACGTTCTTAATTGTAGAGGAGGGCCACGAGACCTAACTTCGCCACTGCTGAAGATGTGAATAAATAAGTCATTTTAGCGTTCCAATTACTCTCTTATTTAACAGCAAAACTGGATTTTTTCCACCGTTGTGTTTATAGAATAGTGAACTTGAAATCAAGAGACAGCATTTTGCCACTGTTCCATCCAGGAAGCTATTAATATAATTCTAGAATGTTACGGAGGCTCATCTGCGAATAGACACACTACAATTTACATCAAGATGATTGCATAGGATATTTAAAGATATACGCCACTAATGACTGCTTCTAACGTAAAATATATATTAGCATCATGGAGTTTAGGATTTATTTTAACATGCTTCACCTCATAATTTTCTTACACATTGCAGAATATCAAAACTTACTCCTACTGAACTAGATTTAACGCAGGAACTAATTTCGCAGTTAGTCACATCAGAAGACGTGTGTGAATTTACTTTTGAAGAGCAACGATACATTTTTATTTGTTGACTTTCAACTGCCAGAGAAACCCTTTTCCGCTCCAAGTTATGCCACTCACATCGTTACTCCGCGATAACGTTTTCAGAACATGTGCCGTCACCAACCTGGCAAGAGTTTCTCGGAAACTGATAGAATAAAAACACGCACAAAGTTGCGATGTACATAAAGGGAATGCTACAAGGATCTTGTTAGAAGAATCCAAACTGGATACGTGTACAGACACACTGACTCTTTTTGAATGAATTGGTGAGTCATGCAGAACACTTGACAGTATAATCGCATAGGTTGGAGAGTTCCTAAATTGCTGGTGAACGTTGTAAGACTTACATCTACAATAAAATTCTTACTTATGAATATCTTACTTGAAGAAGAAAAGTGTCCGTTTAAAAACAATCCGTTGCAGAGGAAAATCCTCAAGTCATTGCTTATTATGAACAGTCACAAATGAATAAAAGAAAAACATTCCGCACACTTTAAAGAGTTCAACTGCTCAATGCAGAGTCTATTTACAGTAATAATCATATTCCAGGTTTTCACGGCCATAATTTGAATTTTTAATCATAATCCGCGGCATTTAAAATTTACGTGGAATTCCAAGCATTTTGATAAAACTATTTTTAACAATGTTCTTTGTTAAGTCGAAAACAATTACTTCAGTTTGTCATACTTCTACCGCTTTTCCCATACCTGTGGGGTCGCGGGTGTGAACTGACACACACACACACACACACACACAGGCGCGCGCGCTCACGCACGCACGCACACACGCACGTGTGTGAGTGAGTGAGTGAGTGAGTGAGCGAGTGAGAACTTGACCCTGTTTTACGGCCGGATGCCCTTCCCAGCGCCATCCCTATGTGAAGGGATGTAATCACGGGAGTGTGTTTCTGTGGTGGTTGGTAGTGTTGGGACAAACATATACAACCAGTTCCCAAGCGAGAAGAATGAATCAGATGAGATTAAAATCCTCGATCCGGCCACAAATCGAACCTGGGACCCTATGAACAGAAGGTCTCATCGATGTCCATTCAACCAAAGAATCGGACACTTCAATCTATCATTAAGCAAGAATAATTTAATTATACTTAAAAATTAATACTCCTCTGGCATCAGTAGTGTGTAGTGTGCAAGGAAATAAACGTACTGACCACTCATTCAATAAATTATTATTATTATTATTATTATTATTATTATTATTATTATTATTATTATTATTATTATTATTATTTAGCCTCTATTGATATACATTTTAAGGGACGCTGAATTGTCGGAATTTTGCCCAGCTGGAGTTCTTTAAGGTGATAATAGCGTACGACAGGGAGTTGTAACATCCAATCATCCTCAAATGCCACCGACCTCTGCCAGGATCGAACCCTTAATCTTGAAAACAGAAGGACAACGACTAAACAACCACGTCACCGAGGTCGACTAGGAAAGATTCATAAAAATACAGGAATAACGTTATATGTTTTCATTAGTTGCACTTTCGTTGGTTGCTTTCTCTAAATAGTATGGGTTGAAGTCTACCTGCAACAATTTCTAGACTTATCCGGTAGCTTTCGTTAAGGACGTTCGGTTTCTGCAGATTACGAGAAAAAGGAAGGATGTTTACCTGAAAAGTTATTACGTCCTGTAGTGCATTTGGTACCATACAATTTATGATAAGAATCGCACTTGGCTTATGAAAAGTAAGCGTATTAATAATCATGAGACTAAAATTCACAGATAGTGAAGAATGTTCACAAATGTTACAAATCTAGAGTAGTTTGAAAATTCGTACTAATTATGTTACCATCGTAAATAGCGGTACTGGTCAGCAAAACATTATTTTGAATAGAACATTACCTTTTTTTATGAAAACAGTGTCCGGTTCCGTAACAAGATCGTGGGTTTTGACTCGAGGATTGGATGTTTGTACTGTCCGCAACATTTCTGCACTTCACACACCGCACACAGCACTTATCCTCCACTAAACTAACACCCAGTCTCCTATACACGATAGACGTCACCCACCATCGCCGGACGGTCTGCCTTACAAGGGCTAGTGAAAACAAACCAGGTGAAAACACAATAAATACATTGAGCTGGTGTGCGTATAGCAAAAGTGTCACTCAAAATGATGAGCAATTAAGTTGCACTTGTATAATAGACAATATCTACCGAGATCATGTGAAACTGTAGGACAGGTTGGAACGGAAGAAAAACAAGGCCGTAATCGATTCACGTTATTTACTTGATTTTTAAAAATATTAGTTGTCCTTGATACAGTTTTTTAGTAACATTGTTGATCGAGCAAACAGATCTACAATGAAGAGGCACGTAGTGGGTTTATTAGCAAGCCAACTGTAGTCTTAACGGGACAGTAAGGTCGTGAGATACACAATATGTTGAGCTCTATGACGTATGCTAGCTGCATATGGTCACGTAACGGGCCACTACCGCTTCAGCCGCGCTGCTATTTTTATTATTATTATTATTATTATTATTATTATTATTATTATTATTAAAAGGGTTGCGCTGCGTAGTATTCTATTTATTCGTGTCCTAATGCAAGTGTTTTGGGTTAGAACCTCGGTAGCCCCGCTTTAGATTTCAAGTAGGAATAGTGTGTGGTTGCCAGATCGGACATTCGGTCATAAAATATCAGCAACATCTCTAATTCAACCTGGGTGCTTCGCTAACCCTACGTAATTGGACGGGGCTGTTGAAGGAAAAGAAATCATTCGAGCTGTCTTGGACAGGTCGGTCATGTAAATGGTTCAGATAAGAAGAGAAATCAAATGAAAAGCAGTTCAGAATCTCACTTTAACAAACAGTACTGCAGTATGCTTGCGATCTACCGATGACAAGTTCCAGTGCTGCAATGCCCTGGTCAAGCATAGCAGTGAATATTGCTCGGCTGTTTTCCGTTTAGCGTATACACTCCCCATTCTTGCCTGCATTTCCGCAGCACGGATCCAATACTAAATTGGACCAGTGTGTCAAGTACCAGTAGTAACTAGAATATGTATAATTCAGAGGAATGACAAGATAAGAAAATTACGGTATGTAATTTCTCACTTTCTTCCCGCTAATATTCAGAGGTTCCACTCGTCGATATAACTTCCCTAGATCGCGAGTAATGCACACGTCCGCTCACGACTCGCTTTGGGATAAACAATGTTCAAGTATATCCATTATTATTCGTCGTGGGATCAATTTGCACTGCGCATAAGTTCAGAAATTGTATTTTCTGCAACTTTGTTTTGTATCATTTATAGATAGGACCCGTATTGACGAAGATATTAATTTGAGAATCATTTTTGAACTTTTCCATGAACTACTCTTTCACCCAGCATGAATAAAATTATGTGTATCCTACTCTCCTACATTCCCTTCAGGGAAGGATTGAAAATTTGTGCAGATAGATATAGATTCCACTTCTTCAGGTTGGCCTTGCAGCGTGAAACTCCGTCCTCAGTATATTCAATGATTTCCTAATTCCATATCGAAAGCTTTGGCCTGTTGCTATTTTCTCTGAGAGAGGGACGATTGGGCATGTTCTTATGAACCTTTGAAGGCTGCCTCTCCTCTCAAAAAGGTGCTTCGAGACTTAGGTCTCTTATCATTTGATCGCCAAAACGTGAATGTCTTGAGTCACTTTCTTGCCGTTTCTTGCCAGATGCTGCAGCTACCATTCTTCGTATATGATACGGAGAAATACAAATAAGAGTGATGGAGTGATGTTGGTCTATGGCATCCATACACAATCTTCGAAGTCTAACTCACCTCTTTCAAATGTGAAGAAACCAAACCAAACCCCATGGCGCAACCACCCCGAAGGGCCATGGCCTACCAAACGACTGCTGCTCAGCCCGATGGCCTGCAGATTATGAGGTGTCGTGTGATCAGCACGACGAATCCTCTCGGCCGTTATTCTTAGCTTTCTAGACCGGGGCCGCCATCTCACCGTCAAATAGCTCCTCAATTGTAATCAAGTAGGCTGAGTGGACTTCAAATCAGCCCTCAGAACCAGGTAAAAATTTCCAACGTGGCCGGGAATCGAACCCAGGACCTTGGAATGTGAAGAAGGAAGCCAAAAGTGTGAGTTCGCCGCATTAACATCGTTTGCACATATTATACAATACTACCATTCTGGGAGAATGTACATTTGAAATAATCTACCTGCTCCAGTTTCGTTATTACCGACCTGCTATTCAGTCTTCTTATGTTACTTCCCTATTGACACCACTTTATAGTCTTGGAAATGTTAGTTTTCATACAATACTCGCTGCATCAAGTCGTCGGCATAGGCCAAACTTCTTACTACATTTCTGCCTAACTGGACTACAACTAAAACGTTTTTATTCCGTCCATGAAGAGGACGGCGGGTTCTTAGACGATAACGCCGTCTCTCAGGCTAGGGAAATGTGATACGGTGAAGGAGATGTTCGGAGAAGGTGAAGGGGTTGGTAGCCGTGGCCTATACTAGGAACCGCCCCGTAATTCGCCTTAGTGCAGGAGAATGAAAAACCAAGGAAAATCATTCTCAGGACAGCCGTCAGTGGGGACCAGCCCCTCTCCGTCTCCCGAATGCAGAGGCCTAGCGCCACGACAGAGCCGCGGACACCCCTCCTCTGACCGGATGGTCGGTGGGAGTACAGAGCCCTCGAACCATAGACCAGCCGTAGCCACCAGTAGGCCGAAGCCCACTTTGCATCCGCCGACCCCTAACTGGATCCCTCCCTGTCATTTTATAGTTTTCTGTAAATTATCCATGTATAGCCGGGCTGAGTAGTTCAGACGGTAGAGCGCTGGCCTTCTGACTCCAGGTTCGAGCCTGGCTCAGTCCGGTGGTATCTGAAGGACTACGCCAGCCTCATGTCACTGGCACGTAAAAGAAATCCTGTCGGACGAACTTCCAGCACTTCGACGTCTCTAAAAACCGTAAAAGTAACTATTGGAACTTCAAACGAATGTACACTACGAACAAGAAAGGTCGAACCTCTGCATCTACTTCGTACCAAGAACTCATTGTACCACCAATTTTCACTGCGGCCCGATTATCAACATAAATTACTTTAGTTGCCTGTAATAACCACCCCTAACCCAATAGTCCTTCAGCACGGATAACATCATTCCCCTTGCTACAGTACATTGTCATGTGCTTTTTCTAGATCTACGAAACACAAACTTAACCGTAGCTGGTGAATAATGGTAGTTCAAAAAATAACCTTTAAAATTCTACTCCGGAATTGTAGGATATTCTCAAATACATCAGTTGAAACTCTTGGAACCAGTTTTGTGCCAGATGGAAATGACATCCTGCAAGTTGTATTGAAGTGAAACACGAAGAAAGGTAAATGAACAGCTTTCTCGACGTTTCGGAATACTCTTCTAACCACGAATCGTAAATGAAATTTACAACATTCAGAAATTATCTACTGCTATGCAACAACGTATGTCTGTATACATTTTAAGACAATATTTTGATTGAAACTTCGATCCCTACCTGATTTCTTCACCGGACTGAGTACATGTGCGATCTTGGCGGTACCACCAATAAAGGGATCGAATGAAAGTGTTGTCGGGGAGAAAACGTGATTCCCTTAACCAATATTTCTATTGAATGGAATTATTTCCGAACTTCTCTGATTGTCCTAGAAAAGTCTTCCATATGTTAACCATCACGCATTGTTCTTATTTTAACGGAACCCCATTTATAATGTATTATACGTCCGACTGAATGGTCAGCGTACTGGCCTTTGGTTCAGCGGGTCCCGGGTTCGATTCCCGCCCGGGTCGGGGATTTTAACCTTCATTGATTAATTCCAATGGCTCGAGGGCTGGGTGTTTGTGCTGTCCCCAACACCCCTGCTATTCACACACCACACATAACACTATCCTCCACCACAATAACACACAGTTACCTACACATGCAGATGCCACCCACCCTCATCGCAGGGTCTGCCTTACAAGGGCTTCACCCGGTTAGAAATAGCTGCACGAAATTATTATTAATGTATTATACTAGGTGGTTGCTTGTCTGCTCCTGTCTGGTGCGTAGTGCCCTTGGAAATCATTTACAAGCAGTCCTGTATGATTTCTGACTGACTTCAGAGGAGAGATAGATAGATAGATAGATAGATAGATAGATAGATAGATAGATAGATAGATAGATAGATAGATAGATAGATAGATAGATAGATAGATAGATAGATAGATAGATAGATAGATAGATAGAGAGAGAGAGAGAGAGAGAGAGAGAGAGAATATCATAATTCCGTCGTAGGCATACAGTACATCACAAATCAACAGTTATGTGGCTTCTTTGGGGCCCCATTGTGCAGTAGGAGAGTCGCATAGGCACTTTCAGGTTGAGTTGAGCCATCATTTCCTTTGCCCTTGTAATGTGTTGTGAGCGTTTTCTAAATCACCCACTGACCTACCCATGAGGAACCGCTTATTGCTTGTTATTTAAAGGGGCCTAACATCTAGGTCATCGGCCAAATGAGGAACCTCTATTAACGAATGAAATTCAATGGGTTAATATATATGTACGTAAGTTATTTTCTTTGTGGCCTGTTATTATTCCAGAGCGCACGTATACACTGTGTAGTATTTGCTTTAGAGCACATTAGATTTGACATTACCGTTATTCCTCTGACACTAATGGTATGTCTGTAGAGCCGACTAGTTAAAGTGCATCGGCTCGGGCTGAAAAATTCAAGAGCTATATGATTCAGATCTATCTTTTGGCTAGCACAACCGTACTATTGTATCTCTTTAAATAGGGTTATATCACATAGTTTACCCGTCTTTAATTACGAATCAAACCAGCGTCGATCTATGCCTGAGATGGGACGGGCCAGAAGCATAACAGCTAAATCATTTGTACATTATAACTCACCAGGTAGGCTACCGAGCAAGTTGGTTATGTGGTTCGGATTACGTAGCTGTGAGCTTGATTTCGGGAAACGGTAGGTTTGCACCTCACCATGGGCAACCAGGGAAGTGGTTTACTGTGGTTTTCTTACTGTAATTAAATACATAGCACTATCTTTACAATCCTAACCTTTCCCATCCTTGAGTCACCGAAAACCTTCATGTGTTATTGCGACGTAAACGCCAATACAAAAAAAATCAAATCCTGTTTATTTACTCGTATCTGGCGCAACATAGTAGTATGTACATATTTGATATAAAAGATAACTTCCTCACTAGTCTTGAATAATAAAACCATGAATAAATTACAAAAATAGTGTAATACTTTAAAATGGCGAACGTGCTATTAAATCATAAAGTACCAATAAATATCAAGGTCTCGGACATTGGGAGTAACCTTTAGTAGTTCTTACAAAGTGCACTGGAGAGAGCATGAGCTGCAGGTTAGGAGGTGACCCATGGTTTGTTTCTCTCCGCATTAGCAGAGGATCCACTCACAAAGGAAGCCCCACATCTCAATGTTGGTCTTGGATCTACCAATCCTAGAACGCAACCTTCTCATGTGGTGTTTTCTCAGGCAACCAGTTACGAGTCTGCATGTTTCGTATAAGGCAACGTCTACCTGCTTAGTATGACTTGGCCTATACCAAACAGGGCATGCAAAGAGTAGCGCAGTGCTAATGCAGTAGTTCTTATCGTCTGAGCCTGCATCCTCCAACTACTACCAGGTAGTTTACAAAGAGTGCAGGTCTTTGCAGGTACCTTGACTTTTTGTGTTTACACAATCATACGTGAGAGCACAGTCCAGAGTTATCCCAAGATATTTGAGTTTTTGGCAGTGATTCAAAAGGGTGACTTTCAAGGTTACCTCTAATTTTCTTTGTCTTGTCACGTTTCTACGTAAATGCAGGCTTAATGAACCCCAGGACTACGTACCTCTCCAGAATTGGTAGTTCCGTTTCTAAATTTCCCATCTTTTGGACGAGAACTGAACCTTCGTCATTACGGTTGGCCGCACGCCTTTACAGTCTATCCTGCGGTCAGGTTCTTATATGTTACCATAATTACACGTCTGGCCTTTGCTGTTGGGACGTAGTGTTTACAGTGCACTTAGTCTTCTGGTATAGGCTAGAGCAATTTTGTTACTTTCATTGATCTGTCTCTGTCTTATACTTGGCTTTGACAATATGAAAGTGACAGGTATGAGCGATGCTAGTGATGCCATTCGTTATGCAGCCAGTCCTTGTTATGTGTGAATGGTGTGAAAATATTGCTCATAGGGTCGGTTGGTGCATGCATTTCAGTGGGCTTGGCAGACTGATATGTAATAGCAACTTTAGTTCGGTGCAGAAAGCAACGGCAAGCTACCCCACTTCTCATTTCCCTAGTAAGCCTCTTTAGTGATGCCTAGACCATCTATGACAGCTGATGGCGGAGCGGTTGAGGATCCAACCAGCCTTCGGGCTGAAAACTGAACATACACAATTCTATGTCTATTTTGGTCGCTACGTTAAACATTGAATAATTCTACTGTAGTGTTGGTTGATGAAGGAGGGAGGGTAGGGGAAAATTATGTTCTGAATTCTACGTCATGCCTAACAGCGCTCCAGATTACGTGAAATTTCATATGTGCCTACTGACTAAGTTATTCAAGATATGTACTCGGTGACGAAAGCTCGACTATTGTAAACAGGTTGTAGTCTACAGGGCATAGAAGTCTGAGAGATCACTGTTGTGTGAAATGTAACTGCTAACAAGTGAAATGTCCTGAGAAAGAACATGAATGAGCGACTGTTCTGGCAGTGGATGGTAAGTGTTGTGGGTCAGCGAAGGTTAAGCGGGGCACGGTAGGCAAAGAGGAAGTGGAGTGTTTGTTACATACTAACCTCTATAGCCGGTGGGTATTGTCATTCGAGTAGTGTTAGGCGCAACCAACCGGAACATCTGATGGGGCCTGTGCCATGGCGGGGGAGGACTTGCCAACATCTAACTGTTCCCACTTCGTTATCCCACTGAAGTCACTTTTATAGTTACGCCAAAGCCACCGCTTTCATAGTTACCAAGGAAATCTGATATTAGTCACCAAATCTCTGATATCTCATAAATCGTATTTTCAAACTATCAACAACTGGGAGAATCTGATGCATTCCTAGTAGTGAGGAGTATATACGATTGCTTTCTCATCTTGAACTTATGAACTGTCTAGATTCAATTATCGTAGATGTACCGGGATAGTCTAGTCTTTAAGTTAATTTAATATCACTTTTTTTACAATTACCTTTACATCTCACCGACACAGATAGGTCTTATGGCGACGATGGTATAGGAAAGAGCTAGGAATGGGAAGGAAGCGGTCATGGCCTTAATTAAGGCACAGCCCCAGCATTTGCATGGTGTGAAAATGGGGAAACTACGGAAAGCCATCTTCAGGGTTGCTGAAAGTGGGGTTCGAACCCACTATCTCCTGAATGCAAGCTGACAGTTATGTAACCCAAACCGCACAGCCACTCCCACGCTCATTTCTGTGAAAAACGGTTATAAGAGTGATTCTTAGAGTACAATCAACTGGTAGATCTACTGTAATAACGGGCATCTCATCCATTCTTGGTAAATACCATAGTTTAAAGTGCGTCATGAGCTATTTTGATGGCATCCAAGATAATTCTTTGTAAATGTAAATATCACATTTGTTTCCACTTCATCTGTCTGGAACTGGTGACCACAAAATATATATTCAATACACGCCAAAATCTGAAAGGTATTTTCAGAAATTGACATGTACAATGTCTCAAAAATAGACTGAGTCCCTGGTATTGTATAATCGTCGCATTTGATATTTAATCAGAGTTAATTTAATTAACAAAATATAATTCACCTCCCATGTAGATACAAATACCGTGGATATCCACAACAAGTATTACATCTATAGGTTCAATTGTTTCTGAGAAAAGTTTACCTGCGAGGAACTTCTACAATATCATAAGCTCATTTTTCTTTCCTTGTAAGTGACTGATATATCTGAACGTTACCTATAGTATTTGAACGTACTGAAAAATTGCTTATTCTGTACTAGACGATATAAGGCATGTTTTACAACTGATACGCCTGACCTCTTCACTGCTTCTATAGAGAACACTAGGAACGTGAAATTTCAACGCTATTTTAATTGTTGAAAGAAGGCATTTACAGAAAAATAATTGAAGACATTTGGACTGTATCAGTTATTTACCAAGCACGTTAGTGTAGTTCTAGATACCTTCGTTTATTTTTTGAACACAATTACTTTTTAGAACGATTTTGAGGTAATTTTAATGTGTTATTATACCACGACTATCTAGCCTGATAATATTTTTCATTTATTAAATAACAAAATATAACTTCAAAGTTTTGTGAGCATTTTTACAGCGATTTTATAGTGTCTTATGTGTTATATTCGTGTTCGACGGAATGAAAAGCTTGTAAGTTATATTAACTGAGTCAGCACTTAAAAAGGTATTGCTTCGTTCTTAAACAAACAAACAAACAAACAAACAAACTCTTAAATTATTACATAGAATGATACTTTCATAAGCCGAGTTACCAGCGGATGTCTCTAACCAGTTCGTACAGTACATTGTTAATTCAATGTTTCCCGTTTGTGAGATAGGTAACTTAAACTTACACTGATGACGTTATTGTGCATTCAGGTAGTCGTTGAAATTCTGTTTCGAGACACAGGCTCGATTCCAGTATTTTAAAGATTTTAAATGCAACGTCGCCATTAACGAGTTAACTCAACAAAATTCCGATACTCTGGCGTCTCTTAAAATGTATAGTAACTGAAGGAAAGATGATCTCTACATTGGATGACTAAAAATATATTTATTCATTATAGAAATGACGGCTGTACTCTTACTAGAAAATGTATAGATCCTCCCATCATCTACCGTTGTTAACTACATCTTTGTCCGGCTCATTGGCTGAGTGATCAGTGTCTTGACTTTCAGTCCTCCGGGGATTTAATTGGAAATTCTTAATTCCATTGGTTCAGGGACTGGATGTTTGTGCAGTCCTCAACTTTCCTGCAACTCATATACAACACGCAACTGCTATCCTTCACCATACTAACCCACATTTCGACTCCAGCTTGGCAAGTTCGATTCTGGCTCAGTCCAGTGGTATTTGAAGGTACTCAAGTACGTCAGCCTCGCGTCGGTAAATTTACTGGCATGTAATCAACTCCTGCGGGACTAAATTCCGGCACCTCGGCGTCTCAAAAACCGTAAAAACAGTAGTTGGTGCGAAGGAAAGACCAAGAACATTATTATTACTAACCCGCAGTTTCCTATATATCGCAGTCGCAGCACTCCATCGCTGGAGGGTCTACCTTAAAAGGGCTGCGCCAGGATAGCAATAAAACAAAGCTAAATCCCGTGGCACGAAGCCCTGACAGGCATTAGCCTTCCACCGCTACTTGGCCCGAAGGACTGGAGGTGACTAATCCTCTCAGCCGTTATTTTTTAGCTTTCTAGACCGGAGCCGCTTTCTCACTGTCAAATAGCTCCTCAGTTGTCCTCGCGTAGACTAAGAGGACCTCGAACTAGTCCTCAGGCCCGGGTAAAAATTCCTGACCGGTTGGGAATCGAACCCAGGACCTCCCGCTGTGGAGTGAGCTTACTACACGTAGACCACTTGGCTATCATAAAATAATAATAATTATTAACTTATTATTATTATTATTATTATTATTATTATTATTATTATTATTATTATTATTATTATTATTATTATTATTATTATTATTATTATTATCTACTTCTCTGAAACATCGACAAACCTGGCGATGAATGGGATCCATTGTATTGCAGTGAAAGGATGCAAGTGTGACTTCATCAAGTGTCTCGCCTGCAAGTGGCTTGTCGAAAGGTAGATCTAATCTTAGACCAATGTTGTTAATACTCTACAAGATAACGACAATAGAAATTTCATATTTCTCAGTTTTCGTGATATCTTTGCTATACAGAGTAATAAGATACACCGAAGTCAAAATATTTCAAGACTCAAAGCGCAAGAAATAGGTTGCACACTTCTTATTTCATTTCAGACATTTAAAAGTACATTATATTGCTCCATTACAGAATACTTGCAATAGTAACAACAATTGTAACTCCAAATTCTGTCTTTACCGCGCATTGAAATTTCGAGATTCTTCTGCCCCGTGCTGAATAGCGACTCTCCCACAAATATAAATCTCACCTACGCTAAGATTACTTGGAGTCTGCGTGTTCCCACGTCTGAAGTGCCTCTGGGATCGTTTTAATATTTAAATACCAATTACTGTAGCTACATCTGCTTGTTACGCCTGATTATAGGCTGTGGCGTCATTTTGTTTGGGTCATTACCGAGACTCGCCAGCTTGTCGGCTGACTGGGTGTCCACTATGAGCTGAGGTCATTAGCCACACACTTTGGCTACCTAGTCCCATCTCTGCATTGCAAATAATATAGATCTGACGTGAACAGTATCTTGATGAATATCTTCAGTGCTTTTATAAGCTAATGCACTTAGAATTATTTAAAAATCTCTTAGATTAACAGATTTCTACTAAGTAAATGCAACTGTACTTGGAATAAGATGATGGCTCGTAAAAGAGATGAATAGACAATTCTTGAATATCAACGATAACATTCATTTTTATTGTGAATATGGATACCTGTGAGTTTTTATGGTTTGAACATTTATTAAGTGGTTGACTATTTCACCTACTACCTTAACATTCGTTTGACAAGTACCGAAATATTTAATCAATCATTTGGTGTCTTATCACTTCAAGGACATTTAATTACGAAAGTATAGTAAATGAAATCTACGACTCCAAGAGAAGGAAAGTTTCAGATTAGAATTTGATGGCAGAATTTTAATGGACGGCTTCCAGGATCTCCGGACTAAGAGAAAACAGGAAATTCACAAAGAATACTAATAAATATATCCATGTAAACTGTGATGACTGTAGCAAGATACAGGGTTCATGTTCGCTTCGCGTATACTTTACGTGGATCTCCACCTTTTCAACCCACAGATAAATGATATATCACTTGAGAGTAACATCTTAAATACTAGTTTTGAAGTGTTCATTTTTTTTTTTTTTTTGCTAGGGGCTTTACGTCGCACCGACACAGATAGGTCTTATGGCGACGATGGGATAGGAAAGGCTTAGGAGTTGGAAGGAAGCGGCCGTGGCCTTAATTAAGGTACAGCCCCAGCATTTGCCTGGTGTGAAAATGGGAAACCACGGACAGTGGGATTCGAACCTACTATCTCCCGGATGCAAGCTCACAGCCGCGCGCCTCTACGCGCACGGCCAACTCGCCCGGTGAAGTGTTCATTCAAGAGTTACTGGTATAATTAAATAGGCTTCGTGCAATGATTGCGATTATCTCCTAAACCGTAAGAATATTGTCTCCATTACATTCAAAGTGATAAAATAATTCAGCTGATCCAACCTATACTAACGCATTACTTTGACTTGTTTATCGATATTCGTGACTTAGCTTAATGACTTACTTGTCTCATGATAGGACCTGTTGACTGCCGATCATGCACTCGATCCGTCACGATCGAGGTATACTCTCACGCGAGTATTGCAACCCTTTTACTGACTAGTCTGACTGGTGGAAGTTCGTATGCGGAAGAGCTCAATATTTATCGTATTTTGAAATGTTATTCGTTATACGTTATATGTTATACGTTTGTCGTAGTTTTGGTGAATATGAGAGACAAAATCGATTTATTTTCCAAGATTTTCTTCAGATTACTACATGCACAACCAAGTCCCCTAAAAGCTGATATTAAAATGTTCCGTCGTGAAGGGATAAGTATCTTGTATCTTCGGTGGCTCTAAACTATGGCACATAACTTTGATTGCATAGTGTGATAAAGAAGGTTATCGAAAAACCTTTGTTTATCTTATCGTAAATTCTGCGTGCATTATTTCTGAACACACAATTTAGGCTTTTCAGTAATGAATGATGTGGAAATATTTCAGTAACATAAGACTCTGAAATAAAGTGGTTAATTAGGATTTATGCCATCAGCCTTGAAAGTCTGACATGTTCCTCATCCTCTAAATTGTGAGACGACTGAAAATTCACGTTTACAAGGGCAGCTATCAAGGCTGCTGTAAAGTAGGCTACAATGAAGTTTCTTTTGAGTGTTTAACTAACACGGCGTTTGTTGACATGCTGATTGAAACATAATTAATTTCAGTTGTAATTATAGCCGGGGATTAAATTATAAAATATATTAGAAATGTTCCACTTATAGGCCTTAAAGAATTTAATTTCTTAGAATGTAATAGCTTAACATCTTTATTAACATTCTTGCCCTGAATTCCGACGAATAAATAATTGGTTTAAAAATAGTCACCGCCTTGAATGTAGCAGACATTGAATTTCTACAACTTTGATCCTTGCTTAGGTGTATTCATTAAGAGAGTGTATATACCTCAACCATGATCTAGCAGATTTTTCGGATAATTCTCAATTCCTCATTGTGGATGAGGATATTTATTTGTTGTTAGAATTTTAAGTAATAGTCAACCACAAAAATAGCACTCACCCGATTTATGTGTGATGAAACTTGAGAGTTTAACAAAAGTAAATATCAAGACAGCGTAAGATATTTCTGGGAAGTTAATCCAAACTTACCGCGCCTTATTGAAAGATAATTTTATACCATTCAGATAAATTATTCCATCAGCTTAGATCGTCTCCAGGAATTTAAAATAACTAGTAACCTACTATTTGATCATACAGCAATTATTTTAGTTCTTACATAAATCCCATTGTTGATTCCGTTCACCTACAGGCCTTCTTAAATTAAAAGAATCTCTATTAGCCAAATTAGAAGACAATGTTAATAGTTACGTTCGGCTAATTTGGACTGAGTTACAGGGTAGATTTTCATTCTCACTCTTATTTTTCCCGGATATTGCTACACAATTTACCAGTTAAAACCATATCCTTTGACGTTAAGGAAAGAAAATAGTAAAGTTTGCACAAAGGGAAAGTATGTTATAAGATTTCGACATCTCTTAATTGACTTATCAGGAGCGAAAGGTGTGATAATAGTGACACTGAAGTCAATTCCTCACCAAGCTGACAATGGTTAGAATTCTAATCAATGCATGTAATATTTTTGAAATGGAAATTTACATACGTTATGATTTAAGTTCTGGATAAAAACTATTGGTCACATAGGTTATCACAAGAAGATAAGTCAGGGATTGGGTCTCTCCTCCTTGTCACACGGTAAACACCGCCGAACCTCATCTGATGTCCACCTTACAAGGGCTGCGCTAGACTTGCATAGCGGCATGAAGTCATATTATTCTCAAGGCAGCAGCACAGGTAATAGTTACAACACATTCTACAACACTTGACATGTTTTCTATTCTAATCGATGCTCCCTTCTCTTTGTGAAGTCATTTTCGGACTCATAAATAACTTACAATGAATTATGACCATTTTGGAAGTTTTAATTTTATCCTAATATGTTTTGAATTAGAACTTACCGAGCTCGAGAGCTGCAGTCGCTTAAGTGCGGCCAGTATCCAGTATTCGGGAGATAGTAGGTTCGAACCCCTACTGTCGGCAGCCCCGAAGATGGTTTTCCGTGGTTTCCCATTTGCACACCAGGCAAATGCTGGGGCTGTACCTTAATTAAGGCCACGGCCGCTTCCTTCCAACTCCTAGCTCTTCCCTGTCCCATCGTCGCCATAAGACCTATCCGTATCGGTGCGACGTAAAACAACTAGCAAAAAAGAAAAAAAGAAAGAAAGAAAGAAAGAAAGAAAGAAAGAATTAGAACTTGATGAAAGCCGAGTAACACCGTCGCTGACTTCTCGCCAAGGCAGCAATGATTCGGAACTGGGCCAGTGCATATGGTATTTTAAGGAAAGTGGTTAAGTGTAAGAGAGGCCCTTGAACCCTAACTTCACCACAAGTAAAGAGGAATTACTTACTTACATACTCACTTACTTACATCTCTGTGGTTCGGATTCCACGTAAAATCGGAGGTCCCATGGCTATAATCACGTCGTCAACAGTCACGTTAAACTATATTGTGTCTATATGTGTATTCCACTTGGTACGATCTATTATGTTTAAGTGACATGTTTCGTTTCGTATCTACAACGATGTTGGCTATACATAAAAAGGGGTACAGACTCCTATGCCCACAGAAGCCCACAGACAGATGAATGGACTAAGTAGTAGTAGTAGTAGTAGTAAAATTGCTGTGTCTCTAAGAGATGCCGTGACCAGTATTCCTCTCTTTAATAAAGTCAGATATATCTCAAATGTGCTTCAGTAGGATATTTTATCCTATTAGGTATAAAGTGGATCCCAACAGTCTTAGACTATCCAAATTATAATGGAATAGCGTCGTCGTAATCGAATAGATTCGTTTAATACCGACGTTTTTGTAATTTTCTGTCTCTTATAAGCAGGATTATATTACTGCATCCGAGAAGTAATTTCTTCTGAACCATCATATACCCCGCAGTGTCTCCTTGACAAATTCATTTAAACGTCCAGGGTGGGCGAAGGGGTGAGTAAGACCGATTCCCAACACCTGTTGGCTCCATTTGCATTTTCCTGCAACTTCATTTCGAGCTTATCTGTCAATTTTACTGATCCGTTCAGCTGAATAAATATTTAGCAGCGGCAGGAAATTTAATATCGAAGGGTCATATATCAAGGCTCCTGTAGCCCTGTGATTCGTAAAAAATTCTAAATGGGACTTGAGAAATGCATTTCATTGCCACTAATGTAACTCCATAAATTTAGTCACTGTTCGTGAAATTTCACGTGTAACTGTACATTTCGTTACGCATCTGTAGAATGTAACAATGTTGAGAACATCAGAAATTGTTCGCATCGTGTCATCATGTTAGTGGTGTTAATGTTCCGGTACAGAACCTCTGCACGGTTAGAATAACTGTCCGACAGTCTAAAACAGACACAGTTCTCATGGGCAAGTACTGTACATACATCATTTTACTAGATACGGATCACAGCCTAGTGCATCCTTAGTCGTAAGGTCAGACAACCGGCTGTCTGTCTCCTCTGGGCTGCTTGTGTAGTGCCAGAGGAATTTCAGTGAGAATGTTACCCACCTTTATAAAGGAATGCGATGATACGTTCCAAGATAGGACTTATATATATATACACAATTTGCTTTACGTCGCACCGACACAGATACGTCAATGACGACAATGTGTTAGGAAGGAGCTACGAGTGGGAAGGAAGCGACCGTGGCTTTAGTTAGAGTACAGCCCCAGCATTTGCCTGGTTTGAAAATAGGAAACCAGGCAAAATCATCCTTCGAACTACTAACAGTGAGGTTCGAACCCACTGTCTACCGAATGCAAGCTGATAGCTATGTGACCCAAACCGCAATAAGTTGGTTCCCAATTCCAGAGCACGATGATACAATACTCGCTGAAGGATTTTACTACTACTTGTTTTCAAAGTTATTACTTGTTTCATTTACAAATACGTATTCACTAGCACTGGATTTAACATTTTTTACGACTCAACAATTAATTATAGTTTAAGAATGAGATGAATTTGCCGTTTACTTGTCATAGTTCTGAAAGTTAAAGTAGCCAGTTATCGCAAGAGTATATCGGGCTTATAGAAATTGTACATTTATCGGCTGTCCGGATAGTGACAATGACTAAAGTAAAAAAAATTAAGCCATCCCGTACAAGCCATGAAGCCCATCCGTAACCTCGGTACTAAATGGGATAAAGTACCGGGCGAGTTGGCCGTGCGGTTAGAGGCGCGCGGCTGTGAGCTTGCATCCGGGAGATAGTGGGTTCGAGTCCCACTGTCGACAGCTCTGAAGATGGTTTTCCGTGGTTTCCCATTTTCACACCAGGCAAATGCTGTGGCTGTACCTTAATTAAGGTCATGGCCGCTTCTCTCCAACTCCTAGGCCTTTCCTATCCCATCGTCACCATAAGACCTATCTGTAGCGGCGCGACGTAAAGCCACTAGCAAAAACAAAATGGGATAAAGTAGTTACCTCAATATCCGACCACCATTTCCTCAAGGAATGAACTTGGAGTTCATTTTTGACAAAGACTGAGGGCCATTTGCCTCTCCAGGAGTGTAAATTTTGTTTCTACACATTTCAACTTCTAGACAGGGTATCGGATCCACGTCCTTCTGGGTAAACCAATCACGCCTTTACTGCCACGGCTAGGCAGTCCTTGTGGCACTATGTGTCAAATTCTATAAAATGTGTTCCAGTCATAAATCCGATAGCTACCGGCTTCGTCCGATGATACTCAAGGAGCGCAAATACTCCAGCCTCGTGTTGGCAGATTTACTGGATAGTAAAAGTACTGCTGTAGGACAAATTCAGGCATCTCGGCGTCTACGAAAACTGTAAAAGTATTAAGTGGGACGTAAAATTAATCTGCTTTACGTCGCACCAACTCAGTTAGGTATTATGGAGACGACGGGATGGGAAAGAGCTAGAAGCGGGAAGGAAGTGACTATGGCGTTAATGAAGGTACAGCTGCAACAATTGCCTGGAGTGAAAATAGGAAAGCACTGGAAACCAGGGCTGCTGACAGTGGGGTTCGAACCATTATTATTATTATTATTATTATTATTATTATTATTATTATTATTATTATTATTATTATATTACAAAACACCACAAGACGATTCATCGAGCATATTCTACTAACGCAAGTACAAAATATTCACTAATGAGATCGAGAATGAGATTCTAACCAGAAAAGGTACTTTCCTTTATTCGGTGACTGTTTATAAAGAAACGTCCCTTGTGAAACATTTATGTCATTTTCCACTTTCCCAAAATTTCTATATAAATTATCTTGATGAATTTGAAGAATAGTGCTCTCAGATGCTTTGGAAGACAAAACATAATGTGAATAGGGTTTTTTCTACAAGAGAATTTTTAAATACTGTGTGTTGCAACTACCGATGGTATAATAATTTTCGTGTGGCTATTTCTAGTCGAGTGCAGCCCTTGTAAGGCAGACCCTCCGATGAGGGTGGGCGGCATCTGCCATGTGTAGGTAACTGCGTGTTATTGTGGTGGAGGATAGTGTTATGTGTGGTGTGTAAGTTGCAGGAATGTTGAGGACAGCACAAACACCCAGCCCGATCCAATGGAATTAACCGATGAAGGTTAAAATCCCCGACCCACCCGGGAATCAAACCCGGGACCCTCTGAACCAAAGTCCAGTACGCTGACCATTCAGCCAATGAGTCAGACATCTTCGTCGGTAAATGTTCGACAAAGGGAATACCGCAAGACAGTGGGTCTCTTCGGACAAGAACGGAACAATGAAAGCTGAAGACAGCTGTAATTTTATGGTATGTGTATTTCATGTCTCGATATAAGATAATTTTCATTCCACGAGAGTGCATGGGGCCCAGTCGGTGAGGTACATCGTGGGTGGGTCGCCATGTGTGGACTTCATTGTTCCTCCTCCACTTCCTGGTCACGTAAGGGAGGTAACGTACTCGATTCAACGTAGGTTAAGGACATGTTGCCGTACTTTACCTTGACATAGACATTCAGGTATCTAATTGTTTTAGAGCTCTAGTCAATGGGACAAGCTGGAAGACTAGACGTTCTAAATTCATCCTCGGCCAATCTTGACGTGTTTTTCCTAGGTTTCTTAGTTCAGCACCATTAAATGGTATCTTTATCTACGACACTGTCACTTCCTTCTTGACCCTAAATTCCTAGTTAATGAAAAGAGACCCACCCTAGAACAGAGAACAAAAACCTAGTGCCTTATTCGAGCCTGATGATCTCGTAATTGCCCCAAGCTAGACTAGGGACCATTGATCAGGCATCCTGAGCCGGAATGTTGGTCCCAAAAAAAGAATTAGCATATGGTATTATGTTCTTCACATTTAATTTAAAACCTGTGGATACCCACAGAAAGTGTTATATCTATCGAATCAATCGTTTTTGAGAAAAGTGTACCTGCGAGGAACAGAGCGACTGTACTTGCAGTAGGGTGGCTAGTTCCTCTCGGGAACCCGGCGTTTGTGCTGTTACCAACATCCCTGTAAGTAGGCAACACACAACACTACTCTCCATTACAATAACGCGCAGCTCCTCTTACATGGCAGATTTCGTGCACCCTCATCGGAGGGTTACATTATAAGGACTGCACTAGGCTATCGACAGCCACACGAAATTTAAACACAAAGCATATGCTTCTATTTTTCAGAGCTATGGACAACGCGATCAATTTCTCATGTACCTTGAGTTTATGAATAAGTTTTGTTCTTTTTTTCTTCTCCTTTTTCTTCTTCTTATTCTGGCACTTTTTCGCACACATGTGCGTCCCACATATAGATTTGGCCCCGTTTTTCGGCCTATGCCCTTACTGACGCTAACCCTATGTGGAGAGATGTAATCACTGTTGCGCGTTTCTCTGGTGATAGGTAGTGTCGTGTTTTGTGTGAATATGAATAGAAGAGTGGTTGGACAAATAAGAACAGCCAGTCCGCAAGCCAGAAGAATTAATCAGACACGATTAAAATCCCTGACCCGCCCTAGAATCGAACACGGAACCCTATGAACCGAAGGTCTCAACGCTGGCCATTCAGGCAATTGGTTTATGAATAACGTTTAATAATTCACGAATATGCATGTACGTTGCTATAGGGGTGTTTTAACGTGTTTGTTCCGGTATTACAGCATAAACACTGACCACACACACAGAGCTAATAACCATTTTGCCCTCCGCCACAACAAGAAAACAGTAATCACAAAAAGTCTTCAATTACCTAAATCAGCGTATTGATCATGTACAACACTCCGATTCAATTATTGTCGTATTATATATTCTGATGTTCACATTTCAACAAGGGAAGAACAATCCTAGTTCCATTTATAATTACTATTTCAGTAATTTTAACATCATTTTGATAGCTGAGAAATTTAGTATCCTGCATTAGAATACAGGGAAATGGGAGTGAGAAATACTGGCAACAAGTCCGATGACGAGAACCTTACTGCGTATTTTCCAACCAGATGCAACTGAGGTAAATTGTAAATTCGTAATTCTCTTCTTTACGTGGCAGCTTCGTATTAAATGTTCTTCATCGCGTTTGAGATTTAAGTACTCTTCTTCATCAAAAGTGGTATTATTGATTAGCCAATGACTGTACCTATATACCCCCAAATCACTTGTACTCACCCATTGATTGAGAAGGTGATAAGAATAATCAATTCCTTGTTAACTTCGTCTAAGGTATTAATAAGACAGTAACAGCACTGAACAGTAATACGTGTCTGTGCTACAAGTTCTCAGGTACAGCAAATTCAGTTAACAGTGATTTCTAAAGTATCGCGAGAAGTCTGAATTCAGTTAACAGTGATTTCTAAAGTATCGCGAGAAGTCTGAATTCAGTTAACAGTGTTTTCTAAAGTATCGCGAGAAGTCTGAATTCAGTTAACAGTGATTTCTAAAGTATCGCGAGAAGTCTGAATTCAGTTAACAGTGATTTCTAAAGTATCGCGAGAAGTCTGAATTCAGTTAACAGTGATTTCTAAAGTATCCAGAGAAACATCGCGCAGCCAAGTCGGGAAATCGTTGGCAAGTGAATCAAATTATTTAGAAATAGAATGGATTTATATTGTCAGCAATAATAACTATATTCAGAAATACAACAGTTCGTAAGAACGAAGAAAGTTGCCCCCGTTCAAACTTGAATTCGTTAATTTCAGACATCGCTGTCTGTGACAGTTCCTGAACCCTTACTGGTGCCTGAGACCAAGTTAACATGAAGTTGATAATTTGTGGCAACTTTACAATCAGCGGTGACTACAAGTGATTGAGGGTACACAGGTACCTTTGTTAAATTTTCTCTGACTTTACTTCGGATGGAGTGCAAAAATATACAAATAATATATCATCGTGGGCAGAAAGAACTATAAACTTCTCCTTCCTTTAGCGAGGCTTAAGGTGAAAATTACTTCGGTAATGAAATGGCGTATGGCTTTTAGTGCCGGAATGTATCCAAGGACTTCGGATCGCCAGGATGCAGATCTTTGGATCTGACAATGTAGGAGACCTGCGCGTCGTGATGAGGATGAAATGATGATGAAGACGACACATACACCCAGTCCCCGTGCCAGAGGTATTAACCAATTATGGTTAAAATACCCGACCCTGCCGGGAATCTTCGCGGGACCCCTGTGACCAAAGGCCAGCACGCTAACCATTTAGCCATGGAGTCAGACATTACTTCGGTATCAAGCTGTCACTTCCACACTTATTCCAACGAACCTCAGATGTTCGAAGACTAATTATTTATTAGGAAGATTTGATATCCGAGGGCTATAGACATTGACGACCACAGTTCATATCTCAGCGAATACACGTGGGATTTTTGAAGTGAAATGCCACGTCCCTGTGGTTCAGAGTCCACATAAACCCGCAAGTCCCAAGGCTATGGTCACGATATCAAATCATGTAAAATTACATGCCTACTTGTGTTTTAATAATTTGTTGACGAACAAAAATGTGGATTGCACTTAACAGTATTTCTAATGGAGTTCCTGGGGGAATGTTGGATATAATAGACATTCTTAGTGCGATTCCTTTAGGAACACAGAAGACCACTTACGAACATATACGGACGCTCAATTAAGGAAACTATATCTTTGATATTGTGTTTAGTGAAGACAGTTGGATCTTTCGAATGTTGGGGCATGACATGATTCCTGTGAATCGTTGTTATAAGCTTTTTTATTTATCAACCGATTTATCTACTTTTTTCTTACTTCCGTCAAGCAGCTGCTAACGAATAGCTTATTGACTGCTTGAGTTCTTGCGCTCGCTAGGTCAGGATTAAATTTCACACCACGATGAGGAAGCAGAAAGAGAGCAATTAAGTAAATTACAAAAATATATTCCCAGTATCACCTCTTCACTCAACAATGCACGTGAACAGCTTGAATATTCAAGATTCGAAGGAAAATCTCAAGTGAATAAGCGATGTATGTAAATTACTTTTCAAGATTTTATTGGTTCAACTTTTCTCTATACAGGGTGAAGCGAAATTCGCGCGCTCGGGCGTCGCACCGAGACTCCTCACATGCCAGCAATAACAAAATGTCTCTCACAAAAGTTCGTCCTGCGAGTATATCCGGCAGAAAAATAACGTTGGCCGGGCTGAGTGGCTCAGACGGTTAAGGTGCTGGCCTTCTAACCCCAACTTGGCAGGTTCGATCCTGGCTCAGTCCGGTGGTATTTGAAGGTGCTCAAATACGCCAGCCCCGTGTCGGTAGATTTACTGGCACGTTAAAGAACTCCTGCGAGACTAAATTCCGGCACCTCGGCGTCTCCGAAGACCTTAAAAAGTAGTTAGTGGGACGTAAAACAAATAACATTATTAAAATAACGTTGAAGAGTGGCAATCTGGCAACACTGTAACCACATATACGGTAACTACCTCTGTCAGCACGTGCTAATCGTGCTGTACAGTTGGTGCAGTGGGTGGAGTTTTGGGTTAGCATGCAGGAGGTCGAGAGTTCGATCCTGTTGAGGCGCATTTTTTTATTTGCTAATTTCCATCGGACATTACATACTGTAATACGGTATGACACCATTTCTTAGGTCACATGTATCCTATATTTACAAAATATAGTAACGCTGAACACGTTGTAATGCATCTAGTAGATGAAGTGGTGCGAATAAATTCACGCCCACGACGTGGAAAGCTGTTTGTTTTATCATTATCATCTGTTTTACCCTCCAGGGTCGGCTTTTTCTCTCGGACACAGCGAGGGATCCCACCTCTACCGCCTCAAGGGCAGTGTTCTGGAGCTTCAGACTCTTGGTCGGGGATACAACTGGGGAGAGTGACCAGTACCTCGCCCAGGCGGCCTCACCTGCTATGCTGAACAGGGGCCTTGTGGAGGGATGGGAAGATTGGAAGGGATAGGCAAGGAAGAGGGAAGGAAGCGGCCGTGGCCTTATGTTAGGTACCATCCCGGCATTCGCCTGGAGGAGAAGTGGGAACCACGGAAAACCACTTCCAGGATGGCTGAGGTGGGAATCGAACCCACCTCTACTCATTTGACCTCCCGAGGCTGAGTGGACCCCGTTCCAGCCCTCATACCACTTTTCAAATTTCGTGGCAGAGTCGGGAATCGAACCCGGGCCTCCGGAGGTGGCAGCTAATCACGCTAACCACTACACCACAGAGGCGGACGTCTTTCAAAGCTGACCAATGAAAACGAATGTTCGTCCATTTCTAGGATCGTAGTATGTAAGTGCAAATGGTTTCTAGAGAACCCGCTGCAATCGCTGTTGACGATTAGGATGCCAGATACCATACCACCTGGACTACATTTACGAAATAAAAACATACGCCTCAACCCAAGATCGACCCCTCGACCTCCTGCATGCTAACCCAAAACTCTATCCACTGCACCAACTGTACAGCACGAATATGGATGCTGACAGAGGTAGTTACCCTACATGTGGTTACAGTGTTGCCAGACTGCCACTCTTCAACGTCCTTTTCCTCCCGGATATACTCGCAGGACGAACTTTTGTGAGAGATTTTTTTATTGCTGTCATGTGAGGAGACGCGCTGCGACGCCCGAGTGAGCGAATTTCGCTTCACCCTGTATAACTTTCTTGTAGTATCCTATAGGTTGATCGAGAAAAGAGGTCAATTTAAGAAAAAACTTACGATATGTATTATCCGCCCTATCATCCAGAGTTCGATTCCAGGCTGTAGCTCAAATTGAAGAACTGAATCGTGGTACACTTTGGTACCACAATCCAGAAAAACTTGTTTTGCACGCAAACCCACTTCAACTTCAAACGAATTTCGCGGCTGCTTTTTTCTCCATCCCATTCCCAATTAAAAATACATCCACCATTACAGACATTAGAAAAACGCAGTTTTACTGAAAATACAAGGATATGCTGGCGAAGATATCCCGAGTACTTTAAATGAAGTAACAAAATTATTTTTATATATATCGCAAAGTAGTTTCTCTGAAGACCGTATAACTATTAGTTGGACGTAAAATGGACAACATTATAATAAAAATTCATAATTAATAATTTTTGCTAGTTGCTTTACGTCGCACCGACACAGATAGGTCTTATGGCGACGATGGGACAGGAAAGGGCTAGGAGTGGGAAGGAAGCGGCCGTGGCCTTAATTAAGGTACAGCCCCAGCATTTGCCTGCTGTGAAAATTGGAAACCACGGAAAACCATTTTCAGGGCTGCCGACAGTGGGGTTCGAACCTACTATCTCCCGAATACTGGATACTGGCCGCACTTAAGCGACTGCAGCTATCGAGCTCGGTAATTAGTAATTTTAGGCTAAACAACATGAAATTAATTCTAACGTTTCTCCTGGTCCCTCAAAGGATCATGTGCTTGCAAATCGTCCTCAAATAAACAGTGAGCTCTGATTCTTAATGGTATACGACGATAGATTCTGTAGATACGCTTGGTGTTGGGTGAAGAACGTCACTCCCCCACAATGCTATGTCTCCTTCTAGTCTTGGTGTTCTATACAGAAAGTGTTCAATGTTTACCAGAAGAGCACGAGAGCTCCATTCTCATCACGATATGTTTCAAACACAGCTAACATATCCCTTTGCCCAATGTTGTACAATTATTACTGGTTTACAACTAACTGTGCATTTTATGACACAAATACTGAGTGACCGAGCGAGTTGGCTGTGTGGTTCGCGTCACATAGCTGTCAGTTTGCATTCATGAGATAGTGGGTTCGAACCCAACTGTCGGCACCTCTGAAAATGGTTTTCCGTGATTTTCTATTTTCACACCAGGCTGTACTTTAATTAACACCACGGTTGCTTCGTTCCAGGTCCTGGCCCTTTCCTTTCCTATCGCCGCCATAAGAGCTCTCTGTGTCGATGCGACGTAAAACAATAGCAAAGACAAGATACTGCACGGACGTTTGTACGGAAGAATGAGGCCAAACTTTGTATACATGGACACGACTATGATATTTTATATCAAAATACTTCTTGTCTTAAATGTGTGTTTGTCAAATACCCTTTTTACCAAAACAAGTGGCGGTTAGGACAATTTGCAGTGAATGTTACCTTTCAGTATAGGAGTACACCCTCTTATTGGCAAAGTGTAATCAACTTCCCTGTATTAACTAGTCAAGAGGGAGATAGTGGGTTCGAGCCCCACTGTCGGCAGCCATGAAGATGGTTTTCCGTGGTTTTCCATTTTCACACCAGGAAAATGCTGGGGCTGTACCTTAATTAAGGCCACGGCCTCTTCCTTCCACTTCCTAGGCCTTTCCTATCCCTTCGTCGCCATAAGACATATCTGTGTCGGTGCGACGTAAAGCAAATAGAAAAAAACTAGCCAAGAAATCTCTATGACTATGGGTACATGGCTAAATGGTTAGCGTGCTGTCCTTTGGTCACAGGGGTACCGGGTTCGATTCCCGGCAGGGTCGGGAATTTTAACCATAATTGGTTAATTCGCTGGCAAGGGGGCTGGGTGTATGCTTCGTCATCATCATTTCATCCTCATCACGACGCGCAGGTCGCCTATGGGAGTCAAATCAAAAGACCTGCATCTGGCGAGCCGAACTTGTCCTCGGACACTCCCAGCACTAAAAGCCATACGCCATTTCATTTCATGGCTCCAGTGAACAATCCGATAGAAGAATATCAGGGACTTCAACAAATCAACAGCTGTCTATTGCTACATTGTTACCGTTTTCGTGTTATCACTTACATAGCACTAACGTACGCTTGTTTTTATGTTAATTTATCAGAACAGCGCATGGAAACATCTTTAAAGCATATATTTGACTACAGAGCGCACAATGAACAGGACTTCACTGTGCTATTCTGATGAAGCCGTCTGCCGTATACCGGGAGACTGTGACCCAAAGATTTTAAATGAAAAAATTAAACAGTATATTTCCACGCTGAAATTTTCGTTCTCTGTATAAGTCATGAATAACCACATATTCGACTTTAAAAAAAAAATATTTGCGCACTTTTATCATAACTTATCAAATTTTGCAGTTATTCGCTAAGGAGTCAAAATAATAACAATAAGAAGAATATATTTTACGTCCCAGTACCTACATTTCTCGTCTTATGGTTCACTGAGACAAACAATGAAAATAAATGCAACTGGAGCTCATGTTCTCTCCAGATAAATACACTCGCAACTTCGTTATTTGCTAATTTATCTTTCACGTTTTTACCCCTCTTCATACTACTACAGATCATCTGGTCCTTCCTTTCATCGTACTTGTACTCGTGGGCTTAGAAGTTAGAATCACCATTTGTATCAGGATGTGGACGGCCCACTGTTACAAAAGCAATAAATTTGGATATTACCTACCCGAAGATGGCCTCCTCTTCTCGTTGGAGGAACTACATTGGCAGTGTGTAACGGTAGGTGGTATGGCGCAACACAATACAGTTCATGTGATGTGGGAGCAAGCCCACTCTTATTTTCCTCAGGACAGGTTTGACTGGTGATGCATCCTCCTTGCATCATATTCAACAGTAGCACTCCTTCTTGCTGGCTGACCTTTACGTTGTCAATCCTTCATTCCTCAGCACCGTACCATTTGACATCATTCTCTTTGAGTAAAGTAAACAAATTGAAGATTTATTGGATCCTCACTTCCTACATCTCTGAAGAAAAAATAGAAAGAAGACCATAATTTGTGGTACTTACGCATTTTCATATTTATATTTTCTTTTTACTTCCTAATTCTGGAATATTGACTGACTGATACGGCGTTTGGGGGGGGGGACAAGATTCACCGCGTTCTCTAGTTTCTCTGTCAATTCTATTCGCATTCTGCATCTACCTTCTCGTATCTATTCATCCATCTAAGGTACTGCTATCAATACCAATGAACAGATTTTAGTTGTCTAAATGACGGCTGGTTAATGATTAGCTCTGTTCGTTAAGTAGTCTTGTTAATGCATTTTGGTGTTCTGTTGTTATTTATGGATTTTAGGGTCTTGAAAATCTTTCGTTATCATGTCCGTGCCCACATAAAATGTCTTATATTTTAATCCATCCATTAAACCGGAAACAGGATGTTATGGTAACATTTACAAATCTGTAAACACCTAGAAAAACGGATTTAGGATAGCCATTATTTACACCGGAACTTAAACCTTGCATCTGAACATTAGGTAGATTTCTAGTTCTTAACAAGCTCTACAGAAGACGAATGTTAAATATTCTCTGTTACTTGTACATACGCCTGATTTCTTTTAGGAGCTACTTTCTTCCTAAAATATATTTTCCTCGTACTGTTCACTTCACTCTTATGAACTTACCCTCCAATTAAGCGAAATGCACGTCATACGCCATAGATTGTACCGTTCCTCTTATAACATTCCTTCCCCTGTCTAGGGATACCCTTTATTTACTATAGGATCGACCCGCCTTTCAAGTATTCCTCTCTTCCTTGACAAGACGATCTCTGTTTACTTCGTCCTTCAGCACTTCGTTTCCTTACCAATATATTCTTCAGTTTATGGTTAGACCAACTCTTTTGTAATTTAATTGTTTTCTCTAGACGTTATTTCATTCTCCTTTGGCACTGAAGAATATAAGGCGGTAGTGTCACTTGTTTTATTTCTATTTGCTTTACGTCGCACCGACACAGATAGGTCTTATGGCGACGATGGGACAGGAAAGGCCTAGGAATAGGAAGTAAGCGGCAGTGGCCTTAATTAAGGTACAGCCTCATCATTTGCCTGGTGTGAAAATGGGGAACCACGGAAAATCATCTTCAGGACTGCCGACACTGGGATTCGAACCCACTCTCTCCCAGATGCAAGCTCACAGCCGCGCGCCCCTAAACGCACGGCCAACTCGCCCGGTAGACACACTTTACATTTTAAATAATGAGATATCATTTCAAATATACAATCATTAGCGAGGACCTCAATCAGATGTTACTTGACATTTAGTATATTTCTATTCGTTTCTTTTACAATTAAACCTTGCCGTTTTGAAATTAGCCTTGTTCCTTGCAAAACATTTGCTCCACTAGACTGATATTATATTTGTGCCACATAGAGATCAGTTTGCCTTTCAGGACTTGACGCTCCCAACCCAGTGTAAAAATTATGACTAGGGCTTTGGTAACTAAGTAGGAATTTGAAGAAACTGAGAAGAGTCAATGCTTTCTTATGAGGTTCGGCATACTACCGTATAATGGCGATTTTGAACGCAAAGAGTACGATAAAGTACTATAACACACTGCATTTACAGTCTAAAAGCTCGTAATATACCTAGGTGGAGAAGTGAATGTCAGCCATTTGACACTCATATTATTTTTACTAGTCCTTCCGCGCCGGGTGAGTTGGCCGTGCGGTAAGGGGCACGCGGCTGAGAGCTTGCATCCGGGAGGTAGCGGGTTCGAATCCCACTGTCGGCAGCCCTGAAGATGGTTTTCCGTGGTTTCCCCATTTTCACACCAGGCAAATGCTGGGGTTGTACCTTAATTAAGGCCACGGCCGCTTCCTTCCAACTCCTAGGCCTTTCTTATACCATCGTCGCCATAAGACCTATCTGCGTCGGTGCGACGTAAAGCAAATAGAAAAAAAAAAACAAGTGACACTACCGCCTTATATTCTTGAGTGCCAAAGGAGAATGAAATAATGTCTAACAACTAGCAAAAAAGTCCTTTTTCCTGTTATTTAGGTCGGCAGTTATGTGGAGTAAGCCCAGTTTTACGCCTAGATTTTCGTGATGCCCAACCATGTGGACAGGTGTAATACTCATTTCCGCATGTTTCTATAGTGGTTGATGGTGTGATGTGTTGTATGTGGATGGAGATGTGTACTACGACAAGCACCAGCCCACGAGCCACAGGAATTAACCGAACGTGGATAAAATCCCCGGCCCGGTCGTTAATCGTCGAACCCGGGACATTCTGAACCGAAAGGCTGTTCACTCGTAATCCCTCTTTGTCACATTAAATCCAAAAGGTTGCTTCTAGACTTGTAGAGGTAAATAACGGACTAAAACCCACTATACTGCTAATAATAAGAGTTGGCGTCTGACATTTCTTAGAGGGAGGTCCGTTTACTGCCTGCCGAGGCGGGATAAAGGGAGTGGCTGTGTGGTTGCCATGGAAACGAGGGTGGGGCGACTGCGGTTGCCATGGAGATAAAACTTCAGGGCAGCTCGTCTTGCTGGGAGTTGCCAAACCTGTCACTGTCACTGATAAGAACCTGATTGTTTGTATAAGAGTGATCGCAAATGGGACGACACCGCCTGGCCAGGTAGTCCACAACTGATCACAGCGGTCTGAATGAAGGAGGGAACAAGTGAGCCGGAAGCGAGGGATAAGAGCTTGTAGAAAGGAATGCTGGAATGTGGCAACATCGTGAAATGGCACGTGCAGTGCTCCTCCCTCCAACCTTACCTGTCAGACGCCAACTTTAGTTAAGTCTAGTATAGAGCCTCTTCATGCTCCACTCCTACATGGATCGACGACGTACGATGTCACAAGTGGACCGTGCACTAAGTGGAGTGAAGTTGAGCAATATCGGAGTGCAATGACATTTGCGTCAGCATTTGTAACAGTTTTGACTGATTTATGGTTCATAGTACATTATTTGACAAAGTAAGGCTCGGTACTAGAGCGTTTACGCCTTAATAGGAATGACAGGTGAGTTTTTAAGTGGTATGATGATGGAACTGTAAGTCTCGTATCACCATCGCTCAGCGGGAATTGAGAAAATGTAATCAAGAGGCTCAGATTATGAAGACATTCTAGTGGTTTAACTTCACACCAAAACATGTAGGTTTACGCCATGATGCGATAGACAATGGCTAGGGCTGAGAAGGAAGTGACTATGGTGGTGGTGGTGATTATTGTTTTAAGAGGAAGTACAACTAGGCAACCATCCTCTATGTGACACTAATCAGAGAGAAAAAATGGAAGGGATCCGACACTTCGAAAAATGAAGTTATCGGCCAAAGGAAGACAAGGGCCGTGAAGGGCATGAAAATGAAAGACTCCCTAGCCCTCGCAAACCTAATAGCGTCGGGGTCGGAAAAGAACAAGAGTTGACCAAGAGAGGTCGGACAGGATAGATTAAGGTGAGGAGCCTGGCAAAAGTAAGTGGAAGCAATGCCAGGACTCAGCTGAGGACCCCGTGGTCGCAAACCCACGCTCCAAAGTTTAGAGCCCCTGGGGCCGAAGTGACTATGGCCTTAATTAAAATATCTGGGATGAATATGGGAAAACATGGGATACCATGTTCATGGTGGCCGTCAGTTGTGTTCGAACCCACCATCTTCGGAAAGCAAGCTAACAGCTACACGGCCCGCACGTAGCCAACTCGTTCAATGTTATAAAGAAGAATAAGAAATCTAGCCTACGTAAAACAAACTTTCCCTGTCTTGTTGCAATATAGATTAAAATAAGAGTTTGCTTGCGCAGTCATCTTCTGAAATAAAGTTTACATTTTCCCTTATATGTTTTACACACAGGGTTGTTTCAGGTACCGTATCATTCTTAGTTTATTCTAGAGTCTTATTATGTATCTGTTATGTCTTTTGGTAGGGATACTTGTGTTCATGAGAATGAAATGAAATGAAAATGAAAACCTACAACCTGTTTTCCAGTCATTGACCGGGTCAGGGATGGAATGAATGAAGCAGATATAGGCTATTAGTACGATGGGGTCGCCACTCCCAAAGTGATTTATTAATGACTGATAGATGCTATGAAATGAGAATGAAGAGTGTTGCTGGAATGAAAGATGACAGAGAAAACCGGAGTACCCGGAGAAAAACCTGCCCCGCCTCCGCTTTGTCCAGCACAAATCTCACATGGAGTGACCGGGATTTGAACCACGGTATCCAGCGGTGAGAGGCCGACGCGCTGCCGTCTGAGCCACGAAGGCACTTGTGTTCATATCCTGCCAAAAATTATTTCTTGTCCTATTGTCCTCTTGTCCGATTGTCTTTTAGTAGATTTATATGCTTTTCCTATGTTTCTTCCGATACACTTCGTTCGTGGTTTTTCTTAGTTTCAGTTAATATCCAGCCTACCATTTCTACCCCGACTACATTCTATGTTTACGAGGTTTAAAGAATCTTTCGGTTTTACGCACCTCCATGGCCCTTCCTTCTTTTTGTAAGGGGTCGGACTCTCCCAGATTCTTACACATAAGGAGATGGTTCTTTTCGTTGTATTTCCACTTACAGCAGTAATGACAGCAACACCGCCACCACCATATCCGGGTGGTAATAAATCTAAATGTCCGCCTCTGTGGTGCAGTGGTTAGCGTGATTAGCTGCCACCCCCGGAGGCCCGGGTTCGATTCCCGGCTCTGCCACGAAATTTGAAAAGTGGTATGAGGGCTGGAACGGGGTTCACTCAGCCTCGGGAGGTCAACTGAGTAGAGGTGGGTTCGATTCCCACCTCAGCCATCCTCGAAGTGGTTTTCCGTGGTTTCCCACTTCTCCTCCAGGCGAATGTCGGGATGGTACCTAACTTAAGGCCACGGCCGCTTCCTTCCCTCTTCCTTGCCTATCCCTTCCAATCTTCCCATCCCTCCACAAGGCCCCTGTTCAGCATAGCAGGTGAGGCCGCCTGGGCGAGGTACTGGTCATTCTCCCCAGTTGTATCCCCGACCCAGAGTCTGAAGCTCCAGGACACTGCCCTTGAGGCGGTAGAGGTGGGATACCTCGCTGTGTCCGAGGGAAAAGCCGACCCTGGAGGGTAAACAGATGATGATGATGATGATGATGAATAAATCTAATATTATTAATCGAGGTTAACAAATCTGGGATCCAAACCAAACCAAAACCAAAACCCCATGGCACTACAGCCCTTGAAGGGCATTGGCCTACCAAGCGACCACTGCTCAGCCCGAAGGCCTGCAGATTACGAGGTGTCGTGTGGTCAGCACGACGAATCCTCTCGGTCGTTATTCCTGGCTTTCTAGAAACAAATCTGGGATAAATACATTTATTCCGCTTATTCCGGAGACAACATATATCGCTTCGGACTGTATAGTGGAAGTCAATCAGTCAAAAATACCGTAAATTAGCTATAGTATTCGAGAGTGCAGTATTATTTCTAAACGAACACTTTTGGCAACAATTCTTTTTCGGCTACAATGATCAAGTGAATATCATTCCCACGCTTTCGTGCCCACACTAATTCTGTCCAAAGCGTACCACGTTCCAAAGTCCCAAATTTAGTTCTGGTGATTTTGAGCTTGACATATCAAAGAGTGTCAAAAACGTAAAGTGCGGTGAGAAACGAGTCCTTGAGAATGCCGTCACGTCAAGAAAAACTCCGAAGGCCGTCAAGACGTCGTAAAATAAATAGAATGAAAGAAGAGTTTCTTGGCAGATATTAATAATAGTTAACTCAACCTCTGCACGAATCTCGGCATATCTCTTAAGGGACCAGCCTTCGAAACATAGCCTAATACATTATTAATGAAGTAACTTCTTGTTTTCCTTCTGAACATTTGATGCAACACGGAACTCAGTGTTCGAAGGTAAGTCGAAAAGTAAGTTTCTCTAGCGTTTTGTAGGTGAACAGGCAATGGCAGGTCGAGATAAAGAACACCACACATTAATTTCTGGACAGAAATCACCTATTCAAGAATATGTCGTAGTGAAAAATGAATACAGTATAAGGGTCTGCCTAGCCGAGGCAGTAAAGTCATGCTCGGTTAATCCGGGAAGGCGCAGGATTCGATTCCCTGACAGGAAGTCGGAAAAATTAATAAACGAAATTTCCACTTTTGGAAAATCATGTGGTCCTGCGATGCACTCAACTTACACCAAAATGAGTACCAGAATAATTCCTCGTGGCAAAGACGGCCGGGTATTTATGAAAAATGATTCCAGTGAGAAACCGAGCGAATGGCTGCGCTGTTTCGGTCACGTAGCTTTCAGCTTGCATTCGGTAGATAGTGGGTTCGATCCCCAACGTCAACAGCCCTGATGACGGTTTTTCGTGGCTTCCCATTTTCACATCAGGCAAATGCTGGGCCTGTACGAGATCGCGGTCGCTTCCTCGTAGCCTTTCCTATCCTATCGTTGCCACAAGACCTAGCCTATCTGTATCGGTACGATGTGAAGCAAATTGTAAGATTCCAGCAACATTTAACAGATATTTTTTATTCAGGAGCTATTGGTCTATGCAAGGTTTTTGATAGGGTACATCAAGGGATGCTACTGACGAATGTGAGGGCAATTGGACTAGACAAACGAGTGATTGAATGGGTGGCTAAATTTCTAGAAAATTGAATCCAGAGAATTTTAATAGGTGAGACATTATCTGATCCCGGTATCATTAGTAGGGGAGGGGTGCGGAAGTCAGTATGCTTGGACCTTTATGTTTTCTTATATCTAAATTATTAGATTTATTTTCCTGGGAAGATTAGGGCCATTTGGCCCTCTCTTGCATCTAATCATGAGAATCAATATATTTACAACAATAATTAAGACCTACAACCTGTTTTCCAGTCTGTGACCGGATGAGGGATGGAATGAATAAAGCCCCCATCTTGCGTCGAGGATAGGAATTGTGCTGGCTGCCGAGGCCTGTCACATTCCTCTAAGGCAAATACAATAACAATAATCAGAAATAAAAATTACTTGTAACTATTGACATGATGTTATTAAAGAACTTGAATCACAGGTAAGGCTTTTTGGGGGGGTGTTATACTGATTATATATGTAAATAAATTACAGGATTGTGAGCAAGGAGTGTATAGGGGAAGACCTTCATTGGGATAACATAAGCAGGATTGTAAATAGAGGTTACAGACCTCTTCATATTGTAATGATGGCATTTAGGGGTTATGGTAAGAATGTAGAGAGGGTCTCTGGTAAGACTCCAATTAGAATATGATTCGAGCGTCTGGAACCCTCACCAGTATTACTTGATTCGAGAACTGTAAAAGGTCCTAAGGAGAGCAGCACGATTTGTAGCACGAGAGTAGTGTTACGAAAATGTTACAAGTTCTGGTCTGAGAACATGAGAAGATGGAGTAAGGAGACGAGCTGCCCAGCTAAGCGGCATGTTCCGAGTTGTCAGTGGAGACATGGCGTGGAATGGCATAAGGAAACGCGAATAAGCTTGAATTAAGCTTCTAAAAGTAGAGAAGATAATAATATGTAGACAATGTTGGAATTCAAGAGGAGGAATTGGGGCAAATATTCGTTTAGGCCTATAGCAGGACGAACTATGGATTGGAGTAATTTACGAAGAGAGATGTTCGATATATTTTCAAGTGCTTTGAAATAATTTCAGGGAAGACCAGGTAAATAAATGACAGGCAATCTGCCACTTGGGCGACAGTCCTAAATGCAGGTGATTGATTGATTGATTGATTGATTGATTGATTGATTGATTGATTGATTGTTTGATTGATTGATTGATTGATTGATTGATTGATTGATTGATTGATTGATTGATAACCACAGTCCCAATTAGTACTGAGGTTAAAGATAGTGGAAACCTTCACCTACTCCTCCGAGGGCCTTCAATGCCTATGTAGATGGCTTTGGTTTGCCTTGTGAAATAAATGTCTCTTTCCCTTGATGGCAGAAAGTGGTATCCTCCTAACTGATTCATCGTTACATGTTTGTTCCTTGGTATCATTTTAATAATAATGCTATTTTTACGCCGGCCCCGCGGTGTAGGAGTAGCGTGCTTTCCTCTTACTCGGAGGCCCCGGGTTCGATTCCCAGAGAAGTCAGGGATTTTTACCTGCATCTGAGGGCTGTGTTGAGGTCCACTGAGCCTACGTGATTACAACTGAGGAGCTATTTTACGGTGAGATAGTGGCCCCGGTCTAGAAATCCAAGAATAACGGCCGAGAGGATCCACCGTGCTGACCACAGGACACCTCGTAATCTGCAGGCCTTTGGACTAAGCAGTTGTCGCTTGGTAGGCCATGGCCCTTCGGGGCTGTCGCGCCATATTGTTTGGTAATGTTATTGTTTTTACGTCCCACTAACTATATTTACGGTTTTCGCAGACTCTGGTATAATTTCACCAATGGTGTCTGACGATGTTGGACGGCCATTTCGCTCATCGTCTCACATTCGTTCGAGCCTCTGCCAATTCACAGCATCCCTTCTACACCTGTTGGACGTATATTATTTCCTCTCCGATTGTGAAAATTAACAGATTCCGTGTTATACCGCCCACCCCACCCAGACCTACCCAGAACTTTGAAATATCACTGTGCAGATAACTTCCTGTGACTCCTTATTTTAATTAACTTTACCAATGTACCTTTACACAGTGATGATATAGAGTAAGGGCATATGACACTATTGATTGTGATTCGTGATTCGACCGTCGGAAGAGACGTTAAGCCCTGAGCAGACTTCGTGGTTTTATTCGATAGGAGTAGGCTATATGCTGACACCGAATTTCACCTTCTCCCCACCTCATTATCATCATTATCTCACACCCAGATGTGCAGGTTACCCACAGGAGTCAGATAGATAGACCTGAACCAGGCAAGCCGAACACTTCGGTCACCAAATCCGTATGCTATAATAATAATAATAATAATAATAATAATAATAATAATAATAATAATAATAATAATAATGGCGGGTGGCCTTCTTAGAGGTCTGGTGCACGTCTACCTAGTTGTCGCCGTATAGGCGACCTGTGCGTCCATGTGAATGGGGCTCTACCTGAAATTAATTCTAATGCTGAAGACGGCACAAACACCCAGCCCCCGAGCCAGAGAAATTAACTAATGAAAGTCAAAATCCCCGATCCGGCCGCGAATCGAAACCCCTTGAACTAAAGGCCAGCATGCTAACCATTTAGCCATGGAGCCGGACGCTAACTAAATAAATGAATAAATAAACCAATTTGCAACTGTCGGTTTGCCATGGTTCTGATTAGCGACTTGTGCACCTGTATGAAATCCTCCGATGTGACTACGAACTATCGGATAAATAAATTGATGCTTGGTTCCTTTATATCTGGGCAATAAAACAGGGAATGCTACTTTTGACTTATCCTCGTATAGTATGATTGTTACTGGCTGTTAGACCTTTTCAAACTAAGTATTAGTATTAGCTCACTTTGCTGAATTGCGTTTGGTACAACATTAAGAATTTTGTGGTAGCTTCGTTTAAGAAGCTTAGGATATAGTGGCTAACAGCCCTGTAAGCTACGCGTATGTGATGTCTTCCGTTTATCTGTGTGGCAGCCCCACCGTGTTGGAAATGAATGTTGAAAATCACTTGATTACTACTGCAGACTACAGAAATAAATATCAGTTTCCCGGATAAAAATTAGTAACTCTAGAACTAATGAGAAGAATATTTTTCTTGGATGGAAAACAGTGTTTATTAGTGCAAAATTGGCATCGCCAAATGAGAGGAGGTAGCATCGGTTGACATTTACGAGTACTTAAATGAGAGGAACTCGTCACATTATGATACATTTATTTGGGGGCATGATAGCCGAGTGGAGTGGCCACTGGCTTCTCATTTTTTTTTTTTTTTTTTTTGCTATTTGTTTAACGTCGCACCAACACAGATATGTCTTATGGCGACGATGGGACAGGAAAGGCATAGGAATGGGAAGGAAGCGTCCGTGGCCTTAGTTAAGGTACAGCCCCAGCATTTGCCTGGTGTGAAAATGGGAAACCACGGAAAACCATCTTCAGGGCTGCCGACAGTGGGGTTCGAATCCACTATCTCCCGAATACTGGATACTGGCCGCACTTAAGCGACTGCAGCTATCGAGCTCGGTCACTGGCTTCTCATTAAAGCGGTCTTTGGTTTGAAAGTTGTCCTATAGGTGTAAAATACTTTGCAATGAAGTCATGTCGTGCTGTTCGGATTTTTGTAAAACTGATAACGATATCAGCAGCCATGGAAAAATACAAACTTCGTTTGTACATTTACTAGCACTACTCGCACGTCAAAGAACACCTTTTCAGGGTAAATATGAGGCATTCCAATTTCTTCTAAGTGGTTGAACGGACAGACAACATCATTTACAGCAGGTAAGATGTTAGTATCCCCTACATGTAGCAGCAGCAATTAGGAAGAAACATCCTACTCTCGTGTGACGTATTCGCCGTTCTCATATTGAGTTATCTGTAGTATAGTCACGAGTCAGTCCATTGGTAGTACTAATCGCTCGGACAACGGAAGTAGGCAGGTGTGGCATCCTTCTTGCACTAAAGAGGCTTTCTTGTAGACCTGACCTACTCGCCATTGAAGAAACGTTTTCAGCTCAAATACACAACTTGTTTTCAAGTTGGCCCAGTATTACGAGAAATTTGTCTTCCATGATTACAAGTACCTTCAGTGAAATACGACTGCGTATCCTTTTTTGTGCCATACATCCCATTAGCTTGTTGATTTAGTTTCTGAACATTTCTCAGATTAATCGTTTAAAGGGAAAAATAAAATAATTTATTTTTCTTGTACCTTGGAAATTTACGAAGATCAAGAAACAATTTAACTTTACATCGGTAAAGTTTTCAAGCTAGTAAAAACCACTACCGTGTTCTAGATCTAGTTTGGTAACTTCCCACCGAGTTGGCCGTAGTTCAATTCTCAGCTTCGCCATGAGGGTTACCCTAGCTTAAGAGACAGGAACGGCGCACAGTCAGCCACGGGTAAAATAATGGAACGATTCCCGGCGAAGTCAGGGATGTTACCTGGATCTGAGGGCTAGTTGTAGGTCTATTTAGCCTACGTGGAAACAACTGAGGATCTATCTGAAAGTGAGATAGCGGGTCCGGTCTAGACAGCCAAGAATAACGGACAACAGGATTCGTCACGCTGAGCACGCATCACCTCGTAATCTGCAGTCCTTCGGGCTAAGCAGCGATCGCTTGATAGGCCAATTCCCTTCCGGGCTGTAGCACCATAGAGTTTGGTTTGGTATTATTTGTTAAGAGACTCAACCTAGAAACATGTTTTCGAAATTTTGGAATTTATCGTTCAACATGTCTCCATTTATCAAATGCTCGCATTGAAACCATTGCTCTTTATAAATGAACAGAGAAAGGAAACTGTGATTTCCACAAATTAGTCAAGAGAATCTCATTGTCATAGTAAATAGGGTCATTTAGTGTGCGGTACTTTGCTTTCTGTCGAATTCTTTTGCTTTTATTTTTTTATTATTTTTTTTATTTATTTTTTTGCTAGTGGCTTTACGTCGCACCGACACAGACAGGTCTTATGGCGACGATGGGATAGGAAAGGGCTAGGAGTGGGAAGGAAGCGGCCGTGACCTTAATTAAGGTATAGCCTCAGCGTATGCCTGGTATGAAAATGCGGAAACCACTGAAAACCATCTTCAGGGCTGCCAACAGTGGGATTCGAACCCACTATCTCCCGGAATCAAGCTCACAGCCGCGCGCCCCTAACCACATGGCCAACTCGCCCGGTCTGTCGAATTCAAAAGTATGGATACTCGAGTTTTAACCTCGGTAAAAAGCAAACGTCTCGACCAAACTTAAGCTCAATTACATTAAATTATAGATAAATCTTCCTGCCTCTGGAAGTGGTTCACACTATTTCTTTATGTTCATTGCTTTAGTTATTATAATCGGAACGAATAAAGAACTTTTTTTAAACCTTCCATGGACAAATCTCGATTTTAGAAGTCCTTAAAATGAAAACACGTTAGTCCTGAAAATGAGAACACTATCTGATTATACCAGAGTATTTATAAGTTTTCCAGTATACAGGCTACTATCATTATCAATTAAAAAGTTGTTATCGATTTAATACGGAATAAGATCCTCGGCAGTATTAAGTCGGACGAAGATTCGCTCAGCACCATAATGATTTCTGTGATTACCGTTCTTATAATTAATATTTACGGGAAATGTACACTTTTTCATTGATTTTAAATCGATTATTATTTCACAGAGAAGTTGATTGAGTGGCCAGCGGGGAACACAGCGACACTGGAAGCATTTCTGAGAGCATGTGTTGCCGCGCTTAGTGATTTTCTTGCAGTTTGGTGTTGCTTTGTTATCAGCATGTTTTATCAACTCTCTAGTAATATTTGCAAAATTATAATACTGACCATTTCCCATTACTTCTCTATTTGAGGGATTTTGACTTCTACTAGGTTTAAAAATGGTGAATTGATTATGATTTAAGGTGTTGTCATTTATGATCCTTGGTATGTATATACAGTATTACTGTGTACAAATTTTCTCATCAGAGAAGTAGCTTTCAGTTGAGACCGAGCTTGAGTCCATGCTAATTATCACAGGCTCTGTCGAAGAAATCCTAGTAAAGATCTTCAATTTTCTGGGCGTACTAAAAGCATTGTTACCATAATTCAGCGGTTAGAAAAAGCTTCGATACATAGATCTTTCTTTTCTTCCATGCTTTTTATTTTTCTTCTCCTTTTTTTGGCAGCATTGACCGAAATTATCCCAGTTGGCTTTTCTTCACAGTGAGCAGCTAACATCCAAGCTACAGACGTCAGGACGGAACTATTTCAAATAGTATGTCGAGCTTCCTTGGCAGTGTCCCGAAGTGCAATCTATAAGACGTCGATGTGTAACACCTTATCTCTTCCTTCATACTAACGGGTGGTTTTCTCCGGTTTCTGTACTTGATACCCCAATTCTCTTGACTAACACCAATGAAATTCCCAGACACTGTGATACTTTGATAATGCTTAACAAGAGGTATAGAGATTTCCTCCTTCGTTTTTTAAAAAAAAGCAAATCGCACTTTAAATCATCGCTACCTCTCCTGAAAACCGCTATCTCGGTGGCATCTTGAACCTTAGTGAGAACTGCTTAGCTGTTAGCTTGCGTTTAGTAAATAGTAGGTTCGAACCCCACCATCGGCAGCCCTGAAGATGGTTTTCCATGTTATGCCATTTTCACACCATTTTCACTTTAATTAAGACTATGACCGCTGCCTTCCCAGTCCTAGCCCTTTCGTATCCTATCTTCGTCGAAAACCCAGCTGAGTTAGTGTTAACACATGGAAAAATGAAAAACATGCATGATTTACGACAGGAAACTGGGCCGAATCGACATGCGTGACACGGATGGCAACACATCCCCACTAAGTTGTGGATAAAATGACAGAGAAAGAAGAAAAATTAATAAACAAAAGAAAAGAAAGGCCTTCTATGAATGTTTTAAATTAATGGTGGTTGTGAATGAGATAACGACCCCGGTCTAGAAACCCAAGAATAACGTCCGAGGGGATTCGTCGTGCTGACCACACGACACCTCGTAATCTGCAGGCCTTCGGGCTGAGCAGCGGTCGCTTGGTAGGCCAAGGCCCTTTAAGGGCTGTAGTGCCATTGGGGTGGGGTTGTGAAAGTGGGCATTATTTGAAGTAAAAATACTAGTACAACTGCGCAATCACTCCTTAACACTAAGCAGAAGGGAAGTGAAAGAAGAGTTCGATTCTTCGAACAATGAATAAAAGAAAGAGATTGGCCACGAAGACCGTGAAATTAAATACACCCTACGCTTCGCAAACCTAATACCGTCCGAATCAGGAGATAACTAAGTCTGACTAAGGAAAATCTGATAGGAAATCCGCCGAACATCTGTTTTTCCTTTACCTGTTACCTACGGCGATTTTTAATGCGTTAAATTATACATTTTGTCATAGTGTATTTATGAGCACAATAGTACGAATACTACTGTAGCTGTAAGAAGAACACAGCAAATCTGTGTTTCAAAAACTAGCTCATGTTTCATACAGTACGTAGCGCGAATCGAACAGGGCAGTCCCAGCTATCAAATGAAGCACGTGTGAATACATTACATTTTCTGGGAAGTACCTGTCCGACTTTCAAAATGATCACGGTGCTGAAAGAATTTTTAGCTTTAAGGCTTGATGTAGAAAAAGCGTGTAGTTCCATTAAAACACAGAGTACCATTATCTCAAAAGATATTTACCCCCTGAAAAGGAACTGTAAGTTCGATTATGAGCCCCTTGGTACAATTACTGAACGTGAAAACAGAATGCTGATACCTTGAACGGTTCGCGAGTTATGTGAAGTGGACAGCTTGCATAGCTAAATAACGCTGTGTATAGCGTATGGCTTTTTAGTGTCAGGAGTGTCCGAGGGTACGTTCGGCTTGCCAGTTCTGTAGCTCCCTTTACCGGTACACCCCATGGGGGTGAGCTACATGTATTGTTGTGCAAAGGTGTTGTCTGGGGGTGTAGGTGTAATTGCACGGGTTAGGAATGGGAAGGAAGAAGCCGTGGCCATCAGAAGGATACCATCTCTGCATATGCCTGTAGAACAACGGAAAACTATTTCGAGGATGGCCGACGCGTGATTCGGATCCACCCGTCTTCCAAATACAGAGCTAACAGCCATAACTGGCCGTGCCGCATCGCTAATTCGTTCCGACGAGTGTTGTTCTCCAAAAATGACACACCACGCAAGAATTTCGCAACATGATATCTCGACATCTGGTGTAATATCATCTCAATAACTCTAGGCAGAGTTAGCTCCAGGGAGCAGAAATCCTTGAAGGGAGTACTAGTTCTGGACCACAGGCAAGATACAAGAGAAGGTCGACCACACGAAACCCGAGTCGGTCATTGCTATTGCTTCGGGCTGAAGTTAGTCTCATAGTCGAATAGAAACAAACATGTTAACTTAACTGCTGTTTGTATTTTTAATCTACCATGAAACTTTCCACTATTTTGTATTCAATTAAATAATCGTGGATTTATAATGGACATATTTATGAGATGATAATAATAATCATAATAACAATAATCTTCATTTTTATAGTCGTGTGGCCTCAGCTACTGGGCACATTCCCTGACGTAATGTAATTTTGGTGATCTGCTTACAAATATCGTCGCTTCAATATTGTACTACCATCCAGCAGCGAAGCGAACTGTGCGTTAATAAACATTGTGTATGGAACGTCAAACAAGACTGTTTGAAATAGGACTAAACTCAGCCACCATGGTTTATTAGAATGGAGCCACTTGCACCATTTCTTCTTTAGATGATGATAATAATAATAATAATAATAATAATAATAATAATAATAATAATAATAATAATAATAATAATAATAATAATAGGAAGCAGCAGCAGCAGAAGAAGAAGAGGTACCGAAAGGCCTTTATTAGTAAAACAACAGGTGTGTGTGTGTGTGTGTGTGTGTGTGTGTGTGTGTGTGTGTGTGTGTGTGTGTGTGTGTGTGTGTGTGTGTGTGTGTGTGTGTGTCGAGAAAATAGAATATTTCAGTTATTCCTTGATTCCCTATTTCATTTCCGAACTGAGTGCCTCAGACGGTAGATCACTCACCTTATGAGCCTGAGTTGGTGGGTTCGATCCCAGCTCAGTACGGTGTTATTTGAAGGTACTCATCGGCAGATTTACACTAATTAAAAGAACTCCTGCAGGACAAATTTCCGGCTCTTCGGCGTCTCCAAAAAACCGTAAAAGTACTTCGTGAGATGAAAAATCAATAACATTAATTTGAAATTTATTTATTTTTATTTGTATTTATTATTATTATTTAGCTATTGCTATTTTTACTTATTTATTTATTTTGCCGGGCTGAGTGGCTCAGACGGTTGAGGCGTTGACCTTTCTGACCCCAACTTGGAAGGTTCGAACCTGACTCAGACCGGTGGTATTTGAACGTGCTCAAATACGTCAGCCTCGTGTCAGTAGATTTACTGGCCCGTAAAAGAACTCCTGCAGGACTAAATAGCGGCACCTCGGCTTCTCCGAAAACCGTAAAAGTAGATAGTAGTTTTTAAAATATGTCATCCGAAATTTTGTGTAACTAAGTACACATTTTAGTTTCCAAGCAATTATTTATGCGTACATTTGATTGTTTCGTTACATGAAGTAACGTATTTACCAAGTACCTACCATGTACTGTCATGTACATTTTACTATTAGACCGTATAGGCTATTCGACACAGACATTGTAAAGGCAAATATAGTGTATAAAGTCATGAGCGAGAGAATTATTATCAGATAGTTTTCGACATAAAAATGTCACTATACTAAAGCCCTCGTTCCCTTGAGTGTGAATTTCACTTCATGAAATGAAGCCGCTCGACATCCGTCTTTGCAAGGCTCTTGCCTGGGTATCACTTCCTGAAAAGAAAATAAGCTTTAGAAAAATTGTAGTTTACATGACTGTTGGTATCGGTATCATACCTACGGGTCGTAAGTTTTGCATATGATCCGAGCCACAGTGATGTGACTTTTAATTTTAATAGTACTACATGCATTGGCCAGAATTCGTACCATGGTGGCCTTTATGTCTATGTCCCTTGGTTATCACGCAAGGAAATCATTTGAACTTGTATATTATCCTGTCTTTTATGAACTCCAAGGTTTCATCCACTGTACGTGCACTGTTGTCGAAGAATGTATTGCACTATGTTTAATATTTGAGGCAAAATCTCGTAATTCAGTGCAGGCTGCAGTGAGGTGGCCTGGCTGGCATCGCTCAGTGGTATCCGGGCTCAAATGCTTATGTGATGTATGGAGAGAGGAACGTTGTGCACAACATGCCAAGTCGGCCGGAGCTGACCCCTAAATTAATACAACAGGGTACTCTTATGGGCTCCACTGACCCTGATCTAAATACAGGGTTCTTTCCTAGGGTTATTTACAATGAATAATAATAATCTGGTATTGTACGTCGTCATGAAAGCGGGTGAACGTGGATTTGCATTTCGAAAACCAAACATGGCTATTACGTTCGTAGAAAGTATACGTCTCTACAAAATGCTTCCCTATAACACAACAGTCATTATATCAATTGAATTTTATGGCTTCATGCTCTTATGAAGCCTTATTTTATTATGGAAACAGTATCCAGCGTATTTTTTAAACCAGCCCCCGTATATTTACTGGATTAGCGGTACCGTAGTTTTGTTTAAATTTGATATTGTTATTTGAGGCTGTCCACTAAAACACCCTACCATCATAAACCAATGACTATTTAGTGGATAAAACTGGTTAGAAGGAAAACATGATTGCTTAAACACTGTGTAGTAGATGTACGTAAATCACTTGAAAAGATTTTCAACTCACATTAAAGAGAAACCATAAAAATATGTATTATTATTATTATTATTATTATTATTATTATTATTATTATTATTATTACTATTATTACCAAGCGAGTTGGCCGTGCGGTTAGGGTCGCGTAATTATGAGCTTATATTCTGGTGATAGTGAGTTCGAATCCCACCGTCGACAGCCCTGAAAATGGTTTTCTGTGGTTTCCCATTTTCACACCAGGCGAATGCTTGCGCTGTACCTTCATTAGCCACCGCCACTACATTACCAATCCTAGTCCTCCCGTCGCCGAAAACCTTCGATGTGTTAGTGCTACGTTAAACTAGTAGGAAAATAAATTATTATTATTATTATTATTATTATTATTATTATTATTATTATTATTATTATTATTATTATTAACATTGGATGAACGGTCAGCGTTGACGCCTTTGATTTCATAAGGTCCGGCGGTCGATTCCCGACCTATTGGGTATTTTAATCGCGTTGTTTGACTCCTCTGATTCGGAGACTGGGTATTTGTTTTGGTCCCAACACACCCCTCTTCATATTCATACAACACAGAAACACGCACATACGTTTGGTGTCAGGAAGAGCATCCGGCTGTAAGACAGGGCCAAATCCCTATGACACAGTTCACACCCGCGATTCCACTAGAGTGTGGGAAAAACGATAGACGATTATAATTACAATAATGGCGAGCTCCGTAGACTCTAATCCAGAGGTCCCGAGTTCGACTAACGGTCAGTCTGAGTGTTAATTGTGGACTGAATGCTGGAACGATATTCACTCAGTCTCATGAGAACAATTGAGGAACTGCTGATAAGAGAAACAGCGGGCCCGGTCAATAATGCCAAACTAGACTGAGAACATGGCACTCCAGTATCTGGAGGTCATTTGATTGGGTAGCAATCGCCTTGTCTGGCCAAGGTTGCAACAAGAACTTGTAGTAGTAGTAGTAACAGTAGTAGTAGTATTTGCTCTTTTTCTCCTTTCTTTCTTTCTTTCTTTCTTTCTTCCTTCCTTCCTTCCTTCCTTCCTTCCTTCCTTCCTTCCTTCCTTCCTTCCTTCCTTCCTCCCACAAACGTTTCATCTACCTGCTTCTGCCATAGGAGCTATCATCTTGAATGATGTTTAGCCCTGTTTGACTAAACACTATGTGTAAGAAAAGTAACAAGACGTTGTGGAAGACGTGGCCGTGGGTAATGAGAAATATCATTACAGTTTTTTTTCTTCCCGAAGTTGAAATGGTAAACTACTGTAAAAAATACCGGGCGAGTTGGCCGTGCGGTTTGGAGCGCGTGGCTGTGAGCTTGCATCCGGGAAATAGTGGGTTCGAATCCCACTGTCGGCAACCCTGAAGATGGTTTTCCGTGGTTTCCCATTTTCACACCAGGAAAATGCTGGGGCTGTACCTTAATTAAGGCCACGGCCGCTTCCTTCCAACTCCTAGGCCTTTCCTATCCCTTCGTCGCCATAAAACCTATCTGTGTCGGTGCGACGTAAAGCCACTAGCAAAACTACTGTAGAAAATAATTTCGTCAACAAAGCAAGTAAGCTTGTAGATGCAAGTGGCAGTAGATATCGTTCTAACATGAAATTAAGAGGAGTTTCAGGGGCTAGACTGGGTTTATCTTAGCCTCTGATAACATCAGAGAGATCAGACTAGGTTAAAACACCATCTCAGCCATCCAAGTTGTGACTGCAATTCCCAGTGAGAGTCGAGAATAGAGGACTGCGTCCTTCCGATTTCTAATTCCCAATCAGTTTACAGCATTGGTTATAATACAGACTTCACCTTCGCAAAGAACGCTCTCCCAAAAATAGCAACAAGAACCTGAGTTCATTCTTTTCCTTAGTTTCCCATGTTCACACCCGGCAAATGCTGGGGCTGTACCTTGATTAAGGCCACGGCCGCTACCTTTCCTTGCGTCGCCTAAAACCTTCGATGTGTTAGTGCGATGTTAAACCACCAGCAAAGGAAAGACAAAAAAGAGTTCGTCCATGTTGTATTTTTCAAGCATATCCTAACCATGTATCATTCACTCACGAGTCTTCAGGTATATTCTCTTGCAAAAATAAGTGCGCACCATGAACGAATCACGCGAATACAACGAAGATCAGCGCTGAATCTTCATAGGATGGCATGTGTCCTATTTGGGCTTAATGCTGATTGCTAGCCTGAAGTTGCCGCTAGGGGACGTACAGTACATGTCCCTCCCTCGTTCATGGATGCAAGACATTGAATTAGCCACATATCTAAGTTGAGTAAACAGACAGCGTGTCTCGACTGCACGTTCGATAAGCCATTTTACTAGCTAAATGAGAGAAGTCACATCGTCGGACTAAAACAGGTAGCTTGGACGTTTCGGCACATTGCTCACCACCTGAACCGTTCTGAGTATACAGTGTTAAACTCAGTGGGAACGTGACGGCACAGACACACGTGTCGATAAGCAGGGAGGATCATTCCATCGTGCGACAGATTGTAAGCACTTCACGAGCGTCGCTGCCCATCATCCAGACATATGTCACGGTAGCGGGGATAAGCAGGTGTTGACCAGTGCCACATCCAGACGGCTAGCTGAGTGGAATCTGTCGTCATGGCGTTCCTTACGACGTCTACCATTACGACCTGAGCATCACCGAACACGTTTGAGCGTATACCAGGAACGGGCAGCATGGCAGCTGGCGGACTGAGGACAAGTGATATTCAGCGACGAATCACGGTTCTGTCTGGATACAGACGACTGCCGAATTCGAGCGTGGAGAAGTCCTGACCGACTCAGTGACACACGCTTCGTTGTAGAGCAATACACCGCCCAACTAGGGGTATCATGGTGAGGTTGCCATTTCCTGCGATTCCCGCTCCCTTCTGGTGGGGATTGTTCAGGAAATTCTGCGACTGCATGTGCACCCCTTCTTGATGCAGCTCGAAAACCCCAATTTCCCGCACAATAATGCCCGATCTCACATAGAAAGGATATCTCTAGTCTGCCTTCGTGATGTCAACAAGCTCCCTTGGCCAGCATGGTCTCCAAATTTCTCATTGACCGATAACGTTTGGGACCTGTTAGACAGGAAACTTCGGCCGGCGGCAACTACAGGGAATGTGGTGGGTCAGTTGCGCCAACTTCAGCAGGATCATCCTGAGGCGAACATCCGATACCTGTATGCCTCCATGCCCGTCCGTATCACCCCATATCCCTATGATACAGGTGATCCAACACCTTACTAAGTGCATCCTGAAAATGTGTTTCCATCCAATAAATGCTTGGTGTGGTAAAAAATGTTGATATTTTATTTATACTACCATGTTCTGTGTTTGTGCCCACTTACGTACTCCTGAAATGGCTCCTTATGGTGCGCAGTTTCGTTTTGCAAGTGCGTATATGTGAGATTCTAAGGAATCGAGCAGATGTTTTGATATTTGTAACGCCTTGCAAGAGCAGCCGTTTTGAACGAGGTCTTCCTATCATGTTGTAATACTGTAATATGTTCGATTATTCACACCATTTAGACTTCTGACTTCATGCATCCCTATAGTTTCCTAATCCGGTCCAATATTATCAATATTTTTTAAACAGTTTTCATGAAATCATTAAGCGTAGTATATTTTGTAATAAAAATGAAAAGATACAAACATGTAAATGTTTTTTTTTATTTTTTATATTTTATCATCCGACTTAGCTCACTCCTTTCAGTTATCCTAAGTATCACCTATCAAGGAATTAACCTGTGACATTATTTTATTAATATTATGCAACTATTTGCAGTATGTTTTATTACTGCTACTGTTTTTATATTATTCAAATAGACAATTATATTTTCCCTAACTTGTTTAAAATGAACAAATAGTTAAAAGAAACACATTAAATATTAATAGGCCTATTGCACATTTTAAAGTTGTACTAACAATGATTTATGGTAACTATGACCGCGGCAGAGTACACGCATCCCGGCTATTAATAATATTGTCTGTTTTCCACTTTTGACTAAATATATATATATATTTTTTTTTTGCTAGTTGCTTTACGTCGCACCGACACAGATAGGTCTTATGGCGACGATGGGACAGGAAAGGGCTAGGAGTGGGAAGGAAGCGGCCGTGGCCTTAATTAAGGTACAGCCCCAGCATTTGCCTGGTGTGAAAATGGAAAACCACGGAAAACCATTTTCAGGGCTGCCGGCAGTGAGGTTCGAACCTACTATCTCCCGAATACTGGATACTGGCCGCACTTAAGCGACTGCAGCTATCGAACTCGGTTTTTGACTAAATAAGGCCTCCGAAGAGATGTACTCTACGTTATTATCCCTCTAAGATGTATTTAAATAAATACGAATAGATTAACCGTTTATTTGACATGTATTAGGTTAAGATCATTTGGGTATCATTTATACGGAAGTTTAGAGAACAGTTCCAGAATTGTCAAAGATGAAGAACTACAGTAGAGCAGGTAATTCTGTGTGGCTGATGTGTTGACGTGTTCCAGGAGTAGTATTATGAGTTCTTATTATTATTATACGTAATAGTAAAATATACCATAGAGAAGAAATTCTGTAATTAATATATTTTGGCAATAGAAGCAACAGTACTTAACACTTTACATGTGATTCTTGATGGCTTGAATTTAATATGGTTTGAGAAGGACTGATTATTACGGAGTGGATAAAAATACGTAAATGTATTACAGTGTCTTCTTTCAAGTATCCATTAAACCAGAAACATGATGAAGTGACCTGAAGAACAGAAAGGAAAGAATTAAGAACGAAAATGAATTGGTAATAGCTTAGGATAGTGATTTGATTTGGTTTATTTAGCATCAACAGAGTTATTAATTCTCCAATTACAGACGATGTAATAAATTAAAATAACAATATTAACAGCACTTACTACTACTACTACTACTACTACTACTACTACTACTACTACTACTAATAATAATAATAATAATAATAATAATCATAATCATAATATTAATAATAATAATAATAATAATAATAATAATAATAATAATCATAATAATAGCTAAGCAATATATGATATGTAGGGCCTACATATTTACAACAACCGTACGGAAGGAAAAACATGAAACCAGAAAAGTGTTTACACATTTGAAATGACTGAAGTAAATTTAGTTACCAAATACGCAGAACAGGATACAAGGAACTCTGTCTATGAAGCGTCCATAAGTTGTCTGCGAATTTCACTAGCTGATGAGTGGAATACGTCCACCATCCCGCTAATTTCGTTCAGGAACTTTATGGCCTGCATAAACCAAGAGTTCCTGTGTGATTCTGTTCTGCATCTGGGTAAATAAAAGGTGACAGACTGTCGGGTGTTGTGGGAAGGAACATGAATTGGTAGAAACTGGAGTAAGCTGGGACACATTTGTGTATGAAATGTTCGTTAATATATCTGCGCCTAGTTCTAAGAGACTCAATACGCATCTTTGTACAAAACAAATCGTAATATAGCAATGACAACTTGATACCCAGGCACTTTTTACTGATCCATTTTGAGATTGTGATCTGTACTCGCTCTAAGACATTAAGTAACTCTTGCTGTGAAGGGATCCACACTGCAGAGTAGTTCTCTGACTAGATCGTCTAAGCGAGAAATACAGGGTTTTCAATGGAACAACTGATTTAAAACTCTTGAAAATTATTTTGAGGAATCCTAACGTTTAAATACCACACAGGAGTTCATAAGTTCACTGGGCTGCCAAAGGATTAATACTTTATCAATACTTACCGAGGGGCGCAACTATATATATCTGATCAGAGTGAAATTTTGCGTCGACTTTCCGCTTAGGTCATAAGTAAAAGCTAAGAATCCTCCTTGTAAAATTCAACCTATAAAAAGTAAAAATATCGTCGCCATAAGACCTACCTGTGTCGGTGCGACGTAAAGCAACTAGCAAAAAAAAAAAAAAAAGTAAAAATAATGGGGTAAAAGCACAAAAAAGAAAGCAATGTTTCGAAGCTATTGGTCGCGGGTTGCAATAATAGTTCATCTTTACGTCGCTTTGCAGGGTGCACATTAAAAAGAATGAAATCATGCAAACCTCCAAGCGGTGTTTCTCTGGACATTCTAAGAACCAAAGAAAATTTTCTCTTTTGTTTTCTTCTTGTATACAAATAAATGACAAACATTTGTTAACAATGAAGCCCTTGCGAAAAACGCGTAATCCTGCTAGTGAGAGCATGCAATGGCGCAGGTCTGCAGTCCAGCTGATAGACATTTTTAAGAAAATAGGCCATACCCCAAACTGACAAACAAATGGATCCACTTGGATACATAGACGGAGGTGACGAACTGGCAGATATGCCAAAATTAGGAGAACAAGCAGTCGCGGATGTAGAGAAGTACATTTATACAGACCGGAGAGAGGTTTCCAATTCCTTTCTTTAATTCTGTCGATAACACACAAATTAAAAGCGTAACTTTTTTAATGTGTTTCGCTTTTTTCAAGTACGTACCTGCTGTAAAGGTTGTACAGTAGAAGCTGTACCACTATAAAAGCAGTCATGCGCACATCCGGATAGCAAGACATTAAAATGCCTCGAGGGAGAATTTAAAAAACGACCTTGTACATTCCCAGTGCAAGGACGTGTAACGTGATGTAAGATCAGGCCACTTATATGGGGTCGATTGCGAAGCACCATAGTATTGTGGGACGATAATGAACAGTATTTTTACTATTTGCTCTACGACGCACCGACACAGATAGGTCTTATGGCGACGATGGGAGAGAAAAGGGCTAGGATTAGGAAGGAAGCGGCCATGGCTTTAATTAAGGTACAGCCCCAGCATTTGCCTGGTGTGAAAATGGAAAACCACGGAAAACATCTTCAAGGCTCCCGACAGTGGGGTTCGAACCCACTATCTCCCGGATGCGAGCAAACAGCTGCGCGCCCCTAGCCGCACGACCAACTCGCCCGGTATTAATAATACCAGCCCTCCTGCCATTTTTAAACTTCTGGCAGTGCCTTGAATCGAACCAGCGCCCCGGAGGAAGGCAGTTAATAGTGCTAACCGTTACTCTACGGAGGCGGAAATACTACTACTACTACAGGCTTTTCACTTGTTTACTACCCAACCTTCCTTGGTCAAGTCCTGTTCTCTTCCGACCCGACTTTATTAGCTTGTGAAGCCTAGGGACTCCTTCATTCCACGCCTTTCGCGGCCGTTCTCTTTTTTACAATTCGCCGAGCGAGTTGGCTGTGCGATTTGGGTCGCGTAGCTGTTAGCTTGCATTCGCGAGATTAGGGATTCGATTCCCACTTTCGTCCTGAACATTATTTTCCCTGGTTTCGTTGTTTTGAAGCGAGGCAAATGATGGGGATGTACCTGAAATTACGGCCACGGTCGCTTTCCTTCCAGACCCTTTCATATCCAGTCGTTACCAGAATAGCTGTCTGTGTTGGTGTGACGTAAAACAAAACCACCCGATACCTTCATTCTTTAGTTTTCTCTCTTCTGATTAGTGTTTGCCCAGTTGAACTTCCTCTTAATTACCACCACCTCTGAGACTGGTCAATAAAAGTCAGACATTTGATATGGCTCATGCTGGAAGAAATAGGACACTGTAAACATTAGCCCACCAGAGATGGATCAGGGCCTGGCTAGTTGTTATTCGCTAGTGAATGGACTGATATACTACTGGTGTAATAACTATTTCGTTCCAGAACGACCATAACACATACACGAAATCCACAGTTTTAGAAAATGGCAGTTATTCAAGGGGGTGTAGGTAGACTACAATATAGTATATACGTATAATGCTGCGAATATTACCTCAGTAGCCCAGTCGGTTAACCCTTACCCTCCTGTTCCCCAGATAGCCGATTCTAACCCCTACTGTTATCAGTGGCATTTGGGAGCAGTCTTATAAACTTTATCCTTTGTTCTTACAGGAATTCTGTCGCATACTAACTCAGACAGGTCATGTGATAGTCAATCAGTGAAAAATACTTCCCTGTCACGATTTCAATTTATTTCTGAAGCAATATAGTGAACTAGGGTACGGTACCAGCTCCGTGCCCATTTCATGGGCGTAGCCATGGGGCGGGGGGGTTACCGCGTGTTATAAACACCCGCCCCCCTTAATGGAAATTTTACAAAAAGAAAATAAACACAACCGACAACAAACAATAAATTAATAAACATTCAGAGACATAATTGTAGAACCAAAAGATCTGTAACTCACTTATATCAGTGCCCTTGTAATGACAAGTCATGCAAGCACCTTCATTGTCACTTTGTAACTATAACCTCCCCATTGACCGATCCTGGCTAGGCTACTGGTCCATTTCATGGGCTTTACTCGGCGGGTATTGCAACTCTTACTGTATACTTCCACTTATTACAGTAGTGACAATATATGGAGATTAATGATCCACGGTTTTATTTTCAAATGATCATGTAGAGTCCATACACTATAAACTAGTTCTCTTCTGAATGCATGCGGACCGGTGAAAATTCCTCGAAGATGAAAGAACTGCACATATTTTGTGAGGTTAAATGGTGCCTGAAGAACTTGTTTGACGATAAAATATGAAGACCTTTCCTTTGAGTGTTCAATTTGATGGGCAGGTGCTCCGAGAGACACGCTTCAGCCGCAGGAAGGAAGACGTTAGGTCATTGGCCTGACCATTGCTTGCCTTCTTCCTGCCCTATCCCGTTCCGTCTTGCAGCTGCAGTCTAGTGGCCAGGTGCACAGTCATACCTACATGCATATCAGGTTTCCAACTCTTTGGCAAATATCGTACCTAAGGCGCAGACTCCACAATACTATTTAAAAGAAGGTGGAACCCTAAAAAATAGAAACTTTTGACATTTTAGAATTTCATTCCACAAAGAAATTTACAATTTAAATGTGTGTATATTTTATTAAGAAACTCGTTCCTGATATTTGACGTTTACTAAATCATAGTTGAACCTTCATTTAATTTCCTTCTCTTGCGATCTCTACTGTACATTCCAAAAACCAAGTAGCCTACACAGAAGAAACAGCTTCATTATTTCGAACGTGAATAGCATTGTCATAAAAATATGGTTAACTAGAGTGATGGTGGTTGTGGTGATTACTTTATGAGGAACTACAACCGGGCAGCTATCCTCTTTATCGACACTAATTAGAGGAACCAATGGAAGAGGTCCGACACTTCGAAGAAAACAAAAGAAAAGGAAGCGCATGAAGAGCGTGAAAATGCAAGACTCCCCAGGGCTCGCAAACCCAATACAGTTGAGATCGAAAGAGGATAATGTCTACTAGGAAATATGAAAGTGAAGAGCCGTGCACAAGCAAATAGAAGCGATGTCAATCTCAGCTAGGGAAAATCTGGTCACCATCCCACGCTCCCAAGACTAGAGCCTTTGGGCTCCCCTTAGTCGTCACCTACAACCGACAGGGGGATATCGTAGGTGTATTTTTCTCATTTGCGGTTGATGTTATTCTATACAGAGTAATAAATAAGTTAAAAATTGTGAACAATTGCAAAAAGGCCTTGACAACGTTGTGAGATGGGGAGTAGGCAACGGTATAATGATAAACGGGGTTAAAAGTAAGGTTATCACTTTCACCAGGAAGAAAAGTCCTTTCATTTTTAATTACTGCGTTGATGGTTTGAAAGTTCCTTATGTGGATCACTGTAAGTACCTAGTTGTTAATATAAGGAAAAATCTTCAGGGGGGTAATCACATGAATGGCATTGTAAATAAAGGGTACAGATATCTGCACATGTTTATGAGGTTATTTAGGAGTTGTAGTAAGAATGTAAAGGAAAAGGCATATTAATCTCTGGTAAGACTCCAGCTAGAGTATGGTTCCAATGTATGGAGCCCTCACCAGGATTACTTGATTCAAGAACTGGAAAAAGAAAATCTCTCGATGTGTTCTGGATGGTATCCGACAGAATAGTAGCGTTACGAAAATGTTGTTAAGTTTGGGCTGGGAAGACTTTGGAGAAAGGAGACGAGCTGCTCGATTAAGTTGCATGTTCTGAGCTGTCATTGGAGAGATGGCTTGGAATGACATTAGTAGACGAATAAGTTTGTATGGTGTTTTTAAAAGTAGGCAAGATCACAATATAAAGATAAATTTGGAATTCAAAAGGACAAATTTGGACAAATATTCGTTCATAGGAAGAGGAGTTGGGGATTGGAATAATTTATCAAGGGAGATGTTCAGTAAATTTCCAAATTCTTTGCAATTATTTAAGGAAAGTTTGGGTAAACAACAGATAGGACATCTGCCACCTGGGCGACTGCTCTAAATGCAGATCAGTGGTGATTGATTGATTGATTGATTCTTTCTACTGTCTCCTCAAGGGGTTATGCCTGCAATGAGGCGCTTGGTTTGTAGTTCGGTGCATCATTTTATGAGAATTCATATTCATTACTTTGATACCAATTCTTGGCATTTAATATTTTTATATTTGATGATCCTGTCTCTCGAGCTATTGAACGGAGAATATATAAGGGCTTTAAACAAGTAAAAGAGACTACTGAACAGAAAATGTAGCTAAGATTTTTCTCATTACCTCAATTAGACACTCATACGTAATCATTGTTAATCTCAAAATGCAAACATTATATTATTGAAATCAGAACTGTCTGCTCACACTGGTTCAGTAAACTTTTTGAGCACGATTAAAACAGCTGAATAAACCAACTAGGCTATAGCAGACTCAGTACTAATATTCTCGTTATCAATTATCAGACCACCTGTATTCCACGACATGAGTGTGAAAATGCTTAAAATGCCAATAAAGTAAAGGTCAGGAAATCCAACAGATAATCAAACCACATATAACCTGCTTGCTACAAATATAGCAATACAAATAGCAAAAATTAATTGGCATAAATATTGTTCTGCGTGAACTTATTAGGAAACCGATCAGTTAGATTCTCTAATAGGGGTACTGGATATTCTCTCTCTCTCTCTCTCTCTCTCTCTCTCGAACCGATCTAATATTTCAAAACTATGGCTGAGGAGAGTGTAGATATTTAGGGACATAAATTCGATAATTTCAACATATGTAAGGTACAGTATTCCAATTCCACTTTAAAGAATGAAAATAACCGTCGCCCAGCGCCCACTCTGACAGCCTACATATACTGGGTATATTTGTGGTCAGTGTGATGACATCTTCAGACGCAATGTTCAGCTTTCTTGACCCTATTTGCTACATCTCGTATCAGACAGCTTTTCGGCTGATCTCATGAAGCTCAGTGCACCACATTCCGGCCTTCAGTCAAGAATTAAAATCCCTGGACTGGCTAGGAATCTAGCTCGGGTCTTCTGGTAGGCACTCTACCATTTCACCACGGGGCTAGCACTAAAATAATGAATGAAGACAGTATCTGACTAGTTCATAACAACTTTCAGATGCAAGAAGGATACGTTTCTTCTTTTCCAATGGGTAGGACTATTATGAAACCAAAACACTTTCCTCGCTCCGTGTGGGAGTATTATTGTTATCATTGAATATAGCGTATTGCTATAACTAGTAGAGACTTCGCAGAATAATGAAAATAACTTTGAAGTAACGGAATTCTTGAGTCATCGAGTCGTTTAGATGAAATAAATATATATGCCACGTGCAACCAGCTACATCGAGGTAACGTTCTTGTTGGCATTGAAATAGCGGGAAGTAAGTATCGGGATTATACGCCAAGATTCAGCCGCAAGAACAGCGCGTCACATGTTGATGTCGACATCAACGATCACGTGCAGAAAATATCATTAATATGAAAGGTGGAATTCTTGAGGCCTATTGACTAATGGAAGATGACGGAGGGTTGGGCTTTCTAGTTGCTTGACTTCCCCTGCAGAATGTTCTTTTTCTTTTTTTCTTTTTTTTTTTTTGCTATTTGCTTTACGTGGCACCGACACATATAGTCTTACAGCGACGATGGGACAGGAAAGGGCTAGGAAATGGAAGGAAGCGTTTGCCTGGTGTGTAAATGAGAAACCACGGAAAACCATCTTCAGGGGTGCCGACAGTGGGGTTCGAACCTACTATCTCCCGAATACTGGATACTGGCCGCACTTAAGCGACTGCAACTATCAAGCTCGGTCCTGTAGAATGTGAGGGTGTTGTAGCTATTATTTTGTCTCGACCAATTTTTACCCTTGAGATAACGCTTAGTTTTATGGGGTTAGGGTAACATAATGAACAGCTCGTGTGTTTACTTCATGTGTGAATTCTGCCGCATAATCTGTGGATGTATTGTAATTGATTGAGATTTGAACTGGCAAGAAAGAAACGATAGGCTTGAGAAATGTACCTTCGCATTACACTCCTGGAACTGGTGTGAGAAACAATGGAGAAATAATTTCAAATTTCGAACTCGTCTCTATATACTCTTGAATATTGTAGAGTGGGGTAGTTGCTTTCCTCTCGAAGTCAGAATGTTGCTCTTAGGCCTACATATCAGTCTGACAAGTCCACTGGAATATACACACCAACTGATCTTACAAGTTATACCTTAACACCACTTGTATCAGGGACTGGATGCATAAGCAATTGTATGAACAGAGTTGTTTATATCTCTGGCACCTTCATATTGTCAAACCTAAAGATGAAAAGTCAATGAACGTAATTGTTTATTCTATACCAGAATATGCAAGTGCACTGTAAACGCTATAATCAGCGAAGTTCGATCTGGCTTTTATAGAAGTGTTAATTCTTGAGTGTTGCACTGCAATGCGTTTCTATTCAATATTTTTCCTTTTTACCGCACCGAGTAAGTTGGCTACGCGGTTTTAGTCTCGTAGCTATGAAGTTACATTCGGGAGATAGTGGGTTCAGACCCCATTATCGGCAGCCCTGAAGAAGGTTGTAAGTGGTTTCCGAGTAAAAGCACGGCTTGCTGTTGGATAGTGGCAAATCGGGAAATAACCGAGCAGCCTACCGCGGCTAATTCATTAACGTGCACAGCTGTGCTGTTCGCTAGTTTAAGAAGTTCCTCAGGATCGTTACTTCTTGTTCACAACTAGTGGGGTCCTCACATGTTACTACCCACATTGTACAGCATTGAAGTTGGCTGCTCACATTCGCATCTTGGTAACAATTTACAATAAACAGAAGCATACCGTGAGCCTCCGTGGCTCAGGCGGCAGCGCGCCGGCCTCTCACCGCTGGGTTCCGTGGTTCAAATCCCGGTCACTCCATGTGAGATTTGCGCTGGACAAAGCGGAGGCGGGGCATGTTTCCCTCCGGGTACTCCGGTTTTCCCTGTCATATTTCATTCCAGCAACACACTCCAATATCATTTCATTTCATCTGTGATTCATTAAACATTGCCCCAGAGGAGTGCAACAGACTTCGGCAGCCAGCACAAATCCTACCCTCGCCGCTAGATGGGTGTCTCATTCATTCCATTCCTGACCCGGTTGAATGGCTGGAAACAGGCTGTGGATTTTCAGAAGCATACCGTGGATATGTTTAAATTCCCCTGTGACTAGCGTTACTATAGTCCAGCTCTCTGGCTGAATGGTCAGCGCAGTGACCTTCGGTTCAGAGAATCCAGGGCTCGATTCCTGGCCAGGCCAGAGATTTTAATCGCTTATAGATAATACTTGTAGCTCTAGGGCAGGACCTCTCAAACGCCCAAAATCTCACGCGTGCAGAGCGAGGCGCAAGAGCTCCGTGCACTGTGCATCGGTGCCACTCGGTGCCGCTCGGTATGGCTCGGATCAACGCTTCGTCTCTGGGCTATGCTCGGCTCTACTCGGCTATACTCGGCTCAACTCAGCCCGGATTTGGAGCGCTACGGCGCAAGTGGGGGAGAGGGAGACAGGCGGAGCGAGCAAGAGAGGCGTAAGGAAAGAGAGAGTTAGCGCTATTGCTCCAAATCGAGGAGTGGGGGGTCTGCACTCTGGTCAACCAAGCCAAGTCGTCTTTTGCACCGTGCACAGTGCATGCACCACGCGCATGCACCCTGAGAGGCCCTGCTCTAGGGTTTGAGTATTCGTGATCGTCTCAATAATCATTTTCATTTGTATACCCACATCACACTATCAACCCTCGTAGAAACAAGCGATTGTGGATAATTTCCTCCCCCCCCCCCTGCCGCTCACGTAGTGTTAGTGTCAGGAGGAGCATTCGTACGTAAAATTGGGCTTAGCAACATTACTGTTTGCCCAAATAATTCGTAAAAGGCCAGGCATAATTACCATATTTTCCTTAATCTCTAGTCCGAAAGAAAACTATTCTCAAATTCGAAACATAGGTGTATCGGGTTCATGTATCATAGCTATACTGCTAATAATAAGAGTTGGTGTCTGACAGGTAAGGTTGGAGGGAGGAGCACTGCACGTGCCATTTCACGATGTTGCCACATTCCAGCATTCCTTTCTACATGCTCTTACCCCTCACTTCCGGCTCACTTGTTCCCTCCTTCATTCTGGCCGCTGTGATCTGTTGTAGACTACCTGGCCAGGTGGGGTCGTCCCATTTTCGATCACTCTTATACAAACAATCAGGTTCTTATCAGTGACAGTGACAGGTTTGGCAACTCCCAGCAAGACGAGCTGCCCTGAAGTTTTATCACCATGGCAACCGCAGTCGCCCCACCCTCGTTTCCATGGCAACCACACAGCCACTCCCTTTATCCCGCCTCGGCAGGCAGTAAACGGACCTCCCTCTAAGAAATGTCAGACGACAACTCTTATTATTAGCAGTATAGTCATCCTCAGAGTATATTTCCTGTTCTAGTAAATGCTGAGATGCTGGAACATGGCTATTTCTTTTCCGTTCCCGTCTAATCCTACAGACAATATAACATAAGTTCCATTAGCAAACGCACTCACTAAATTCACGAAGTTGCGAGGTTGATGATCACCGTGTCACAAAACCTTACACTACCTTGAAATAGTTCAAGGACAGTCATCTTCCTGAATCAACTTGATGTATATGATGCATTGCTGACCGATGGTAAAGAACACTTAAGTACCGTGCCGTGAAAATGTAACATCGGTCATTTCATAAGAACTGTTGATAAGCGACAAGACAGCAACGTGCCATTCGCAAGGACAGGGAAGTTGCAGACACGGACGGACACGTGAGGTGAGGTGAGCTGTCAAGGTTCAGTAGCTGCAGGCCACACAGCCACCTTAACAACATTCCTCACTCCTTACCCTTCTTTATTAATAAACCTGCTTTCTTGCGGCATTACCCAAGGCCTTCTTCGACGACAAAGAGTGTAAGTGTCTTTGCAATTGTATTATTATTATTGTTATTATTATTATTATTATTAAGTGTTATGCCTTTCAGCGTTCAGTCCACAAGCCTCTGTGAATTAACTATACACCTCCGCAATCCATTATTTGCAACTAGCTCTGTAACCGCGTTTAGTTCTACACTTCCGTTCTACAAATCATTAAAACCTGAGTCTGGCATCGAATTGGTCTTCCTCTGCTTCTTTTACCCTCCTTTGTCGAGTCCATTATTCTTGTAGGTAACCTATCCTCATCTATCCACATCACTTGACCTTACCACCGAAACCGAATTATACGCTCAGATTTATTCGTCGAGTTCATTCCTAACTTAGCCTTTATCTCCTCCTTCCAATTACCCTACTGCCATTGTTTTCACCTGATTGCACCGGCCATCATTCGTGGTTCCTGCAGTCACGTCCTCCTTCGTGAACCATGTGCGATTCGGCTCCGTGGCTGACTGATTAACATGCTGGCCTTTGGTCCGAAAGGTCCTGGGTTGGATTCTAGGCTGGGTCGGGATCTTTAAACTTCATTGGTTAATTCTTCTGGCTTAGAAACTGTGTGCTTGCGGTGCTTTCAACATTAGATTTCATGCTAGGTAATGCTCAATCCTCACAAACGCCCATGGGCGTCAACTAGAAAGACCTTCACCAGGCCCTTCCGGAGGCAAAATGGTATTATTATTATTATTATTATTATTATTATTATTATTATTATTATTATTATTATTATTATTATTATAAACAGATAGGTAGTACCCTAGTGCTAGCCATCTCCATATGCCGGAAGAGTAGAAGGTAAACGATTGCTTTATCCGTATCCTCAGCACGAAGTGGGACAGAGTGGTTTAACTCTATATCCGGCCACCTTTGCCGTGGTATTTATTTCTGAGTTAACCTCACGGCCTTGTGCTTCGCAAGACGTAGAAGTCTTGTTTCTTAATTTTTATCGATTTCTTGAAGGGTAATCTTGCCTGCGTCTTTCCGGGTGAATCGAACACGCCTTTGTCGCCTCGGCTAGACAACGCACGCATTAAGGGCAGACGCGTAGATAAGATAGTAGTACAGTGATTGAAATCATGACCTGTCTATGGAACTCAAGCTTCTTAACTAAAGGAGAAAAGATGTGAGGCACCGGGCGAGTTGGTCGTGCGGTTAGGGGCGCGCGGCTGTGAGCTTGCATCTGGGAGATAGTGGGTTCGAAGCCCACTGTCGGCAGCCCTGAAGATGGTTTTCCGCGGTTTCCCATTTTCAGACCAGGAAAATACTGGGGCTGTACCTTAAGGCCACGACCGCTTCCTTCCAACTCCTAGGTCTTCCCTATCCTATCGTCGCCATAAGACCTATATGTGTCGGTGCGACGTAAAGCCACTAGCAAAAAAAGGAAAAGATGTGATGCACATGTACTGCAGTTTAGTTCCTAAGAACCTAGCCATCTCGCTTTCTACATTCTCATGGTGGGGATCGCTTGGTTCGCTTGGAAGTAGGTTTATGGCCTGATCTATAAACGTTAACCTGCCATAGGTTTCCTATAGACATACAGGAATGCTCGCTTAACAGCCTAGTAGAAACTTCAGTTTTCTGTTCCTTCACAAGACTTTCCGGATCAAATCCCATTTGAGACAGACTGATAATATTATTCCTTACTAGAAGGGCATTGGTGCCATTAGTTTACCTCATTACCACCCAAACATGGCCACAGATCATAAGAGTCGTGTAGTTTCAAAAACCCCTATCTCCAAGAAAATAAATTTTTCAGGAAGGGCAAAAAACTGCCATGACTGCATTTTACACTCCTTTTTAACATTTTCTTTACTTTTGCTTTAATTAGCTCATATTGAACAAAATACACAAAATGTATGCAATTTCATCTATACATTTTTGTACTAGGGCAATATTTATCTAGAACATAGGGGGTTTTGAAAGTCACAGGTGGACATGGCGGGGTTTGAAAGTAAACATGGATATTGCAAACATACCCTTACTGTCTAATGCTCAAAGAAACTTTGTTTACTTCACTTACTAACATCTATGTAGCACACTGAGATGGAAAACGAATTGAAAACATGAAATACAGTATAAAATGTTTAAATGCTCATTGAGATGGAATGGTTTTGTCTCTGAAGAATAAAAACATAATCATATTATTGCAATCTAATACAACAAGGATTCGGAATCATCTCTTGGTTCACAGTATTCTTCTTCCTCTTGCTCTTCTGTCATACTGCAACGATGTTCGGCCTGTCGTGTTTCCAGCGAAACGTAAAACTGGAGATCTGCAAGCTCCCTCCATCTAGCCCCATAATGTGTCTCAACCAATCTGCACACATCCTTCACTTTTGCATTGTTTAATGGAACATTGCCTTTTTCGATTAACTGTGGAACCAGTCCAGAAAAGGTTTTGCCTCTCTTTAACACACTCTTTGGGTGGCCAAATGTGCAACGGTAAGCAACTTCCCCTTGTACCAATATATTGCTTTTCTTCCTTTTTAGACAAATTCTTTTCGCAGGACTGAACTGAAAATGCCACGAGCCGACAGGTTTCAAAACATGTCGAACAGCAGTCTTCCAGTCAAATATTGGTACTTCACAACCAGGCTGGAGAAGCTTCCCATGTCCACTGAAAATATTGTTGTATACCTCTGGTTTAAGGATAACTTCTCTTTTTCGAACAACTTTCTCTATACGTGCAAACACCCTGTCGGGTGGTAAAAACGAATGACCAACTATAGGAAAGTAAATTTCAAGTTCTTTCATATTCACTGGTGCATATAGAAGCCACTTACTAACCATACCCACAAGAATACTGTTTTTATTTTGTCCGCCGCATCCATCTGCAAATAGGCGTACAGTTCTTTTGTGACAGATCAATGCTGTTGAGAGCATGAAACAAACAACTTGCAATTTCATTTGCACCTCTACGAAAGTCAGCTTCATTCCATGAATAGATCATCACATTTTCGTGCGTCAGTGACGTCTTAGAGCTTCCAAACACTACAGTGAAGTTGTACACATTTATTTGCCTGCTGAAGTAAGCACTTTGGTCATTTAGCTTGGGCAATAGCATGTTCTTCTGACAATCAAAGGAAACAGACTGAATAGACTCATCTTCTTCTCTTAAATATTCGTAGAATGCACTGTATTTTAACTTGTGGACTCGTTTCTTGGTCTGCAGGGCAACTTTTGCATGTTCTGATGTGCAATTTTTTAGTTCCTCGTCTAGTTGTGAGCAAGTTGAGCAATCATCAGTCTTCGGACTTCCGAAACCAATATTATAGTTACGATTCAAGATCTTCCTGAAGAAGGCGTGCTTTGCCTGCAATTCAGGTTCAACAGTGGTATTTTATTGTCTCCACATTTCTTTGATATTTAGTTCACATGGCAGGTACATACGTGCCGCTGACTTGGTACGGCAGTAGTGCGGCTCTTTAGCACGAAACGATTCAATAAATTTACAGATGGGCTCATGTTTTGGTTTACTGGCATAGCTTCGTCTGTCTCCCCCTCTTCTCTCCAGTGGCATTCCCCCAGATTCAAAATGACGCTTTAGTACCCCTTGAATTCTGTCCTTATTCAATAGGAGAGCTCCCATAAATGCTTCTCGGCAAACTGGTGCCATCGTTCCATCCCGTTTCCGAATAGTGTACTTGAATGTGTGAGCTTTTCCGGACCTGATACTGTTACCCGGCCTGCGTCTCGCCACTGGTATGCAAGAAACATGCTTGATAATGAAACTATCCTGCTGCAGTTTTGATGCTGTAGAGTAGAATACCGAATGAAACTTCTTCACATCCAACAAAGAAATATCTCCGCACTGGTAGGCCTTGGATTTATGGCCGCACATTGGTGTGACAGGAGGTCCAGCCGACGAGTACCTGTGTAATAAACACCCTTTTCACTTACGAGAATATGTATGTTTACTAAAATATCATAGGTATTTATGAATGGCCTGCATCGAAAATGAAAGGGAAGTTCGCTTCTCAACGTGACCATAGAATGTAATATCAGAAGCTGCACAAAGCCACAATGGTACGGGCTTTCAGTAATCGAACGTGCACGGGCCGAGATTCGAACTGCGGCCATTTTTGTGACAGGAGAACGACCGATCCGGCACAACACCGCACGCCGACTTCATGCAGCAATACATGTTTTCTAAAGCTTATTCTAAAAGTACAGTTTCTGATACAGTTCTACAATTATGCTCACAAGAGAGGAACGTAATAACATAATGTTAGTATAAGAAAACATACCTTGATATTTTTGCTTCCTTGCATTTCCACTGCTGTTCGTTACGTAATTTCTTCATCGTATCATTATGAGGTGAATCCATTAGTAATAGACAATACACGACACTGTGTCAACACAAATGCTTCCTCACTGTCGCGCCAAGAGCTCCTCACGCGCCTAACACATGGTTACGTATTGCCTTCCTATTGGCCGGCGGAGATGGCGGGTTATGTTATCTATCGCCGAGCGCAAGGCGTTGGAGATGGCGGAATATGAAAATAACCCCGTACTTTGACATTGAATTTCGAACTGTTAGAGCGGGTTTTGATGCGTACTAATAGTATACAGCGGTGGACATGCCCACAGCAAAATCAAATCAATCTTTATCTCCATTTTCGTGAAAATTGGAGATAGGGGTTTTTGAAACTACACGATTCAATTTAAGATCAATGGTGGAGTGCCAGTGTCCGGAGCTGAAGGTCGTGGGTTCAAACGCAGAGGAAGTCGGATTTTTGAGTGTGAAGAAAGTTCAACCTGTGCTCCATGTCGTACGATGTCGGCATGTAAATGATCTCTGGTGACACATCTGGTGTTTGCCCGACAAAAATAACTCATGTGGTAAAACATCCTGGTACCTTGGCGTCTTCGAAAACCATAAAAATAAATAGTGGGAAGTAAATCCAATAACATTGCAATTAATTTTAATAAATTATTAATGCATTTTGTATCCTCAGATAGGTTTATATAAATGTAACACAATGAAAAGTTTTTCTTTTTCAAGAAGGCAGATTTTTGTATTCTGCATGTGTGTTATATTACGAATAAGCAAAGGGTCGTTTATCTCAGGCATTTGTAGACGCTTTCTTACAGAGCCAGTTGGGCGATTGGTTAGGGTCGAGTAGCTTTGAGCTTGCATTCGGGTGATGGTGGATTCGAATCCACAATCGGCAGCCCTGAAGAGGGTTTTCCTTAGTCCCTCATTTTCACGCCAGACCAATGCCTGGAGCTGTGCCTTAATTAAGGCAAGTGCTCCTACCTTCACCGTTTCAGCCCTTTCCCAACCTTGCGTCACCGAAAACCTTCAATGTGTTAGTGCGACATCAAACCACTAGCAAAAAGAAAGCATATTTTACTTAGTACATACGATCATACACTGACTGACAGTGACAATGCAACACCAAGGAGGAGTGGTTCGAAAGGGATGAAAGTTGGGGAAAAAACAGAGTCGGCACGGAAGAATAATTGATGTTTATTTCAAATCGATATGCAGGTTACACAATGCGCACGGCATCGACTCAGTAGGATGTAGGACCACAGCGAGCGGCGATGCACGCAGAAACACGTCGAGGTACAGAGTCAATAAGAGTGCGGATGGTGTCCTGAGGGATGGTTCTCCATTCTCTGTCAACCATTTGCCACAGTTGGTCGTCCGTACGAGGCTGGGGCAGAGTTTGCAAACGGCGTCCAATGAGATCCCACACGTGTTCGATTGGTGAGAGATCCGGAGAGTACGCTGGCCACGGAAGCATCTGTACACCTCGTAGAGCCTGTTGGGAGATGCGAGCAGTGTGTGGGCGGGCATTATCCTGCTGAAACAGAGCATTGGGCAGCCCCTGAAGGTACGGGAGTGCCATCGGCCGCAGCACATGCTGCACGTAGCGGTGGGCATTTAACGTGCCTTGAATACGCACTAGAGGTGACGTGGAATCATACGCAATAGCGCTCCAAACCATGATGCCGCGTTGTCTAGCGGTAGGGCGCTCCACAGTTACTGCCGGATTTGACCTTTCTCCACGCCGACGCCTCGTCTCACACTCGTCTGCGGTGACTATCACTGACAGAACAGAAGCGTGACTCATCGGAGAACACGACGTTCCGCCATTCCCTCATCCAAGTCGCTCTAGCCCGGCACCATGCCAGGCGTGCACGTCTATGCTGTGGAGTCAATGGTAGTCTTCTGAGCGGACGCCGGGAGTGCAGGCCTCCTTCAACCAATCGACGGGAAATTGTTCTGGTCGATATTGGAACAGCCAGGGTGTCTTGCACATGCTGAAGAATGGCGGTTGACGTGGCGTGCGGGGCTGCCACCGCTTGGCGGCGGATGCGCCGATCCTCGCGTGCTGACGTCACTCGGGCTGCGCCTGGACCCCTCGCACGTGCCACATGTCCCTGCGCCAACCATCTTCGCCACAGGCGCTGCACCGTGGACACATCCTTATGGGTATCGGCTGCGATTTGACGAAGCGACCAACCTGCCCTTCTCAGCCCGATCACCATACCCCTCTTAAAGTCGTCTGTCTGCTGGAAATGCCTCCGTTGACGGCGGCCTGGCATTCTTAGCTATACACGTGTCCTGTGGCACACGACAACACGTTCTACAATGACTGTCGGCTGAAAAATCACGGTACGAAGTGGGCCATTCACCAACGCCGTGTCCCATTTATCGTTCGCTACGTGCGCAGAACAGCGGCGCATTTCACATCATGAGCATACCTCAGTGACGTCAGTCTACCCTGCAATTGGCATAAAGTTCTGACCACTCCTTCTTGGTGTTGCATTTGCTCTGTCAGTCAGTGTAAATTGGCTTTCAACAATAGATATCAAATGGCAAACATCTGTTCAAAGTAGAACAGTCTAGCCTCTTCCAGATCATCAACATATTGTTACGTGCCAGCTCTGTCGTAGCCCCCGTTCTGTACTTCCTGAAAGGGGCTAGAGAGTCAACTGGTAGCTCCCAGCCTGAGGGCATGGCCGGCCTCTCCCTTTATTGATCTCTTCGTCTGTACCTGCTGAAACACGAAACGGGAATGTTCTGTCTCCAGCCGAGCCCTGAATATTCTAGTAACCCATCATCGAATTATAAATACAAAGCGACCGAGAACGGGAAGTTGTAGTGTTGAAAGGTCGAGTGTGTGGTGGGTGTTCCACCTGTCAGTGTTGGAATTGTGTAGTCGTACTGGGGCGGCAGTAGTGTTAGCTATCGCCAGTGCCCCTCCGGTGTCAAAAGTATCCGAGTGGAGTACGGACCGGAGTGCTGTACATGAGTGAGCGATTGGAGTTTGACGGCAGAAGTGCTAGTTGTCGTCTGTGCCCCGCCGGAATCAAAGTATCGTCGTTTACTGAGCTGAGTACTGCCTTGGAGTACTGTGTATGTACTACCGTGGACTGAGGACCGCCGTGGAGTCAGCGTGTTGAGCAGCTGTCGTAAATGTAATTGGAACAGTGTTAATGATCGTTGTTGTAGGGAGTATTGTCCTGCTGGTAAGCATTCTTGAGCTGTTGTTGTTTAGTTGCCAATTTTAAGTAGTTCACTGTGTTTGACTGTGTGAATTACTGCACTTTCTTTGGAGTTGAACCAAGGAACAGCCGTCGTGTGTTATGGGGGTCAGTACCCCTGGTTCGTGTCTGTCCACCTGTAGCTAGCTAGTGTGCGGGGTAACTGAACCTCGAGCAAAAGTGAATGTTATGTAAGGATTATAGCCTTATCAGGTAATACCAACGAGCCAGACCGCCTACTGTGAAGAGGACAGTAAAAAATAGGCAGCAATTAGTGAGTGTGTTCTCTCCTGGTTGAACAGAATTTTGTGTGTTTATATATGTGTGTGTATTTATTGGGTCATCCTAAAAACAAATTAGAGTAAAAAACAGACGGTGTTTTATTCGTAACTACATTTTTTTCTTATTGAGGCAACTCCTGGGTAACCAACTTCGAACAAACTTCATGAACATATAGAAGCACACGTAAACATGAATTAATTCGTGATGTTCCCTCCAGAGAAGCACGTATTAATTAAAATGCGCCTATCAGTCCTTCGGTAAAAAACCGTGTGTCCCAAACATGTGATCACATGGCTGCCTTCAATAATTTAAGACGATAGAAACTAGAAAAAATATAATAAATCGCATGAAAGGAGGAAGATCCAGAGAATCTGTCTAACTATTTTTCAAGGTCAGATGGTGCAACAGTGAGCATCGTGCGCATTCTCAATTTTGCGGTGAAACTAGAGTTTGGAGCTTGCGGTAAAAAGAGCAAAACATGGAACCGCAACATGTTAGCACGTACTACAAGGTGTCGTTCGTTTTGTCTACGCGACATCTGATTATATCTGTTATAATATTCCTGAGAAAACTCGCTTGCGTACCGAGTGAGTTGACCGTGCGGTTAGGGGTGGGCAGCTGTGAGCTTGTATTGGGGAGACAGTGGGTTCCAACCCCACTGTCGGCAGCCCTGATGATGATTTTCCGCTGTTTTCCATTTTCGCACCAGGCAAATGCTGGGACTGTAGCTTAATTAAGGCTATGGTCGCTTCCTTCCCACTCCTAGCCCTTTCCTATCCTATCGTCCCCATAAGACGGCGCGACGTAAAGCAACTTGCAAAAAATAACTTGCTTGGGTAAGTGAACAATTGTGAAATATTTGTGAAGTTAGTGAACATTTCCGAAATGTCTCAACTCCTTAATTCGAAGAATTTTCAAGCTTTCTACAAATGGAAACAAGAAGAAATATTGAGTCAAAAGGAATCGATGAACCCCAGAATACTGGAGACTGAGCGTAAGAGAGCCTACGTGCCAGGTAAGAAAATTGAGATGGGCGAGTGACACAAGCCGCAACAGAGTACTGCTATTGCTCCCTTCTAGCCTATGGAGGCAGACATGGCCTAAGACACTCAAAGTGTAGTATCAGATAAGAAGATGTAATCGAATCGATGGAGGTTGGGAATAGTGTGATTTGATAACGTTCACAAAAGGAGAGTCTAGGGCCTAGGCGAACCTAAATTCTACGTATTCATTTACTTGTAACACCCTCCCAGCACTAAGCGCCAAATACGTGCGACCATAATTCTAATACAGCCCAGGCTCCTTTATTAAATATTATACGAACCTAAGGGTGAACAGACTGCAACTTTCACCATGATATTGAGGGATACTTTGCCAAGAACATTCGGATGGACGATAGTTCGATAGTTCGATAGTTTAGAAATAAGACTTCCATTCGTGGGGAGGAACATGGCCCCGGGCTTCAGTGAACCTGAAGGAGAAATGACAACCAGGAAATTATTGAGAGCAAAGGCGAATGGGCATAAATTAATCACCCAATTAATGCCGAGAGTGCGAATAATAGAAACCTTTACCTTCTACTCCTCGAGGGGCCTCGATACCCTGTAGGCCATACAGAGACGACTGGTTTTATCGTGATATAATTATCTTCGTCTTACATTCAAGCTCTGGTTATCCAAAGTACCTTCTCAGTTTACTGATCTTAAAGAAGCAGATCATCCTTCTTGACCCTCATTGACCTTAGTACAGCTTTACAGAAGTCGGTTCCATGTCATGATGGGCATCACTCAGACCCAGGTCGGGTCGTAAGGTGGGTGGTCTGATACCTGGCGCCGAACAAATCATTGGCGAGTTGGACAGCGTGCGACCTGGGTTATCGCGTTGGCAGTCAATTGCTCCTGAACACGTAACTCGTAGAAATCAGACGTGAAGAAGCCTGTCTTTGCAAGCTTATAAAAATAAACTACAGCCCATTTTGTGACCTTTTAAGAAAACCGATGGTGCGTGAAAACGCCATATCTCTGCACACTCATCATTCTCTCCCTGAATGTGGTTCAGGAAGTTTCGAGAAGGGGAATCCTGAACAAAGACATATACCGCACTCAAGTTCTCTGATGTGTTACTGATATTCTAATTTTGCACTGCTTAAACCACGCAAGTACTAAAAATACAGAAAAACAGAAGTACAGTACATGGATCTTCTATACTAGTCAAGACATGAATATAAACACAGATCCATTTCTGGTGAGACATAGTGATGCACTGTACCTTCTGGTGTAGGCTAGAACAAATATGTTACTTTCACTGGCTGGTCTCGGTCTCACCCTTGGCTTTGAAAACCTGAAAGAGATATGAGCAATATTAGTAAAGCAATGCCTTACACAGCCAGCCCCTTCTGTGAATAGTGTGAACGTATCGCTCACAGGACTGGTTGATAAGTGCAGTTCAGTGGGCTCGATGGACTCATAAGTAAAAACACATTCTGGCTCAGTGAGGAAAGCAACGGAAATACCTCACCTTTAATTTGTCTGGTATGCCTTTCCAATTATGCCTACACTATTTATGGCAGCGGATGATGCAGCTTTTGGGAATCCAACAGACTTCAGGTTGAGAATTGACAACAAACAAACAAACAAACAAACAAACAAACAAACAAACAAACAAACAAAAACAAATACAATTTAACGTTAATCTGGAAATCTCTGTGTAACTGTAGTCATTTTCTGTATTCTCAGATACAAAATGAATATGATATTGCTTCACGTCCCATTACTTATTTTCGGTACCACACTTCATTGTGGATACCAACGAAATCTAAGAAACTTCTAGTGCTTAGTATGATGTAGTTATTTCTATTCACCGTCCGACTCGTTGGCTGAACGGTCAGCGTACTTGCCTTCGGTTCAGAGGGTCCCGGGTTCGATTCCCGGCCGGGTCGGGGATTTTAACCTTAAATGGTTAATTCCATTGGCACGGGGGCTGGGTGTATGTGTTGTCTTCATCATCATTTCATCCTCATCACGACGCGCAGGTCGCCTACGGGGGTCAAATAGAAAGACCTGCACCTGGCGAGCCGAACCCGTCCCGGGATATCCCGACACTAAAAGCCATACGATATTTCATTTCTTTCTATTCACCGCTCGTTTTAACGATATTGACGTTAAAATTCTTTCATGCGCTTCCCTTGAAGACAACCGTAATATTTTCATGTATGTATGTTTAGTCATCAGCCCGAAGGCTGGTTGGATCCTCGACAGTTCCGCCATGAGCTGTCATAGATGGCCTAGGCATCACTGAAGAGACGTACTAGGGAAATGAGGAGTGAGGTAGTTTCCCGTTGCTTTCTTCGCCGAGCCAATAGTTGCTGTTACATATCAGTCTGCCAAGCCCACTGAAATGCATGCACCAACCGACCCTATGAGCAATATTTTCACACCATTCATAGCAGGGACTGGCTGCGTAAGGAATGGCATTACTAGCATCGCTCATACCTCAGTCACTTTCATTTTGTCAAAGCCAAGGATAAGACAGAGACAGATCAATGAAAGTAACAAAATTGCTCTAGCCCATACCAGAAGACTTAGTGCACTGTAAACACTAGGTCCCACCAGCAAAGGCATAATATTTTCATAAAAATCATAATATTTTGTGTATGACTGGTAAGTTATATTATTCATGATAACTTTTATGAATAAATAATAATAATAATAATAATAATAATAATAATAATAATAATAATAATAATGTAATAATAATAATAATAATAATAATAATAATGCCAGCGGAATGAGTAATTCGTAGGTGGAAGGTTCTAAATCTACAAGGGACGCATTATTTTATTTTCAAAAAGTCAATTTAAAACTTGCCTCTCGGTGGCTTTGACAGTTGGTTATTGGCCCTTTATGGATTGTACGATGACGTGAAGTGAAATTTGTGCTGAACAAAGCGCAGATGGGACTTACGGATTCCTATCCGGGACGGGGATTTTAACCTTAATTGGTTAATTCCAATGGCTCGGAGGCTGGGTGTGTGTGGCGAATTCAACATTAGAAATCATCCTAGGTAGGGCCCTCATTTTCACAGACATGCAGGTCGCCTAATAGGCCATCTACTAGAAAAAAAACCTGCACCAGGCCTCTCCGGAGGCCATACGCCATTATTATTATTGTTATTATTATTATTATTATTATTATTATTATTATTATTATTATTATTCCAGTAACACAACATAATAGTCAGTTTTTTGTCGCTCCGGAGGTTCTATACCTCGACAATAACTGAGGTCGCATCAGCCGACTTGACACTTGCTTGAAGGCAGGTTAAGTATATTTAGGTTTTACCTTTAATAATCACTAATAGAACATCATGTACCACTCTCTATTTAGCTGGCAAATCGTCCTTTTCTGGCTAGGGATCTAACGTCACACTAACCCAGGTGTTTTGGTGATGAATGGATAGGACAAGGTAAGACTGGGAAGAAAGCGGATGTATTCTTCAGTAAGGTACAGTCCCAGCATTTGTATGGTTTGAAAACGAGAAACCGTGGAAAATCATCGTCAGCGCTCTGATGAAGAGATTTTAACCCACCATCTCCCGAATGCAAGCTTACAGCTACGTCACCAGTAACAGACACAAATTCGCTCGGTGCAAATCTAAGTAGAACAGTTCCTCATTTCTGGAAGGAGTGTACTATTAAACCGTTTAATGACGATACCCTGTACAATATTGAAAACTTCCCCACCCCTAGATGTTTTAATTTTTTTTTTTTTTTTTGCAAGTTGCTTTCCGTCGCACCGACACAGATAGGTCTTATGGCAACGATGGGCCGCGAAAGGGCTAGGAATGGGAAGGAAGCGGCCGTAGCCTTAATTAAGTACAGTCTCAGAATTTGCCTGGTGTGAAAATTGGAAACCACGGAAAACCATCTTCAGGGCTGCCGACAGTGGGGTTCGAACTCACTATCTCCCGAATACTGGATACTGGTCGCACTTAAGCGACTGCAGCTATCGAGCTCGGTCCCACCCTTAGTAGCCACATCCCGACAAATGCAAGGATAAAACGTCTCGAAAGCTCTAGTAAGAGGTTTGGTCATCCCCTTAAACGAACCATGTCCAGAACAAGCTATTTATTTAAAATGTAGTGACAACACCTTCACATGTGAATGCGCGACTTATAATGCTGACAGAAGACACTTCAAATATCTGGAAAAATACCATCAGCACTGTCTTAGAAGAATACCTGAATAAAATTACAGAACCGCCAAAGAAACATCAGTATCTTGGAAAAAACTGATTTCACTAGCTTTGCGGCAGTGATTTTCGAACACCATCTGTGCACTGCCCACGTCGCCCGCATGCCTACCACACGACTTACAAAGGAAATGATATAAACTCAAATGAAGAATGGATAAAATACCGAGCCAGTTGGCCGTGCGGCTGGGGAAGTGCAGCTGTGAGCTTGCATTCGGGAATTAGTGAGTTCGAACTCCAATGTCGGCAGCCCTGAAGATGGTTTTCCGTGGTTTCCCATTTTTACAGCAAGCAGTTGCTGGGGCTGTAGGCCTACGTTAAATAAGGGCACGGTCGCTTCCTTCTGGCTCTTGGCCCTTTCTTAGCCCATCCTCGCCAAAAGATTTATCTGTGTCAGTGGGCCGTAAAGACAATAATTGTTTAAAAAAAAAGGGGGATAAAGCAATCAGTAGAACAACAGAAATGATATAAGAACATTCTGATGTGAAGAAATGCCAAACTGACATCACAACTTGGAGGATGTTCCGTCTGATCGGCCGATGAGGCCGCGACCCCAACATTGTAAATGACAGCGACGAAGATACGAGTCTGAGTAAGTACTTGGTAGAAAACGAGAATATCAGGCCAAGAACTTCAACAACAAGGAGCTTTGTAGGTTTTATCTTCCAGTATTGTGTCAGAACTTGTGGTTGTGGAAATGGACTCTTCATCCATTAAGAGTCCATAATCGACAACATTGAGATGCACGCGGAACGTAAATGCTGTACTCGCCAGCGGGCGAATGCCTATGATGATGATGATGATGATGATGATGATTATGATTATGATTATGATGATGATGTTGAAAAAAACAAAAGTAAATTCAAGTCCTCATTCCGACGTGGTACAATTCTTTTGAGGCACTGCCCCAAGGTGAGATGAGCTCCATGTACTTGTTTAATACCGACCCTCCTGCCAATCTTAAATTTCTGGTAGTACTGGGAATCGAACTCGGGCCTCCGTGGACGTCAGCTAATAATGCTATCATTTGGAGGTGTGCACGATTACGATGATGATTATGATTATGATTATGATTATGATTATGATTATGATTATGATTATGATTATGATTATGATTATGATTATTATGATGATGATGCACTGTGACTGTCATGTCGCCATAATGGTGTTCGTTGTATTGATACTTGACTTAAACGAAGTAAATACTCGACGCACGTTGCAATCTTGAAGGAAGTATATGCAAGACACTTGAGATGCCTTCTACTAAAGAGGCCCATTAGCAATTCGAGTAGTTCGTGAGTGTCAAAGGACAAAGGCGGTTAACTGCAGTGTGTTGCTGATAATCGGTCAGTAACGAAGTACGTGTTTGCGTACTAATTTGGATGCATGCACGCATATTGAAATCGGGCTGTGTATCTTGTTAATGGCTAATCTTGTTAATCACTATCTGAGATTGATTCGATATAGCAGGAATTCGTTTTAGGCACATAGTTCAAGGAAGAATCCCGTATCTTTAGTCCAGCAATGCACGGATGCCATTTACTACGATTCGTTGAACTTGTCATCTTATCGAATATCTATGGACTCGAAACAGCTTGAAGTACAATCTAAGGTGGGTATTCATTTATGAGCTGCTTTACTGCTAATCAGACCCATTTTAATTTTCAATTCTTAATATGCAATAGTACCCCTGTGGGTGGTGGAGGCAGACGAAGAATACACCCACGGTATCCCCTGCCTGTCGTAAGAGGCAATTAAAAGGGGCGACCAAGGGATGATCAAATTAGAACCATGAGACTACTTGTAATTAGTACCATCACGCAGGGAACACCATGGGTCGCATTTACTTGCGCGGAGTACCACTATGTTAGGTACGCAGTTTGTGATTAGTAGCGACAGTGTGTGAATCGGGATGTGGGTCCTACAGTACCTGTGATTCATACCCCCTATATGAGCGACACCATGGGATTAGCTACTCCATGGTTCTGCCTTACCTATGCTCAGTTCCCACTCTGTGAGGAATACCACGGGATAGTACGAGTCCCTGTGGTTAGTCCACTTATGTGAGGAGCGCCATAGGTTTGCGTTGCCTGTAAATAGCGCCGCAATTTGCGAAACACCATAGGTCTGTGTTATATGTGCGCATTACACTACCTGTGAATAATACCATAATGTGTGGAATACTGCGAGTCTACGCTACTTTTGATTAGTACCGCAACATGACACAGAATGGTTCTACTTTCCTAGTGATACATACCATTATGGGGGCCCGATGACCAGGATTTTGGACCCGTTTCGACTATAAGCGTAATCGATTCAGCATCGTGCTATAGAAGCAGTCCCTTGGTCAGTAATGCTATTGTTTTGTGCCAGCTTCTGTGCATGTGAGGCACTGTGGGTCGGATCCACTGATCGCTTTAAATTCATATCCATCCATCCATCCATTCATTCTTCGTCCTCATGCTTTAAATTCTGGTCAGTGGAGGGTTTTAACTTTTAATTTGTCATTTCACTTCGTCTCATTTCGTACCATTAGGGGCCGATGACCTCGATGTTAGATCCCTTTAAACAACAATCAATCAATCAATCAATCAATCAATCAATCAATCAATCAATCAATCAATCAATCAATCAATCAATCAATCAATCAATCAATCAATCAATCAATCAATCAATATGCAATAGTTAGTTCTCCTACACAATATCTTCTAGAATTTCAGCAAATGCTAGTTTGCTAATTTCTCTTGCTGATAGTAGAAATTATGGCTACACTTTCAGTTTTTAAGTTGCCACACGATGCAAGAAATGTTACTTCCGTCATGACTAGTTTTGTCTCTTCAAACATACAACGTTAACATCACCTATTCTAGGTTTAAAGAAGTGTCTATAATGTTTTTTGTTCTCACAAGGAATGTCTTGTTTCAGGCGGGATGGTGACCGAGGCGAGGTATCGCCGGGGATCATGAGGCGACACGCCCCGCCTCACGAAGCTGCCTCTAGCCCCTACTACCCCGCCCCCATGCAGCCTCCCAGGGTAAGTTACTTATATGTTACACGGTATTCATGTATATGGAAAAGGGCCATTTTACAGAAGCTTAGTATTCCTATGAATGCATTTGCATTTAGACAAGGTGAATTACCTAAGTATATTCTTATGCAAGTGTAAAGGCGGCATGGACTCCAGTAATGTGTTCTCTGTCCGAACCTATCTATTAACATAGACGTATTACACTCTGAAGCTACTCCATGTGGAATCTTATTATTCCAGTCGAATGCTATGTAAATGTCTCTGTTAAGTAAAAATTTAAATAAATTTACAGCATGATAGCTCACCGCCTGTTGTAATTTCTTGATGTAAGTAGCAATTTTGCATCTATCTCTTGACACAGTATGGCGTAAAATATAACTTCCACCGAAGTCCCGGTCTCATTCATGGCTGTGACAGTTGCTGAGCTATGGCTGGTGCAGAATAATGACATTCGGGGTACATCAAATGTATCTGAGTGTTATCACTAGTACTACCTACAGAGCTGGTCGTGCTTCACTAGCACTTTCAGACCCATTGAGGAAAGCAATGGCAAACTACCTCGCTCCTAATTCTGTCGAGTATGCCTCATTTTGGTGCCGCATCGGTTTTTGTGGTTTTCTTATAACCGCATAAAGGCTGGTGGTGCTACTTGAGGATCCAACCATACTTCGAGCTGATTAACTAACAAAAGCACAAACAAACAGACATACATGATAGATTTTTTTTTGCTAGTTGTTTTACGTTGCACCGACACAGATAGGTCTAAAGGCGACGATGGGACAGGAAAGGGCTAGGAGTGGGAAGGAAGCGGCCTTGGCCTTAATTAAGGTACAGCCCCAGCATTTGCCTGGTGTGAAAATGGGAAACCACGGAAAACCATTTTCAGGGCTGCCGACAGTGGGATTCGAACCTACTATCTCCCGAATACTGGATACTGGCCGCAATTAAGCGACTGCAGCTATCGAGCTCGGTACATGATAGATTGTCCTGGATATCCCTTCAGTCCTTTCTCCCCCAAACCTATTTTAAAAACGACTACTGTTATTATTTTAGGGCACGGTGCACATTACGATCGAGTTCCCATGTCAGTTGACCGCTACAGACTAATATATGTAAAACTTCGAATAATTGTTTTTCTAGATATACAACATTTTGTGACAATGTTTTCATCTCACAATAATCACGATTACATTAACCCTTCAGGGTCTCTTGAAAATCTGTAACAACTGAAGGAATATTAAATAAAACAAAGTACAACTTGTACATTTTATCTGCTATCACTTCATTTTTTTTTTTCCGGAGTCAGCGGCAAACTTCTTCAGTTCACAAGATAGCGATTCGATCCTAGGTGAGGTCGGTAGCATTTGAGTGTGTTGGTTTGCGGTAACGCCGTGTTATTTGTTCCTGTCATGTAAACAACTACAGAACTCGTTAGCTGAAGTCGCTTAAGTGCGGCCAGTATCCAGCATTCGAGAGATAGTAGGTTCGAACCGTCACTGTCGGCAGCCCTGAAGATCGTTTTCCATAGTTTCCCATTTTCACAAGAGGGAAATGCTGGGGCTGTACCTTAACTAAGGCCAAGGCCGCTTCCTTCCCACTCCTATACCCTTCCTGTCCCATTATCACCATAAGACCTATCTGTGTCGGTGCGACGTAAAGCCAATTGTAAAAAAAAGTTCAAACAACTCTTGCGATACAAAATAGACACCCCAGGGTCTGATAAAAATCTGTAACAACTGAAGGAACACGTACATTTTTTTACGTTTCACGGAAAAGCATATTATCACGAATGTTTTTGGGGGTTAGAAGACGAGAGGGCGAGTTGATCTGCACAATTCTACGCTTTTCTGTATAGCGGAGAAAATATACGAGTGCGAATGTCTGTATTAGAGTACAGGAGTGTAGAGGTTCAATTAGGCCAGGCCATGACAAGTGTTTTTAAATCTAGGGGCTAGCATTCAAATCTAGAACCAGGTAATTTTTCTAATAATGCTATTTGCTTTAGATCCCACTAACTAATTTAACGGTTTTCGGAGACTCCAAAGTGCCGGAATTTTGTCCCAATAAATTTACTGACACGAGGCTGACATATATGAGCACCTTCAAATATCACAGGACCGAGCCAGGTTCGAACCTGATAAGTTGCTGTCAGAAGGCCCGCGCCTAAACCATCTGAGCCACTCAGCCCGGCACTGACCTAAATAAGGCATGTCACTATGTATACAAATTTACGGAACTAGCAAATTGTTGCATTCTTATATTTTGATATTGTTCTAAGAAACTTGTAAATTGTAAAGTGCAGATATCAAAGCGAATTTTGTCAACAAGACCAAATTGCACAATTCCTTTGTAAATATTAGTCTGACATTCTTAAGCCTTATTTATCTACCTATCTAAAAATAATATAAAAGGAACAACCCATACATCCTTGTGTGCCTTTAGTATCCATGCACATGCCTAGGAGCTTCGTATGCTGTCAACATACCGAAATAAATTCTACGAGATAACGTTCTATTTAAGTTTACAATAGTAGCTCTGTCAAAATAATCAATTTAATTGCCTGTAAATGGCGCCGCTATGTGTGAAACACCATAGGTCTGTATTACATGTGCGAATTTCATTACCTGTGAGTAGTACCATAATGTGTGGAATACCGCGAGTCTACGATACGTTCGATTAGTACAGCACCATGTCAAATACCACTGTTGTACTATCCAAGCGATAAGTACCATTATGAGAGGCCGATGATAGTAAAGGAGCATCGCAGGTTCTTATTCGTGTCATTTTCATGAGACGTATATTTGAGTTTTTCTACATCGGTAATACTTTCTTTACGATAGGTTTTCTAGACGTCTAAACTTTCGTACTTAACATTTGTGTTTCTTCTATTGCTTACATAATGCGGCCTTGATTGGTATTTAAAATGGTAATTACATTAATATCAAAACAGACATCGCCCATACTTACCAAGATCCCCACCAGGGCCGATGACCTCGATGTTAGGCCCCTCTAAACAACAAGCATCAAGATCCCCACCGTTACCTGACCTCATTCTCTTGTTCTCGTATGGGTGTCAAGGGGTTGTGTATTATTACATGCGCACTGCAATAGAGCAGTGACACCAAACCGGGAATTAAATATATAAAGGGGGAGATATTTTCCCCGCTATACGGAAAAGCGTAGAATTGTGCAGATCAACTCGCTCTCTCGTCTTCTAACCCCAAAAATATTCGTGATAATATGCTTTTCCGTGAAACGTAAAAAAATGTACGTGTTCCTTCAGTTGTTACAGATTTTTATCAGACCCTGGGGTGTCTGAATTTTGTATCGCAAGAGTTGTTTGATTCTCTTTTTTTTTTTTACAATTGGCTTTACGTCGCACCGACACAGATAGGTCTTATGGCGACAATGGGACAGGAAGGGTCTAGGAGTGGGAAGGAAGCGGCCTTGGCCTTAGTTAAGGTACAACCCCAGCATTTGCCTCTTGTAAAAATGGGAAACCACGTGCTACTCTTTGTAGTAGCCAAGAACCTACTACGCTGGCGTAGCAGGGGGAGAGGTGATACTACCGGGCGAGTTGGTCGTGCGCGTAGAGGCGCGCGGCTGTGAGCTTGCATCCGGGAGATAGTAGGTTCGAATCCCACTATCGGCAGCCCTGAAGATGGTTTTCCGTGGTTTCCCATTTTCACACCAGGCAAATGCTGGGGCTGTACCTTAATTAAGGCCACGGCCGCTTCCTTCCAACTCCTAGGCCTTTCCTATCCCATCGTCGCCATAAGACCTATCTGTGTCGGTGAGACGTAAAGCCCCTAGCAAAAAAAAAAAAGAGGTGATACTCCCACGTGGCGCGTCCCTGGTGGCGGATAGGGGTGTCCTAACCGGCTTACCGGCGGACTTGAGGGAAATAAAATACCTCTCGCGGACCAAACACACAACCCCCTGTGGGTGGGGGACGCAGACGAAGAATACACCCACGGTATCCCCTGCCTGTCGTAAGAGGCGACTAAAAGAGGCGACCAAGGGATGATTGGATTAGAACCATGAAACTACTTTTGATTAGTACAACTAGCGGGGAACACCATAGGTCGCTATTACTTGCGCGTGGTACCACTATGTTAGGTACCACTATGTTAGGTACCAAATTGGTTTTTGATTAGTAGCTATCAGGAGCACCGTGCGGTCAGGCTATTACGGTACCTGTGATTAGTAGCACTATATGAGCGACACCAGGGTTCTGGCTTGCCTATGATTAGTACCCACTGTATAAGGAACACCACGGGATAGCACGAGTCCCTGTGGTTAGTACACGTTTGTGATGAAAACCATAGGTTTGCGTTGCCTGTAAATGGCGCCGCTATGTGTGAAACACCATAGGTCTGTATTACATGTGCGAATTTCATTACCTGTGAGTAGTACCATAATGTGTGGAATACCGCGAGTCTACGATACGTTCGATTAGTACAGCACCATGTCAAATACCACTGTTCTACTATCCAAGCGATAAGTACCATTATGAGAGGCCGATGACCTATATTTTGGACCCCTTTAGCTTGCAAGCATCATCGATTCAGTATTGAGCTATAGAAGCAATCCCTTGGTCAGTATTACTATTGTTTTCCGTCAGTTTCTGAGACTGCGGCATTGCGGGTCGGCTCCACTGATTGTTTGAACTTCATATCTATCAGTTCATTTTTCGTCCTCACGCTTTGAATTCTGGTCAGTGGAGGATTCTGGATTTTTATTTTGTCATTGCATTTTGTCTCATTTCGTACCATCAGGGGCCGATGACCTAGATGTTAGGCCCCTTTAAACAACAAGTATCATCATCATCATCTTTGTAGTAGAAGAGGCTGGGTCGTTGTGTAATTCGAGGGTGAACTTATCACGCATAGAGAGAAACTCTTCAGCAGGTTCTGACTTCAGATCGATGTTCAACCAAGTACGATATGTATTAAATGGCACTTGTTTTTATAGTGACGTACAGATGTCCCTACTAATTTCGTAGGCCCTGTACATAGATCACGAACACTTGTTGCTATGGTTACAATGGTGTCGGGGAATTGACGCTAATTCCAGATAGACCTCCCAGTTCAACAGCTTATCCATGTTAATAATAATAATAATAATAATAATAATAATAATAATAATAATAATAATACAATTACACTTCACTTCTTATTTTGGTTTATATGAGACCGTCGAAATTTGGTATTAATTGATTATCATGGAGCTAGAAGTCCAAATTCAAAGTATATAAATAAGCAAAAAATGTGGAAATCAATTGCAGTAAACATGTTGTTTCATTCTTTTATAGTAGGCTATACTAGCTAAACCTGACCTCGCTTCGCTGTTACTGTCTGATAATAAATGAATGGGTAAATAAATGTATTCCAGCGAACATGAGATTAATCGTACTTCTGAACATCCGAATTAAATTATTGTTGTCATGCAACATGTTTTGCAACGAATCAACAACAATATGCATCCTGATTGCAGTAGAAATTTGGCAGCGTGCATTCATTTGGTCATTTTCATCTCCGATGAAATAGATTTGGAGAAATTTATGATTATTGCTGGAAAAAGGAAGCTTTGAGGAACTGTTTCGAATCATCAGTAATTCCTTTTAACAAACTTTTCAATGGTTCTTCTGGCTGCTTCATTTTCCCGGTGTTTCTCCTTTAAATTTCATTGCTGTGCAGTGCGGGCAAGCTGTGTCCACTTTTCCAATTTGAACGAATTTGCATGAGGTATTGTATTGAATATCCGGTTCGTTTTAAAAAGCAATTCGGTGATATGAAGCTCGATCATTCAGATATTGCATCTGCATACGTCTTCACTGTTGATCTAATTGTTCTTGGCGTTATTGAGACTATTGTGCTGCTCTTCTTATTCTTATTCTTCTTCTTCTTCTTCTCGATTCAACTCATGGAACTCGTACCTATGGCGATCGAAAACACACACGATGATCGACTAATTTTAGAGTTTTGCAAGCACGGGACACATTCATTCATGTTTATTCACATTTATTCACATTTACAATAACAAACAGGCAATGAGATGGTTAGTTACATGAAAGTACATCTTGATCACGGCATGTTAGATTCTTGTTTTCAAATAACAGGCAATGAGTTGCCTACATGAACCTCCTAGCAAGAAAGGTCCTTCTTAGAACATAGCGGCGTGTTCCCATCTCCTATATACAGCAATAATTCTTACCGGACTATAATGATACAGCGTAAAGTCCTTGTCGCCTAGCGACAGTCGGGCCATCAAGGTCGATCCAATCTTGGTGCGGCTTTGTAATTAAATTCCATAAAATTACTCATTTAAAAAAACTACCTATGCGATTTCGTTCAAACAACTTTCTAAACACGCTCGTATTCGAATGCAACGTTGTGTTAAAATTTCAAGTCAATCGACGACTACTCTTAGAGTTTTGCCATCACAAAAACACGCAGGCTGAATTCTTTATATATAAAGATATTTTACAGTAAATAATGATTTGCGGTTTGTTCATGCAGTCACAAATTATTTTATTGTATTTGTCTAAAAATAATGTTATGTTCCGTATTTATATTATTATTATTATTATTATTATTATTATTATTATTATTATTATTATTATTATATCATTGCCTAAGGGGAAAGAGCAGGAAATATGACCACCTTCGAGACACAAACTTGAATTCATCGTTCTCTGGACGGATTCGTTAGCAGAACAAAACTGTTGGGAATGTTGCCAAAACAATATTTTTTTAATCTGCAAAAATGTTGCATCACTGTCAAGTTCAAATGTAAAATCTCTGGAAAATAATATATGCTCATCTCTAACAGTTTCATGTATTATTATCGTAAGATTTGTGTTTCCGAAATTCTAAAGCAAATTTGCATGAAAATACAAATAGTTATACAGATAAAGGTTCTTCATTTATTTATTTATTTATTTATTTATTTATTTATTTATTTATTTATTTATTTATTTATTTATTTATTTATTTATTTATTCTTTGTAGTTTCATTCATAGCAATGAACTAAATACAGTTATCAAAATATCCACAAAGTGAATTGGCTCACGGAGCTGTGAGCTTGCATTCAGGAGTTAGTGGGTTCGAATCCCACTATCGGCAGCCCTGAAAATTGTTTTTCGTGGTTTTCCATTTTCACATCAGGCAACTCCTGGGCTGCACCTTAATGCCATGGTCGCTTCCTTCCCAGTCTTAGCCCCTTCCTACTCCATCGTTGCCATAAGATCTCTCTGCGTCGGTGCGATGTGAAAAAGCCTGCATCAATTTTCTTTTCCTTCACACATCTTTTTCTCTTACTACTACATTTCACCATACAGATCTACTTATCCATATTCTTAACATTTCAAAACCTTTGTATTATATCTTCCCATCATCTCTCCACTGGACAATCCTGCTCCTTTATCCTACCGGATGTTTTCGAATCGATTGCCACACCAGGTTCCCCTTCCGTCCTCCACTTATATAAGCATAATATTGTAAGATTGGACACAATTTTTAACATAAATGGTTTTTACACTTCTCAATAATATTAAGCAATTCATAACTTGCAAAAGGGGGTGATTTAATAGAATATGATGTTTTTAAAAAACGAAACATCTCATTCTAATTCAATTAACTTTATTTTTTAGGAATAATCTGCTATTTCCTTTTTCAGGTACTTTCTAAATCTTATTACAGTATTCAAAAATTATTTACGACAGATTGAGCAACCTAATAGTTATAAAAATAAAAGCTTATTAATTCTTTCATATACTCTCACTGAGTACCATTACGAATATCAGCCAATATTGCAATTTGCTTTTCGTAAACTCGATCACTCTTACTTATTTTACAACACTGACTTCATACGAGTTAACAGTCCCTCCTTATAGAAATTTGGAAAGATACCATTTTTTGACTGGAAATGATACTCCATTAATTAATAGTATTGCTTGTTCTATAGTTATGAAAATTTCAACTTTCATGAGGAATTTAAAACAAAGGGGGCTCCAGGGGCTGCCTAACTGACGAGATAAATGAGTGAATGGGAGTTAAGGCGGAAGGGTGCGGGTTCGATCGCAAAACGGGACGATGAAATATTTGAAAACGAGATTTCTATCTCTGGAGAGCCACGTGGCTGTAGTTTTCGCTCAGTGTATAATGGAAAAGAGTACCAGATTAATTTAAGGGCGCAAAGGCTGGCAGGCGTAGAGTTAACCACTCTGCCTTAGTAGCAAGATCACGATTAGTGAATACCTTTACCTTCCTCGCATCCAGGAAATTGCATGCTATGTACAAAGATGGCTAACGCAATTGAAGAAATGTCTCTGAGAAATTAACATTATTTTTCGTTGCATTACAAATGCAATGAAAGTGTAATCATAATAAGCTGAATTGTGTGTTATAATTTGTGTGTGTAACGTGATTGCGTGCACGAAGGAAGAAGTTTCCTCCACTAACATCCTCAAGAAATGCATCCAGTGTATAAACCAACCCTTCAAAGTGTTTCGATTGGAATAATTCGTTTGTTTCCTTCTTCAATTTTCTCTTCTAAGAAACTAGAAAAGTATCACTGCTCTCTCCTATAACGCGAGGAATCCCGCAGTCCAATCCACTTTCTACAAACTTTTTCGATAGACTTCGGAACTATATTTTATACTCTAACCATTAACAGTTGTACCTATTAATCCCTACTAGAAGGTGGAAGATGCGAATTACTTTCTTTCTCTTGCTGGTTCTCGATGGTAGTCAAGCAGTACAAAGGAGACCTTTCAGTATTCCTGACACTATTATTTAGACTTATTTGTGAGGTAAGTCATATTGATGACCATGAGACACTCTGTGACGCAGACAAAACGTCAGCAAGACATGAAAAAATATGCAAACAATTTGCTGACACAAACAACAGCCAGCCAACGCAGCAAAACATCCTCCTGGCGACGGCATTGAACTTAACTCTGCATAGTGATAGGTTTCTTCAGCACCGGGCGAGTTGGCCGTGCGATTAGGAGCACGCAGCCGTGAACTTTCATCCGGGTGATAGTGGGTTCGAACCCTGTCGTCGGCAGCCCTGAAGATGGTTTCACACCAGGCAAATGTTGGGGCTGTACTTTAATTAAGGCCACGACCGCTTCCTTTTCATTCTTTACCATCGTCGCCGTAAAACCTATCTGTGTTGGTGCTAGGTAAAGCAAACTGTAAAGAAAAAAAGTTTCTTTAGCGCTAATATGTCTAAGAGTGACGTTAGTGACAAAAGACACTTGTAGAATCAATGGCCCGGGAAGTACCCAATCAGCAACCAGTTATGTAACATTTCATTATTTTTTCAGAAAAGCATTTACATTGTCGTTAGACTGGTACAGACCCGGCGAGTTGGCCGTGCGGTTAGGGGTGCGCAGCTGTGAGCTTGCATCCGGGAGATAGAGGGTTCGAACCCCACTGTCGGCAGCCCTGAAGATGGTTTTCCGTGGTTTCCCATTTTCATACCAGGCAAATGCTGGGGCTGTACATTAATTAGGCCACGGTGACTTCCTTCCCACTCCTAGCCCTTTCCTATCCCGTCGTCGCCATAAGACCTATCTGTGTCGGTGCGACGTAAAGCAGCTAGCTAAAACAAAAAAGACTGGTACAGTGGTAAAGTATAAGTTATTTTTAATAGTAGAGACACCTAGCCCCATTTACAAGTTATCAGGTATCTCTGAGTCAAGGTCTAGAATTCGGCATTGGATTCCTGAACCGTTTGATACAGAAGTATACCGGAAGTATTTAATTGCATATAATAATAATAATAATAATAATAATAATAATAATAATAATAAAGAGAAGAAGAAGAAGAAGAATGCCTGGTGCAGGTCATTCGATCTGACGCCTTGTAGGGACCTGAACGTCTGTGAAGATGGGCCCTAATTATGATGAATTCTAATTATGAGGACGGCATACAGACCCAGCTCCCGAGCCATCGGATTAACCAATGAAGGTTAAAATCCCTGACCCGGGCGGGAATTTAACTCGGGACCTCTTGGACCAAAGGCCAGCAAGCTAACCATTTAGCCATGGAGCCGGACAATACATATTGTGATGGCATGTGTAATTTTACTTTTATTATTATTATTATTATTATTATTATTATTATTATTATTATACTGATTTTATGTCAGACCTACTATTTTTACAGTTTTGAGAAACGCGGACACGCCGGACTTTAGTCCCTCGAGAGTTATTTTTCGTGCCAGTAAATTCACCTACACGAGGCTAGTTTGTCTGAGTATCTTAAACCACTGGACTAAGCTGGAATCAAATCCGCCAACTTAAGCTCAGGAGAGCAGCGTTCTGTCATCTGCACTACTCATCCCGGCAATTTTATATTGTATTTTCAAGTACTTAATTTGTCTGAGAGTCTTTTACTTCTACTGTAGATGCCCAGCTAGATTATTTCACATCTTGTACAGTCACAGTAGAAGTACCCGAAACCATCAGGCATGTATACGAACTCTTTCAATTATAGTATATTTTTGCGTAAGCCACGCTCGCAGATCCACTCAATAACTTGAATACCAAAGGGTCGTGGTCTGAACGGGAAGTAGTCAGCAGGAAAATGAAATGTTCAATTTCCTCCAGCCGCTCCTATGGGACTTCGCCTCGTGGAATGCAGCTCAATGTTATTGGATGTCCCATTGATCTTTTAAAATTAACTTAGAGCACTATCTGCAAGTAATTATGTCTTAAACCGTACTGCTTCTCCTTTATTCTAGCTTACCTCGGGAGCTGTTCCTAAACATTCCAGGGAACGTCAGATTAACTTTATACTTCCATTATACTGTATTTACGAAGGTATACGTAGTCTGAAGCATTCTCTTAATAATTGTGGAGCATTTTCATGTGATCCTGCGTGCTGTCCATAAAAAAAAAAAAGGCGACCATTGTATGTGATCAGAATACAACCCAGATAAATTGATCCACTTTCTATCACGGACCCACCAGAGTGTGTCTCAAGTGCCGACCCGTGTGGCAAGTAACTACTGTATTGACTCATAAAATGGCTAAATTTGAATCTCATCATTGGCTATTCTTGAAGTAATATACCGGTCGAGTCGACCGTGCGGTTAGGAGCGCGCAGCTGTGAGCTCGCATCCGGGAGATAGTGGGTTGGAATCCCACTGTCGGCAGCCCTGAAGATGGTTTTCCGTGGTTTCCCCATTTTCACACCAGGCAAATGCTGGGGCTGTACCTTAATTAAGGCCACGGTCGCTTCTTTCCCATCCCTAGGCCTTTCCCGTCCCATCGTCGCCATAAGACCTATCTGTGTCGGTGTGACGTAAAGCAAAATAGCAACAAAAAAATGAAGTAATATATAATTTTTCTACATTCTCCATCGTCTATATCATCCGAAAAGTCATTCTCTGAAAGTTCATCGTTCGATAAGTGGAGAGCGTCTGATAAATTTTGCAAGTAAATGAATTTATCTCGTTCGTAAAAGTGACCCTATTGGGCTTCTGGAGATTTATTATTCTTCTATATTAGTGATAACTCCATGTTTGCGTTTACAACTATGGTTTATTGAAGGTCTGAGAGAATTTCACTTTCGAGACTTCAAAGTAAGAACACACTGTTCTTGAACTTAGCAAAATGTGAAGAAAAGTAACTACGGTAGATGTTAACACATAATACTATATATCTACAACTACAAATACAAACTACAGTTACTACGTTATGTTAATTATTTAATTATTCACTCTATATATTTGAACCTAATGATAGCTCTACATCATACATATTTCCATCAACTCTAACAATCATACAAGCTATTTACGTATTTAAAGGGAATTCTCCACAAGGCCGCTTAAATGAGGCTATTGAAGTGCTATTTCGGATACCGACAGACAGAGAATTCCACGGCCTAGCACTAGACACTTGGAAGGAATGGTTGTAAACTGACAAGTGATTAAACGGTATTATACGGGTAGAAATTTACCTGGTGTTAAAATTTAAGGAGAGGTATTTTGTTGTCGATTCGTTCAGCAGCAGATTTCTTAATTTTTCTGTATTTATACTGGAAAAAATGAAATGGCGTATGGCTTTTAGTGCCGGGAGTGTCCGAGGACAAGTTCGGCTCGCCAGATGCAGGTTTTTGATTTGACTCCCGTAGGTGACCTGCACGTCGTGATGAGAATGAAATGATGATGAAGATGTTTGTTCTACAGTTACGTCGGTTAGTACACTCGCAGTTACTAATTATGGGGAAAATGAGTATTTAAATTAGGCCTTAGTGTTAGTTTCATACGTTATTTTCATACTATATAGAATAATGGATTGTTTTATTATAAAGGATGAAGAGGTGCATTTACTTTTCTGAAGACGCTTGTTATTTGATCACTCCAGTTTATTGCGTCATTCGTGATGACACGTGAGTTCACGACGGCCTTTTGAAGTGGTATTTCATTACCACAGAGCATCACAGTAGGTGAATGTGTGCTGTGAATATATCTTGCTCAGATCTGGAAATACTTTCGGTGAACAGACATCGCGTGTGGAAGTAGTAGTTGAAATGTACTCCTGACAGTAAGTCTAATTTGTTTACCTTAACTTTCGTCTTCTGTGCTGGGATGCAGCTACGTCGCTCTCTCCTTTAAAGCACCTAAGAGGTGCGTTTCAGTTAATTTAACCTGTGACCTCTTGGTCCAGATATATTCCTGCATGAGACGAAGCTATATAGAAAGTTTGCGGCAAACCTCCGATCTCAGTTCAAAATCAATGTAGAATGAAGTAGATCTACTTTCTCCATGAACTTCTTGACTTAAACAGACCACATATATCTCAGCAATTGTGATCAATTCAATCTCAGTATCCATTATCATACGAAGTAATAAACCACAAATGTAATGCATATCGTCTTATTATACATAAATTTCTCCATATAAGTTTAATGGTCGTCTTATTATACCGTACTGTACATTCGATTGAATTACATCGCATACAGTAGCTTCAATCTTGAGGTAGTAAATTTTGTTTGTTCTTTGATTTTTCTAGACTTAAGCAACCACCTCCAGTACTTCGAATTTGCATAGAACCTGCATCCGTTGTCAAGGTCAATCTCTGTTACAGTCTTCTTCTTCTTCTTCGTCCAGAACTTTTCCTAGTTGGTGTGCGCACTTTGTAAGGAGAGCCAAGTTTTACGGTCGGATGCTTTTCCTGACGCTAACACAATGCGTAGGGATGTATTCACTATTGCGTGTTTCTGTGGTGGTTTTTTTCTGTGATTTTTTTATGTGAATCAAGACGTTTATTAAGACGAACACAGATACACAGCCCCGAGCTAGACGAATCGACTATACACAGTTAAAATCCCCGACCCGACCGGAAATCAAATCCGGAGCCCTCTGAACCGAAGTCCACTACGTTGAGCATTAAGCCAAGAAGCTGGACTCCAAGAGCCTACAGTAAAATATCAAATATGGGCTCCTTAGACGTGTGCTGGTCCCTGCGCTTATTACACAAGCATATTTCGAGTCATACTCTTCGGTTGAGAGTGAATATTACATGAACAATGGCATACCACCCATATTTCGAAACTTAGAAATTAAGGTCCTTTAATATTCTAGAACAGTTTCAAAACCCATCTCTTAAGTTTCCAAGGAAATATGAAAATATTTGAAATTTTACATATCTGAAATACAGCGTATATTACTTGTAGGTAGGTAAATTACTTTTGATTTTTGGAGCATCAACTTATCAAGCGTAGTATTTAGATTTTTGCAAAATGTGTTGGAAATTAAGTCAGATGCAATCCATGTTGAAACACTCCATTCCACGAGATGTTTGGTTGGTACTTGGATGAACGAGCCCTTGATTGCGAGAGGTATAACAGCTGGAAACAAGAGATTTTTGTTTAAAGGGGCCTAACATCTAGGTCATCGACCTGGAACCAAGAGATAATTCTAAAACAAGTAAATTCCGGCTTTCTTGGAGGCTCAGATCAACCATGAGGCTGGTAAAGTGAAATTCTCCTTGAGCAATTTTTCAACGTACCGAGATATTAAATAGATGGATATTGAGGAATCGATATGCAACTCTTAAGTATTGGTGGAGGGTTTAGAATAGCAGCCAGACACTCGTTTGGGCGGGATCGATTTCTGTCTCCGCCAAAAATGTAAGTTCGATTGTGTGGAACCTAGATTCAGCTTCGGGAACACAACCAAGAAACGAAATGAATTAAAATAATCCTCTCGGAGATCTTTGAGGGCCTGTTCTTCTTCTACTTCGCCTAACCTACAGAATTTTTCACGGTCGCTTTCTTTAAAACTGATCACCAATCAACGCGTACACCAGTATAGACATTGTAACCATACAGGTTAGTCTGTTAGACACCTCGCAAATACACAAGAATTTTGAGCCCAATGTTTCAAGCCCCGTACTCGCAGTAGCAGTAGCATCGACAAAGATAGCAAGAATAATATTGCTCCTCATACGTACACAAGATATGTATATGATGTAAAGATAAGGGCACTTTCGGACCCCAAGAATTTATGGAAAGAGCCATGATAAATATATTAAACCTAGGAAATCCGTAATCTCGTAATTTTCATAGCAGTCAAAAAGCATAGGAAGTCCAACCAATGTTTAAGTCATACGCAACTTCTAGTGCCTCTGTACTCAGGCACAATTATTCAGGAACGATGAATGTGCTAAAAACACTGAAATCGCATAAATAATTAATTATAGCATCAGTTGGACTACTCTTTCCTCATTTGACATTAACGGAAACTGCAACAGTCAGGGTTGGCTTCTATGTCCAATTTATTTCTAGTGACTTCCTCCATGATGCCCCGACGTCCGAAGGATCCTGTAGGTTTACATACTTTAGATTTGTATATTTCTTTGTTATCATTGTATTTACAGCACCTTGTCCTGAAGTTTACTTAACTCCTTCGTACTCTACTAGAGATTTGTCATGGGTTGCAATAGAATTTACATAATTTAGAAAGTAATTCATTTTTCGTTAATTGCTCGAGAAATGAATTTGAGTTAGCTTCTATGACCTATAGCTGGCCCCGCGGTATAGGGATAGCGTGCCTGCCTGTTACTGGAGGCCCAAGGTTCGGTTCCAGGCAGGTCAGTGATTTACACCTTGATCTGAGGGCTGGCTTGAGGTCCACTCAGTCTACCTGAGAATAATTAATTGATGAACTATCTTGCGATGAGATAACGGTCCCGGTCGAGAAAACTACGAATAATGGCCTAGAGGAGTCGTCGCGCTGACGACGCATAACCTCGTAATCTGCAGGTTTTCGGGGTGAGCAGCGATCGCTTGGTAGGCCAAGGCTCATCAGAAATCTAGAGTATTGGGGTTCGGTTTGGTTTTCTATTTCCTAAATCATTCATTTGGTAGTGCTTGGTAAGCCATTAGACTGCCTAACTACTTGCTGCCATATTACCTGGTTTTATTCTTTTTGCTACTTGTTTAACGTCGCACTAACACATCGAAGATTTTCGGCGACGGAGAGATGAGTAAGAGCCAAGATTGGGACGGTAGCGACTGTGGCCTTAATTAAGGTTTGCCTGGTGTGAAAATCGGAAACCACGAAAAACCGTCTTCAGGCCTGCAGACGATGAGATTCGAACCCACTATCCCCCGAATGCAACCTCACAACTGCACGATCCTAACCGCACCGAGCTCGATAGCTGCAGTCGCTTAATTGCGGCCAGTATCCAGTATTCGGGAGATAGTGGGTTCAGCCCCACTGTCGGCAGCCCTGAATATGGTTTTCCGTGGTTTCCCATTTTCAAAACCAGGCAAATGCTGGGGCTGTACCTAATTAAGGCCACGACCGCTTCCTTCCCACTCCTAGCTCCTTCCTGTCCCATCGTCGCCATCAGACTTGTCTTTGTCGGTGCGACGTAAAGCCACTAGCAAAAAAAAAAAAAGCTCCTAACCGCACGTTCAACTCGCTCGGTACACGCATTAGCTGCCGGAGGAATACAGACTTGATTTCTGAGTTACTACACAGTACCATATGAACTCCGTAAATTTGTCAAATTTAAAGATGTTCGAAAGCGGTATGAATAGTTACGTAAGATTGTAAGTGTATACACCTATCAGTGTACATGGTGGAGATGCACACTACAGTAGTTGTATGGCGTCCACGTCTCCTTAATCACAGTTCGGTGAAGTAGGACACACATCCTCTCACGTTAGGGAAATTCAGAAAGCACGGGAAATTCTTTGTTTCCTTCCTTTCTTTGTGTCTTAAGATGAGTAAAGCACTCCCTCACTTTCGTTGCTACAAACCCGTGAAGATGGTGTGATGATATCTTGTGTTTGGTTTCCTCTTCACTTTCATTGTGTTGCCACGAAAGAATCTAGGACGAACAGCCTCATTATGTACCACGCATTAGCTAAGAAACCGATAGATACTGTCAGTGACCCGAAATGGAAAAGAGGCACACGGCCGCCACGCGTCCATTAAAGTAGCGCACCCCACGCAACATATGGAATTATTTTTGCACGTATAGTGATTGTAGAGTCCGTCTCCATAGCTAAATGGTTAGCGTGCTGGCCTTTGGTCGCAGGGGTCCCGGATTCGATTCCCTGCAGGGTCGGGAATTTTAACCATAATTGGTTAAATTCGCTGGCAAGGGGACTGGGTGTATGTGTCGTCTCCATCATCATTTCATCCTCATCACGACGCGCAGGTCACCTACTGGCGTCAAATCAAAAGACCTACATCTGGCGAGCCGAACCTGTCCTCGGACACTCCCGGCACTAAAAGCCATACGCCATTTCATTTCATTTCATTTCATTTCATTTCATTTCATTTCATTTCATTTCAGTGATTATAGATACAACTGAAACAATAATTTGAGAATAACCTCTTAGAAATATGGATTAGTGGGAAAGTTGTGGACATTTGCAATCTCTTCGAGTTTTGCCTGTGGGACCGACGTGTGTATCTTACGAGGTACGGATCCTTCCTATAAATGTAACACATCATGCATCGTATAGAATAACATGGAATGCTATAAGAATGTACATATATACATACATCTAACCATCCTAATTGGAGCTGGCACATTAATGAGTGTGGTAATAAACCATAAAAATATAAAATTAAGACAATTTCAATATCACCTTGATACAGTTTGGGGTAAGACTAGTCAAAATTTATAGGGATTTTCATCCCGAATTATATCAATTTCTCAATTTGCTTTCCGATTGAGAATCTTCGTGGCTTGAGGTAAGGGACTCTAACTATTGTATTGGAAGTAGGTCCGATACTATCGAGCATCGATCAACTCAGATTATTTCTAGTTTTTTCATAACAAACTGTAACCTATCGAATGAATCTTCTGAAACAACATGTTTAACATCCCATGATCGTCAGTAAGATGAGCATACCAGATAGAACTATATATAAAAATGCAACATGAATCCATTAACATTAAGAATAAGAACAGTTTGAATGTAATATGTAACCATTTCCCCAACATGCCAACAATCGCACAAAGAATCTGACATCACAATATTCGTCAATTGCACCAGTATACTTTAAAGTTTTCAAAGAGAAAGGTGAATTCACGAATTATTTACAACACATTCTTCCTTGAATAGGTAAGATGATCAAGGTGACCAATCTGGGCTGTTATCAGTTTCTGTTGATATATATAAGTGACTATGAAACAACACTTTGTAGCTGAATTGTCAGTGTTTTAGCCTTTGGGCCTCGGAGAACTGGGTTTGATTTCCAGGGGGATCGTGAGATATAAGGGTGAAGGGTTAATTATCTTGCCTCGAGGACATTCCAGCAACTAACACATCACATGCTACTACACTATCGTCCTCTACATAAACACTCAGTGCCGTGCCGTGCCATGTGGCGCAGACGGTAGAGTACTGGCTTTCCGAGCCTACGTTGGCCGGATCGATCGTGGCTCAGTTTAGTGGTTCATGAAAATCCTTGAATTCGCCAGCTCCATGTCAATACATTTATCAGCACGTAAAAGAACTCTGTAGGACAAAATTCCCGTACCTCGGCATCCCTAAAAACCGCAAAAGTAGTTAGTGGGACGTAAAAACAATAACATTATTACAAGTAATAATAATAATAATAATAATAATAATAATAATAATAATAATAATAATAATTTACAAGCTGATTTACGTCCCACCGACTCGTTAGATCTTGTGGCGACGATGAGATGGGAAAGGGCTAGAAGTGGGAAGGAACCGTCTGTGGCCATAGTTAAGGTGCAGCCTCAACATTTGCCTGGTGTGAAAATGCGAACCACGGAAAACCATCTTCAGGGCTGCGGCAGTGGGGTTCGAACCCATTATCTCCTGGATACAAGCTCACAGCTTCACGGCCAACTCGCTCGGTATTATTATTATTATTATTATTATTATTATTATTATTATTATTATTATTATTATTATTATTATTATTATTATTATTATTATTATTATTATTATTATACTGTGTAACATATCCGATGACATGGGTTGCTGATTTCAGGCATCTGTAGTTTTAAATATTGTTAAAGAGTAGAGGCTAGGTTGATTACTCTGGGACTTAGCACAAAATACAGTAGTTCCCATAAGACTGCAAGGCACGTTTTGTATTATTTTAGAGCACGCAGTGACCTTAATCATAGGAAGAGTTAAAAGCAATGCGTGTGCCGTGCCGACTTGAGGTAGGGAAAGTACTGGCCATGCGCTTTCGTTGACCTTGAAGAAGATGAGAATTGAGATGACGAAGAGAACTAGGTCAGATAAATTGGTAACTAGAAACATTCTCCCAGAATTAAAAGTAAATTTTATCACTTTATCATTTTATCACCTTAAGGTCACCGGGAATCAGGTGTAGAAGCATTGTACCCTTGAAGGCACAATAGAACCTACATTTTGTTTTTCGTGTAAAGAAAGTGATGGCGGGTAGACTGACCAACCAGTTCTGAGAGTGAGACTATATATACAGTATATTGATGAGGTAAAAATTTAAAATTTGATCACGCCCTTTTAAAAAGCTGCTGGGATCGTCTATAAACGAAGCTGCTCCTTTGTTCTAAACGGAGAAAGTTAAGCTTTAATTTAACTACGTTCAGTATCATATTTTCTACTTAATATTATGAGGGATTTTGCCGTGTCCTACTTTACGAAGATACGACATAGTTTCAGTTCCAACTGTGAATTATTTAAAAGTTTTGTTGTTGTGTTTGTTGTTGTTGTTGTTGTTGTTGTTGCTGTTGTTGGAAACGTGCTTGTCTGCAATGAATTTCATCGGAACGTATGTTATTGCATCATACAAGCGTATGTTCTAAGTAAATGACCCAAAACCTTTGGCATTTATTTACAAAAATCGGGTTCGATCCCGGCCGAGGTCGAAGGCATTTGAGGGTGTTTAAAAGCGGCAACTTTTTGTTGTTGGCTTCTAGTACTTTAACGATTTGTCTTACGTAAGGGACATAAAGAAAACAACAAATTCTACGGCCCATGCTGTTCAGTATGCCGTATCAGTAATTCAGAATGAAGAAGTTATGTGCCTCGCTTTAGTAATAAACAATAATGGAGGTTCCTGAGTTTGTAGATACAAATTACAAATTTGATGGTTAAATCATAGACGATCATTACACAATGATAATTTCTTGGAATAATTTTCCGTCGTTACTAATTATACACTAGGACGCTTTGCAAATAGATTCCTGTCGTTACAAAGAAACATTTGTAGTTATTGCTTCATGTAACATGCTTGTGGCATAGTGGTCAGCGCGTATAGTATCGTGCGAAGTCTGTCATATAGCATGAGTTGTAGTAGTAAAAATAATCATTTATGACCATTTACCCTGAGCAGGCATTTCGATTTTTACGGCAATTAGGTTGCTCACACGTCAATTTCGACGTACCGCATTACTCTACGGTGAAATCGAAGTTCTATCGCTTGACCTATTGCTGAGATTTTATTGTTTATATCGGGTAGACACTGAATATTTCACCAGAACTCTGCTACATGCCGACATCGTACGACATGTAGTGCTGAACTGACAACGCCTGCCAGGTTTAAACTCGTGAACTTGCGATCCGACACTCTTCCACTGATGCCCAGAGAGAGCTGTCGCTGCAGTACCTGTACTAACGATAACTGTATTGGTACTTCCAGAGATGCTACGAGGTTCTGGTTAATGATGTGTATAGTAAGTGCATTAATATGATAGAAGAAATACAAGAAAGTCATAATAATAATAATAATAATAATAATAATAATAATAATAATAATAATAATAATAATAATAATAATAATAATAGCTCTTCTTTTTGCTCTTTATCTGGTTACCTTCCAGGGTCGGTTTTTCCTTCGGACTCAGCAAGGGATCCCGCCTCTACCATCTCAAGTGCAGTGTCCTGGAGCTTCAGACTCTGGGTCGGGGAATACAACTGAGGAAGATGACCAGGCGGCCTCGCTTGCTATGCTGAGCAGGGGGCTTGCGGGGGATGGGAAGATTGGAAGCGATAGACAAGGAAGAGGGAAGGAAGCTGCCGTGGCCTTAAGTTAGGTACCATCCCGGAATTTGCCTGGAGAAGTAGTGGGAAACAACGGAAAACCACTTCAAGGATGGATGAGGTGGAAATCGAACCCAACTCTACTCAGTTGACCTCCCGAGGCTGAGTGGACCCCGTTCCATCCTTCGTACCACTTTTCAAATTTCGTGGCAGAGCCGGAAATCGAACCCGCGCCTCCGGGGATGGCAGCTAATCACACTAACCACTACACCACAGAGGCGGACAATAATAATAATAATAATAATAATAATAATAATAATAATAATAATAATGTTATTTGCTTTACGTCCCACTAACAACTTTTACGGTTTTCGGAGACGCCGAGGTGCCGGAATTTAGTCCCGCGGGAGTTCTTTTTTCATACCAGTAAATATACCGACATGAGGCTGACGTATTTGAGCACCTTCAAATACCACCGGACTGAGCCAGGATTGAACCTGCCACGTTAGGGTCAGAAGGCCAGCGCCTCAACCGTCTGAGCCACTCATCCCGGCACAAGGAAGTAAACAACTCCTGTCGTACATCGCAGTCATTTAGATATATTCGTGTGAAGTATGACGTCAGATATAAAAATCATCTTATAGAACAATTGTTACGTTTGTTCTCTGTTACGAATATATATTTCAAGATTTAAATAATAGTTTAGCATGACATTACTGCTTTTCACAATAAAGCTTAATGAGAGGCGAGAGACCGTGTGTTTGTGAGCAGAGGTAACACAAAAGTAGAACTTTGACCTTACTGAACAAATGTTAGTTTCGATTGATCTTTAACGAGCTTCGTCCACGAACATTTTTCAAATCCTTTAAAGAAACAGAAATTCGTTGTAGGGAAATCATAAATCATTTGTAGAGGACTTGCTAACTCTCCATCCAGCTAAGCTGGTATTTTTTCTTAAAACATTTATATAATAGAATTGAAGTTGATTTGAGCGGCGTAGACAGCCTTCGACAACGTCAGATTATTGAAAGCGTAAGAAACAATAGTTGACCACAGAATAAGGAAGCGGAAAAATCGTCGTCCTTCATGTGCAGAATGGGTTAAAATGCCAAGGTAATAGTCTATTATAAGTGGCATATCATTTACCAGTAACAGTTATCAACCATGAAGACTAAACTCCGTTACTTAAATCATGGACATGTGTGCTTTAAAGCGTATCAATATTAAAACTAGCGGCTTTTCGAAGCTGAAACAGTAGATCTCGTGAAATATCTGATGTAAAACAATGTTGGTCTGTACGAACATGGAATGAAGGAATTACTCGTCGGGAATTCAGATCACCTTTCGAAAAAATGACTGAATCAGTCTACTTCCATAGCTGTGCGTGCATAGAGAGGTATTTTACGTGGGCCCAGGATGCAAAATTGAAGAGACTACCTAGGTCCTTCTGGACATTGTTTTAAGTGCCAGAGCACTTATACTAACCAGCTATAGTTATTGGACCGAGCTCGATAGCTGCAGTCGCTTAAGTGCGGCCAGTATCCAGTATTCGGGAGATAGTAGGTTCGAACCCCACTGTCGGCAGCCCTGAAAATGGTTTTCCGTGGTTTCCCATTCTCACACCAGGCAAATGTTGGGGCTGTACCTTAAGGCCACGGCCGCTTCCCTCCCACTCCTAGCCCTTTCCTGTCCTATCGTCGCCATAAGACCTATCTGTGTCGGTGCGACGTAAAGCAACTAGCAAAAAAAAAAAAAAAAAAAATATATATATATATATAGTTATTGGCATTTTACAACATTGAATGCCCAACAGTATCCCTCACATAAACAGGTGAGCGTGTAGCCTACATTATTTGCAAATCTGCAGGGCATTTACATAAATAAAATTACAATTTTGTTTCTACGTCCAGGTCTTTGGCTGAATGGTCAGCGTCGAGGCCTTCGGAGAAATAATTCGAGGGTCCCGAGTTCGATTTCTGGCCGGGTCAGGGATTTTGATGTCGTTTGCTTTATTCATCTCATTCGGGGACCGGGTATTTGTGTTTGACCAAGCACTGTCATCTTCGTACATACATACATTCACACACATGTACACACTCACACACACAAACAACGCGTTACACTGTCGTCCACCACAGAAAAACTTATTAGTGAATACATTCTTCCATATAGAGTTGCTTGATGCTTGTTGTTTAAAGGGGCCTAACATCTAGCTCATCAGCCCTCCACATAGAGTTGGCGTCAGGAAGGGTATCCAGCATTAAAACATGGCGAAGTCCACATTTGCGACCCCACCAGGGTGTGAGCAAGGCTCTAGAAGAAGAAGAAGACAAAAATTGTGTCTGCACACTTAAATTGTTCACCTCATACTTCGTTTCTTATCTAGGATTAGGTATACAGAGGTTCTTATCTTGGATTAGGTATACAGAAGTTCAATTTTTGTCTGTCTTGTCTGTCTAGTTGTCTGTTTGTTGGTGTGAACATTACGACACAATGGCTTCATTGTCCTCGGATGTCCTAATATCGCCGAACCGAAGGAAAACTAAATACGGTGGTCTACAGTGTCCTAAGCCCATTTCAATAATAGCAATACACTGATTAAATTAAATTCGGAACACTCAATCGTAAGATTACCCGTGTTTCGTCCCAGTGAGGCATGGGCTCATCAGTTGGATACCGCATCTTCCCAAGACACTGGCCGGCTTGGACGTTGGTGGTGACACCACTGCAAGCGATCATACCTCCAACTGATGAGCTCTTGACGCACTGGGGCGAAATACTGGTAATCTTACGAGTGAGTTTCCTGAATTCAATGGTCATTACACTGACTGTTGTTTGTTTTGATAAGTGTGTTCTCTTTCTCTTCGGCTCCCACTCAGTTCCGCTGGATAGCGTTACTGCTACAGTTGCATAAAAACTATCCTGTCAACGGCGGGTTCAGTAGCTAGTCGTATATGAAGTTCATCGGGTGACAACTACGCTGTCTCTAGTGGGTAAATGGAGCTGAACTACTTTTTTATTCTCTTCCTCTTCGTGTCCTATCCACTATCCTTCTCCATGTAATTCGCATACAACATGGTGAACTACTAAAACCTAATTTAATAATAATAATAATAATAATAATAATAATAATAATAATAATAATAATAATAATAATAATAATAATAAGCCACATATTATCACCTCCTACATGATATCTTTCAAGTGACTCTATCTGATGTCGATATTTCAGATTTACTGCCGATTAACTGTTAAAATTTTAAATATTTTTCAAAAATTCAATTCGGAGGTAAAAGCATATCACTTTTACTGCAGTTTCATGTAATGTCCTTAGACTTCTTAATGTGATTCCATTGCATTCTGGTCTTCGGACCATCAAGCTCGATAGCTGCAGTCGCACAAGTGCGGCCAGTATCCCGTATTCGGGAGATAGTGGGTTCGAACCCCACTGTCGGCAGCCCTGAAGATGGTTTTCCGTGGCCTCCCATTTTCACACCAGGCAAATGCTGGGGCTGTACCGTAATTAAGGCCACGGCCACTTCCTTCCCACTCCTAACCGTTTCCCGTCCCATCGTCGCCGTTCGACATAGGTGTCTGTGCGACGTAAAGCAACTTGTAAATTGGTCTTCGGACCATATTATTCTGGATTCGCTTCCCGGTCGAGCTATGGAATTTTTTAGTTACTATGTCGATGTTCCTGCACCTCGCACACATCACAAGCTTTACTTCCTACACTACAATGACGGGGATGGTGTCATAATCGAATGGCATATTTTTGGCTTCTCGCCAAGGTGGATGTGTTTTGAAAATCAGCTATTGCACATGGGATTCTTGAAATGACTTACCACGCCCATGAGATTAGGGTTCTACGTAAAACTGGAGGTACCGTGGCTATAGCAAGTCACGTAAAACTTCAATATTTGCGAAAGCCGCTCATCGTAATCGCAGGTTCCATTTTATTTATTAAACTAAGGAATATGGCCGCCTCTGTGGTGTAGTGGTTAGCGTGATTAGCTGCCACCCCCGGAGGTCCGGGTTCGATTCCCGGCTCTGCCACGAAATTTGAAAAGTGGTACGAGGGCTGGAACGGGGTCCACTCAGCCTCGGGAGGTCAACTGAGTAGAGGTGGGTTCGATTCCCACCTCAGCCATCCTGGAAGTGGTTTTCCGTGGTTTCCCACTTCTCCTCCAGGCGAATGCCGGGATGGTACCTAACTTAAGGCCACGGCCGCTTCCTTCCCTCTTCCTTGCCTATCCCTTCCAATCTTCCCATCCCTCCACAAGGCCCCTGTTCAGCATAGCAGGTGAGGCCGCCTGGGCGAGGTACTGGTCATACTCCTCAGTTGTATCCCCCGACCAAGAGTCTGAAGCTCCAGGACACTGCCCTTGAGGCGGTAGAGGTGGGATCCCTCGCTAAGTCCGAGGGAAAAACCGAACCTGGAGGTTAAACAGATGATGATGATGATGATGAAACTAAGGAATATTTTATTACTGATTAGTAACTGTTATCCAATATCTATGTCCAGTTACTTCTTAGATAGCACTATCACCAGTCTTCGAGGAACCAGATTTCTTCTCCATCAATCTTCAGTTACTACTAGGAGGAAATGATAAGCTCGTTATTTTGTCCCTTAAAACCTCAACCGGCATCACACCTAAGATCTGTCTGTTAGGTCATCAGCCTGAAGACTCTTTAAGTTCCCATCAAAAATCTAATGAGAAGCTACATCATGTAAAGGAGAAGGTCGCAGCATCAATGACTTTAATGACGGAAAACTACTACCTCATTGTCCCATGTATTGTAAAAAAATAAAAATTAATATATAATTATGGAAATGACCTTGAATCAACAAAAAGTATTCTCGGGAATTCTAACAATTACTTTAGTTGCAGTTTGCCTTGTGAATTTCATTGTTATCTCCTAATGAGAGAAATATTATGAATTTTTCAGAAAAGTAAAACAATAAAAGTGGCTAACACATTACCAAGCACCTCTTGTCTCATACTCTGGCCGTAAATTAAAGTGTTCGAGGCTCAAGTTGTTCTCTAAGATGATTTGAGAAATATAATAGTAATAATTTCGTGTGGCTATTTCTAGCCGAGTGCAGCCCTTGTAAGGCACACCCTCCGATGAGGGTGGGCGGCATCTGCCATGTGTAGGTAACTGCGTGTTATTGTGGCGGAGGATAGTGTTATGTGTGAGTTGCAGGGATGTCGGAGACAGCACAAACACCCAGCCCCCGGGCCATTAGAATTAACCAATGAGGGTTAAAATCCCCGACCCGGCCGGGAATCGAACCCGGGACCCTCTGAACCGAAGGCCAGTACGCTGACCATTCAGCCAACGAGTCGGACGATTTGAGAAAGAGACATACAAACAGACGGATGGATTTCCTTTTATAAGGCCGATGAAATTAAATGATGTAAGTGTTTGAAGCCGTAATAAATAACAGGTGCATAACAGAATGGTTAGCAATACAGGTTATTGTACTAACAATCATGGGTTCAGTTACTGTCAAGTTCTATTAATTTTAGAATACAAGAAAGTGCATAGATCATCACGTCACTCACATCAGCATGTTTCGAACTGGAGAAATTCTCTCGGCTTTTACAATCTATCTCCCCGCCGGGCTGAGTGGCTCAGACGGTTGAGGCGCTGTCCTTCTGACCCCAATTTGGCAGGTTCGATCCTGGCTCAGTCCGGTGGTATTTGAAGGTGCTCAAATACGTCAGCCTGTGTCTGTAGATTTACTAGCACGTAAAAGAACTCCTGAGGGACTAAATTCCGGCATTTCAGCGTCTCCGAAAACAGTAAAAGTAGTTAGTGGGACGTAAAGCAAATAACATTATTATTATTATTATTATTATTATTATTATTATTATTATTATTATTATTATTATTATTATTATTATTATTATTATTATTATTACAATCTATCTGGCCATTTAGAATTCTCAGCTTCGATTCTGGAAGTTTTAGACAGAGGTGCGACCTAATAAGAAAAAAATGAAGGGAGCATGTAAGGAAGCAAACATAATAATAAGTAGAAGAGCAGAGTTCATAAATTCCTTACAGAATAACATTGGCAAATTCGCAGGTGTTAAGGAAATGCTAATACTACACATTCATCATTTCGATCAGTCTATACAGTAATGTGCTCTTGATCTAATTGACTTTCCCGTTTAATATGTCATTAAGAATATCGAGCTAAATTTATTACTTGCATTGTTTTCACCCTTTGTTATATACTGCAATATAAAATGCAAGACTACAATTTTTAAAACGTGAAAATTACGTTATGGACTTAGTGCTATGCGGAAAGAGGAATGCAGGTCGAATAGCTGCAAGCTAAACGTTGACACATGGCCTATACATTTAAGAAACCTATACATCATTTACAATTCGTAAGCAATCTATATATCCGTAGTAGTAATTGTATATATTCCCAAGGTGATTCTTATTTAGATTTGATATGATTTCAGGAATCTGAGCATTTTGCAACGGACATATATTTTTGTTCAGATCCTAGTGTACCGGGCGAGTTGGCCGTGCGGTTAGGGGCGCGCAGCTGTGAGCTCGCATCCGGGAGATAGTGGGTTTGAATCCCACTGTCAGTAGCCCTGAAGATGGTTGTCCGTGTTTTTCCATTTTCACACCAGGCCTTAATTAAGGCCAGGCCATGGCCGCTTCCTTCTCATTCCTAGCCGTTTCCTGTCCCATCGTCGCCATAAGACCTCTCTGTGTCGGTGCGACGTAAAGCAAATAGTAGATCCTAGTGTCCAAATGACTGGAATATTTTCACATTTTCATAATAATATGTTTTGTCGTACTGTCACACTGGTGAACATCACCGTCCTCGTCGTCAGATTTTGAGAGCAAGATTGTTATAATAATAATCAATTGCTCCAACTTGGCAGGTTCGATCCTGGTTCAGTCCGGTGGTATTTGAAGGTGCTCAAATACGACAGCCTCTTGTCCATATATTTACTGGCACGTAAAAGAACTACTGCGGGACTAAATTCCGGCATCTCAGCGTCTCCGAAAACCGTAAAAGTAGTTAGTGGGAAGTAAAGCCAATAACATTATTATTAATCAATTGCTGATCATTCGTCCTCACAGGACACAGTCAGCTCACGTTTAGGATCTCTCACTAGAATTATTCTCCAGAGCTTGGAATGAGTTAAGAGACCAGGTGACTACCAGACAGTCATTCCGATCGCTTGCTTCTAAATTCATTTAAAATGCACCGTCATTATAATGCATTGCGTCCCCTTGAGGTAACGTCAAATGTTGTAGGACGTCTAAAGCAAACAAACTGTACTTGTTCTAGTCACCGGATCACAACATAAACCCGGCCAGAGATTTTCTCTGACCTCGTGAGAAGAGAAGCTGCAGGCACACTTTGCGTCTGCAGTGTCATCATTCCACTCTTCTTTTCAAGAGACTATTGGCGCTTTCAGTGTCTTTTGACAGAACCATCTCTATGTAATATTCAATTGTATTAATGAACGTAGGTTTTCGTGGCTCATTGTCATTTATTAAACAAATATTATTATTATTTCTGGATTAGACTCGGATCGTCGCGCTGTGTTGTGATGATCGGGAGGGAAGTTACTGATGACTCACCGCCAGTTTCTGGAGTGCGTCGTGCTATGCCATGTGTTGGGTGTTCAGCCCGAAGGCTGGTGTGATCCTCAACAGTTCCATCAATAGCTATCATAATAGATAGCCTAGGCGTCACCGAAGAGGCAAATTAGGGAAATGAAGTGTGAGGTAGTTTCCCGTTGTTTTCTTCACTGAACCGGAAGTTGTTATTACATATCATTCTGCCAAGCCCACTGAAATGCATGCACCAGCCGACCCTATGCGTAATATTTTCACACCATTCATAACAGGGGCTGGCTGCATAAGGAATGGCATTACTAGCATCACTCATACCTCGGTCACTTTCATATTGTCAAAGCGAAGGATGAGACTGACACAGGTCAATGAAAGTAACAAATTTATTCTAGCCCATACCAGTAGACATAGTGCACTGTAAACACTATATCTCGCCAGCAAAGGCATCGCTGTGCCATAGTGATGTTAAAAACTCGTTAATGCAAAGTGGCTTTAATCCAACAGTAATAATATGTATTATATACCGAGCTCGATAGCTGCAGTCGCTTAAGTGCGGCCAGTATCCAGTATTTCCCTTATTTTTAACTGTATCGGTAAAAGTAGCTTATAGGTTAAGAATCTATATAAATAAAGTTGTAAGGGGTCCGCTGTCTGTAATTTCGTTTATTTTGCCTATTTTTCAGATATTTATCCGTTTTACGTCAACTCAAGACCGTATCAGTAGTTTTTAATTTTCGTGTCTGTTAGTCTATATGTCTGTTCCTCCATCACTGCGAAATGGCTGGATAGATATCAACCAAACTTCATATTTAGAGTATATTCATCCCAAGGAAGGTTTTGATATGCATATGACTTTAAAATGTCTCAATAGATGGAGAGTTTATAAGAAAACCAGAACAGTTTTCTTCCATTTTCTCTTACACTATTGATTTTCTGTAAAATCTGTGGACTATATGTGAAATGTTCCTTCATTATAAATAACTTTTTTATGTACATAATTTCGCTTACTCTTCAAATGACGGAGAAACTTACTATTTTCTGCGGATCTCATGCTCTGCATTGAGTGCCCGATAGACCAACAACAAACCTACAGGTTACCATGGCAACGTCTCTGACTGCTTGCCAACCGGGAAGTAACATATTGCCATTTTCGCCATCATTCCTGTAAACTCGTGGTTGTTCCTTGGGTAGAATGCAAGGGAGAGGTTATTCGGCCATTTTGCGGGATATTGGCGGAATACCGTTGGAGGTTACAATTGTCCTCGAATGGCATTAAGGGGCGTTGTTAATATTTGAACAGTACAGCAGAATGTAGCCCATTATTTCACACCGTAAAGTGTTTTCTGGTATTTGCTATCATTTTTTACTGTATTTCCATTCTACTTCTGTTTTCCGCATTAATTTCTTGCCTCTGCCTTGCCTCTTTAGGCTTAAGTCATCCTCTTATCCGTTTATCTAAGAATCCATGCCCCTAAATATCTCCTCTGTTGCCGCCTTCTTATATCCGTAACTCATACCATCACAATTTATTGAGGGGTAATTTATTTTCCGATACATCCACTTGGTATTTACGTATTTGTCCTATCCGGCTGTCCTCAGTTATAATTCCATTTCCTGTTAATTTCAACTTTCTTAACTACTGTATATAACTTTCTTCCTTAATTTATCCGTATGTAGCCTATGCAATTGCTAATCCCAAAACCTAGACACACTGTTCTTTGAGAAAGAATTCCAAGCTGTTCAAGTATATAACTTTCTGCCCCGGAAAATATCAAAATATGGATAAATTTTAATGACGGTGCAGACCTTCGTTTCCGGGTAGTTTTGTTTTCTAAACGGCTAGTCGTATTTCAAAACGGATAGCACAAATGCAGTTCAATTTGGAGAGATCTACAGCTATGGTCCTATGATTTATTGTCGTGTTTGAATTGTTTATACGTTAGATAGCGCTGCATTTCTCGATTATCACCAAATATCTCCAACTCAATTGTGTCTGGCATTAGAAAAAGGGACCTGTCTTTATAATGAAAACTCCATCTATGCTGTGAATGACGGTTGCGAAGTGAGCCTGCCGATATAGTAGAAACTCCCGTACTCGATCGTGATGGCAGTAGGGAATGTGGCCTGCCATATTGTCAAAACTTTCCCAATGCCTACCTTATATCGGAAACAATGTATGGCGTTCTCCCTGTTTTGTTTTTCGGATAGCGCTAAGAGACATGCAATTTACTATAATCTCACTCGCTGTCTTTACAGTAATTTACGGAGAAATCCGTATATACAATGTAGAATACCGTAGCGAAGCACGGCTACATTTGCTAGTTCTAAATAAATGTTGACATGAGCTATTTTCTTGTAAAACCAACCGTCGAGATGTACATCAAGTTTTATGCTCCAGGCCCCTTCTGAAGCAGAATGTCTCTAAATTCAGTATTTAATTTCAAAGATAGCCAGGTGGTGCATAAAGATCAATATAACATGCTGGTGCTTCGTCAAGAGGATTCAGTGATTAAGTCGGCGACCCGCAGACGTCTCGCTAAAAAAAAGCCATCCAACATTGAGATAACTTCAATATCAGTAAACGGCACGTTATGCAAAATATAATTGATTCGGTACATGCTAAAAGGGCCTCAGTCCAAGCAACCCAGTTTTGGTAAAAACGAAAATACTGTCTCTCAGCGACCCGTTTAGCGTACGTTAGGAATTTCTCTAGCTAATATTAGGTAACCCGCACGTGTGACTCAGTCCCTTTTAGCATAGATAGTTGAAGCTATGCTATAACATGCGATTTTCATGCTTAACTCACTTTGCCATTTTTTGTGAAACTGAGGCCTTTTTAGCATTTGTCGATTCAGTTGCCTATCTTCCATGCTTCATGCATTTTTACCGTTCGAGGAATAATAACGGAGATATTCGTGATTATTATATTTTTTCACAAACTAGGACATATTTCCGGAGATATTAGTTCTGTCTATAAAGAATGCACAACTCAACGTATATATTTTTATCGTGCAAAGCTATAATAATGGAGATATTAGATCACAGAAGTAATTCTCTGTTATCGAAAGGTTGTGCTCCTGATGGACTTAAAATGCCAACACCATAATAACCAAATAGATTCTATTCTGCGATATTTTTACCTGTGGCTGGGAAGCCTTAATTGGCATCAATGATATTGTTCAATAACCCGTCAGCGACGGGTTGTACAGCTAGTCAGAAAATAAACTGACTACACAGATTAGCGCCCTTGCATAAACCATTCACTCCATTGTAGAGTCTAGATCATTATTCTGAAGTCTTGGCCGACGCTGGCCTAAAGACACAACTAAGAAGACTAGAAGCTCTCATCAACTTAGTATAGCATTGATCACTCACTTGGAGCACTTTGTTTATAACACGAATGTTAAGACGTTAAAGTCTCCCAATTATGTGGATATGATGGATAGTAATTGGGGGACAGCGGGAAAGGTGTCAGGGCCGTTAACGCGTTCCAAAGTTGCTCACTTCTTGTGAAGCAATACACGACTGCTTCTCGCGTGCACCACAGATTCACCACATTATCATCCGAGGATTCTCCTTGAACAGAAAGGTCGAAGGTTCAAACTCTTGCTCATGAACGTGCGATCCTAAGAAGGTCGTTTATGCATTTATATTCATATTCGCGTGAGGTGTGATATTTCGTTACAACACTTGCTGGCCTAGCATCAAGGAGATTTTATTTACGTTCCTGTTTAGTACAAGTAGGACATTTTTCCATAAAAGTCACGTTCAGCGTGGTTCGTTTCCGACATAAAACTGCTAAGATTACTCTATGTTACATTAAAAGAGATGTCAATGCCGGACGATATTTTGTTTATTTTCCAACTTAGCCCAAATGGTAGAAGGCAGTGTAATCAGTTGAACGTAATTCATAGCGAAACAAATATAAATATTGTATATAAGAATAAATGCAAATATTAGCGTTTGAATATTATCAAGTCTCAAAATAAACTACGTTACTTTTAGATTTTAAATTCAATCATTGGATAATTGTATTACAATCGTTATTACAACTTCCGATCGTTTTAGTTAAACTAAATGAAGATATGCCTAAATTAAATAGCAACCTCTGCCTCCAATTTATTTTACTGTCTGTAAATCTGTCTGCGACAGAGACCCAACACTTCCAATATAGCTATATTCGTTGATTTGAAGTAGCAGGATTGAAAGACGCATTTGCATTTATGGAGTATATTGTGTAATAGGAGGAACCTCCGTGGCTCAGGCAGCAGCGCGCCGGCCTCTCACCGCTGGATACCGTGGTTCAAACCCCGGTCATTCCATGTGTGGTTTGTGCTGGACAAAGCGGAGGCGGGACAGGCTTTTCTCCGGGTACTCCGGTTTTCCCTGTCATCTTTCATTCCAGCAACAATCTCCATTCTCATTTCATAGCATCTATCAGTCATTAATATATATCACTTTGGGAGTGGTGACCCCATCGTAATAATAGACTATATATGATTCATTCATTACATCTCTGACCCGGTCAATGACTGGAAAACAGGTGGTAGGTTTTCATTTCATTGTGTAATAGGAGAAGAAACATCTCCACTAATTAAATAAGAGTGATTTAGACGTGAATGACTTAAGATTAATGCCCAAACGATCCTGTATGGCGTCACTGTTAACAAAATTCTCTAAAATATTCTTGACAATATTTTGACTCTCCAGATTTTCAGGTAACTAGGCTATTCATATCGAAATTTTAGAATATGTATTAAGACGTCGGTGAGAGACATCTGTTGAAATAATATCCTAATAATTTGTCATTCGTCATTTTATTAAAGCTTTCATGTCATGAGTTAATAGGTACAAAATTCTGGTCAAAAACTTGCGGTCTTTGTCCTCGTAGAAAACAACGGGAAAGCAAAAACAGACCAAACGAACTTCGCAGAGTTCATTTAAAGATATACCCTAAAGGAACTAATAATGCAGCGGGAATAATAACGGTGTGGCATCATCACTGGCTTCTTACTAAGGCTGCCAAGGCTCGAATCGTGACCAATGCACCTGGGATTCTTACTGGAAATAATACTGGCGTGTTGCCTCCGAAGTGGCCTGGAGCAGGTCTTTTGAGTTGGCACCGTATACGCGATCTGCGTGTCTATGAGGATGGGGCCCTACCTATAATGAATTCTAATGATGAAGACGGCATATACACCCAGCTCCGGAGCATCGGAATTTACCAATAAAGGTTAAAATCTCCCGGCCGGGAATCGAATCCGGGATCCTCTGGACCAAAGGCCTGCACGCTAGCCATGGAGCCGGACTTACTGGGAATAATGACATAATATATTGTAAATTAATAAGAAACAAAAAGAAAGTTTGGCTGCTTGACTGAATGGTCAGCGTAGTGGTCTTCGGTTCAGAGGCCCTGGGTTCGGTCCCGTCGGGTATGGAATTTAACCGCGTCTGGTTAATTCTTCTAGCTCGAGGGCTGTATGTTTCTATTCGTCTTGATACACATATTGAGATGAAATGAAATGGCGTATGGCTTTTAGTGCCGGGAGTGTCCGAGGACATGTTCGGCTCGCCAGGTGCAGGTCTTTTGATTTGACTCCCGTAGGCAACCTGCGCGTCGTGATGATGATGATGATGATGATGATGATGATGATGATGATGGTGGTGGTGGTGGTGATGATGAAATGATGATGAAGACGACACACAGACCCAGCCCCCGTGCCTGAGAAATTAACCAATTAAGGTTAAAATTACCGACCCTGCTGGGAATCGAACCCGGGACCCCTGTGACCAAAGGCCAGCACGCTAACCATTTCGCCATGGATCATACACATATTCATTTATATATAACACATTACACTTCAAAGTACCATAGAAGCAGGCAAAAGTGAATCCATCCCTCTAGATAGAGTTGGCGTCAGGAAAGGCATCTGGTTGTAAAACTGAGCTAATTCTATACAATTTGCTGATCTCAAATAAGTTTTAAAAGTCCAGGAAGAAGAATAAAGATGAAGAAGGAGGAGAAGAAGAAGGAATACATGTAAATCTGTAAAATTCATTTGTTTAAAATCTATAGTGATATAGACGAAGAAAGAAAGAAAGAAAGAAAGAAAAAAGAAAGAAAGAAAGAAAGAAAGAAAGAAAGAAAGAAAGAAAATGGTCTTTGCGAGATAGTTCACACGTTGCGAAAATTCCAGCCACTTTTAGAAAATATTCTTCTAAGTTTATATGTTTTCATATTATTGTGTAATAACAAGTAGACACTGTTCACTATGATCGATAGACAATTATTAGAAACAATCCCATCCCTTCTTTCCCCCCTCAGAATTTAGGGTTGTTAACTTAGTCATATCTGATATGCCACGCTAAATGTTTAGGCTCTCGCAATTAACCACTTCGTGGCCGAGAAAGCACAATATGGTTAATATCGTCGAAAGTGTCATACAATGTCTAGTTTGCATGCGCAATATTAGCTGCCAATGGAAAACCTTGTCTTTAAAAGAGCGATGGAAACTTTACTGTTGCGTGATGTGAAAATCAGCTACCTCTCAATCTTCGTTGCCTTTAATTTTAATTAATTTCCTTCCTGGCTCTTTATCTCAAGCACAAAGACACCCGAAATTTTGGAGAGGTCTAAAACCTTTTCCGCTGACAAAGATCAATATGCACCTAAAATTCAACATTACCGTGCTCAAGATATTCGAAAAGTAGCCTACGCACTGTTGTATCACCCGTAACTAAATTGCTTGTTTTCGTGCAGGATACTACGTATACATAATCTTCCTTGTCTTTAATCATGAATTCGTTTACTGCTCATAAAGACTTCATACCCGATATTACCTCACTGAAATAACATACATGATCGTGCTTTTGATCTTTAAATGACCGGAAAGAATCTTCTCGTTTTCCTTTTATTTCTTCTTAGTTTTAAACATTAGCAGTAAATAATTTCAAGCTTTCAATTACGAAAGTATAATTACAGAATATTAGAATCGTTTCAAGATTGCATCTCGATGCATAAGCCTTCTTTGATCACGAGCAAGACCGAACTACAGTGAAATAGGCATGAGAATCTATCTTCAGGTCAGTCACATTGAATCATACATGGAAGTGTTTACCTTGGGGATGAAGAAGTTATTTTTCTACCTGGAGACCTCTTTATTTTTGCATTTTTTAACTTTAATCAGAGCGTTACCCAGTTAGGGTAACAGATCACGGATACCAGCTTCCTCGATTCTGAACTTGAATTCCTGTTGTCTGGGCGTGTTCACTAGTGATCGGTCGTGATTCAGATAACGGGTTGTAACACGACAAGATCAGGATATGAACTCGATACACTCCCGATACCAATCTTTTCAATAATAATCTTTATATTTTCTCCATTAGAGCATAAAATCCTCATTTCTTTATCATCGCGGCATGTTTTGCTGTAGGTCTAGCTTCCTCAATTTTGTTCAAGTATAACATCTTCCTTATTGGTATCAATAAATCTAGAAATAACAATCAAGATACGCAGGCATAATAATTAAAAACATTCGTTTTTAATTTATGTCTTCTATGATCCACGGACTGCGGAGAGATACGCTGGTCTCACCACTATTAATAATTTAGACAAGACGTAAATTGAGTCGCTCATTTCGTTACTTGTATGTAGACAGACGAGATAACGCGGTAAATAGATGCATGTATGATTTCGTTACTTTGCAGCTAGATTTTCTCCTAATATACAGTCCCACTATCAGCTAGTGGACACTGTAACATAATCTATATTGTCTTCCTCTTAGTGCATTGTCTTCAATGGACGTTTGTGATCATCATGCTCTACAATACTACACCAGAACTTCCTCTGCATGTTGTCATCTCCGTTCACTGTTGGATGTTATTCAGCCGGAAGTCTTCCTTCTGAGTCCTCTAACTGCCTTCTATATTCCCTTCTACAATGAGTCTGAGGACTCGGTACTCTCCATTCCGCATGATGTGAGCAATGCGCCCCATTTTACGCTCTTTTAAAGATTTTGAAGTATTTACTTTTCCTTATTCGCCCTTTGTGGGATGATTTCATTATAGACATGGTACAGCCAAGATATTCGGAGGATACAACGGTAACACCGGACACCGCGTTATCTCGTCTGCCCACATCCAAGCTTCTGCTCCATAGAACACACAGCATCTCAACGTCTTTGTTTGGATTCGCAGATTAAAGTTTAAATTGCATAGGACATCCCTTAATTTTATGAATGGATTACTGGTGTTATCAATAAACTTTCTTAATTTCTTTTGCAGGTTACGAATTGTCCTCTAGTGTGCATCCCAAATAAGAAACAGTGGACACCTTTCACAACATTGCCGGGTTGACCTTAATCTTTTCTTTATTGCGAATTATATATATTAATAACAATTATTATTATTATTATTATTATTATTATTATTATTATTATTATTATTATCTATTTGATATTCGTGATAGTCATTTGGATTTAGGTTACATGGAACAAACACCACCTAGTAAGCCTAAAGTTCCGTGAATACCTTTGTTCATAACTTTACAAAGTATAAAAACAAAGCGGCACGGGATTTTCTCCGGGTATTCCGGTTTTCCCTGTCATATTTCATTCCAGCAACACTCTCCAATATCATTTCATTTCATTTGTTATTCATTAATCATTGCCCCAGACGAGTGCGACAGGCTTCGGCAGCCGGCACAATTCCTATCCTCGTCGCTAGATGAGAACTTCATTAATTCGATTCCTGATCCGGTCGAACGACTGGAAACAGGCTGTGGATTTTAATACCATAAAAATACTCTACCAGATTTCATCTTAGACGCTGGAGTTAGTTGTGGGGGTGAGTAGAGTTTTCCCAAAGTGTTCACTGTTAGCCTTAAAAATGGGTCAATAATGCTTAATATAAATATACTACGTACCTTGACGACCTGGTGATATGATTTTAGTAGAACAGGGTACTTGGGACACGTGTAACCGTTTTGCACTGTAAGTATACAAATGCCGGAAATCTTCCTATGTATTAGTGCGACGTTAAAGCAACATTCTTCGTTGTTACGTCGATGCAGTTCAGAATCTCGTACAACAGCTGTTCTGAAATTTAACATTTGTGGAGTTAACGGCTTTCTTCCGACAGGTATTTCATCGACATTACTCCACTATTTGCAATATATTCTGACGTTTTATCTGGTATCGTTCTTAATGATGTGAATGGAACTGTTTTATATTCCGGTAATCCTCGTTACTCTATGTTTTATTCAGTAGTCAATGTCATACACTGCACTTCCCAATGTTAATACGCTTACAAGAGTCGTGAAGTATGTGAGTACTCTGCACTAGTACACTCTCTAGCGGCGATGTCACTAAGCAAGAGAAGCAAGTGGTCAAAGATGACTGAGCATGACCCAAAGAACGACTTTCTACCAAGCGTTTGCAACGAAGAGATCAGCGTTCTTTATAAGAGCTCTTGAAGATCTTGCCACTACATCCCTTTATTCCTCCGGATTATGAAACTGATTAACAGTTATACCTTTGTTAGCCTAACTCTATGTAAACTGTAGCTCCTAGCAATGTGGCAATATTCTTTTTTCTATTTTCGTGTTGTATTTTATTCCCAAAGAAACTACGTGAACTGCATGACGAAGGTGACGTAACGTGGGTTGTATAACACAGAAGTACAGGGGACACGTATGTTAATTATGTGGTCTTCTACCTTCGGGCGTTCTTTAGTTTAGACAAAGGTGATGTTACACACGCGTTTGAAAACAGCAAGAATAAGTCATGAGAGACTATTTTATCACACCATCATCTCAAGTCGAGCAGCGATAATTACTCAATAGACGCCCGTTATTAGTTGATTGTCAGTGATTTTAAAGGAGGGAGCTAGTAACTACAACTACTGTATTAAAATATAGCCAGCATATATTATGAGAAATACGAGCTTTGAATTACAGTGCTTTTGATGTTGAAATTCTGTAGTATTTCAGGGAAGATACTCTAGAATCTAGTTCCATAGCATTGTATCCATTCCAATTCAAATCAATTATACACTAGAATATATGTCATCCGGCTACTTCTCTAAATGGTCAGCGTACTGGATTTTGGTTAAGAGGGCTCCGGGTTCGATTCTCTGTTGGCCCGAGGATTTCAACTACGTATGGTTAATTCCTCTGGCTCTGAGTCTTGGTGTTTGTGGTGGTCTTAATACACTTTTCTTCATATGCATACAATACACCATACTATTAATCAAAAGCAAAAGCAATGTCACCTCCGTACAGGCCATGAAAGCCCTTGGAGGAGTGGAAGGTAAAGGCTTCCACCATTATTAACCTCGGCACGTGATTGTCCCCAGGAATTAACCTGGTACTCATTTTTTGTGTAGGCGGAGTGAACCTCAGGGCCATATGCACCTCCGGAAGTGGAAATCTCGTTTCTTAAATTTTACGACTTCCTCATAGGGATTCGAACCCACGACCTTCCGGGCGAACCGAGCACGCCTTTACCGCCTCGGCCAGGCAGCCCCTATACTATTAATCGCAACAGGAAATACGCAGTAGTGAATATATCCCACAGTATAGGGTTGCGTGAGGAAGGGTGTCCAGTCGTAAAACTGGGTCAAATCCACTGCAGATGCTGACCCCAATAAATTTAGGGGGAAATCCTGGAAGAATAACAAATGATCTCATATGTTTAAGACAAGTCTCAGACTAAAAGATTGCCATATACGTATCGTTGTGTTCAGTACTTCATTCCTGAAAAAGTATAGCAAGATGAAGTGATACTCCCGACTCAGGCTATGAATTCTGAAGAGCTGACCAAGGAAGTTTTTCAAATTTTTACAGTCAGTGGTAAAATGCCTGGTCCGAATCATCAGTCAATCGCGGTAGCATTTAATAACTACTAATACCTGAAAATGAAAATGAAAAACTACAACCTGGTTTCCAGTCATTGACCGCGTCAGGGATGTAATGGATGAAGCAGATATAGGCTGTTAGTACGATGGGGTCGCCACTCCCAAAGTGAGTTATTAATGAATGATAGATGCAATGAAATGAGAATGGAGAGTGTTGCTGGAATGAAAGATGACAGGGAAAACCGGAGTACCCGGAGAAAAACCTGTCCCGCCTCCGCTTTGTCCAGCACAAATCTTACATGGAGTGACCGGGATTTGAACCACGGTATCCAGCGGTGAGAGGCCGACGCGCTGCAGTCTGAGCCACGGAGGCTCCTACTAATACCTATTAATAGTTAATTAAAACTTCTTATTCTTATTCAGTCTTGATTCATTTTAGGATCTAAATCTTAAATTAATAGTCAATGATTAAATACTAATGAAACGACAAACCTGTAATCCTTTTCCTTTCTGAAATAAATACCAATACATTTCCATAAATCGATGCTTACGAATACGTGGGCGCTGATCATCAGCATATTTGTTCGAAATTATCTTGAGTAGGTTTGTACATAAGCGTAGATTTGTAGTAATAATAATAGTAATAATAATAATAATAATAATAATAATAATAATAATAATAATAATAATAATAATAATAATAATAATATATACTTTACGACCCACTAACTACATTTTTATGGTTTTCGGAGTCGCCGAGGTGGAGAAATTTCGTCCCGCAGGCGGTCTTTTACGTGCCAGTAAATTTACCAAGATGAGGCTGACGTATTTGAGCACCTTCAAATACCACCGAATTGCGCCAGGATCGAACCTGCAAATTTTGACTCAGACGGCCAGCGCTATAACGTCAGAATTATTCAGCCCTTTATTATTATTATTATTATTATTATTATTATTATTATTATTATTATTATTATTATTATTAATATTATTATTATCTTCCAGGTTAACTGAAGAGGAGGAATTTATGATGCCGAAGTTCAGTCACTTTCACCGAGGAAAATTAGGATGATGGTCAGAACATGAATTACGGTTTTCATCCTTATCCAGTAACCCTTCTTTGACGGTTTAGCTTTTGTAATCGCAGCAGGAAAGCCATATAACGGAGATAAGCGGTAGTAGAAGAGACAAAACACATCTAAACTAACAACAATAGTCAGTCACTGGAATGTTCCGTGATCGTTCCTTCATGTTTTCGTATTTCGATAGCTATCTTCATTATCTTTATGCTGAATAGGGACTAATGGCAACGCGGTTTTGTAGCTTATAAGAAAAATCACGACAACCACCGCCAACAGTTCCAGTTAGTTTGTTACCCTACTGACTGAACAATAGTTTCATGTCAGCGATGCCGTTGATGAGCTAAGTGATGAAAATCTGAATTAATGAATACGTACATTATTATTATTATTATTATTATTATTATTATTATTATTATTATTATTATTATTATTATTATTATTATTATTATTATTATTTGAATGGTAAAAATGCATCATAAAATATGAAGTTGAACAACATTAGTGCTGATTACACAATTTTCGGGGTCCTTCAGCTAATTGGTGACAGTCCCAATAACAGTTGGAATCGTGTAAATAATAGACTATCCGTAATGCGACGCGTAAATATATTACGATATAACTTATTTCTATTATTTGTTTGAAAGGATCAACTGCTTCACAGACAATCCCGGGCTGCCACAAGGAAATACTTCAATGCGAAACTAAATAAACTCAAACTCAAACGTAAAATTATACACATTACAATATTTCTAAATCCACACAAGAGTTCATGAACTAGCAATCAGCGTCACAATTAAGAAAACCGCTGAGATGTATTGTGACACTCTGGTTGCTGTCTAAGTACCAGTTCAGCTATATAGGCATGGTGAGAAGCGGTGATGAAGAAAATGTGAGAACTGATCGAGATTAGTTTAATTAACGAGGAACAAAATAATCTATAAATTAAACGTGAAATTAAACACGTAAAAATAACTGTTAAACTACAAAAGGTAGTTCTTACAATATCACAGTAAAGAAATCTACAAAAAAATCACTTCATAAATAATTAAGAAGTAATAAAATATCTAAAAGTAAACAACCAATTAAGTGCCCGGGCAATACAGCTAGTTTTAGATATAATTCATATTTCCGGAGGGAAGATTGAAAGTTTGTGTAAAATATAATATTACCGGGCGAGTTGGCCGTGTGGTTAGGAGCGCGCAGCTGTGAGCTCGCATCCGGGAGATAGTTGGTTCGAACCCCACTGTCGGCAGCTCTGAAGATGGTTTTCCGTGTTTTCTCATTTTCACACCAGGCAAATGCTGAACTGTACCTTAATTAAGGCGACGGCCGCTTCCTTCTCATTCCTAGGCCTTTCCTATTCCAACGTCGCCATGAGACCTATCTGTGTCGGTGCGACGTAAAGCCACTAGCAAGAAACTAAAGAGGAACAACGACAAACAATAACATCAAAATTTGTCAAAAAACTGAAAATCTGCCCATTTTAAAGTGTAACAGTGTTACGACATTGCCTTACATTTTGTTGTGAAGTATTTGGATGCATGACGCAACTACAGTAGTTGCAGTTAGTGTCAGCAGTTTCCACCAGATTGTATGATGTGATGGTGTTCGCTGTAATGGCAATTACTTTCTCTACAGGATCTTCAGCCAAGAGCACACAGTTCTACCAACTCCTCCACTCACGAAGTACCGTGATGCAACTGGCTTCATACAGTTCTCAATTCGTCCACTAGGTTGCGGTAAACGTCAGGTAGCGAGATCAGCTTAGCAGTAACGTGATTTTTCTCTATTGTAGCTGCTATTGTGTCTATCTAGGTACATAATTAGACTAGAGTCGACTTGTTGGTTATTATCACTGCGAGGGGCTTAAAACCTTTTCGATCATCAAACCTGATGATTACTTGCGGGTATATATACTCTGTCTGAGTTGGGGATATATGGCAATGTGTGTAATTGGAGCAAGTTGAACTTAATTTTGTAATAATAATAATAATAATAATAATAATAATAATAATAATAATAATAATAATAATTTACTATAAACCGAGCTCGATAGCTGCAGTCGCTTAAGTGCGGCCAGTATCCAGTATTCGGGAGATAGTTGGTTCGAAGCCCGCTGTCGGCAGCCCTGAAAATGGTTTTCCGTGCTTTCCCATTTGTTTACACCAGGCAAATGCTGGGGCTGTACCTTAATTAAGGCCACGGCCGCTTCCTTCCAACTCCTAGGCCTTTCCTATCCCATCGTCGCCATAAGACCTATCTGTGTCGGTGCGACGTAAAGCCCCTAGCAAAAAAAAAAAAAAAAAAAAAAAAAAGATATCCGCTGTGCTCGAATCCCACTGCCGTCAAGTCCTGAATGTGATTTTCCGTATTTCCCGTTTTCACACCAGGCTGTACCTTAATTAATACCACGGTCGTTTCCCTCTAACTCCTAGCCCTTTCCTATACCATCGTCACCATAAGTCCTATCTTTGTCAGCGCGACGTAAAGCCGATTGTAAAATATAATAATAATAATAATAATAATAATAATAATGATAATGATAATAATAATAATAATAAAATAATGATAATAATTATCACATAATCACTGTCAGCGTAGGACCATAATGTTGCAGACTTGCCGTCCATTATGAAGGCATGACTATTTATACTGACCTACTAAGACGGATGGCTTTTGCTGCCATACATACAATCTCAACTTGCCCGTTATATGCAATGATTATAACAAATGCATGAAAGTTTCTTTATTTCTGATGTAAAGGTGAATGCTTATACGATGATATGACGGTGACCATTATTAACTATTTTTTGTGGTTTATGAGGTGGTTCTTCTTCTTCATCTTTCTCCCAATTTCTTGGAATTGGATCTAGATGCTAATTAAACCCCGTTTCTTTTATCCGGATACCCTATGAGGTGGTGGTCAGTAGTGTAATGTGTTGATCGTGAACGAAAATGTGTTTTAAGACGAACACAGACACCTAGACCCCGAGCTGTAGGAGTTAACCAGGCACGGTTAATATCACCGACCCGGTTGGAAATCGAGCCCGGACCCCTCTGAACCGCACGCCTTTGACGGCCCATTCAGCCAAGGAGCCGGACAGTGGATTAGGCCTACTAGATGCAGTAATAATGTACGAACTATGAGAGGCCCAGAAATCCAAAAGTTGAATTTACCGGGCGAGTTGGGCGTGCGGTTAGGGGAGCGCGGCTCTGAGCTTGCATACGGGAGATAGTGGGTTCGAATCCCACTGTCGGCAGCCCTGAAGATGGTTTTCCGTGGTTTCCGATTTTCACACCAGTCAAATGCTGGAACTGTACCATAATTAATGCCACGGCCGCTTCCTTCCAACTCCTAGGCCTTTCCTATACCATCGTCGCCATAAGACCTATGTGTGTCGGTGCGACGTAAAGCCACTAGCAAAAAAAAATTGGATTTTTGTGATATAGTATGAATTTTCCTCTTTTTTATACGTAATGTCGGCGATTACCAGCATGGTGGCATAACTTACGGGGAGTCGCAATGGCCTGTCTCACCGCTGTTAAAATTGGTGGATTTATATCCGTGATCTATGAAATCTCTGATGATAACATTCTTGAAATTCTTAAAATTACCTTTATTGTCTGTTGTTAGCTCACTAAACTAAAATTACATGTAATACATGATTTTAGTGAGATTTATGTTGTTTTCTTTAATTTAAGCATTGTTTAAGTAGAAACATATTTTCTAAATTCAGTAATATCAGTCCGAACTACGCTAATTCCAAAATCTGGGCAATCCGAAGAAAAGTAGAAGAGAGAACAAATATATGGTTTTAAAACACTTACTGTCATAGCGGAAAGTAGCGAAAAAAACAATGTGTACATTCACTCAGTTTGCTTTGGTTCAAAAATGATGAAAATAGCATGTTGCAGGGTACTTACAACAATTAGTATGTAGTCGTACTTACAGTACATTCCTTTGACATTCATATTATTTTGTAATAAAGTGAACCTGCCCGCTGACTACTCTCAGAGCTCATGAATAGTACGCACGTCCATTATACATTACAGTGAATTTTTAATTTACGTTATAGGAAATATTTAGGCCAGTTCGAAAATCTTGTAATCCGAATGAGCTTTGATCCCAGTTACTTTGAATTTTTTTAAATTTTAATTTTTGCTACTTGCTTTACGTCGCACCGACACAGATAGGTCTTGTGGCGACGATGAGATAGGAAAGACGTAGGAGTTGGAAGGAAGCGGCCGTGGCCTTAATTAAGGTACAGCCCCAGCATTTGCCTGGTGTGAAAATGGGAAACCATTTTCAGGGCTGCCGACAGTGGGGTTCGAACCTACTATCTCTCGAATACTGGATACTGGCCGCACTTAAGCGACTGCAGCTATCGAACTCGGTAAAGGTAAAATTAAGCAATTTCCTCTTAGTCTTAGATAACTCTTTCAAACTAAAAAAAAAAAATCTAAAACACTTCTGGCCTAAATGCAGTTCCGGGAAAACAGCCTAAAATCGCTTCTTTCTTTACTAGTTTTCCGTTTCTAATCAAATCCTAGCCAAATTTAGTTATTTACAAAATTCTTTCTATAATGTGTTATTTCGTTCAATATCCTCAAGTTTTTTTTTTTTTAATTTTTGGAAAATGTTCACACCGTGAAACTTAAGTGAAACTCTGCCTTTACTCACATTAGCGCTCGTAGTGGTAGAAAAAGGCAAATTGCTAATCTAATCGACCGGATAACGATGATTAAGAAAAGGATTGCAATTTTTAGGAGTAAATAAAGAATAGTCTCATACTCTATTATATTTTAATTACCTAAAATTCGTAGCTCATATCCCTAGGATGTTTTCAGCATTGAGTTGCTTGCCCGAAGGGTTAGAACTATGTTTTTTTAAACAGACTATCTACTACTACTGTCCGGCTCCATGGCTAAATGGTTAGCGTGCAGTACTTTGGTCACAGGAGTCCCGGGTTCGATTCCAGGTCTTGATCATTTCATCCTCATCACAACACGCAGGTCGCCTACGGGAATCAAATTGAAAGACCTGTACCTGGCGAGCCGAATATGTCCTCGACACTCCCGGCACTTTAAGCCATACGCCATTTCATTTCATTTCATTTATTACCACTGCAGTAAGTATGATAAAAAGTGTGTTAACCAGTATAAAATTAATTCCCCAGTTCTGAGGTAAAATAAATAAACGATCACATTGGGCAAAACATTGTAGAAGGAGATTGCAAAGTTCACTACAGATACGATTCCGTACAACCCGATGAGGGGACTGACAACCAATTATTCCTCTAAAATTCCGAAATAGTTTAGGCCCATCTGACTTGCCAACACATGTACATTAAATAGGGCTCAATCAATGGGGCAAGAATGGTCCTCATGCATCTCCATGAATACACTTGCTCGGTTATCTGCCTCTGTAAAAACTATTGACATACTATGAATTAACCTCACCCTATCCGATCCAACCATGCCTTTCCAAATGACCAGAAGACAATTATCACTGAAAGTTGCCTTTCCAATGACTATCAGAGACAAACGCTTGAAACAGCTGCATTATACTCTCCAAATGCTGTAATTACTCATGAACAAATCTATGCATCCATTTCAATTCTAACAATATTCTTGTATCATTTACCAAAGATGACAAACAAAAAAATTCAATACGATTGCATTCTGACATCAAATATTGTATAAAAGGGGATATTGCAAGTTGTATATATGTTCACATAAAGATATCACTGGAATGGCAGTTAATATGACCATCCCTGTATAGGAGCGCTCCAGGAGGCTAGGTAGACTATAGATCATCTATTGTGTACGATTAATGACTCATGAAAGTAGCTTCCAAGAATTCCACACAGTCAAACTTCATTAAAATACCTTCAAAGAAACTAGACAGAATATGTGTCTTATGCGGTAAAGGCGGTTTTGCGTCCTTGCTGCAAGACTCTGCTGATCTAAGCCATGGAAAATTGAAAGAAAAGCTCTGTCTATGGAGCAGTCAGTAGTAGAGTTTTGGCCTCCAGACCCAAGAGAGCGGGTTCAAACCCGGCGGAAGTGGTCGAGATTTTCAAGGGCGGAACAAATTCCACTTGGCATTCCATGTCGTGAGAAGTCAGCATGTAAAAGGTATCTGGTGACATCTGGTGTTTACCTGAAAAAGATACGGTTAAAATCTCAGGTGTAGGTCACCCAACAGTTGTTTCATTTCTCTACCATCTGACAGAGTAAAAGGGAACGTCGGAATTGACACTCAGGCAGCTTCAATGGCATCAAATAAAAATATCAGCAATGTGGTACCTAATGCGATACCACTGTTATTATTATTATTATTATTATTATTATTATTATTATTATTATTATTATTATTATTATTATTATTATTATTATTAAGAGGGAGTCAAGAAAACTGCATTTAAAATCAGAATATTACTACTGTATTGTAGACTGTGGTATATTATAGAAAAATTTTAAAATATTGTTTTCAATTTTGCCACTCGTATATTCATTTACAGTAGAAATTGCTTTAGAACACGATGTCTATAGAGCGACCATAATTCCAAATAAACGTGCTGTATATGTCAGTCTTTAGAACTCGAGCTGTGTAGTTCAATTGGCTACGTTGTTGCCTCTTAGGCTACTACTACTACTACTAATAATAATAATAATAATAATTGTTACGGAGTTTTCCGTGGTAGGTAGAGGTGAAAGAAGGTGCGGGGGTGAACAGGTCTCAAGCTACGAAATTAAAGTTAATTTAAAATTTAACAAGGTTATATTTTCTTTCCAAAATTCAGAAAAAACACGAATGGCAGGTACAGAGTAGCAAGGTAACAAATTACAAGTACAGTATTCACAAGATTTGGGCTTCGAGCCCCTAACTCACAATTCTTGGGCAATTAGCCCAACTTTACCCCAAAACAAGTTTCAACAGAGGGGCAGAAAACCCCATTCATGCCCAGGAGCACTTGCTCCAAATTCAACAGTAAGGCCTCCTTGAGGCGCGCAGAAAACAAAATTTTCAAGAAAGAGCAACTTGCTCTCAAAATTTAAGCCTGTCAAAGGCCACACCAAATTCCACCTTCAAGCTGTCCTCTAAGGACATATACACAGGGGTAAAATACCCAACCTACTGAGGTCTATTAAGTGAGAAAAAAGGTTAATTACATGACCTCTAAAATAACAATTTGAGAGGAGGCGATCTTGCGCTCCTAATACACTGTGTTTAAAACCTACTTGGCACTAGGCCGTTAATGCAAGGGCTAATCCCATACTAAAGAGGTGACTTTAGAAGGAAGCAATTTACATTACGTTAAGGAAGAAACGGTTGTGAAAATAAGTTCACCTCAATGCAATATGAGATGGAGCTCGAGAGGGTTAAGCACTCTCTATCCCAATATGCTTAAAAGATAGAATAAATACAAAGATTCTTTACATTTTAGGGAAAGTTACATGGTGGAAAAGCTTCGGACCCGCCCCGAGAGTTAAACTGCTGAGCTAGCAAGAAAAGAAGTTATTAATCGGCCATTACCTTGTTGTTGAACTGCTACCCGAAGGAAGAGGCGCTTCCCGCCCCCTGCTATGTACTTTACACACTGAAAGATGTTACTGAAGTGGCGCAGAGACCCTAAAATCAGCAGTTTATATACTCTCGCGGAAAGTTCGAGGCGTTTCAGGAAAGAAAACACCCGCCCACAATCATTTTATTGGTGGATAAAGAAAACCCCTACACTAGATGAAGAAGAAACACATTATTGGTGGAAAATTAATTAAAGAAATTCGGGATTGGCTAAATTCAAAACAAGGGGAAAGAAAGGGTTAATATTGCCAACTTAAACAATGACTGAAAGAAATTTAGCAAAGAACAAACTTTTGAAATTAATTTTTCTCCAAAAAAACAGTTCTTTCACTTCGCACTAGGGTGCACCGTTGTAGTTCTTCAGTAGAGTCCTCTAGAAGAGAATGTTCACACTTCTTACTACAAGCAAAACAAAAATACGTCGAAAACAACACAGTTCAGAAACTTCAAAATTTCCAAGTAGTGACATCTTCAGGGTAACTTGAAAATTAACACATAAGACAAAGTTCAGACTTATTCCAGTAGGGGAGTTTCAACTGGCGCAATTTTTAAATTAGCGGCGTGGAGGTGTACCGCCCGGTACAATAATAATAATAATAATAATAATAATAATAATAATAATAATAATAATAATAATAATAATAATAATAATAATAATAAAACGTTTTCATTCCTCCCCTGAAGGGGGAGGTGGGCTTCTTAGACAGTAACGCCGTCTCTTAGGCCGGGAGATGTGTTACGGTGAAGGAGATGCTCGGAGAAGGTGACGGGGTTGGCAGCCGTGGACTGCACTAGGAACTGTCCCGGCATTCACCTTAGTGCAGGAGAATGGAAAACCACGGAAAACCATTCTCAGGACAGCCGACGGTTGGGGCCAGCCGTGAGGTCCAACCCTGTCCCGTCTCCCGAATGCAGAGACGTAGAGCCACGGTAGAGCCGTGGCCACCCCTCCTCTGCTCGGTTGGCCGGTCAGAGTGCAGAGCTGTTGGACCACGGACTAGCCGTGGCCACTTATGGGCCGAGATCCAGTCTGCATCTACCGACTCCTAGATGGAAGGTTGCGGTGCCTAATCTTAGTGCGATCGAGGAACGTTTAGGAGTGCCTAAATTCGTGAGAACCGTTGGTGTAGGTTTACAAGTAGGTTACTTAATCCTTTTCACGGCAAAATTCCGGTGCTTATGTGACCCTTGAGACCATTAATATTAGAAGGGGTGTTAACAGAGAGCACCATTATCAAATTAATTTTTTTAGAACTGGCTTTACGTAACACCGACACAGGTACTGTAAGTCTTATGGCGACGATAGGAAAGGCCTAGGAATGGGAAGGTGGCGGTCTTGGCCTTAATTAAGGTACAGCCCCAGCATTTGCCTGGTGTGAAATGGAAAACCACTGAAAATCTTCAGGGCTGCCGACAGTGGGGCTGGAACCCACTATCTACCGGATGCAAGCTCACAGCTGCGTTCCCCTAGCCGCACGGGCAACTCGCCCAGTATTATTGAATTCAAGTCCCCCGCTCTCCGGTCAGGTGCGCTAAAGATTTCCACTAGGAAGACCAACACAATGGTGGTGGAGATGAAGTGCTCCTATGAGGAAGATGCGGGTCAATTTTAACACTAATCAGAGGAGAAAATGCAGGAAATCCTGCACTTCAAAAAATGAGGGTGTTGGCTGAAGATGGAAAGGGGCCCCTAAGGCATAAACATCGAAAAGTTCATAACGTCATAATATGAAGAGAACAAGAGTGAACCAAGGAAGGTCAGATGTAAACACACGGTCTACTATTTGATATTATATTAGTTTTCTATAAGTCTGTGACGTACTTGGTAGTGATTATTGGTGCACCGTCCGTTTGATTCATAGCAATTCGGTACTTGTTCTGAAGATTCCTCTGCTGGCAGATTCTCAGTATCAGACTGAATATGATTTTCTTCTCTGTTAATCTTCCTGTGGAAGCGGTTACCGCACCCGTCCGGAGAGTAGAGAAATGTGTTATAAATCTGTTTCGACTCCCGACGGCTGCAATATTCGTATTTTTAGTTCTTTGGCTTTAGATTATGCATCAGTAGTATGTTTTTTCATATTGCTGTGAATTTATTGGGGCATAGAATGTTATCCGTCCAGCGAGCAGGTGGGTTTTTATTAGATGAGCTGGTACGCGTCTCATTTCGTACACATGTAAGGAATAGCTCTCGTGTTGTTGTTACTAACGCAAACGTTTATGAGCTATATCACTATTTAATTAACCAATAATAAAATAAACTTACATCACTCACATCAGTCTGTTTTCGTGGCTGCTGTATAACGAACGCAAACATTACATACATACATAAATACATACATACATACATACATACATACATAGGCTTACATACATACATACATACATACATACATACATACATACATACATACATACATACATACATACATTAAATCTGTTTAGTCTGAGGTCTTTATATTATATGAACATATAATGTACAAATACAGATTAAGCGTAAATTTTAATTGAAGAGATAATAATAAAATAATATAATACAATAGTAAACTTTATCTATTGGATTAAGCAACCGACACGATATCGGCTGGTGACCGGTTGGCCATTTCTGTTTTCTACTTAATATCTCTTCATTGTGTACTCTATGTACTGAATACGACCTAATACTGTTCGTTGAAAGTTTCACCGTAACTCTATTTCTGCGACTGCTGTACGACAAAGACGCTTTTCATAGTAATATAAAATGGCATATCTGCCTTGAGATCCTACATCAGCCATCACTATTTTCTTTGAATCTGCACAGTTCAATTGTATTGCGCGTCTTCGGTACCTGCTTGACATTTCTCACACATGTGCATTCATTTTTATACGACTTTCGAAAATGAAATAGCATATTTCTAGCTCATATGCATGTCATACACCTGCTTTTCTTCTTGGTTATGTCATACACCTGCAATCTTCTCGGTAGCAGGATCCTCATCTCAAATCGCGGTTCTTTGTATTTCTCGAAAAAAGTTGCTATGTCGGCAGGAAGTGAAGGAATTTTAGCTCCACACTCTGAGGCTTCATAAGGGATAATGCTCTGTCAAGAAAATCGTTCTGTTTTAAAATTTGCCCTATTTTCATGAAAGATGATACTTGCTTTGATTCCTGCTATATGTATTAGAACATTACGACCAATGGCTATCTTCTTGTCACACATGCAGTAGAATACGCAAAAGAACAAAATCTGGTATTTGATTTGCTGAGGCAAATTTATCACTTACACCTCTTTCTCGGCTTGTGTTCTTGTCGTCAAATCGGATGCTACGTAAGAGGAAAAGAAACATTTTATAGCTCATCACAGCTCTCGTGATCATGCCTGCGAATCTACCATCCATATTTCAGTGACATTAGTGTGGTTTGATTTCATGTTCCTGATGGTCCAGCAATCCTACTACTTCTCACCTTGTATTCTCTTTAGCATCCCTTTCTCTGGAATAGTGTGCATTAGAATTAATGTATAAATTCGTGTATCTTACTATTTCGTCAATCAATTCCAAGCCAAGTATTTTCATTTGTGGCAACTCTGCAAAGAGATTTAGGCGCAGGAAATAATTTTATAATATTGTTTCGTTTGGTTTTCGCGGTTACACCAGCATAGTTTTATTTCATTTGGCCTTTTTCCCGTACCTCCCAATAAAGCACTCACCTATGGAGGTCGAATGTTCACGGTCACTATCTGAATCGCCTTCTTGTTCAGAACGCCAGAATGTGAATCGTGATCACTTGGGGTGACAAGTTCGTCTTCCTCAGATTCACTATCATTTTCATTGTCTGGTACAGTGTCTAATCCTGGATCCTCATTGAGTAACCAGTGAATTTCTTTGTCAGTCAGCTTTGATCTTGTCCTTCTCCGTTACGTATTTATTACGCTGCGTTCCGGCTCCATGGCTAAATAGCGTGCTGCCCTTTAGTCACAGGAGTCCCGGGTTCGATTCCTGGCAGAGTCGGGAATTTTAACCATCATTGGTTAATTTCGCTGGCGCGGGGGCTGGGTGTATGTGTCGTCTTCATCATAATTTTATTCTCATCACGACGCGCAGGTCACCTACTGGCGACAAATCAAAAGACCTGCACCTGGCGAGTCGAACATGTACCCAGACACTCCCGGCACTAAAAGCCATACGCCATTTCATTTTATTTTTACTTCAAGGTTTATCAACAAAACTTACCACTATGCTAGCGGAAGCAACAACGAGGGAATGGCAGAGAAAACCGGATTTCTCTTGGGTGATCCATGGCTGAGTTTTTTAATTAATTTTGTCGGGTAAACAACAGACGCGTGCAAATGACCGACATGGAATGTCGAATGGACGTTTTTCCGACCTTTAAAAATCCGAGTGCCGAGCTCGATAGCTGCAGTCGCTTAAGTGCGGCCAGTATCCAGTAATCGGGAGATAGAGGGTTCGAGCCCCACTGTCGGTAGCCCTGAAGATGGTTTTCCGTAGTTTCCCATTTTCACACCAGGCAAATGCCGGGGCTGTACCTTAATTAAGCCCACGAGCGCTTCCTTCCACTTCCGAGCCCTTTCCTATCCCATCGTCGCCGTAAGACATACCTGTGTCGGTGCGACGTAAAGCAAATAGAAAAAAAATCACGAAGTGGAACAAACCCGACCACTTGTTGACGAAACAGATCATTGCCCCGACATCTATTCAGTCCTTGCTTGTATTGTTATTATTGTTGATACTAATAACGATGTATTGTCCACCCTGTTCTAATGAAGCAAATTTATTTGTTGCAGGGCTACCCGCCGGAGAACGGTGGCAAGTTGAAAAAGGGATGGGGAGAGAGACTGCGGCTGAGTAAAGGCGACAAGGGACCTCCAACTACACTGCTGGACGAGTACCGGAACAAATATGGCACCCTCTCCTCCGGCAGCGCTCTTTCCAAATCCATGAAGTACGCTGAGACGTGGTTGTACGGCTCTGTCAGCATCCGTCATGGAACTAACGGGGTGCTACTCTGTCCCCCGCCTCATCATCTACCCGTCGTGCCTCCATGCGCTTGCGCAGAGTTCCTTGCTGGAACTCAGAGCGGGAAGAAAGCAGCTGCAGCAGTGTGCAAGAAATGTGGGGGTTCTCGAGTAGTGTGGGGTCCTCCAGGAGGTACTGTGCGAGGAACAGCGGTGGGTACACTACGCCTAGGGGGTGGAGGACAAGCTCGTGTGAGACCATCCCTCATCAGCCTTACACCTCCTCCTCAACCTCACCCCAACCACCATCCTCAGCCACTGCCTCCTCAAAAGGCAGTCACTCCAGATCCCTACGATCTAATGAGGAGAAACCGATTAGGCAGTGTTACTATAGCCGAAGGTCCTCCTCCACAGTTCATTGAACCTAATGGACGGTTCATCAGTCCATCCTTTGCTGAGCGAGCTCGAGCCAGAAGTACCTCTCCTGGCAGGCGTAGCAGTCAAAGAAGTCCCTCCCCGACCATGCGTCTTGCTCGCTATTCTCCAGAGAATAAGAGACGGTCGAGCAGGAGAGACATCTCCTGGGTACAAAGTTCTGTAGAATTATCCCCTGATACGTCTAAACGTAAGTCCATCTTAGAGTGTGATGTGAATGCTTATGAATTAATAGCCAAATATTTAAAGAACGGTGTACCTCCACCGACTGAAGATGGACCTGAAACTTCGCTGAAAGGACGTTTTGAATCAGTTGCGAGTGATGAAGATGTGTTGGATGATGAACTAAGTGATAATTTAAGTGATAATGCTTTAGAAAATGAAACTGTTAAGAAAAATCGCGCAACGTCAACAAAATCCCCTTGCCCAAGTCACCATAAGACTGATCTCAAGCACACTGATAAATTTTCCCAAAGGAAAAAACTCCAAGATAATGTTCAAAAGTCACATAAGAACACTACTTCCCCAGTGAATACCAACCCTAAATTACTTGGAGTAGAAAAATTGAACCCTGTAAGTGGAAATAAATCTCCTGGTGTCACCACAATAGGAGGGCAGACAATCCGAATTTTTTGTGATAATTCGCATAGTCTCATAAGAGAGGATGATGATTTTGGGAGTGAAGAAGAGAAGGACCCTAAAGCAGAAATGTCACGAGGAATAAATATTTCCGAAGAGGATTGTACTACAGAGCAAAAGATGTTCGCTAAGAACTCTTCCTCTCAGATTCCAAGACCGCGCAGACCGCCTCGTAAACAGAAGAGCTGCAGTCCTTCTCAAGGTCTTGTAGATAGAAATGAATCACAGAGAGCTCCGGAGGATGAAGAAATCGAGAGTGAGTCTACTGTGACTTTCAAAGAAGAAGTGTACAGCATAGGTGAATCTAGTCCCCTCCACGCTGGAATATCGAGAGGAGAAAGAAGAGGTACAGGCGCGTCATCAGCGGAAGGATCGACCATTAAGTCAATCTTGAAGAAACCTTCTCTTTCGCCTCCGGCCAGCGAGACTTTCGGTGACACCATTCTGAAACCGGACTGTAACTGCAGCGGCTCCACTGACCAACCACATTCACCTTCACCTGCGATCAGTGTGGCCACAGACTTTTACTTACCAACCTTCCAAGAATTTAAACAGCAAAATCGAAAGAAGAAACAAGTTCAGTTCAAGGTCGTAACTCAGGATGACGGCAGTTGTGAGCAAATTATAGACGAACAACAGTCCCAAGTGCATTCAGTGGTACAGTCCGAATCTCAGGGGGTTGGGGAGTTGCACCTCACCCCCACACAACCGCCAGACTCAGTTTTAAGGGAAATAAACTATGTCCCAAGTGCAAGTGGTGCTTCTACTCCTCAAGAGGAAGAAACGTCGCTGTCGGATTTAAGGTGTTCAACCCCGAAGCCTCAGTTCTTCGGGGATTCAAACGAAGATGCCTCCGTAGTGAACAATTTTACTTCTGAAATCATAACATCACCAGGAACAGATTCAATACAAATAAAGGGAGAGTGTGCACCATCCAAAGATTCCATCCCAAGAACAGGTGAGTACAAATTATGTTCTTGGAATGTATTTATGCCCCTCTTAATGTTATGGCAATATGCTCTTCGTTCCCGAATATTTTAAGCATTAATATGAATAGTTAATATTAATAATATTAATTTATTATTATACTGCTGTTTAATTCATACAGCTTGCGTGCTCATTAAAAGTCCTTGATTCACTCGGTTAAAAATAAATCATGTATGCTTTTCGTCAGACCAAAAGGGCAAGAGTTTAATGTGATCGAGTAATAATATATTGCCGTATCCTTACTATGTATACTAATATTTGAGCTAAAGTTATTTATGATTATGGTTCTAAGAATCAACACTTGTATTTGGCTGTAACAAAAAATTTATTTACAATATGGGTTTTCTCTTATAACACAATTTAGCGCATTACATCAAGATAAAATCCAACAAAAACTTAGGTTTCGTTTCTAATGCAGAAAGCAAGAAAGCTGAAAGCACACAAACACATTAGGGGTATTTTGTGTTAAATTATATTCCAAATGAAGAAATGAAGCGAACTTATTACTACAGGTAAATTAGAGCATAATGTACCTACATAAGGATTTTTGGTTATTGGTAGTTTAACTTCGCTTTTCGATGATAATGGAACAGGACTGGCAAGGAAGTAGCCGTGGTCTTAATTAACGTAAAGCCCATCATTTGTCCGGTGTGAAAATGCGATACCACGAAAACACCGTTTTAAGGGCTATCGATAGTGGAGTTTGAACCCATCATCTCCCAGATGCAGGCTTACAGCTACTGCGACCCGCAATACGCTGCCATCTCCCTCGGTGAGGGCATTTATTTGTGATACGACTAATATCACTAGCATAAGCAAAGAGGTATGCATAGTAACATCATCCAGCTCCACTTACGTCAAAACAATCGCTTTTGACATCACTCAGGAAGTTTGAAAGTTATTCTGTCAGGTAGATTATGCATATGACGTTTTACTTTCTATGTGACTACGTAAGCTTTAAATTTGCATAGAAAGCAGTATACGAGTAATATTCATATTCGTTCCGCAAGAACTATTGAAAGAACAATACAATTAATAATCTTTCTTTTAGATTTCGAATTTTATATTGAAAGACTTCTCTCTCTCTCTCTCTCTCTCTCTCTCTCTCTCTCTCTCTCTCTCTCTCTCTCTCTCTCTCTCTCTCTCTCTCTCTCTCTCTCTCTCTCACACACACACACACACACACACACACACACACACACACACACACACACACACACACACTACAAATACGTTACAAGTTCTAAAACACCTATCGCAATGCAGTTTCGAATACATAATTATGGAAACTACTATAATTCTGTACAAACTCTATATACTATCTTCATGCTACACTTCCCAAATAGTATAGGCTATTTACGTTGATTGATTGATTGATTGATTGATTGATTGATTGATTGATTGATTGATTGATTGATTGATTGATTGATTGATTGATTGATTGATTGATTGATTGATTGATTGATTGATTGATTGATTGATTGATTGATTGATTGATTGATTGATTGATTGATTGATTGATTGATTGATTGATTGATTGATTGATTGATTGATTGATTGATTGATTGATTGATTGCAGTAATGTAATGATAAAGTTATCATAATTACCCAACAACAGCAACAAACAAACAAACGAACAACAAGAGTGCAACAAGCAAACCCATGGAAAGAAAATATTACAAGAATTACTACTACTTTAACATTCTAAATCCAGCATCATAATATACAAAATGAGCTCAAGGGACCCTAGAAATAAGTCGAAGAAAGAGGAAACGAATAATAATAATAATAATAATAATAATAATAATAATAATAATAAAACAAGTTATTATATGTTTGTATGTCCGACTCCATGGCATAATGGCCAGCGTGGAGATCTTCGGTTTCAAGGGTCTCGGATTCGATTCCCGGTCGGGGAAGTAATTTTAACAGTGGCTAATTAATTCTCCTGGTTCGGGGACTGGGTGTTTGTCCCAACTCACTCGTCTTCATATTCAGACAATGCGATACACTAACAACCACCATAGAAATACGAAATAATGAATAGATCCGTTCACATAGGGTTGCGTCAGGAAGGGCATCCGGCCGTAAAACAGGGCGACACAGTTCGTACCCGTGACCCCACGGTGTGGGAAAATCGGTAGTAGAAGACTGTATGTATGTAGACCTATTTTTATTTTCTCCCGCACAGAGGACAACACGGAAAATCTAAATTATGCATTTGGAAACGTACGGTATCTACTTGCGTATGATGCCACTAGATAGTGTATGTAAACAACAGTGTAGGTCTAAGCATGCCCCCAAGTTCAGTGTGTGAGTGACAGCGTCACGAAATGGAAGTCAACAAGCAGGAGCAACGATCGTATATTAAAATAGCAGTTCTTCGCTGTAGAAATGCCCGCCAATGCCATGCAGAGCTGCGGGAAGCATTAGGTGTGCATGCCATGCCCTATAGAACAGTGGCGAGGTGGGTTATGGTAATCCTGCCATACGATGTTCAAGGTATTCTTATGTGTCATCCAATGCGTAAGGGGCACACTCTCAATGCAGTTTATTTCAATTCCTTTTTGTTGTACCGATTGCGCCGTGCAGTGCGAACCAATCCTTTGGACAACGCCATAATCTTACACAGCAGCCATCGTTCAGCGTCGCTTACAACGGTGGGGATTGGTGGTTCTTTCACACCCGCCTTATTCGCCTGATCTGAGCCCGTGTGACTGTGATCTAATGCCAAAGTCAAGAAACCATTACGTGGACAACGGTTTGCTGACAAGGAGGACATCGTAACAGCATTTCGGAGAGAGGTGTCACACGTTAGCGATACACATGCAGCGAATGGTATTCAGCGCCTGCCCCACCGCTGGCAACGCACAGTGGAAACCTTGGGTGATTATTCCGAAGGTCTGCAACCAATGGAGACCTGTCCTTTGTACGTAGTCTTGTATATTTGCTGTCTATACCATAATAAAACAATGTTTACCGATGGCCTGTGTTCTGTCACTTTCCTTCGAGAATCTCCTGAAGTCAGAATTTGTCTTCAGGCACTGTGCATAAGTACATGCCCTATATTTCCAAATGCATATCTTAGATTGTCCGTGTTATCTCCTGTTCGCGAGAAAAAAAAAAAGGTGCCATGACTTAAGACTCGACCCTCGTATGTATGTGGGTTAGTTGCACATCTCCTAAACCTCAGAGCCGATATTTATAAAACCTGGTATACATATTTATACTTAGAATAAAATTAAGTTCTAGAGTCTGTCTGTCTGTCTGTCTGTGAGAGCTAATCTCAAGAACCAGTGGATGGATTTCGATGCGGTTTCTACCATTCTATTAAGCATTTTTTTGAGAAAGATTTATATATGTAAACGTTCATCTATGACCAAAGAAAGCCGAACAGTAAATATTTCAGTGAAGCAAGTCGAAGGAAAAACGGCCATTCGTAAGCCTTTTCTAGCTTACGCCGGCTAAACCGTTAATGATACATCTATACTATGAGCGTAAGAATTGTTCAGCATAAAAAAGTTCTATAAAAAAAAGTCCGTGACAGGATATATCTAACACATAGGCCACTATAAGTGTTTCTATGTTACAGTATCGATTTCAATGAAGCATGTCGAAGAAAACACGGTCGTACATCAAATCTATGTCGCGACGCGTAAATACATACAGTTATCACTTACTTTTACTATCTGTTACAAAGGATCAGCTACCTCTCGGACAATCCGGGCTGCCACAAGCACAAGGCTAATTAACGCGAAACAAAATAATCTAAAACAAAAAATTAAACACACAACAAAAACTCTACAAAGTAGTTTGTCAAATATCAATCAACGTCACAATAAAGAAATCTACAAAAATTCACTTTACAAATAATTAACAAACCCTCAAAGTAAACATTCAATAAAGTACTCAAGCAGCGCCGGTTAATACAGTTAATAATAATAATAATAATAATAATAATAATAATAATAATAATAATAATAATCAAAGCGAAATTGCATCCGGGAGATAGTAGGTTCGAATCCCACTATCGGCAGCCCTGAAGATGGTTTTCCGTGGTTTCCCATTTTCACACCAGGCAAATGCTGGGGCTGTACCTTAATTAAGGCCACGGCCGCTTCCTTCCAACTCCTAGGCCTTTCCCATCCCATCGTCGCCATAAGACCTATCTGTGTCGGTGCGACGTAAAGCAACTAGCAAAAAAAAAAAAAATCAAAGCGAAAAAGCAAAGTCATCTCCTTACAGGCCATGAAGGCCCTTGGAGGGGTGGAAGGTAAAGGCTTCCACCATTCGTAACCTCGGCACGTGATGGGGTGGAGTGGTTAGCTCTACGCCCAACCGCCTTTCCCCCCAGGAATTAACGTGGTACTCATTTTTGGTGTAGGCTGAGTGAACCTCAGCGCCATTTGCACCACCGGAAGAAGTGGAAATCTCGTTTCTTAAATTTTACGACTTCCTGACAGGGATTCGAACCCACGTCCTTCCGAGCGAACCGAGCACGCCTTTACCGCCTCGGCCATCCATCCATAATAATAATAATAATAATAATAATAATAATAATAATAATAATAATAATGAAACATATAATCTGATCAACTGCGTCGTTGAAGTGGGTGGGAATAAATATTTTACCTCGAAGAATTGAGAATTCGACTTTTAAAAAAAGAGATAGGAAGGTAAAACATCCCATGTTCTCAGATCGTAGTTGTGTTGAAACATCGCATCTCGTGAAATCTCTGGAATTAATCAACATTAGACGTGGTAACCATTTCAATGGTTACTCTACATGCTGGTGGTTAGATGGGAAGCGAAAAGGAATTGCTCGCCGTACAGCAAGTAAACTTCGGCTGAGCGAGTCCTCTATCATCGGCACCGTGACGTAGCTGGGCACACTGACCAGGCCGCCAAATCCAAGTCTGGATAAGGCTGTTGTTAGATCACAGTTAGTACAATATTTTGATAGACTGTTGGTCATGATCGATAATGCGTCACGTCTTTATGGCCTTACACTGTGGTAGTGGGTTCAAGTCCCGTTTGGGGGGGGGGGCGATGACCTTAGATGTTAGGTCCCTTTAAACAACAAGCATCATCTTCATCATCGAGTCCCGTTGGCGGGAGAATGTTTCACAATCGGAATGTTAGCCGGAAAGGTAGGGTAAATGGATATGCGTATTTTAATCACTTGATTACGTAAACCAAAAGCTTGGATTCAATTCCAAACCTCTCCACAGTGTTCATATGGATGGCATATGCCGCTGTTGATTCGTCCATCGGATGGTGACGTTAGGCTTTGAGGTGACCTCTTTGTGTTTTCGACAGGAGTAGGCTATGTGCCGACACCGGGTTTCACCCTCCCCGTAACTCATTATCATTGCTCGATTGCTGCAGTTGCTTAAGAGCGGCCAGTATTCGAGAGATATTGGGTTCCAACCCCACTGTCGGCAGCCCTGAAGATGGTTTTCAATGGTTTCCCATTTTCACACCAGTTAAATGCTTGGGCTGTACCTTAACATTTTTTTGCTAGTGGCTTTACATCGCACCGACACAGATAGGTCTTATGGCGATGATAAGATAGGAAAGGCCTCGGAGGTGGAAGGAAGCTGTCGTTGCCTTAATAAATTAAGGTACAGCCCCAGCATTTGCCTGGTGTGTGAAAATGGAAAACTACCGGGCGAGTTGGCCGTGCGCGTAGAGGCGCGCGGCTGTGAGCTTGCATCCGGGAGATAGTAGGTTCGAATCCCACTATCGGCAGCCCTGAAAATGGTTTTCCGTGGTTTCCCATTTTCACACCAGGCAAATGCTGGGGCTGTACCTTAATTAAGGCCACGGCCGCTTCCTTCCAACTCCTAGGCCTTTCCTATCCCATCGTCGCCATAAGACCTATCTGTGTCGGTGCGACGTAAAGCCCCTAGCAAAAAAAATGGAAAACTACGGAAAACCATCTTCAGGGCTGCCGACAGCGGGATTCGAACCTACTATCTCCCGGATGCAAGTTCACAGCCGCACGCCCCTAACCGCGTGGCCAACTCGCCCGGTGTGTACCTTAATTAAGGCTACTACCGCTTCTTTCCCATCCCTAGCACTTTCCTCCCCCATAGTCGCCATAAGACCTGTCCGTGTCGGTACGACGTAAAGTAACTTGTAAAAAAAAAAAAAAAAAAAAAAAAAGACCTTAGATGACAGAACTTTCTGGTCAGAGTTCTAATCTTAAATATTACCCCATAGTGGTTTTTCTAGGCGCAACGACAATATGGATTAGCATCACTGAGAAATAGTCCGACTCGTTGGCTAAACAGTCAGCGTACTGGCCTTCGGTTCAGAGGGTCCCGGGTTTGATTCCCTGCCGGGTCGAGGATGTTAACCTTAATTGGTTAATTCCTACGGCACGGGGGCTGGGTTTATGTGTTGTCTTCATCATAATTTCATCCTCATCATGACGCGCAGGTCGCCTACGGGTGTCAAACAGCAATATCTGCACCTGGCGAGCCGAACCCGTCCTGGGATATCCCAGCACTAAAAACCATACGACATTTCATCACTGAGAAATAACAATACATTGTTATATACCCGTTCTGGCCACAAGAATTGTTAACGAGTCACTGAAATAGTTTGCAATAGTGCACTGGAATGATTTATTCGGTCAAGTATTTGTAATCTGCTACCTGCTTTCATAACACTATGTGTAGCACTACGCATGCACTTTCCTGATGCATCTGCCCTTTCATCAATAGAAATTCCTATATTTTCTTGCTTGTTCATCCCGAATATTACAAATTACATCTAGAAAATACTGTGAAAGTTTAGTACAATGTAGGTTGGTTCGGCACACTTCCGTTTGTGTAGTTTTAAAAAATCCCGAAACTGCACATTATTTAATTTCCACAATGGAATGTCAGAACTCACTAATGTTAAACATAAGTCTTTTAAAAAATCGACCCGATTTTTCACCTGCACCGCTTGTAATTATTTGTTGATACGACTTAGATTTATTCTTAACCCTCTCCTTATAACATGTTGTATTAATATGCTGCACCATATCATACTTTACTTACAAAAGCAATCTTTTCACACACCAAGCAATATAAGACTTTGTTTTCCTCACTCAAAATATTTCTACTTAACTTGTTTACGTATTTGCGTAACAATGCCGGTTGAGAGATGGCATTCCTTAACTTAATTGCAGCATCGATCACACACACCTTTCTAAACCAACGAGTTATGCACAACTAACACATTGCAGACCTGCAGCTGTGAGCTAACAGCTCGGAACTCGGGGATTCACCAAACACTTAACAACATACCGATACCCGCCATTGGACTACTGCATCACAAAAGAGGCTCGGCGGGGTACCTCCTAATTTTAATTACGCGGTATTATTTTACAACATATTGGGACTTCCCCCTTTGACACTCACGCCTCTTTTTAAAACATTCGACTGAAAACGCATTTCTATTAACCGATAGAAAAAAAGGAATTCGCTGAAATATACTTTTATAACATTTTAGGCTTGGGAAACATATATTATTCCATTCAAAATAATGAAAAAGCAACCAAAACCACTTTCCTACAGAATAACTATTTATAAGCACACTCGTACCTGGTTAAAACTGCACATAAAGGTGTCTTACGAAGTGTCTTAATAACAACCAGTTGCTGTACCCATGCTTCGCTACGTCGCTCTACATTGTACACAGAATTCTAGGTGAAGTAGTGAACCCGGTGTAAGCAAGTTTTTATTAAACTGCATAGCTCTTAGCGTTACGCCAGAAACACGACGGGGAAGTCGCCATGTGAAGACTTGCATCCGGGAGATAGTGGATTCGAACCCCACTGTCGACAACCCTTAAGATGGCTTTCCGTAGTTTCCCATTTTCACATCGGGAAAATGCTGGAGCTGTACCTTAATTAAGGCGACGGCCGCTTCCTTCCAACGCCTAGACCTTTCTTATCCCATCGTCGCAGTAAGATCTATCTGTGTTGGTGCGACGTTAAGCGGTGTCGTCCTGGTTGCGAACAATCCAGATTGCGAACAAGTGGGAAATACCAAGTCGCCCAGCGCGCTTAACTAGAAATGTTGACTTGGATATGAACAAAATTCTAATTTGACGGGCTGCAGAAAAATTAACCCTCAGATGGTACACCAAGTTCTGGTACACACAATTGGAATACTGGGTACTAAAAAAAAAAAGTTAAAAGCATGTAAGAAAAACCCCACTTGTTTCCAAATAAACTATTTCACTTATGTATTATTTTGAATAATAATAATAATAATAATAATAATAATAATAATAATAATAATAATAATAATAATAATAATAATCAATATTCTAAAGGCTAATAATGCCTTGTCGATGCAACCACTCACTTCTTTCATTAGCATAATAATACCGGGCCAGTTGGCCGTGCGGTTAGGGACCCGCGGCTGTGAGCTTGCATCCGGGAGAGTGTGTTTGAATCCCACTGTCGACAGCACTGAAGATGGTTTTCCGTGGTTTCCCATTTTCACACCAGGCAAATGCTGGGGCTGTACCTTAATTAAGTCCACGGCCGCTCCCTTCCAACTCCTAGGCCTTTCCTATCCCATCGTCTCCATGAGACCTATCTGTGTCGGTGCGACGTAAAGCCACTAGCATAATAATAATAATAATAATAATAATAATAATAATAATAATAATAATAATAATAATAATAATAATAATAATAATAAATATACAATTCTCACTAATCCACCATAAACAACTACCCCTCTAGTTATGTTACACAATATAGAAGATAATCTTCTAAATGGTAAGATTACCTCAAGCTAAATTATTTAACATTTTCAATAAAACATATTTTTTTAAATATGGTTAGGTTATCTAAAACATCCCAATGTACCAGTTAATGTTAATACTACTAGAACAAAAGTTACATATGAGACTGTTTTGTAAGTTGTATCTGTTTTATGTATCTGTTCGCAATCTGGACAGGGTATATTTAGTTGTTCGGAATCTGGACGGTTTTTGCCCTGTTCGCAATCTGGACTGTTTGCAATCAAGACACAACCCGTTAAGCAACTTGTAAAGACAAATCTGAAGACTGGGTTAGGGGGTTCTCATTGTAATGGTAGGCCTTCTTGCCTACCATCAGTCACAATCAAGTTGGGGAGTATTTATTATAATGCCAAACACTCACTCCCCACCTTCCTTTCTACATCCTCAGTGGTCTTCCCAACTGAAATCAACATGGGTCATTACAATGACGTCAAGAGGAATGTCGCGATTAAAAGCAATACTACCATATGGAACACTCGATCAAAAGAAAAACCACGCCATTTCCCCACTTTTAACGAACAGTACTATGCTGCCGACCTAGCAGTCCAAAGTTCCCGAACTGGAATGACCAGGCCGCAGACAGCCATTAAGTGTGCACTCTGCTCATTCGAATCAGCGCTTCAGAGTAGAGAAAATGTATGAACCAGAGCAATGGCATGCTAAAGAAGAAAGTTATCTAACTGTCCAATTGCTTCCCGTCAATATTCAGGCAGGCTGTAATGCTTGGTACGCAGCAGTAATCCCATCTATCGTAAATGAGTGGCAGCAGAAGAGACAACAAACAATGGTCAATGTAATGTTATTGTTGGTCAATTTTATGATTTTTCGATATTATAGGCCTTCACATGTAGTTTTCTTCCGACTCTGAAATACCACTCTTATCATAGTCGGTACGGTTAAACTGAATAAAACATAAATGACCGGAAATGTTATTCTCCGTAACCTTTTTTACGTAGTACTTTTCAATCAATTCAATCAATCAATCAATCAATACTGATCTGCATTTAGGGCAGTCGCCCAGGTGGCAGATTCCCTATCTGTTGCTTTCCAAGCCTTTTCCTAAATGATTTCAAAGAAATTGGAAATTTATTGAACATCTCCCTTGGTAAGTTATTCCAGTCCCAAACTCCCCTTCCTATAAATGAATATTCGCCCCAGTTTGTCCTCTTGAATTCCAAATTTATCTTCATATTGTGATCTTTCCTACTTTTATAAACGCCATTCAAACTTATTCGTCTCCTAATGTCATTCCACGCCATCTCTCCGCTGACAGCTCGGAACATACCACTTAGTCGAGCAGCTCTTCTTCTTTCTCTCAATTCTTCCCAACCCAAACATTGCAACATTTTTGTAACGCTACTCTTTTGTCGGAAATCACCCAGAACAAATCGAGCTGCTTTTCTTTGGATTTTTTCCAGTTCTTGAATCAGGTAATCCTGGTGAAGGTCCCATACACTGGAACCATACTCTAGTTGGGGTCTTACCAGAGACTTATATGCACTCTCCTTTACATCCTTACTACAACCCCTAAACACCCTCATAACCATGTGCAGAGATCTGTACCCTTTATTTACAATCCCATTTATGTGATTACCCCAATGAAGATCTTTCCTTATATTAACACCTAGATACTTACAATGATCCCCAAAAGGAACTTTCACCCCATCAACGCAGTAATTAAAACTGAGAGGACTTTTCCTATTTGTGAAACTCACAACCTAACTTTTAACCCCGTTTATCAACATACCATTGCCTGCTGTCCATCTCACAACATTTTCGAGGTCACGTTGCAGTTGCTCACAATCTTGTAAATTATTTATCACTCTATAGAGAATAACATCATCCGCAAAAAGCCTTACCTCCGATTCCACTCCTTTACTCATATCATTTATATATATAAGAAAACATAAAGGTCCGATAATACTGCCTTGAGGAATTCCCCTCTTAATTATTACAGGGTCAGATAAAGCTTCGCCTACTCTAATTCTCTGAGATCTATTTTCTAGAAATATAGCAACCCATTCAGTCACTCTTTTGTCTAGTCCAATTGCACTCATTTTTGCCAGTAGTCTCCCATGATCCACCCTATCAAATGCTTTAGACAGGTCAATCGCGATACAGTCCATTTGACCTCCAGAATCCAAGATATCTGCTATATCTTGCTGGAATCCTACAAGTTGAGCTTCAGTGGAATAACCTTTCCTAAAACCGAATTGCCTTCTATCGAACCAGTTATTAATTTCACAAACATGTCTAATATAATCAGAAAGAATGCCTTCCAAAAGCTTACATACAATGCACGTCAAACTTACTGACCTGTAATTTTCAGCTTTATGTCTATCACCCTTTCCTTTATACACAGGGGCTACTCTAGCAACTCTCCATTCATCTGGTATAGCTCTTCCGACCAAACAATAATCAAATAAGTACTTCAGATATGGTACTATATCCCAACCCATTGTCTTTAGTATATCCCCAGAAATCTGATCAATTCCAGCCGCTTTTCTAGTTTTCAACTTTTGTATCTTATTGTAAATGTCATTGTTATCATATGTAAATTTTATTACTTCTTTGGCCTTAGTCTCCTCCTCTATCTCGACATTATCCTTGTAACCAACATCTTTACATACTGCTGACTGAATACTTCTGCCTTTTGAAGATCCTCACATACACACTCCCCTTGTTCAATAATTATTCCTGGAATGTCCTTCTTGGAACCTGTTTCTGCCTTAAAATACCTGTACATACCCTTCCATTTTTCACTAAAATTCGTATGACTGCCAATTATGCTTTCCATCATGTTATCCTTAGCTGCCTTCTTTGCTCGATTCTATTTTCTAGTAAGTTCCTTCAATTTCTCCTTACTTCCACAGCCATTTCTAACTGTATTTCTTTCCAGTCTGCACCTCCTTCTTAGTCTCTTTATTTCTCTATTATAATAAGGTGGGTCTTTACCATTCCTTACCACCCTTAATGGTACAAACCTGTTTTCGCATTCCTCAGCAATTTCTTTAAACCCATCCCAGAGTCCGTTTACATTTTTATTTACCGTTTTCCACCGATTATAGTTACTTTTTAGAAACTGCCTCATGCCTGCTTTATCAGCCATATGGTACTGCCTAACAGTCCTACTTTTAAGACCTTCCTTTCTATCACATTTATTTTTAACTACCACAAAAACAGCTTCATGATCACTAATACCATCTATTACTTCAGTTTCCCTATAGAGCTCATCTGGTTTTATCAGCACGACATCCAGGATATTTTTCCCTCTGGTTGGTTCCATCACTTTCTGAATCAGCTGTCCTTCCCATATTAACTTATTTGCCATTTGTTGGCCATGCTTCCTGTCGTTCGCATTTCCTTCCCAATTGACATCTGGCAAATTCAGATCTCCCGCTACAATCACATTTCTTTCCATGTCGTTTCCCACACAGCTGACTATCCTATCAAATAATTCCGAATCCGCGTCAGTGCTACCCTTTCCCGACCTGTACACTCCAAATATATCAAGTTGCCTATTATCTTTAGAAATGAGCCTTACACCTAGAATTTCATGTATCTCATCTTTAACTTTTTCGTAGCTTACAAATTCTTCTTTCACCAGAATGAACACTCCCCCTCCCACCCTTCCTATCCTATCTCTACGATACACACTCCAGTGCCTTGAGAAAATTTCTGCATCCATTATATCATTTCTCAGCCATGATTCAACTCCTATTACAATATCTGTTAAATATATATCTATTAAATTACTTAATTCTAGTCCTTTCCTTACAATACTTCTACAGTTCAACACTAACAATTTTATGTCATCCCTACTTGATTTCCAGTTCCCTGTTCCCTTATCACCGCTCCCTAGGCCATCCCGTTTCCCAGAATGTACCTCCCTATTACCCTTCCAAACAAATTTCCTAACTTATACGTACCACTGCGGTTTAAATGAAGGCCATCTGAGCGCAGATCCCTATCTCCTACCCACCCATTAGGATCTAGAAATAACACTCCCAGTAGGACCAATAACACAGGAATTTAAAAATTAAATTTTAGACTTCCCCTAAACTACCATTTCGTCCAGGGTAAATTAAATTATAGCCTAAACTGTATGTTCTTATTCTCCAACTCTACATACCGATTTTCATTAAATTCTGTTTACCCATTTTCTCGTGGTTCGGCGTTGATTTGGATTTAGCAACAAAAATCGAAATTCATGAATATCTCTGTTATTATAGCCGGTACGGTAAAAATGTATAAACCAGGCAAATGCTGGTCCTGTACCTTAATTAAGGCCACGGCCGCTTCTTTCCAACTCCTAGGCCTTTCCTATCCCATCGTCGCCATTAGACCTATCTGTGTCGGTGCGACGTAAAACCACTAGCAAAAAAAAATGTATAAGTCATAAATGATCGGAATTTTAATTCTATATTAATTTAGTTATATACAGTAGTATTTATCGATAGGACCACTAATAATATGGCTCCAAGGCTAAATGGTTAGCGTGCTGGCGTTTGGTCACGGGGGTTCCGGGTTCGATTCCCAGCAGGGTCGGGAATTTTAACCATGATTGGTTAATTTCGCTGGCACGGGGGCTGGGTGTATGTGTCGTCTCCATCATCATTTCATCCTCATCACGACGCGCAGGTCACCTACGGACGCCAATTCAAAAGACCTGGACCTGGCGAGCCGAACTTGTCCTCGGACACTCCTGGCACTAAAAGCCATACGCCATTTCCATTTCAACATAAATATTTGAGAATTACATTTTAGGCTCTCGCCGAAACTACCATTTCACTCCGCATTAATAGAATGATTTACAGCCTAGGTTTTAGTGGCTCATTCGCCGAGTTTACATACCGATTGTAATTACATTGTCTTCAGCCATTTTCTAGTGATGCCGTACGTACATACATACATACAGACAGACAGACAGACAGAAGTGAAGGAAAACTAAAAGGTGCATTTCCTTGTTTCTGTGGACACGTCCGATACAAACATACCATTTTTTAAAATTCTGAGCAATGTACAGACAAACTCTTATTTTATATATATATATATATATATATATATATATATATATATATATAATAATATGTTATTGTTTAGTACGTCCCAATAACTACTTTGACAGTTTTCGGAGACGCCATGGTGCTGAAATTTTGTTCCGCAGGAATTATTTTACGTGTTAATAAATCTACCGACACGAGGCTGACGTATTTGAGCACCTTCAAATACCACCGGACTGAGCCAGGATCGAACCTGCCAAGTTGGGGTCAGAAGGCCAAGTGTCTTAACATTAGAAGTGTAAAATAAAATGTAATTTGCTCAGAAATCCTGTCTCTTATCGTCGCACAACCAGACGCACAGGTCGCCAATGGGCGTCAGTTAGAAAGACTTGCACCAGACCTTTGCGGAGGTCGCACGGCATCACATCAACGTCAGGACTATACGTCAGAAAGTTTCAATCAAAGCAGGTAGGTTCAAAAAGATTAACAGGAGGATCTGCCAAAAGTGAAAGGAAGCAATGCGGATCTCACTTTACGAACACCTATAACCCACTAGTTGCAACATTCTACAAGGTTAGGAAATCTAATAGAACATAGAAGCATAGTCAACATTGTTGAAAATTATGATCACCCGAACACTTGCATCCAGAATTTATTAGTGACAAACAAGGGGTTAGGACCTGGATAACTTGATTTAGGATGTTTTGTTTTGGTCATCTTCTTCGGGGTTTCTAGCGACCTTCATGTTGAAAACTTGGGGACAGAATAACCTTGTAGATATTCCTCACTTCTCCTCCGTCATAAAACATAGCCATTCATCCACTTCTCAATACAGCGATAAAACTCGTGTTGAGCTATGTAAACACACACTAAGCATTCCATCTTTAAGTATCCCCTCCATCCTGTCCTTGTGTCTTGGAATGTTAACTTCTGAGCATTTTGATTGTGGCATAAATCAGTAACTGAAGCTAGAGCTAAATTCTAAAATTCATTCAGCTATGTAATTCAACAGCCTCCAGTTCGTGCATTGTGCTATCCCTAATTAACCAACAAAATATTTATTTAAGGTAAGGAGATCGTTACGGTACTTGAATCCATTCCGCTTTTACAAAAGAGTGTGTAAAAATATCGCTGTTGCTTTATGTTCACGTTAACGATATATTGTTATTAGCCCCATCAATCAATCTACTTTCTTCTTTCTCAGTTGGGGGGGGGGGGGAGCGTGATTGTCTGGTGACATCTTCACTGGCTCCTCATCTAGGTGGCCACGGTTCGAATCCTATCCGATGAATGTGGGAAATTTTGAAATTAAACCTAGCGTCCCTGTAGTTCGGAGGCGCTTTGCCTGTGTTGACGATGACCACAGTATCGCAAAACTACATAGGTCTATATCTTCCTCAATTACGCCGTTTCGGGGTGGATTTTACGCTAACAATACCAGGGAGCAATCCTGTAAGTGTACGATATTCTACCAGGGCAATGGAGAGCACTGGATTAGCTCCATATTTTCATTGTCCATGTTATAACACAGTACTTATAATATTAAGGATATAGAGAACTAATTCATGAACGCCCCTGAGTGCAACTCTGTAGTTCTCAAATGCTATGTATTGATAGAGGTATGTGTTTAACGTACCTTCAATTACTTAGGAGACGACGGAGTGTTTAAACTTTATATCGGAAAGAGGTGTTTTAATGCGGTAGCGATCCTACTTAAACAAGCCTATAGAATGTAAACACTCCTGAATGTCATCTGACTGATCCGGAATGAAATGTCTCAACCTTGTGCACAGAAGAGAAGTGTTTAACTGGAGTGCAGGCATAGTAATAATAATATAATGTTATTTGCTTTACGTCCGACCAACTACTTTTACGGTCTTCGGAGACGCCGAAGTGCCGGAATTTAGTCCCGCAGGAGTTCTTTTACGTGCCAGTAAATCTACCGACACGAGGCTGTCGTATTTGAGCACCTTCAAATACCACCGGACTGAGCCAGGATCGATCCTGCCAAGTTGGGGTTAGAAGGCCAGCGCCTTAACCGTCTGAGCCACTCAGCCCGGCAGCAGGCATAGTCGCCGATGGTGAGTCGATGCAAACAAAAGCAGGGTCACCTGCCTGCTGCGGGGAGTGGGGTTGTAGGAACAGCGTATACCCTTCCCTGCTCAGTGATAGATAACGTTTTCCGTAAATAGCATGTCTCAAATGTGAGCATTCGCAAGTCAATTGTTGGTATTTACATATTCGAATTACGAGTATACTTGGGCGCCGCGGTCCTAATACTTGTTTAACGCAGTTGGTAGGTGACAGCGGGGTGAGCGATGGGTACGTCAGTAGATTGAGTACAGTCACCACATGAGTCATGCATTACTGACAAGGAAAAAATGAACTTTAGAGAAGAATTTGTTAGTGCTACAATGCAAAAACAATAGGATGAATTCAGAAAGGAATGTGTGTTGATCATTCAAGGGCCAGCGACAGTCTATCGAAAGGAACCACTGTGTCACGAATGACTGATCGACTGAGTGAGTAGTCATAGATTTAATGCACTTCTCTAGCCTTTCCGATGACAGGGCACCGGACGTCAACAAGCAGTATAGTTCCTGGAATGACCGAGTGCAATCATTTTTTTTTTTTTTGAACACGTAAATACGTGACAGGTGCTGATGCTTTCAGAACGAATTACACATGCAATATCGTGCAAACTGGAGACCGTTTGGAGATGGGTAGAATGCATTGCTTTATTTTTCGTTACGGTGGTTTGAATAATATTGTTTATTATTTGATTAAAGCCATAGATAGGCAGACTTAAAATACAATTTCCTCTGTTTTATAACATAGTACGCAGCAAACAAACAATATTGACATTACAGGCATGTTCTGAACATCAAGATGCGTTATTATAACACGCAAGCTGACGACGGCCAAAATGCGTCGGTACAGCATGTATTCAGAATGTGCACCTTCACGTTCCTAAGTGAATCGTCTGACCGGAAAACGAATTATTTCAGCATGTTCCAAATTATGTGAGAGGATACAGTAATTTTTATGTCCTTGCGGCAACCTGTATTCATGAAAATGTTCGACAATCTACAGCAGAGCCATCCAAACAGCGCTCCCCGAGCGCTAGCGCTCTGGCCGCGCTCCAAGCCAGTGCTCCGAGCGCTTTGGGGGAAGGTACTTTCGGTAGTGGTGGGAGTAGCTTGGCTGGCTGAGCGAGCATCCGATCCATCAGTCGCTAGTCTAGTCCAGTGCGCTTAGTTGACAGAGTGTAACTAAATCAGTTTCACAGCTGTCATAAAATGGCGTACGGCTTTTAGTGCCGGTAGTGTCCGAGGACAAGTTCGGCTCGCCAGATGCAGGTCTTTCGATTTATCGCCCGTAATCGACCTGCATGTCGTGATGAGGATGAAATGTTGATGAAGACGACACATACACCCAGTTCCCCTGCCAGCGAAATTAACCAATTATGGTTAAAATTCCCGACCCTGCCTGGAATCGAGCCCGGGACCCCTGTGACCAAAGGCCAGCACGCTAACTATTTAGCCATGGAGCCGGACGCAGCTGAACATCATGCAAGAAAAGGAGTGGTGAAGCAGCAGCCTTTAAAGCAGAATGGGAAATTTCATTTTTCTGTGCGTTTTATAAAGGGCATGCCAAATGTTTAGTGTGCCACCGAGATTTGGTGTGTTTAAAAAAAATCACAATTTGGAACGGCACTACAGTGGCAACCACAGGGATGATTATCGTGATTTGAGAGACGCCAGTCGCCAATTGAAGTTGGATGAATTGAAAGAAACCTTTTTTTTTTTAGGGGCTTTACGTCGCGCCGACACAGATAGGTCTTATGGCGACGAGAAAGAAACTTTCAAGCAGCACTATTCTATATGTATTGATTTTTTAATTTAAAAATGATTGTTTAAAAACGGGAATGAAGAAATGTTTGAATAATCTCAAGAACACTAAAATTGTGACTTGGCGTTGTTGTTTTTTTTGTTTTTTTTTGGACTGGAGATTGGGGAGAGTGAGGTTGGTGGACCCATTTTACGATTAAGCTACAAATGTTCGCTGTGAATTTCCAAAGCTGGGGAACCTTTCACGGAAGGGAATTTAATCAAGGAGTTCCTAATGCACGCGGCGGCATGTATTTGTCCCGTGGAGCTAGTTGCGATATTTGACAAAATCTCTCTTTCTCCTCAAACTGTAGTTCGCAGAATAGACAATATGGTCGTTGACGTGGAACAGCAATTAATGTAGAAGGCAGCAAATTTTGTATCATTTTCCATCGCCCTCGACGAATCAACCGACATTGCAGACACAGCTCAACTGGTTCTTTTCATTCGAGGGGTGGATGACGATCTTCGGGTCACCAAGGATTTCCTAGACTAGGTAGCTCTCAAAGACACCACTACCGCTTTCGAAATTTTCCAAGGTGTGGAGGGTGTTTTTGTGTCAATAGGATTAAAATGGGAGCGGTTGACGAGTGTAACAACAGATCGAGCTCCTGCTTTACGAGGCGCGCGGCTGTGAGCTTGCATCCGGGAGATAGTAGGTTCGAATCCCACTATCGGCAGCCCTGAAGATGGTTTTCCGTGGTTTCCCATTTTCACACTAGGCAAATGCTGGGGCTGTGCGTTAATTAAGGCCACGGCCGCTTCCTTCCAACTCCTAGGCCCATCGTCGCCATAAGACCTATCTGTGTCGGTGCGACGTAAAGCCTCTAGCAAGCAAGCTTTACGTGGTCTACGCTCGGAGTTCCTCAGCTATGTAAAAGTAAAATTGGCTGAGAGCGGTAGTATCCTAATGGCGGCGATTCATTGCTTGATACAGCAGGAGGCAATCTGTGCAAAAGTCGCCAAGCTTAATGACGTAATGAGACCAGTTATGCGAATGGTAAATTTTCTTCGCTCCCACGGATTCACGCACCGTCAGTTCAAAGAGTTCTTGGATGACATCGAAGCGGAGTATCCGGATATACCATATCATGCAGAAGTAAGATGGCTGAGCAAGACGAAGGTGCTTCATCGTGTTTCTTGCTTGCGGGGCGCAATAGATAGTCTACCTTTTGTGAGGTGAAAGGATAGCCCGAAGTTCTTTTGCGTGATCGTAAGTGGGTGGCAGACTTGGCATTTTTAAGTGACATTACTGCCCATCTGAATAGTTTGAACACTTCGCTTCAGGGCGAAAAGCACAATATCTGCGATTTTGTGGAAAGAATTCAAGCGTTCAAAAGAAAATTGATTTTGTGGGAAAACCAGATGCGTGCAAGGAACACAGGACATTTTCTATAGCTTGAAACAGTGAAAGAAAGTGTCGACTTTGATGAGTACTTGCAGGTAATTCGCCAATTACCGGGCGAGTTGGCCGTGCGCGTAGAGGCGCGCGGCTGTGAGCTTGCATCCGGGAGATAGTAGGTTCGAATCCCACTATCGGCAGCCCTGAAGATGGTTTTCCGTGGTTTCCCATTTTCACACCAGGCAAGTGCTGGGACTGTACCTTAGTTAAGGCCACGTCCGCTTCCTTCCAACTCCTAGGCCTTTCCCATCCCATCGTCGCCATAAGACCTATCTGTGTCGGTGCGACGTAAAGCCCCTAGCAAAAAAAAAAATCGCCAATTACAAGAAGAGTTTGAAAAGAGATTTTGAGAATTATCAGAACTCCAAGCGGTGTTAGATGTATTTGTTCGACCATTTTCTCTTAGAGCAGACAGTGCTCCACAATTGAGTTGATTGAACTACAGTGCAATGTTCGTCTTAAAGACCGCTTTCTAATGTCACGACGTTTAGAAGAATTTTAAACAGCGGCTTTCCGCAAGAAGAATATCAACTTGCATGTAAAGTTCTGTCAATGTTCGTCTCAACGTACATTTGTGAGCGTTTCTTTTCGGTTCTTAATCTTAACTAAAGTAACATCGTACAACGATGAGCGATAGAAACTTTCGCAATTGTTTAAGAATTGCTATGTCCAGAAATAGTGTACCCAATTTAAAGAAGATTATTTGCCCCGAAAGTAAAACTCGTAAAAACGACCGAGCAAAAGTCACTCAAGGTCTGTACTATCTGCTCATATTTGTAAAATTTTGTTGAATTTTCCTCTCATATATGCTCTCATTTCAGATTTGAATAAATCACATTATTATTTACATTTTTTTTGCAATCTGGTTTACATCGCATCGACACAGATGCGTCTTAAGGCGACGATGGGATAGGAAAGGGATAGGAGTGGGAAGGAAGCGTCCGTGGCCTTAATTGAGGCACAGCCTGGTGTGAAAAGGGGAAACCACAAAAAACCATCTTCAGGACTGCCGACAGTGGGGTACGAATATTCTTTATAGTCCGCACACTTTATGTTGGTGCATTTGTGTACGGTGGTGAGGAGTAAGGAGGGAGGTGTCCCGGTATCGATAGTGCTACCAACCAAAGGAAAATGAAATCTGAATTTAATCGAGAATATGATCGATCGATACTAAGTTTCTAAACCGTTATCATCTTAAGCCAACAACTATGTCACACACACATTATATAACATTATAAAACATTTCTCGATGCGAATCTTGTTCCTAGCATGAATTCTATACTTTGGCTTTGTTGTGTAAACAACAACAGTACTAGTACGTAAAGTGTACGCCAGATGTCGCACAACGATGCTTAAGCGATTCATAGTTTGTGTTTCAAAGTTTGCCAGTACGAATCTCGAAGATCGCTGAGGTCGACCGATTCAGCACTTGGGTGTAAATGCACCAACATAAAGTGTGCGGATAATACTTAGTACTTGATTTCGTTTCCTGCATATTCCATAATCAGAGTACCTTTCGATTTATATGTGCGGTATATTTGTGATGGCAAAACAGCCGTATCAATATGTCAACAAACCCACAAAAGCCGTCGGCCGCACGTCTGTACGTACCTATCTAGTCAGTGCCGTCCGAACATCGTCTGTCTTTCCCAGGTCTCCTCCCTGCCACACTGTAGTGGTGGTAGGGGAAGGAGCGCTAGTCTGACTGCCCAGTGCTCCCCGAGCGCGGGCGCGCTCTCGGAGCGCAATGACTGGATGGCCCTGATCTACAGGAAGGTTGTGAACAATGCGTAAGACGTGAGGTGCACATTTTGAACACATGCTGTATCGCCGCAGTTAGATACGTGTTGCTGACGTCACATTGCATCTTAAAATGACGTATTTTGCTGTTCACAGCATGTTTGTAATTTCAATCCTGTTGGTTTTGCCGCGTATTTTATTTAAGTTGAGAAACTCCGTAGATAAAATTTAAATGTAAATTATTTGTAAATATGTAACGTGGTTAATTTCCTAAACAATTATACTTCCATACAATATACGGACTATTAAATTAATATAAATCTACAAAATTTGAAGGACAGATTTGTAATTTATTCTCCATTGTTTAACATGAATTGTGAGTGTCGTGTCTTTGATGGTAAATCAATCTCCAAAATCAAAACCACAAAGTCATCTCACCATAAGGCCCTCTAACGAACCTGTTTACCCTTCGAACTCACGCACTGAGAAGACATCGACCTACCACCACTGACGATGCTTGTACGCTGTCGGTCGAATGATACGAGAACAACATTTAGGGCAAGATAAAACTACACACACTCGTTAGTCTAACACGCAAATAAAATACCAAAGAGAAAGTTCCTCAGGACCAGGCACAACTTGTCTCTCCAATTAATTCCCCCATTCCGACATAATTGCCCCCATTAAATTGTCGTGTCCCTTTCAAAATGAAGCTTTGCAAAGGTGTTTATATTTCTTGCGATAACGTTGTTTCAGTCCTTAGAGAATGGTTTGGTCCTCGTAGTACGTACATAGTTCTTTTACAGAGTGATAGCTCTGCTGAAGGTCTTGGTAGGTTCTTTCTCCATATAAAGTGTGAAACAAGAAGTTCCACGTAACTTGTGTGTTGTGGGTGCGTGAACAGTGTTAGTATTTTCTGTAGAAATCGTTTTAAACATTTATCCATCCTCTTTTCCATTTCACAATGCCTTGCGAGAAGGTAGGTGGCTATAACAAGACTTTCTCCATAATAACAGTGAGGTAAGGCTTGTCGTGAGTTACAACTTCTAAGAGGCTATAGGACATAGGCAGTGAGATGAGCTTTCATATTAACAATAAAGCCACCTTCCCAGAAATCCGTCCAGAGATACGTAAGAAAAGGTTTATTTGTGAAAAACTGTGTTCAGAGTAAGCACGTACTCTTTTCTTGTCTTGCATGTTCAAATAGTTTATTACATTCTAAAGTTCAATCTTCTGTTAACTTTATTCATTTTCTGTTTTCAACACTTGCATTGATATCCTTGAGCACTACACTACAGTTAAACCTTCACTATTACATCGCGTAGTGCGCCATAGAACTTGACTAATTCTCATTTAGTCCTTTAATTAGTTATACCCTGAGAACATACCCGGCCTACTTTCCACAGTCACAAAGTCTATTACTCGTTCATTTACGTGCCCAAAGAAAGCTACAATGTCTCAAAAAATATTCGTGTAACTAGGCTTGTGAGGTTTACAGTCCAAATAAAGGTTAGAACATTAAGGTATAAGCTTGACTTGAGAACAGGTTTTATTTATTGTGTCCTGCGAATACATTACATGTTAACAAAACATTGTTTCCTCTGTTAACAAAAATATAACAAATAAACAAAGTCACAATTGTCTCCATCCACGTCCAAAATATATTCGTCTCCTGTACATAAGAAATTGTTTTGACGTTTTTTTTTTTCTAGTTGCTCTACGTCGCACCGACACAGATAGGCCTTATGGCGACGATGGGATAGGGAAGGGGTAGGAGCGCGAAGGAAGTGGCCGTGGCCTTAATTAAGGTACAGCCCCACCATTTGCCTGGTGTGAAAATGGGAAACCACGGAAAACCGTTTTCAGGGCTGCCGACAGTGGGGTTCGAACCTACTATCTCCCGAATACTGGATACTGCCCGCACTTAAGCGACTGCAGCTATCGAGCTCGGTGTTTTGACGTATGGGAATATGTTCTTAATACTTCGTAGGTCCTCTTTTCCTCTTTATTATCTCACGCAACCTTCTTGGCATGGATCTCAAAAGATTTTCTGTAGTTCCTCTAGTAAGTTTCTTCCACTCCTCCATTAATAGCCCCTTAAGAGCATTCTCGTTTTTAGATCTTGTGTTTTCGTAGATTGGCTTCAAGAATGCGCCATAGACGCTCAATCGGATTGACGTCTGGTGATTGCAGAGGTGATTCCATCCATCGTGGTGTGTTCTGTAGCAACCAGAGCTCAGTGTTCAGGGCTGTGCGTTTGGGGTCATTGTCTTGTGTGAGGATGTAGCCATCTGTAAGACCCATATTGCTCATACTCTGTGGAAGACGTGACTTTAGTATGTTGATTTAAAGTCTGTGGTCCATGTTGCCTTCAATAAAATACAGATCGCCTACCCCATTCACACTCACACACCCCCACACGAGCACAGATCCTCCACCATGTTTAAGAGTGGCTGAGAGATTTTCCATTTCTAGTTCACGATTCTTCTGCCGCCATATCCTTACTCTTCCGTTGGATGAAGATATATTAAATTGACTTTCATCGGCAAATATTACTTTTTTCCAGAATTCGTAATCATCATTTATGCTATTGTTGGCATATGCCAGTCTCTTGCGTCTATTCACCTTGGTTAGGTATGGTTTTCTGCGGGCTATTCGGTTGTTGTGTTCAGCCTCATGAAGAATGTTTCTTACTGTCTGTGGATTGGCGTGTTTTCTCATTTCCTGTTCCACCTCTACAGCAATCTCTGTAGCCCTCAATTTAGGATCGTTTTTCATTTTTCTCACTACTTGACGTTTATGAGTCTGAGTCATGACTGAAGGCAGACCTGTTCGTGGTTTGTTTTTGTATGTTTTGGTTGATTATACCTGTATATGATACTCTTAACAGTCTTAATGGGCCTATTTACTACTTCGGCTATTTCTTTAAATGTTTTGTCGGTTTTAAAGCATCGTACTGCAATCCGTCATTCTTCCTCTGTCGTATCCTTCTGCTTCCGTCCTACGCTTTCTCTTCTGATGCTCGCAGTTTCACGGCACGGCTATAATATTATGTATCATTATTATCAACTACAGACAAGTCTGGCTATTTATCACTAAAAGGCGACCAATAACATTGTGTAAACTGGAGATATTTACAGTCAACTGGTTGTCGTTTGCATATCAAATGTGGATTATGGTGATATAGCGGAGAGGACGAATACTTTTTTGAGGTATTGTGTGTTGCATGGAGCACTTTCCTACCCCATTTGACATCTAAAAATACTCTGTAATCTCTCTCTATCATCCTCCGTTTCCTTATATTCGTACATCTCCAATCCTGGCCCTCTCCATTGCCACCGTTGTCGGAAACGTTCAGATGTTAGTGCGACGTTAAAACAAACAAACAAACAAACAAACAAACAAACAAACAAAATGGCTACATTAAATCACTTTCTGTAGAACAGCAGGCACTCCTAATCTAAATATATAAAACTAGCACTTACCCGCGGCTTCGCACGCGTGGTTTTCGTAATTTGATAAAAGTAATCATTCCTCGTTACTGCACTAAGACATTATCTGAAATTCCCTCAAGTATAAAATCTCACCAAAAAATTGAGTTTCATTTATCCCAGAGCTTTTTTGTAGACCACGTCTGTGGTATTGCCTTTTGGGGCTAAGATACCAGGCTACTGGCAGAGCTAACCGTGGAATATTCGACGTAGAAATATGCATGTGAGAAACAGTCCTCTCTCAAGTCGAAAACAAAAATATATGTGTTTCTTTATTTTTAAAGAAGATTCCAAATACCCATCGTAACGTCTGTAACATGTTCATCTTTTGAGTTATAAGTATTCCCATTAAGGGATTCAACCCCTTTTAATTTCTTTCAGCGCTCCCTCCAACCCTCACCTCCCATCAAGTGGATTTCCCGAGAAAAAAATGTCTTTATTTTTAAAGGAGATTCCAAATACCAATTTTTACTCTGTAACTTGTTACTTTTTTTAGATATACTCATTTTAAAAATTCAACTTTTTTTTACTTCTTTTCACCCCCTTAAGTGGATTTTTCGAAAACAAAAAATCGTGTTTCTTTATTAGTAATGGAGATTCCTCGTTTGATTTTCACGTTTGTAATGTCTTCAGTTTTTAGGATATAAGTATCCTATTAAAAAAGGATTCAACCCGTCTTCACTTATTTTGACCCCCCCCCCCAAATTGCGTTTTCCGAAAACAAAAAGTGCGTGTTTCTTTATTTTTCTAGAAGGTTAACAATTTTAAAGTTTAAAGATGTGATAATTGGTATTTGTTTTTGACAAGTGCCGTAGATATACTCATTTTAAAATATCACCCCTCTTTTCACCACCTTAGCGACTGAACATCCAAAAATCCTACTTTATTAAGGACCTACACTGTAATATAAATGTATCCCCAAAATTTCATTTCTTTATGTCCAGTAGTTTTGGCTCAGCGATGACGAATCAGCAGTCAGTCAGTCAGTCAGTCAGTCAGGCAGGAGGTATTATTTTTTATATACATATAAGAGTTTTGTCTATACGTTGCTCAGAATTTAAAAAGAATGGTATTTATTTATTTATTTATTTATTATATTTATTTATTTATTTATTTATTTATTTATTTATTCGGAAGCTTTAAATAGTATGTCCTTGAGTTCTAGCCAGTTGGAACGAGAATCGTTGGGAATACTCGCAAATAAACTGTCCGAGTTTTGTAGAAATTCCGGGTCGATTCGTGGGTTTCCGACTGTTGTCGGTTTGTGTATTATTATTATTATTATTATTATTATTATTATTATTATTATTATTATTATTATTATTATTATTATTATTATTATTATTATTATTCACCGTAATACGGAAACTTGTTTCAAAACCAGATATTCGTATCTTGATGTCTTGAGTATACTGTAAACAGTTAGTGAGGTGATTTAAAGTCCGCCTCTGTGGTGTAGTGGTTAGCGTGATTAGCGATTCCCGGCTCTGCCACAAAATTTTAAAAGTGGTACGAGGGCTGGAACGGGGTCCACTCAGCCTCTGGAGGTCAACTGAGTGGAGGTAGGTTCGATTTCCACCTCAGCCATCCTGGAAGTTGTTTTCCGTTGTTTCCCACTTCTCCTCCAGGCAAATGCCGGGATGGTACCTAACTTAAGGCCACGGCTGTTTCCTTCCCTCTTCCTTGTCTATCCCTTCCAATCTTCCCATCCCCCCGCAAGGCCCCTGTTCAGCATAGCAGGTGAGGCCGCCTGGGCGAGGTACTGGTCATCCTCCCCAGTTGTATCCCCACCTAGAGACTGAAGCTCCATGACACTGCCCTTGAGGCGGTAGAGGTGGGATCTCTCGCTGAGTCCGAGGGAAAAACCAACCCTGGAGGGTAAACGGATTAAGAAAGAGAAGAAGAAGAGGTGATTTATATCTCGTACCTTTCGCCTTATGCAGTAGGAAACCTAAAAGTATTATGTTATTGTGACAGCCAGCTGCGGAAGAGGAAGGAGAAAGGAGACCGCCCACTAGGGCACGTGTGCCAAGCGAGGTCTGATTGTCGAGTACCGTTCATTCACCCAACTCTCGTAGTGAAAGGGAAACTGATGTATAAAATAATTACTGCCAGTGAGCTCTTTACATCAGTTGGCATTGGTGTCCCTTAATAACAAAGTATTTTCTCACTTAAAACTCACTTGAACTAAATGCAGATGAATGTAATATACTAATACAGTGATGTTTCACAGAAAGTAAGTAATATTGTTGTAATTAAATTTCGAACCAAATACTAAAATACTGGCACAGCTATGTGCATCCATATGGGGAGTACAGTAACTGAAGTAATTCAAATGAGAGTAGACTAGTATTCATTACGGTGTAATAAGTAAAACTTATGGGCAGATAAATGTATTCTTAATAACGCTAATCATTTGCTGGCATCGGTGCACACCTCATTATGTTACACCGCTTAGAATTTCACTAAATAATTCTAATAAACTGAAACTAGTTGAAGGAAGAGAACTGGCCACGATCGTTTAGGCGTCAAGTCTTTATGGTTTGATACCGTGGTTAGCTGGTTCGAGCCCTGTTAGTGGAAAAACTTTTCACCATCAGAATTTTAAGTGGCAGGGTAGGAGAGGTGGTGATATGCAATTTCTAATCTTAAGATTCCGCGTCAAAAGCCTGGGTTCACTTCCAGTTATATCAGTGTTAGGAAGGAGGGCATATGACGCTGTTAATGAATTTTCATCCGTCGTATGGGGACCAGTAGCGGTTCGTGACATTTTACTTGGGCAGGACTGTGCCGCCATCTCTTCTCCCTCCCCAATTGGTCCAGTTCTAATTGATCAGCACCACGATACTTTGATAATAATAATAATAATAATAATAATAATAATAATAATAATAATAATAATAATAATAGAGCCACCGTGGCTGAGGTGGCAGCGCGCCGCCTCTCTCCACTGGATACTGTGGTCAAATCCCTGTCACTCCATGTGAGATTTGTGCTGGACAAAGCGAAGGCAGGACAGGTTTTTCTCTGGGTACTCCGGTTTCCCTGTCATATTTCATTTCAGCAACACTCTCCATTTCATTTCATCCGTCACTCATTTATCATTGCCCCAGAGAAATGCGACAGGCTTCGGCAGCCGGCACATTTCCTATCCTCGCCGCTAAATTGGGGCTTCATTAATTCCATTCTTGACCCGGTCAAATGACTGGAAATAGGCTGTGGATTTTCATTTTCAATAATAATAATAATAATAATAATAATAATAATGAAATGAAATGGCGTATGGCTTTTAGTGCCGGGAGTGTCAGAGGACAAGTTCCGCTCGCCAGATGCAGGTCTTTTGATATGACTCCCGTAAGCGACCTGCGCGTCGTGATGAGGATGAAATGATGAAAACGACACAAACACCCAGCCCCCGTGCCAGCGAAATTAACCAATTATGCTTAAAATTCCTGACGCTGTCGGGAATCAAACCTGGGACCGCTGTGACCAAAGACCAGCACCTAACCATGTATTAATAATAATAATAATAATAATAATAATAATAATAATAATAATAATAGTGTGTGGACCACGGAGATGTCCTGTTGCAGATCTTTCAAGTCGACACCCATGGGCAACCTGCTCGTCTGTAAACATGAGGTCCTATCTAGCATGAAATATAATGTTGAAGACGGCACAGTTAACCAGTTCCCGGTCCAGACGAAATAATCAACAAAGTTTAAATCTCTTACCCAGCTTGGAATCGAACCCTGATCCCTTGGACCAAAGGCCTGTGTGCTAATCAGTTAGCCACGGAGACAAACGATGGGGATTAGAACCCGGGAGGATGAAGTGAGGGGGTGAGTGGTTAGTTCTCTGCACCAATTCGTCCCTCAGTTTATTGATTTACGCGTAGTCGATGGAATGTCACTGTACGACATTTCCAAAGTAATATTCAGCATTCGGAAATAACAAACGAAGGAAAGAAATGAAAATAAAGAAAAAAGAAAGAAACGAAAATATTCTGCTGAAATCTAGATGAGCACAGCCAATGAACAGGTCGAGATAAGCGACTGAAATTCTCAGAACATATTTACAGTATTTGTTTTGCTCTGTGGGTCCGCTTTCTTGGCTGAGCAGTCAACATAGCGAAGTGGCATAGGGTTAGCGTAAGGGAGGTCATCGAGCTGTAAAACTAGGCCAAGTCCACATATGAGATTCAGACTGCACATAAGGGAAAGGTGGCGAAGAAAATAGTAGCCGAGCTAAGCTAGTGCCCCAGTGCTAAAAATATTTGGAACTCATGGTTGTAGATTTAGAACACCTACTTGTTTTAAAATTTGTAGCACATTACTAAAATTACAACGGCATATTTAAAGAGTATTCAATTTTAACTTATTAATTAAAATGTAGCTGTTCAATAATGATGTGTACATACAAGAATGAGTACCCTTAAAAGAATTTATAATTGCGCTGGCTTAATTAACAAACTGTCCGGTACTACTACATAAAATTGTGAATTACGTCCATGCGAGATTTTATGAGGCGTGTCTGATAGTACGATCAGTAACTTCCGACTGTTACCCTTTTAAACGCCCTGCGATTAACGAAGTGGACCTCGACCCATTCAGTAAATCGACATTTATTGTAATGACAATAATGTTGCCTAGTGACGTAAACGTAAGGATATCCGTGAGACTAACTTTAAAAGGTGTTTAGTATAATATTATACGGTGGTGAGAATACAGCTCTAGAAACAATATACACAGTTCAAAAAATTAAGGGAGCATGTTTTTGAACATATGCCATGCTCCACAAAACAATATCTCGCAAACAGGTATATTACCAACAAAACCTGTATTCTTTACCGTTGAAGTATACAAAAGAACGATGGATTCGCGTTCATTTTCAGAACACAAACGGAAATGTCCAAATAGGGGCGAAAACAAAGTGATAACAATCCTCCAGGGTGGATTTATATCGCAGTTGGAGAGCTTCAGTATGGTGTATGTCGTCCACAAGCATTTATCACGGCATGGCACCTAAGTGGCATGCTCCGTATAAGTCGACGGAGGTCACGTTGCGGTATCAGGTCCCATTCTTCAATGACAGCCTGTTCGAGGTCTAGGAGAGTATGTAGTGGAACAGGACACCCCCGAACACTTTCTCAAGTCTATCCCACACATGCTCGATGGGATTAAGGTCGGGAGTCACTGCTGGCCATTCCATCTCTAGAGTGTCCAGTTCTGGTGATGAGCGCTATATGAGCCCTGGCATTTTCGTGCATGAGTACGAATTCAGGGCCAATATCGTATGCAGCAACCAACACATGCTGTAGCAGTATCTGCTCGATATACCCCGCAGCGGTAAGATTACCACGGACGACAACAAGATCCGTACGGCCAACAATACCGATACCACTCCACACCATCACAGAACCTTGTCCGAATCGGTCGCCTTCCTGGACAACATTCTGCATATACTGCTCACCACGGCGTCTCCATACACGTCGGCGTCCATCGCGCTGTGTTAGGGGAAATGTGGACTCGTCTGTGAACAACACAGGTCTCGATTGGCGAAGTTGCCAGTTGACGTGGGTACGGACAAACAGAAAGTGAGCTGCGCGATGTTGTTACGTTAAACGTCGTAAGGACACTTCTCGTAACTTGTTCCTTACTGTCTGGTCAGACACTGTGATTCCAGTGACCCTCCTGAGGTCTTGTTCCATTTCTCTGGCAGTTGCTGAACGACGCCGCAACGCGCAGATGGTCAGATATCGGTCATCCTGTGGGGTTGTCGCGCGTCCACGACCTTGTCCAACTCTTCTTGTAAACTGGCCTGTCTCGCTGTAGGGATTCCACAAGCGCTGGATAACTGACGGAGAGACATTGAGATCCACAGCAACACGACGAAAAGTACGTGTTCAAATGACCGCAGTAGTTTGTGTACCTCACAACCACACATGGACGCACCGCTATTCACTTTGTTTTGAGGGGTCACCTGACAGTTTAATGCATGGCTACGCCTGCAGATGGAGTATAACTTCAATTTGACATACTTTGAGTAGCTAAGATCTCAAGGTATGCTGTACGACCATTGGCACCACATCTAGCAAATTAACGTTCACATACCAGACGTTACAAAACATGTTCCCCTATTTTTTTTGAACTGTGTAGCAAACGTGATATACCGGTAATTGGTGTAACAAGTAGTCGTAAGAGCTTAATTATAACCGGTTTATCTACTATGTTATTGTTTTCATGAAATACTAACTCCCTTCACCCTTTCTTGAACTGAACACAATTCTTCTTTCTGGACCTTTTTTCTAATTTATTAGGGTCGGCAGTTGGCACTAATGTGGACTTGGCTAATACGGGCGGATGCCCTTTCTTACGCTAGCTCTATGTACAGGGATGTACAGTACGCGAACCTTTTAGTGATACCCGAGCTCCCTAGTGCTTAATCGGCAGACCTCGGTTATCTTCGTTATTCGTATTGGCAACCTTTGAAACAAACTATGAATCAATTATGCATCGCCGTGAGACATCTGGCGTACACTTTACGTACTAGTACTGTTGTTGTTTACACGGCAAGGAATTCATGCTAGGAACAAGATTCGCATCATGAAATGTTATATACTGTTACATAATGTGTGTGTGACACAGTTTTCAGCCTCTGTGGTGTAGTGGTTAGCGTGATTAGCTGCCACCCCCAGAGGCCCTGGTTCGATTCCCGGCTCTGCCACGAAATTTGAAAAGTGGTACGAGGGCTGGAACAGGGTCCACTCAGCCTCGGGAGGTCAACTGAGTAGAGGGGGGTTCGATTCCCTCCTCACCCATCCTGGAAGTGGTTTTCCGTGGTTTCCCACTTCTCCTTCAGGCAAATGCCGGGATGGTACCTAACTTGTCTATCCCTTCCACACTTCCCATCCGCACGCAGGCCGGGTGAGGCCGCCTGGGCGAGGTACTGGTCATCCTCCCCAGTTGTACCCCCCCGACCCAGAGTCTGAATCTCCAGAACACTGCCCTTGAGGCGGTAGAGGTGGGATCCCTCGCTGTGTCCGAGGGAAAAACCGACCCTGGAGGGTAAACAGATTACGAACGAACGGACACAGTTGTTGGCTTAAGATGATAAGGGTTCAGAAAGTTCATATCGATCGATCATACTATCAATTCCGATTTCATTTCGATTCATTTGGCAGTAAAACCGGAACCGAGAGAGCTCCCTCCTTACTCCTCACCCCCATACAAACCTGGCATCACTAAAAGGTTCGCGTACTGTATTCGCTACTGCGTGTTTCTGTGGTTGTCGGTAGTGTGGTGTGTTGTATATAGTATCAGAGAAGTGTACTAAGATGAACACAAACATCCAGTCCCAAAGCCAGAGGAATTTAATCATTCGAAGTTTAATTCTCGGCCCGGCCGTAGATAGGTCCTGTAGTTCCTGAACCGAAGGGCGAACACTGACCAATCTACCAGGAATCGGTCAATTGAATATAATAATACTAATGATAATAATAATAATAATAATAATAATAATAATAATAATAATAATAATAATAATGCAATAACTACCGTTGACCTAAATCCGAGGCTACAAAGAAAGTTTGCTGCACAGATTGTGTCACGTACCTGTCGGCTTGCATTTGGGGTTGGTGGGTTCGTACCCCACTGTCGGCAGCTCTGAATATAGTTTTCCGTGGTTTCCCTATTTTCACACCAGGCGAATACTAGAGCTGTACCATAATTAAGGCCACGGTCACTTCATTCTTAGCCGTAACCCTGTCCTATTCCATCGTCGCCATAAGACGCCTGTCTGTGTAGGTGCGACGCAAAAACAAAAACAAAAGAAAGAAAGAAAGAAAGAAAGAAAGAAAGAAAGAAAGAAAGAAATCCAGGGCTAACCTAGGAGCCAGCATTTTATACCAATAATCTACCTGATAAGAGACTGAACTAAAATTTATTTTTAAATCTCATAGCATGACCAAATGACGATCTTACTACTTTTCTGTTTTTGCTATTTGCTTCACGTCGCACCGACACAGACAGGTTTTATAGCGACGATGGGAGGAAATGACTAGGAGTGGGAAGGAAGCGGCTGTGGGCTTAATTAAGGTACAGCCCCAGCATTTGCCTGGTGTGAAAATGGGAAACCACGGAAAAACATCTTCAGTGCTGCCGATAGTGGGGTTCAAACCCACTATCTCCCGGACGCAAGCGCACAGCTGCGCGATCTTAACCGCACGGCCAACTCGCCCGGTGATCTTACTACTTAACGATGTCTAAATTACTGTAAATTACATTTTCATATGCCTAAGATTTATGTTTTAGTGAACGTTTCTGATGTAAAAAAAAAAAAATACTCCAAGAACACATCAGAGTAAATAGATGATTACTTTGCGGAACTACTTGACATTCGTGTGTTTCGCTGCTTGCTTTTCAGAAATCACGGAAGCCGGATTCGGAACACTATAGTTGAGAGCTGACAACCAATACATAAGAGTTTATTTTTGAAAGTGTTAACTTTACACTGGTCATCTTCTAGCGCTATGCCAATGTCATCAATGTGCTCCGTATTCAGATATTACCACCATGACTTCTAGCAGGATAGTCTTTAGTTCCGAATGTAGGCCTGATTGACGTAACATAAGTAAAACCCTTGGAGGTTCTTCTTATTCTTGCTGTTGTTCTTCTTCTGTGACTCTCCAGTCTTGGTGAACCTTGGCCTCTTATTCCATTTTCATCCAGTTATCCCGATTTTGTTTCATTAATTTCCTTATTCCTGTACCTGGGGCCCAGAAAAATGGGGAGAGTTTTTGGTAGTTATTTAGCCCCAGTGGGGACACTGGTATCGAGTACATAGGTGCCACTGGTAAACACTGGGAAATATAGGCTTGCCTATTTACACAGTCAGCAAATCCTAGCTCAGCTCAGTAAGAGGAACATCTCGGTTAAGTTACAGCAACCCTAACAGAAGAGACCCTTGTCATCCAGGCTTGGGGTTGGTCGATGGATTAACACATCCATCACCATAAATACTTCCCCTGTTTTGTGACCTCCGCTTACATCTACAGTATATACCAAACCAAACCCCATGGCACTACAGCCCTTGAAGGGCCTTGTCCTACCAAGCGACTGCCGTTCAGCCCGAAGGGCTGCAGATTACGAGGTGTCGTGTGGTCAGCACGACGAATCCTCTCGGCTGTTATTCTTGGCTTTCTAGACGGGGGCCGCTTCTCACCGTCAGATAGCTCCTCAATTCTAATCACGTAGGCTGAGTGGACCTCGAATCAGCCCTCAGGTCCAGGTAAAAATCCCTGACCTGGCCGGGAATCGAACCCGGGGCCTCCGCGTAAGAGGCACGCACTCTACCCCTACACCACGGGGCCGGCTCTACAGTATATACAGTATTTGTATTTTCATAGTTTACAAAATGTACCGCAGCCGACTGCAACTTACTATTACCTGGGAACTATAGGACACTACCCAGGTAAATGTTAAGTAGGGCCTTATTGAAAAACTATTCCAACCCTGGGCCCTATTTGCCAGGCAACAGTAGATATCACTACGTAGGAACTCTCGTAAGTAAACTGGGATAATGACCAAAGTTAATCGATGTTCCTGATGAGAATTAATTCCAATAACCTGTTTCGACTTCAATCCATATTTTTCTTGGTCTTGCCAGATGGGCGGTCACATCAGGAGTTCATGATGATGATTGATGTTTGTTGTTTAAAGGGGCCTAACATCGATGTCATCGGCCCCTAATGGTACGAAATGAGACTAAATGGAATGGCAAATTAAAAGTCCAAAATTCTCCGCTGACCAGAATTCAAAACGTGAGGACGAAGAATGAATGGATGGATATGAATTTAGAACAATCAGTGGATGCGACCCGCAATGCCTTACATTCACAGAAACTGACATAATACAATAGGATTACTGACCAATGGACTGCTGCTATAGCATAACACTGAATCGATGATGCTTGCAATCTAAAGGAGGTCCAAAATCCAAGTAATCGGCCCCTCATAACGGTACTTATCGCTAGAAAAGTAGAACCATGGTATTTGTCACGTTGCGGTACTAATCAAAAGTAGCAGAGACTCGCGGTATTCCACACATTATGATACTACTCACAGGTTATGAAATTCGACATATAATACAGACCTATGGTTTTTCTCACATTGCGGCGCCATTTACAGGCAACGCAACCCTATGGTGTTCATCACATAAGAGTACTAACCACAGGGACCTGCACAATCCCGGTGTTCCTCATATAGTGGGTACTAATCATAGGCAAGGCAGAACCATGGTAGCTATCATCCCATGGTCCTGCTCATATGGTGGTACTAATCACAGGTACTTCAAAAGCCGACCGCACGGTGCTCCTGTGTGCTACTAATCTCCTATTTAGTACCTAACATAGTGGTACTACGCGCAAGTAAAAGCGACCCATGGTGTTCTCCACGTGGTGGTACTAATCACAAGTAGTTTCATGGTTCCAAGACAATCATCCCTTGGTCGCCCCTTTTAGTCGCCTCTTACGACAGGCAGGGGATACCGTGGGTGTATTCTTCGTCTGCGTCCCCCACCCACAGGGGATCATCAGGAGTTCATACGTTCTACATAATGTTTCAGTTTTGTTCTGTGTTGAACTCTTTGCTCAAGTGTAGATTGAATCTGCCAATCGGAGCATATGTCATTCCGAATACTGTCTAATGTACCTGTGAATATCATTTACCTCCCTGTAAAAATCTCATTTCAAATTCTTGGATGTGGCTTTTGACGTTGTTTTCCAGCAGCCAAGTTTCATCTGTAGAGCAGTGGTGGTTCAGCCATGGACTCCTAAAACTTGAGCTGGCTGTGTTGCTTTCCTAGTCATCTTCAGAAGTGTTATTTTGATGGTCAACGTATTGCTCGATACCGGTGCAATTTTATGTAGCTATCATTGCCTCTGTCATAAAATGAATTAATAATACCAAAAAATATGAATTTTGGTTCTTGTGATTTTGAAGGAGAAGTTCATCGACCTTACTATTCACAGCCCCCTGTTCTCCTGTAATGGCGCCAGGTGAAGAGAGAAGCAGGTGGATTTGTTTTTGTCTGTAACGATTAGCCCGCAGTCATTTCGCTTTCACTTGAGCTACGCTATTCAGGAATTCAGCGCTTCTCACTTCACGCGACTTCTCTTCTCGCTTTAGAATGATGGATGGTGTACACCCACAGGTTACAGGACAGAAGGAATGCAAAACGAAGAGGATGGTGTTTAAGATCCTTCTTTTCGTAATTATTTTATTTCAAAGTAATGATGTACCCCAGACGTTCAGAAAGAAAACATGGGAAGCTGTACTCGTTCGGAAATCGGGCGTTCAACTTCTGGCAATGAGAGCGGTCTTATTCATTATGATGATTACTCCAATGTTTTTGAACTTGTTAAATGCTGGGATGGTACCTTATTTTATAAACCGAGGCGTCCCAAACTGTTTTTCCGTATTTTCCCATTTTCACTCCGGGCAAATGCCAGGGCTGTACCTTAATTAAGATCACAACCGCTTCCTTCCCAGTCCTAGATCTTATCGTCGCAGTGTGCCTTAAACCTTGTGACCCATTGGGATAGTACAGATAAATAGGTACGATGCGTCTGAGATTTGACCTATTGACCATTCCTCACTTTGCACTGGATGCTCTGCCGCTCCTTTTCACATCCTCCCTTTGTATTACGCGTAGTAATGCGTGGAAAGTCAAAGATACAAATCCGCCGACCCAGTTCGAGTCTGCTCTCCCCATCATCCGATTGTGCGTATACAAGATCCAACCGCTGCGTGAATCTTAATTTGCTTTTTAAAACCTTCGGCTAGTGAGTAGTATGTTTCTTTCTGTATTTGATTACAGATTTTCGTTTTCATAATGTTAAAAGGAATTATAGTATAGTACTTTGGCATAGTTGCAAGGAGCAAACAGGAGGCAAGATTGTCACTGACTTCTCAACAACGCGAGCACGATTAGAATCTCGACTGATATGGGATTTGTTTGTTTGTTTGTTTGATTGATTGATTGATTGATTGATTGATTGATTGATTGATTGATTGATTGATTGATTATTTTTCAAAGATCCCATGAGCTAATGCTCGTATTGGGACATTACATTAAAGTTACTATATTCAAGAAAAAATGGAATTATTTATAATACAGACCTGGTAATAATGTATAATAATTTAAATCTAAAATACATTTTTCAGGGATACAATAGTTGTTTATAAGTTTATATAAACGGAACCATATAGCTCGAAATGAAACATGATAATTTCATTTAAACAGACTAAATCCAAAAACATTAAATTTTGTCCATAAATGTTTCTCAATATTTCTTTTGAATTTATTGAAATTCTGACAAGCTATCATCGAGTCTGGAATGGAATTAAATGCTATTATGGCCATATATAATACACCAGAAGTTCCATACTTCACAGTATTCATTCTATGGAAATGTAAGTTTCCAGATTGCCGTGTTGCATGGTTATGAATAGATGAATTTTAACTGAATAACCATGTCCCTCAATCGCGTGGAATTCTAAGCTTTTATTTTTGTTAAAGGAACAAGCAAGTGATGAAACAAGGCACATATTGAAAAATAGGAAAGTGAATGAAATATCTATTAAAATTATTCTCCTATGTATTCATATCACTGTTCAGATCTTTCTGAAACTCTACCACTTGTGAACAATTCTCTTAGATCGCAAACGTGTATGTTTTGCAAATAACCAACAACGTGCCTGTACCAATAAGAGAGTCAGCGATCCTCTGTGCTGTTTGTAAGCTTCCTGCCATGACCAACATTTATCTTATAGCCAGTGTGTGGAAAGAAGGAAGGATTGGAGAGTCGTACTAGACTTACTGGCGCGAGGAAGTTGCGGTCATCGGTCTGGATGTTAGAAACATTTCTGAAAACATTCCTGTAGTTGTAGCTGGAGAGTGGTAATTCTGAGTTTCCACTGAAGGATTTTTTTTTTTTTTTTTTTGCTATTGGCTTTACGTCGCACCGGCACAGATATGTCTTATGGCGACGATGGGACAGGAAAGGGCTAGGACTGGGAAGGAAGCGGCCGTGGCCTTAATTAAGGTACAGCCCCAGCATTTGCCTGGTATGAAAATGGGAAACCACGGAAAACAATATTCAGGGCTGCTGACAGTGGGGTTCGAACCTACTATCTCCCGAATACTGGATACTGGCCGCACTTAAGCGACTGCAGCTATCGAGCTCTGTTCCACTGAAAGAATTGAATTTCTGCGAAGAGGGAGATCCTTTCCAATAGAACGTAAATGAATACCATAGAATATACTTAAACCCTTACAAGATGAGAACAATTTCCTGACATAAAAGGCCTGTCCAGTGGAGATAGCAAACTAGTACGTGGTCCGTCTGGAAGGTCGTGAGTTGGATTCCTCGTCTAGAAGTAAAGACAATTTCAAATTCGCCTACTAATTTTGGAAACACAGAGGTTCACTCAGCCAAACAACAGGAACGAGTACCAGGTTGCAACTGGCTGGCCTGTTCCACAAAAAGACGACGATATCTGAAGTTTTCACTTTCCACTCCAATGATTTTTATGGCCTGCTAGGATTTCAACTGGTCGCTTAAGTGCGGCCAATATCCAGTATTCGGGAGATAGTAGGTTCGAACCCCACTGTCGGCAGCCCTGAAAATGGTTTCCCGTGGTTTCCCATTTTCACACCAGGCAAATGCTGGGGCTGTACCTTAATTAAGGCCATGGCCGCTTCCTTCCCACTCCTATCCCTTCCCTGTCCCATCGTCGCTACAAGACCTATCTGTGTCGGTGCGACGTAAAGCAACTAGCAAAAAAAAAAAAAAAAAAATCAACTGGAGGATTATTTATGGCGAACATTTGTCAATTACTTTTTATGAAGATCACGCCTTCATCCTTCAAATGTCGATAAAATATAAATAAGTTATACGGATCTTTCTTATTCTAATTATTTCCTTTCAAAGTAATGACGTACCTCAGACGTTCAGAAAGACAACCTGGGAAGTTGTACTTGTTCGGAAATTGGATGTTCAACTTCTGGCAATGAGAGCGGTCATATTAAGTATGATGATTAATCTGATGGTTTTGAATTTGTTAAATGCTGGGATGGTATATCCGTATATTTATATTTTATAGCAATTTGAAACTATTCTGTCAATGCTGCTACTTTTTCAACTCTAGAACTAATTGCAAATTCCCGTTTCAGTACTGGTTAACAAGTGGTAGAATGAACATTTTTATCACAAGGATTTCTAAAACATCTAATTTCTTTAATTTATTCTAGTTTAATTATACTGATCATCTTATTAGAGATGACGATAACATGTAACACAGGACAAAGTGGTATTAAAAACAAAAGCTATCAAAGAGCAAGGAACCTCTGCAGAGATTGAGCGGCATCTGCTGTGCACGGTAGAGGTGTGTGAGTTGCAGAAAAGTGTGAAGACAATACGGAAATTCAGTTCCCAAACCAACCTCAGTTAAAATCCCACGGCTCGACCAGGACTCCAACCCAAGACCCCTCGGAGCAAAGGCCAGAGCGTCACCACTCATGAAGACCGAAGAATGTCAAAGACGACCATTAAAAATAGCACCAAAATAAAGAAAATAAAAAAGCGGGAGCAACATCCGACTCAACTGGGACAGTATTTATCACGTACATATCAGTTCCTTGAGAGCCGTCAGGATGCTGTGTACGTGTTGTACGCTACATATTCTTAATGAAAAATACCTTTTTGAAAAGTTGTTAATATTAACTGTTAGCTCAAACATTTGGAACACAAAGACTATTGTGCCTTTCGATGCTGAGAACAAATGTAAATTAAAAAATAAAATAAAAATAAAATATGAACTGAAATGTAATGAAAGATTAAAAATTCTACAAGATCATTCCATTCGCATTATTCTGAAGTACTTTATACTCTCTAAATGTTAGAATTTCTGAAATTGTGAAAAGCTATTGAGACTACATAGAGTGCACCGTTCCATATTCCACCAATTTTATTTGAACTGCAGTCCAATGTAAACTGCATTACATTGTTCTCTGGTCTAGTTGTTTCAGTATAGTGAGAAACAGTTCTCCGAGAAGGACGATAAGTTCATCCGCTCCTGGGGGTGTGCGGTTGCACTTTATCTACAAAACACTTCCTGTTGTTCAGTATGTCCTTTGTGCTGACCGATTGTTGGAGTTCATATGCTTATTAGTTAACAGAGCGTGAAAAGTGGCTCATGTTTCGTGATAAGAACACAAAGCTTACGTGAATCTTTCTTAACGGACATCAAATGTATTTAAGAAATCAGTGGTTATCATATCGAAACATGCTTTCCAGTATTTATTCATCTACCATGACGTTATTGTTTGGCTGTATGAATAATAGATCATATTTGTTATGCTTTCAAGAATATAAAAGATTACAATCGTTGTATTAGAACTGAGTTGAATGGAAATCAGTTGTATGTCTAAATCGGATATGAAAAGGAAAGACAAGATACTTAGTGATGGTTTGAAATACTTTGTTTCATCAAAAGTGAGATATTATCGAGTGCATCAAATTGTTGATCTGTGTCCAGTTTTGGAATTAACGCTCTCACATGACACAAGCTGCTTCTTTTATGGCAGGTAAATGGCAATCTGGGTTCATCTAAAACTATATTTTCATGTATGTGTTTAAAATCTGTAGTACAGTCTTTGATCCTATTTTACAATTAAGCGTGTGCTCTGACAATTCAATTATATCTTCTTAAAAGTGACGCTACTTTTGAAGTAATTATACCATTGCGAACATACGCCATCCCTTGTGTAGTTCATGTCATCTACATCCATTGTGAATTACATATTGATCTCTTTTGATGTAAATTCAATCCCAATTCAATTTGGAAACATTTAAGTGTTTCTAAGTTCAACAACAACGTCGTGTCGATGACTTCTGGTACTTTAAGTAATTTTCGGAGAACAAACGTCCAATGTCCCCTTCGTTTGCTTTGATCTTTATCATCTGTAACATACGCTAAATAATAATAATAATAATAATAATAATAATAATAATAATAATAATAATAATAATAATAATAATAACGGCTAACTTGAATTGGTTAATACCGATGGCTCGGAGGCTGGGTATTTGTGTCGTCTTTAACATTAGAATTCATCTTAGGCAGGATCTCATCGCCACAGAGGCGCAAGTCGCCTTTACGGCGTCAGCTCGCAAGAGATCACACGCCATTATTATTATTATTATTATTATTATTATTATTATTATTATTATTATTATTATTATTATTATTATTATTATTATTATTATTTATTTCTCTTTTCACATGACATAAAGTCAAAATACTATCATGTCTGGATACTATCTACTCTACTACAATTTATATCCATCGACGGGCATATATCAGAAAGTTCATTTTCATATGATTAGACGAGAACATTATAGGACCACAGTGATCTTCAGCAGTTATCCCGAGATGGATTCTCCCTGGAATTTTTCCCAATATAAAGCAGCAATACAATTCAAGTCCTGAATCATCTGTTCCAGTCTTAGGCTTATAGAATTACGGTTTAAAACATAATAACAGACACTGCAATAATATTTAATTGGAGATGTTAAACAAAATATTTTTATGATTATAACGATTTTTGTATTAAGGGGACAAAATATCGCCCTTGACATCTCTGGCATATAAAATTGACTAATGCATAAACTCGTTCTAAACTTAATTTTAAATAGTCTAAATGTTTTAAATTAACTAGCATTTAGTGTTTCAACGGTGGGAAAAGAATGTTCTTTAGAACTTTGTTACGTGACTCCGATAGTTCGACTAAAGAATTATATCAGCATCATCATATTGTTTCAACAAAACATGTACATTTCTTAAATCACCCATATATTCTTTAGTGCTTGACAACGCATTACGGCATTCAAAATGGGGTGACTTGGAACGCAACCAGCCACACATATACGCATATGCACTTTCCTGAATTAAATCAAACCTAAAGATCACACCTAGAATAACACATCGGTATTGAAGGTTAACTGCTACACTATACAATAAAATAAGCTTATTATATTTTAGTTCAGTTTAAATATAGGTCGCGCAGGTCAGAAGTTTAGGAAGTACTATAAAAATCTCTTTGTAACTGGAAGAATATATATCCAAACACAATATTTACTTACATTTTCTTGTCACGAGGGAAACGGAAGAAATACCGCAGATTCTTCTGCATTTCATAGTTATTGCAGCCAAACACAGCACATATCTTTCCACTCATACTGAGAGCAGATATAAAGGAATGAAACACGCTACTATTTACTTATGTCAACTTAATGCAAACGCATAAATAACACCAAAAACTTGACACACAGATACACGTGCTTTTATGACAGAAATAGTAACTCCAGGTCACTCCGCTAGATAGAGCTCTAATCGCTGTCCCTCGATATCTCGTAGAGTGTAGCGTATTGTCTCTACTGTATTTGGTATACAATTGTCACCCATTCTTGTCACCAATAATTGCTATTTATTTATGTGTGTGTAATATTTACCGTGCCCAGTTGTTGTCGGATATCTAGTTTTATTCTTGATTTTTCTATTCTCTCTCTCGGCATATGATAGGAACCATATTGTGATCAATGAAGAAGGGTGGAAATGGTCATTAATTTGTAAAACATTAGGACGATGCACGTTCTAACTTTTCATACTATAGTCATCTATAAACAAGTTGTCCGGCTCCATGGCTAAATGGTTAGCGCGCTGGTCTTTGGCCACAGGGGTCCCAAGTTCGATTCCCGGCAGGGTCGGGAATTTTCACCTTAATTGGTTAAATTCTCTGGCAAGGGGGCTGGGTGTATGTGCCTTCATCATCATTTCATCCTCATCGTGACGCGCAGGTCGTCTACGGGTGTCAAATCGAAAGACCTGCATCTGGCGAGCCGAACTTGTCCTCGGACACTCCCGGCACTAAAAGCCATACGCCATTTCATTTTTTATAAACAAGTTTAAGGAATTTACTAAGATTTACCACATCATCAATAAACTTGTATTCCGACTCGTTGGCTGAACGGTCAGCGTACTGGCCTTCGGTTCAGAGGGTCTCGGGTTCGATTCCCGGCCGGGTCGGGGATTTTAACCTTAATTGATTAAGTCCTACGGCACGGGGGCTGGGTGTATGTGTTGTCTTCACCATCATTTTCATCCTCATCACGACGCGCAAGTCGCCTACGGGTGTCAAATAGAAAGACCTGCACCTGGCGAGCAGAAACCCGAAATTATGTGGCTAAGGTAGTTAAAAGAACTTACTGGCTCGTCAATGGTACAATTAATGACACTGTTTGTAGTTTTATGGGAGTATCTCTTAAAATTAGATATTTTAGTTGAAATATGTACCAAAATGCGTACCACACTCATTAATATTTCTATGACTTTAAAGCCCCTTTGATGTTGATGGTTTTAAGGGATCTCAGAATGCCAGAATCTTTTCTTGGAAGGGGTTCTTTAACGTGTCAATAATATAGTGGCACGGGTGTCTCGTATTTGTCTGTCTGTTAGGTCATCAGCCCAGAAGCTGGTTGGATGCTCGAATAGCCGGGCTAATTGGTCACACGGTTGAGGCGCTGGCCTTCTGACTCCAACTCGGCAGGTTCGATCCGGACTCAGTGCGGTGGTATTTGAAGAGGGTCAAATATTTCAGCCTCGTGTATGTAGATTTACTGGCACGTGAAAGAACTCCTGTGGGACTAAATTCCGGCACCTCGTCGTCTCCACAATCCGTAAAAGTAGTTGATGAGACGTAAAGCCAATAAGATTATTATTATTATTATTATTATTATTATTATTATTATTATTATTATTAATATTATTATTATTATTATTATTATTATCATCGAATAGACAATGCGGTTATAGAGAAACCACAAAAACCAATGGCAGCACCAAAATGACGCGTTCTAGGCAAGATAAAGAGTGAGGTAGTTTGCTATTGCCTTCTTCAATTGACCGGAAAGTGCTATTGCAATGCGGATGACCCTATGAACAACACCTTTCATAGTACTCAGACGCACTATTATAGTCATGCTCCGAATGTCATTTCATTAAACATTACTCGCCAACATCCGTACCCGAGCAGCTTCCATATTGTCACAGCCGTGGATGAGACTGAAACTTCTGTAGAAGCTACACTTTGCTCTGGCCTGTGCCGATAGATGGATGCAAAAGTACCGCATCCATCAAGAAGTGACCACGGCAGAGTCTCGTATTTAAGCACTCGTAATTATCAATGATTTTATTCGTTTTATACAATCTAGAGTAAAGGAAGTGAGCGCCTATCCAACTGCGCCCTGTCACTGAACTGATGACTACCATGTCGTAAACAGCTAAATTAAATTAATTCATTGCCATTATATACACTGGAACAGTGAGTTTAGATAGAGCATAATCTTCGTTGTATAGGCCTAGTACATTTTTGTCAAAGGTTTTTCTCCTATAATCATTTGTACATAAATACTCAAAATCATTAAAAAGGAAGCTGTATTTTGAGTGATGCTTATTGTAATATTTCACAGTATGTAAAAAATGTAGATCATGGAAGACTCCTGGCTAAAATGAGTGCTATTGGACTAGAAAAAAGAGTGACTGAACGGGTGGCTATATTTCTAGAAAATAGAACTCAGAGAATTAGAGTAGGCGAAGCTTTATCTGACCCTGTAATAATTAAGAGGGGAATTCCTCAAGGCAGTATTATCGGACCTTTATGTTTTCTTATATATATATATATCAATGATATGTATAAAGAAGTGGAATCAGAGATAAGGCTGTTTGCAGATGATGCTATTTTGTACAGAGTAATAAATAAGTTTGTGAGCGGCTGCAAGGTGACCTCCATAGTGTTGTGAGATGGACGGTGGGCAATGGTATGATGATAAACGGGGTTAAAAGTCAGGTTGTGAGTTTCACAAATAGGAAAAGTCCTCTCAGTTTTAATTAATGTGTTGATGGGGTGAAAGTTCCTTTTGGGGAATATTGTAAGTACCTAGGTGTTAATATAAGAAAAGACCTTCGTTGAGGTAATCACATAAATATGATTGTTAATAAAGGGTACAGATCTCTGCACATGGTTATGAGGGTATTTAGGGGTTGTAGTAAGGATGTAAAGGAGAGTGCATATAATTCTTTGGTAAGACCCCAACTAAAGTATGGTTCCAGTGTATGGGACCCTCACCAGGATTACTTGATTCAAGAAATGGAAAAAAATCCAAAGAAAAGCAGCTCGATTTGTTCTGGGTGATTTCCGACAAAAGAGTAGCGTTACAAAAATGTTGCAAAGTTTGGGCTGGGAAGACTTGGGAGAAAGGAGACGAACTGCTCGATTAAGTGGTATGTTCCGAGCTGTCAGTGGAGAGATGACGTGGGAGGACATCAGTAGACGAATACGTTTGAGTGGTGTCTTTCCGACAAAAGAGTAGCGTTACAAAAATGTTGCAAAGTTTGGGCTGGGAAGACTTGGGAGAAAGGAGACGAACTGCTCGATTAAGTGGTATGTTCCGAGCTGTCAGTGGAGAGATGACGTGGGAGGACATCAGTAGACGAATAAGTTTGACTGGTGTCTTTAAAAGTAGTAAAGATCACAATGTGAAGATAAAGTTGGAATTCAAGAGGACAAATTGGGACAAATATTCGTTTATAGGAAGGGGAGTTAGGGACTGGAATAACTTACCAAGGGAAATGTTCAATAATTTTCCATTTCTTTGCGGTCATTTAAGAAAAGGCTAGGAAAGCAACAGATAGGGAATCTGCCACCTGGGCGACTGCCCTAAATGCAGATCAGTAGTGATTGATTGATCCTGCTTCCTGTAAAGAAAATGGCTACTCTGTTAGGAAGATTTGCTACATTCCCATACTGAGTACGAGCAGCCGCCACTGTTATTGCTAGACCAAAGTGAGAGAGTCCATTTAAAGCGACAAAAGTCGAGTGAACATCAGCCTCTTGCATCATTGATAAATAAATAATTCTGATTTCTTGAAGAATAGAAACATTCATCGATTGACAAAAAGAAAGGTTTGCAAACCCAATTTTGCGTTAGCAGGAAGAGAACAAGACATGTTGACTTACGCAGATCGCATTGAAAAGATTGAAGAGAGGATCCTGGCACAAGCAAGTTGAAACAACATTAGACTAGTTGAGTCTCAGTGGTCAAGTACTTCTCAAAGTGGTGAATAATCCCTTTGTTTTGTCCTTTGGAATAGCAATAACCACCACTTCTCAAACAACGATATTTCATTAACTATGGTATGATCTGCTCATTTGCCTCGTTCCGTTTGTTAACTCAGCATAATAAAAACCTTTGTAACTGTGAAGGAAAATAATTTATTTTTCTGAAATTTGGGGACACTGGCCTCCTATAGACATCTGGTATACAATATGTACAAAATGTTACGCGTATAGCCATTTTAATTTAGAAGAAATTACCAATCTGAGAAAAAGAGAGAACGCCACATAGATAAGGCGAATTTTCCTCTCGCTTTCATACAGGACAGCGTCCATCCTGCGTGCTGGAGATACAACTCTTTGCTCTTAGAAAGTTAGCAACGAACTTGTGAAGAGATCGAGACCCAGAGCGGTTGAGGACTTTCTCCTTGCAGTCGGAGCCGTCCCACACGAGTACAAGAATGTTTTTGCCCCTTCTCCTTGACCTTTTAGCGCACCGGTACTAAGGTTGGCCTTCACTTAACGTCCTACACCGCTCTGTGTTACAAAGGAATGTAACCACTTCATGGTCTAATAGCGGGAATGCGGTATAATATGAGTTCCATAGATAAGGAGATCACACTGCACATTGCCGTTTAAGGCATTTTTCTTTAAATACCAGTGCATCCTTCCATTTCATAATTTAAACTACGTGTCCTGAGGGACATCTCGTTCTCAGGCTCGAATGGCAGAGGATGAATCAACAGACGTTAACTAGAAAGAATGTAGTTTCGATTGCTGGTGATAAAGCAACGAGAATTCCATAACTGCAGTAATAATACGAAGGGAGTTGTCTGTGCGGTTTGGGTCGCGTAACTACGGGTGATGGCGCGTTGCAATCTACCATCGGCAGCCCTAGAGGTGGTTTTCTATGGTTTCTCAATTTCACACCATGCAAGTGCCATAAGGTCTCCAATTTTACGTGGAATCCTAACAACAGGAACTTAACTTAACATTTCAAAACCCCACTTGCATTGTCGAATATTCGAACCGTTTTTGCTATTTGCTTTACGTCGCACCGACACAGATATGTCTTATGGCGACGATAGGATGGGAAAAGCCTAGGAATAGGAAAGAAGCGGCCGTGGCCTTAATTAAGGCACAGCCCCAGCATTTGCCTGGTGTGAAAATGGGAAACCACGGAAAACCATTTTCAGGGCTGCCGTATTCGAACCGTTGCCGCCTTTTTGAGAAGCCTCTGATGATGTCACCCGTTTATCATGCCCCTCTGTAACACTGAAAATTACGACCTGAACAAACCAGCTTTCCTTATAAAGACGATTTATTTCTAAACTGAATATCAAAACATTGTAATTAATTATCAAAATTAATGAAAGTGAATTTTTCTCTCAACTGTTGCTCTTTCTCTAAATATGCCATAGTCGTTCCCGTGCACTGAACAGTATTTGTTGTACATATCTCTAAAATTATGGAAGAATAGACTTAAAATTATATTTCTAAGGAAATAGGAGGACAGTGAGGAATACATTATTTAACGAAATATGAAATAGTGGTTGTTCATAAAATAAAACAAGAATATTCTGAACTCGGTGTGAGGTTTTCTGTTTTGAAGTAATTTGCCTTTAAATGTGTGTTCATCGAATTAAATATTTAGTTCAACACATGAAGTTCTCTTACACGTAATGTCAACAAATTATTCGTTACATTTTAAGGAATATTTTTCTTCAGAAATGCATCCTCCAGAGATGATGCAGTTTGTGTTATATAGTGAGAAACATATCAAACGTAAGTTAACGTCACATTAAGCCGAAAACAAGTGTTTGGGAAGAAACTGGGCAGAAAAATTCCCCTCATCCCTCACATTAATCCTGATCGTTAAGAATAATTTAGCAGCTTACTTTCTAATATGACTCAGAATTTAGAAATGGGAGGTCTTTCACGTTGATGGTCCTTTTAGGAATAAATGGGAAGGAAGCGGACATCGTCAATTAACTGTCTCTCAGTTTTTTCGAAGAGTATGAGAAGTTTCTCGTGACTTTGAGCTTGACCCATGATGAAGCAGCTTTGAATGTGACTACATTTTCTTTCCTGGACGAAGATCACTTCAGGGTATGTCACGAATCATTGTTTTCATTGAATAATTTGCAGATCTTAAGATTGATACTCTTCCCTACAGTTCTTCAAAACTGCATTCAAATTAGTCTTTTTTAAAAAAAGTCTACCGAGCTCGATAGCTGCAGTCGCTGAAGTGAGGCCAGTATCTAGTATTCGGGAGATAGTAGGTTCGAACCTCACTGTCGGCAGCCCTGAAGATGGATATCCGTGGTTTCCCATTTACACACCAGGCAAATGCTGAGGCTGTACCTTAATTAAGGCCACGGCCGCTTCCTTCCCACTCCTAGCCCTTCCCTGTCCCAAGTCGCCATAAAACCTCCCTGTGTCGGTGCGACGTAAAGCAACTAGCAAAAAAAAAAAAAAAAAAAAAAAGTCTTCAATTTTGTACCGGAGAACACGTATATTTGCTATTTCCTTTCTTTAGATAGCTACTACATGAAGCCATGTATCAAAGCATTTTGAGCATGTGACCGAGGGCCCTCACACGTTAAGCGTGGGATGCACTGTTCGCATGGAGCTCTGAAGTACTGTCACGAGCCATAATCAATCATATCAATCTAGAAATAATTCCATATTAATTGCATACAAATAAAATACAAAAAAAAAGCAAAGATATAAGATTTATAATTAAATTTCCTATGTAAATATGATAGGTAATTTGAAAACCCTGGAGAAGTTTATTTATTCTATTGGCGCTCTCAAGCCGGTCATAAGCCACTTGTAGATTTGGCAACACCGCCTCGCAAAGCTCATCTAAAATCGCCCGCGAAGCGATCCGATTGGCTAACTTCAGCAGCTGATAAAATGGCAACGGCGCGGGATATCGATGTGTTTCTTTCAAATTACTCGTCAGTACGACCAACGCTCTAACGCCCATATACCCGCTTTACGTTGTTTCTGACCACGCTGTATACAAGATATCTGAGTCCACTTTCAAAATGCAGAAGGCCTGAAAAGAGTACAACGTAAGTATAATTCAGTCTGCTATCTCATTTCCTTCTTACAAAATCCTGTAGGTCACAACTGCGGTTGTCTTAAACATTAATTATTTAATTTTAAAGGATGATATGTTGTTCCATTAAGCTAAATCGCATGCCATGTCGAAATATCTCTATCTAGTCTGACAATGCCAAATTTTTTGGATTAGCAAATGTGTGTAAACAGACATCGAGAATGTTTCTACTCCCTCTGCTCTAGTTCGTTAACATAATATATTGCAAGTGGTTTAACGTCACGTTAACGCATCGAAAGTTTTCAGCGACGCAAGGATGGGAAAGAGCTAGGATTAGGAAGGTAGCGGCCGTGGACTTAATTATGGTACGACCCCCAGCATTTGCCTGGTGTGAAAATGAGAAACCACGGAAAATCATCTTCAGGGATGCCGTGACCTAAATTTTCGAAGTGTCCCGGCATTGAAATTAAAAATCGAACGTGCCAAGTGTAGGCCTACTTAGAGTTTCATTTCCTGGCAAGAAGTCTTAAGGTGAACAATATATCGGTTATTTTATTTTTCATTGGAGAAATCATGCGCCATAACACAAAAAAGTACTTTTCCTGGACAATTGTTAGAGTTCTTTCTAAGAAATGAAATTGTAAATACGCTCCATTTTTAGTTGTAAATAGCCGGTTTGGTAGCGTATTCACTTTTAAGCACTCCGGTCCTGTTTCTGGAACTTATATCAGGCAGGTCAAAATTTGAAACCATTTTTGTTTACTTTCTTAAGTGAAACGCAGGCCCTACGTATTGTGCTACTGTATCTACAGGTTACAAAATCTTCCTTTATTTAGTGCGGATGATTTGGCCTTAATGTCAGGCTGTGTCGAAAATTTACCTAATAACTTGGAACTTGAAGAGAAGTGCAGCGAGCATGATAAAAAAACCAGAATTTCCATGCTTAAGGTGATATTGTTAGAGGATATAATGCGAGGTAGGGTATACGAATTAGAGCAAGTGGACCATTCAGAATTTGTGATTTGTATTGTACTAATAACGCAGTGAGTTCAAAGCAGCAATCAACAGTAGTCTGTAAGATGGAAATGAGTTTGCAGACGAAATTAACCTTACTTCGCTTCTATTTCAGACTGACTTCGCTGCGTGGAAACATAAGCTGGGTGGCATGCAGTTAATGTAGGGCCATTATCTCAAGTGAGAAAAGTACGCAATTTAAAGAAAAGTAATTTGTTTATTTTATATACATACTTGATATTTAATTGAGCACTCATTTTATAGATTCGCTGTATAGCCTATCAGTCTGACCGCATTCAGTAGTACAGGGAAGATTATTCTCTTGCACTTAGGCCACGAAGATTTGTGGTAATGGTCTAAAGTAGAAATTCACACTTTTACCGCGGAAAACCATTCTCGGGACAGTTGACGGTTAGGGCTAGCTCTTCCGCCTCCCGAATGTGCAGCTGCAAGGTCAACTAAAGCTAGCCGCTTTTTAGCCAAAGCCTGCTCTATTCAGCTTTTTCTTTCGCTACTACTACTACTACACAAGTTTTGATTTCGTCCACGAAAGGGACGAAGGGCCTCTTTGATAGAAATGTCGTCTCTCAGGCCAGGAAGATTTGATTCGGTGAAGGAGACGTTCGGAGAAGGTGAGGGGGTAGGCGGTCGTGGCCTATACTAGGAACTGTCTCGACATTCGCCTTAGTTCAGGAGAATGTAAAACCACGGAAAACCATTCTCAAAATAGCCGACGGTGGTGCTCAGTTCCTCTCCGTCTCCTGAATGCAGGGCCGTTGAGGCACGGTATAGTCGTGGCCATCGGTAAGTCGAAACTCACTCTGCTCCGTTGATCGGTCGGAATGCAGAGCCGTGGTAACCGGTACGGCCAAAGCCGACTCGTTTTTTTTTCTTTTTGAGGGGGGGGGGGGATTAAATGGGGTGTCCTAGGGCGAAAACTATGCTCTCTTACTCTTCTGTTTTCTAGGATAACCCGATGAGTCGGAGAAATCTCTGTTTTACTGCACTGGCGGGGAAATACAATTGACTTGGAGGCGGTATTTTCCTCCAAGGCAGAGCTGAAACACCTCTCTTGTCTGGGTGAATTTGGAAAATATGAATTGAAAAATTTATTGAATGTGAGGGAAAGTCAAGCTACCGAAGGAACGTTTTTCTTTCAGGGTCAATTTTGATGTGAGGTAGGGTGTACATTTGAAATAGGCTGAAAAATAATTTAGACCAGGTGATAAATGAGCCAAGGGCCGCGGTGTTTGAGCCGTGTGTGGTTTCTTGGTTCTTATAACCTGTTTAAGGATTGACTAAGCTTGCAGGATTCTAGACTTGATCATCTTAGCTATCTTATTAACCTGAGTTCTTTTAGAGTGAGAATACGAACATCGGATCGTATCCTTCTGTTAGACCTCAGGCGAGAGGCTTTCATCATTCTTCTGAATATGTTATTTTGGAAAAGGGAGTTTTGGGTATATAGCACCAGGCTTCACACCCAGACAGCAGTATGGGCCTAACACACGCTAAATAAATATTTCTCTTAAATGAGGTAGAGATGTATTTATTATAAAGCAGCGGGTTTAGGGCAGCCACGCGTGCTGTTCGTAGCAGGGCCTGTTTTATATTCCCTCTCCACATCAGACATGTGCACATTGTTTTGATCTGATTGGTCCAGAACAGTGGGTTATTGTTAATAGTAAGATGGCCAAGTGTAGGTCTTCTTTGAAACCGACTCTGCTGCATGGTCCCCTTAAGAGACAGTGTGATAGTAAGTAACATATGTATTAACGGAAGATACCAACTACAGTATAAGCTTACCGAATATGAGCTCGGTGGGCCAGGTAGTTTTTAAGTGAAAGAAAGACATACAGACCAACATTTAGATTTAGTGCACTGAAACATGAATTCAAGCCTTAAAGTTTTCATAGACTCTGAGTTGTACTCGATTGGGGAGTATTCTGTAGCTACTCATGAAAGTCACAGTTGTGTTTAAATCTTGGTTGTATTTTATTCTATACTCACTAGGTAGCGTTACATTAGCAAACATGACTAAAATTACTCGTAATGTGTCTTGAAGATAATTTATTTATAACTGGTCTTGTTGTTCAGGTGTTCGTTACTAACAGAGTAGACTGAGGTTTGAGTCCAAAGCAAGTCGGGTATTTTCACCGCAACAACTTTGTAAAAGTAAGTTGTGATGGAAGTTGCTGTGCATACAATTACTGGAACGTTATACAGTAAATTGTAAACCATAAAATAAAGATAAGCGACATTTCACATGTAAGCTGTTTCATAATTTGGAGGAATTATGAAAATGAAAACCTATATACGTTTCCAAGGTTGTGAATAGCAGATCGACTACCGTGTCTAAAGGAAAACGTATGGCATAAACATTTATATACAGTAATTATAATTTATAGATTGTAAATGATGCCCAGAACTGACTAATAATGTTTCTTAAAAGACATATTGTCAGCTAAGACTTTATTGAACACTCCTCAATTACCAGTCGGTCACTTAGATCCTGTTCATTCATGACGTCATTCATGCCTGGAGACCTTGGTTTCGATTTAGTAGTCTCGACGAACTACAGTATAAGCTGCACAAAGTGATAACTCCTTACATATTAATTTGTGTGTAAAAAGCGGATTTTCAATTGCAAACCTGGTGGTACGGAATTCTCATTTAAACTTTATCGCTTGGTGGAACGCAATGGTGATATGATTTAATTTAATTCATGTAATGAAGTTATCTTCATGGGAAATTAGACATCTTATTGAATCTCTAGGCTGAGTGGTTGAGGTTGGAGAGCGCTTGTTTTCTAAGCCCAGGTTGGCGAGTTCGATCCCGGCTCATTCCGGTTGTATTTGAATGTGCTCAAATGCACAAGCCTCAGTGTCTATAGATTTATCAGCACGCAAATGAACTACTGCGGGAAAAAAGTTCCCGCATCTGAACGTTTTAAATGTAGTTAGTAGGACGGTTGCGGTGGTGATTGTTATTTTAAGAGAAGTACAACTAGGCAACCGTCCTCTATATAACGCTAATCAGAGAGAAAAAATGGAAGAGATCCGACACTTCAAAAAATAAAGGTATCGGCCAAAGGAAGACAAGGGCCACAAAGGGCGTGAAAATGAGACTCCTTAGGCCTCTCAACCTACTGTAATGCCATCGGGGTCGGAAAAGAACAAGAGTTGACCAAGGGAGGTTGGATATGATAGACGAAAGTGAGGAGCCTGGCATAAGTAAAGTTAGTGGGACGCGAGACTTTTATTATTATTATTATTATTATTATTATTATTATTATTATTATTATTATTATTATTATTTTCTGCGTCCCTAAAATGTTTTGAACTATTTTAAGTGTATTAGCATGCTATACTGTATAATATACAAAGTATAAATTGACTAGTCCAACATGCTACTCCTGAAACTTTCTGACACGAGAATGCACTATGTCATTCGACTAACTTAGGTAGTTGATTGAAATTCTTGCATAAAAAGTTTGTTCTTTTTGAGGTTATATTAAATAATCTTTCAAATAATCCTTCAAAAAATTCGATACGATTATCGAGTGGTTTGCGTGCTAGATTCTTGTAATCAAGGTTTCAGAATAGACCCGACCGATGTTGGAAGACTTTCGAATTCACGAAAATTCAAGCTCGGCACACATTGGTTAGCCTGATGCGAACAACTCTTCATTCTTCAATGTCATTATAGCCGATTATATGGCACAGTTGGTTAAGCGCTCGCTCGTGTGTCTTAGATGCATGATCGAATCCTGGTGCAATCAGTTGTCATTTAAGGGTTTTTAAATGTGTGAGAACTGGATAGACCTTTCAGGCCGAACTCTGTCATTCTGGAAACTCCTTGTTACCACACAAGTTAAAGGGGTGTTAAGTATATTATTATAATTATTTGGTAACAATATGGTAGGTAAGGGCTACGACTGAAGAAAAAAGCGACCGTAGACTTAATTAAGGTAATTAAAGCTCCAGCATTTGCCTGGTGTGAATATGGGGAACTACAGGAAACCGTGCTCTGGGCTTCCGATTGTGGGGTTTGAACCCACCATCCCCCGAATGCTAACTAGCATCTACACGGCCCGAACTGCCCTGCCAACTCACTCGGAATTATTATTATTATTATTATTATTATTATTATTATTATTATTATTATTATTATTATTATTATTATTATTATTATTATTACTGAATTTTGTCAAGTATCGCACGAATACTTTTGGAGGTGCAGTGGTAGCGCCGACTGGCGTGACTGTGTATTAAGACACCGGCAAAGGTAAACCGAATATTATGGCCAAGGTTTAAAGAGTTTGTGTTAGTTAAAAGAATTAATGAAAATTCGAACACTCGCTACAAGAGATAAGTTTCTTGGTGCCTTCCGATTTTAGCTATAGACTACCACCGAGTCCCTGGCCACTAAACTTTATATTCTAGAAACGTGTTTGAAAGTGTAAATTTATCTTTACATAATCCATATTATATTATAAATGACAATAATAATAATAATAATAATAATAATAATAATAATAATAATAATAATAATAATAATAATAATAATAATAATAATCACTTTACGAGCTAGCTGGACGTGCGGTTTGAATCGCGCAGCTGTGAGCTTACATTCGTGAGGTGGTGGATTCGAATCCTACCGTCGGCAGCCCTGAAGATGGCTTTTATATTTTGAAATAATGCCATGGTATACTCCTTTATGGGGCACAGTACTGCAACCAAGCGATAGACATATTTTATGTCAATGTAGAGTTTAATGAATCAACGAGTCTCTCCTGTATATCTAATTCAAGGCACAAGTGTGCTCTTTATATGATTTGGCTCAGTGGCTACACTGCATTATGGTATAACTTCTCTTAGATTTTACATGTTATGTTATTGGTTTACTGGTTTACTGCCAACGACGTATCCATGTTGAAACACCTGATCTCGTGAGATCTCCACAATTAAGCAATACTGGGCGTGGTCACCACTTGGATCGCTAGCTCACATGGCTGGACTGGAGTTGTTACCATATCTAGACTCTACTGTAGTTGATTCCTAAGCTGTTGAAGGGTCAATAGAGGAGTTGGATCCCCGTTATATAACGTTTTTAACAGACTGAGGACTCTCTACTGCTACTGCAGTAGGTATGGTTCAAAATCTTATTATACTGTACACTATAAAAATTCATTCTCCAGTTCTGAGGTCAAATAAATGCATTTGTATATTAAAATAAAATTAAGTCCAAAATTGGGTTTTAGTCATGAATGGTGAAAATTTAGAACAAACGTGTTTCAAAATGAATAATTAGCTGTGTAGTTATACTGCCTTCTTTCAACCTCTCAATCAAACTTCTGTGCATATCCTTCTTTAGCAGCTTTTAGTACAGGTTCATTTTTACACTAAACATACAGGTAGGAGATCTGTACTATCTAATATGATGGCAACACTGTATCTCGTTGTATTTCTATCTAGAATACCTAACAATAGATGTATTATAGTTAATGTGAACTCACTGTTTCAGAATCTTCCGAAAATATAGGGAAATATCACTACTCTATCTAATATTATGTTAGTTTTTATTTTCCATTTCCGATATAACTACGTAGGTATAATTCAAGGTCCAAAACTGTTGTTCTACTTCGAATGATTAACCACCAGTTGTCACTGGCTAGACCTTTTTCGCTTGCGTGTTCTCCTGACATCACGAGAGACTGCATTGCACGGTTCTTTATTTTACCTGCATCGGTTCGTCCTTGGGTTTGAATTAATAACTCTTCGGCTGATCATTCTGATTTATGTTTTGTAATACCCCAAATTAAATGTCTGAGGCAAGAGGGAGGGTTGAAAAGGAAGATATACCTGCCGTCAGTGAGTTTCCGTCTGTCTCACGACAGACGAAGTGTTGTAGCCCTAAGGCGCATTCCAAGGTCGGCGAACTCAACATGGATTACATTTGGGCCTATAGATAACATGTGTTTCATAACTTGAGACAGGTTATGGAATAATACTCTCTAGCTCGGACAGGTCAGAATGATTCTACCTAATGGTCCGCAGGTTAATGCCGTTGCTAACAGTGGCCATCTTGAAGATAATTTATTTCACAGCATCAATGTTTTCCTCTCACTCTCCAGTATCAGAATTACTTGATCTTTTATGCTAGTTTACTATGTTCCGATTCTGCTTCCCAAGTATCTTTCTGAGTAATTCATGATAAATCCCTACCAGTTCTGTAAACGTTCACGTTATTGTACCTAAACCAGTTAACTGACTGGATTTGTGAAGTCTGATTCCATCACGCATATTCATTAGTAATATAGTTAAGTTTTGTTAATATATATTAAGTACTTTTTAATCTCTATAATTAATGGTATTAAAATTGTAACTCCAATTAATTTAGGCATCATAATTAACATGCTGACCTTTGTTGAGCCAGTGTTATGATTCCTTAACACACTGAATTACCATGTCCATTCTGTAAATAATCGCTCATATTTTTTTTTCACAGGTCCTGCCAAATCCAGTCGTACTTCAGGAGTGACGCTTCGGCGAAGTCATAGTGATCGTCAACCCTCTACTTGTTCAGGTGATAAGACTGGCCGAGACGTACAAAGCCGTCGTCATAGCAACAAGCAACAGCTATTCAACGACACTATGAGACTGCGTCTAAGAACAGGAGGTCGACCCGATTCAAGACAGCTGTTTGACGTCAATTTCGTCAATGCTCCTATCCCCAAGCGGCCCCAGCGCATGCTCAGCCCTGGCCGTCCCCGACCCAAGGAGCCACCACCTCCACCACCCCCACCTGCTCCTAATACCCCTACCACAACAACAGAACCACCGCTACCACCACCGTTTCCACCACCAGAGCTCCCGAGGAGAGAGATATTCCCTTTTACAAAGGAAGAAATAGAGAATATTAATCTTCGAAAAGTGTCCCAGTTCGACGAAAAATTTGAGTTTCTTGACGAAAAGATCTCTTCCGTGGAAGCACTGTCAGCTGTCTCCACCGGTAACAATTTTCCTCCAACAACACAGTGTGAAAGGAGAATTTCGTCTAGTGAGAATCATTCAAAATCAAGACCAAATTCTTGGTCACCACCTCACTTAACATCTTCCTCGCCAGATGATATCAGTTTTGAGTCTATCGGTGAATTGGGATCAAGGAAAAAAGAGCATCGGCACAGTGATCCTGGTCCAAGACCGTCAAAATTACGACTCCGTTGTGAGAGTACACCCCACCTAGATAAAGCTCTTTCCAAAGAAGATCATCCATCTGTTGATGAGAGAAACAGTGAAGAAGCAGAAGTTTTTGTTCGTACCATAGTGACCGTATCTCCTGCCCCACCGTCACCGTCCGATGTCCACCGTCTTCAAGTCTCCAGTCAGCCTGTGTCCTACCAAATAGAAGTAAGTCCTCACCCACAGAGGCGGACTTCGATACTTATTAATGGAAGCGATGGCGCGACTGTCAACAAGAATCAATCTTCCAGAACATCAGTGATTATCGAAGATTCAAGTCGAAGTTCAACTCCATGCAGGGATGAAAATAAAGTAACCATCAATGTAGGAGGTATGAACAATGACAACAAGAGTACAAGCTTAAATTCAAGTTCCTCGTGCACTGTAATAGATACATCTTCTACAAGAAATTCCAATGTATACAACAACAATTCAAGTTCCTTTTCCGTGATGAATCATAACGTAACTAATGTATCAACTAATCAGATTGTTATCCCAGTGACGCCTGATGATCAGAAAACAAGAGTTTTTCTTGATCACTGTAGCAATGTGGAAGTGAGTGGCAACACTGTGAATGGAGAATCAAGTTCGAGTTGCTGGTCTGATACATCGATGGATAACAAGACAGTGGATGTAAAATATACCCCTAGCACTGTATTGTTTGTGGAAGGAGACAACGAAAGTTATAATGGCAGTGCCTCCAATGTTGTTGTCGGCTCAAAATCACTAAGATCAATCGTAATTGAGCCATCGGATGAGATCGACGAAGACGATACAGCAGCTATTTTATTGGACCCTGTCGAAGCTATTAAGAGAAACTTAATTCCACACGTGTGTGGGAAGAAAGACGATGAGGTAATTCCCTCAACGTCGTCTGCGGTCGATAGATTGAGTTCCTTGATAAACCAGGCTGAAGATAATATTTCTGAAAAGTTAAAAGAGAACGATTATTATATGGCTGCTGCTGATGCAAAGTTGTTGGATCCTTCTGACGATTTAAAGGATTTGTTACGTTCAGATTCTGTGTCGACGGATCACAGTGAAAACTGCGATCCTATGGATGATCGAAGCTCTTCTAGTTGTGATCAAATCACAGCAAAGAATGATGATGACCACTCTACTTCTGATTTGGCTCTTTCTCGCCCTCATTTCGTCATCGTGGCCCCGGAAATTCCAGAGAAAGATAAACAAGAGGCAGAAGTAGAACTGAAAGGTTGTAATGATGAGAATCTGTACGAAAGTATTAAGGATCCAATCTATGAGGAAATACCAGAGACGCCCCCGCCATTGCCATTGTCTCCTCCACCGTCGATAGACGATATCGATGATGACAAGCGAGGTTCACGATCAATATTTGAGGGTGCTTCGAAATACGACATCTTAAGTTACCTCGAAGGCGCTAAAGAGCGAGGCATTGTACCAGAGGAATCCGACTACGGTGGTAGTGCCAATGACGATGAAGTGACGGAAGCTGCGAAGGATTCTCTGGGAGATTTGAGCAGCAGAGTGAGCCACCTAAGTAATACGAGCGACTCTAGTGAAGACAGCTGTAACCTTATCATTGCAGATGATGCGGGACTACAAAACAAGGTAAGATACTAAAATACTTCTTAGGAATAGACGATTCAATGGTTCTCTTTACAGGCAAGGTCATCTCGGTATATGTTCATTCAACGTTCGAATATTTGAAAGTTTGTTATTCAATTATTTCTAGATGAATATATGTTATTCATTGGCAATATTGAGCCATATTGTAACTTTGAATGGCTGGGGAGTGTAGTTGGTTAAGCACTCGTCTTTTATGCTCAAGTTTTCGGGTTCGATTTCCGATATGGTTGGTTATAATTTAGAAGTCTGTAACTGAAAAACGACATGTGTCAGGAATAAAACCACTTTTCCGGACAAAATTCAGGCACTCTGGTTACGTCAAAACGGATAGCAGTTGGAGATATGTTAAATACACAGCAGTGTGTTATATATAATTTCGGTGGTTTTTTTCATAACTATGGTGAATGACCTTCAGGTTAATGTATAAACTAATTAATGCTTTTGATCTTACGAACATTATGTGAAAAATGTTTTAAAAGATCAAACTTCATGGAATCGTACTAGTGTTAAATCTCCTTCATCCTCCGATGATACCTGCTGATATTGATTATGAGGATTGTTTGAGTATCTGATGATGATGATGATGATGATGATAATGATAATGATAAAATATTACAGGAGTTTAATATTCTTATGACCGCTAATGGTCTTTTGAGCCGCCGAGCTTTGATTTTTTTTCAATAACACCGGACTGAGATCTTTAAACATCCTTGAATACCATTGATTTGAAACCTATGATCTTACCCTATGTTATCACGTTGTCAGAATTGGAGCGCACTTAACTACTGGTAAACAGGAAATAAATTCTTCCAAGTTAAATGATTTCGCATCGTAACTTAATTTTTAAACGTAAACGTGGTATTAGCATTAAGGCAATAAGGAATAATATGATTGTTTAAATCTCTACTCCTACTGGTAAAACTGCAAATGATATAAGTGAGTTTGAACGAATAAAGTAAGTTCTTATCGGGCTTCATAGTAGCTGTATACATTTTAAAAATGTTCTTTATAACGCCTTAAAGTTGTTTTGCCAAAATTAAAATACATGTAGAAAAGATTGGTAATAAATTTTCAGTTTTACAGGCAATCGAAAATGTATGAAAACTATTTTGCAAGAACATTCATTTCATACAGATAGATTATTGTTCATAATGTAGTCTATGTAGGCCTAGTCCCACAAACATCCAGTACTCGGGCAATAAGAATTAATCCGAGGCGATTAAAATCCCCGACCCGACCGGGAATCGAACTCGGGACCCTCTGAACCGAAGGTCTCAACGCTGACTATTCAGCTAATGTGTCGGACTAAGTATTGTTACAATGACAACACACAAAGAATCAAACTTATTTCACATGGCTGAGATACGGAGACTAAAGACGTTACTAACGATCTCAAACAAATTACCGATCTATTATAAATCTCTAAAGCTGCAATTCCAACTTTTCGGCTGAAACGTAGTTTTTATACCGAACGATGTGAATAAAGATCAATTCCAGCTTCATCGAACTGGCACGGCCATTTCTGTCAGTTAACTCTGTACACGGGACATACGCAGGTTCGAATACCTGGCAGCCATCTTAGAAGTTATTTTCCACAGTTTCCCCACTTCAGTTTCAAGCAAATGCCGGGATGGTACCCTTCTCAAGGCCATGGCTGCTTCCTTCCCATTCTTAGCCTGTACAATTACACCTACACGCTCAGACAATACCATCACACAGTGGTACATGTAGCTCATCCCTGTGGGGTGTACCGGGAAAGCCAGCTATAGAACTGGCGGGCCGAACTCACAGAAAATATTCTACTTGCAAGTGGTCTCCATTTCTCGAATGGAAATTTTCATAATCTCATGCAATTTCACGTCAACTTCAGTATGTCTTGTCCTAACCCTTGATAATTGTTTTTTATTAATTCATACTACTTGTTCCCACTTGATTGACCAATAGCGGCATTTTGATTACTATCGGACTCCGAATAACTTATATGTGTTTCATCCGTCTACGTTAGTCATTTGAATCGTCCATCCCTAGATACATATACAGAGTGAATTACCTATAATTTGCACCCGAAATATTCTTGAAATGGAAGGTGCTGATGATGTGCTGTTTCCAGAGGAAGGAAGCGTAATCAGTTGTAGTCCATGCACAGATTTTAATAATTATTAGAATGTTTATTATTTTAGAATTTTTTTTTTTCAAATGGAACTATTCCTGTTGACATGAAAATAAATCTTGAGTAAATTAGATGTCACTGGTTCGGTTTTTTTTTTTTTCTTTAAGGATTCTAGTACAAGTAGTTTACAAGCTACCGTAGTTTGAAAATTGTAAATATCGGCATTTGTCTGCTCCATTCAACTCTTAATTTCCCTTACAGTGCACTGATTGCATTGCAACTACCTTGTCAGTTACTTTGTGCTGGATCACGAAGTACGACGTGGTGAGCTATGGTATTTACTAATGCTGAAAAAGCCGACGTGTTAATGGTGTATGGAGAGTGTAGGAAGAATGTTGTTCGTTCTTGCACTTTGTACACAGAACGATATCGCGATAGACGTCACACATCTCTATTTGTGAACCTCTTCAACCTATTATGTGAAACTATAAACGTTAACACCCAGAAAACGTAACATTGAAAAACGAGTGAGCAGAAAAGAGGGTGAAATTCATGTTCTAGCTGCTGTTACTCTAGCTCACTTATTGTAGTTCCCGAGCAATCGCACGAGGGCGCGGCATGAGTGAAGCAAGTGTACTACGCTTTCTCCACCGTCATAAGTTCCAACCGTATCATGCTTCTCTCTATCAACAGCTGTATGGAAACGATTTTGATAATGGTGTTACATATTTTTACATCGGCATTAAGTTGTAAACACCAGATTTGTCAGATATCTTGTTTTTTAAAAAATGCTATTTATTCGGGGCGTCGACCAGGGATGTTAATCATTTACAATTAAAAATCCCTGACCCGGCCGGGAGTCGAACCCGGGACCGCCGGGTGACAGGCGGACGCGTTGCCCTCTATACCGTGGGGCCGGACACTTGTGTTGTTTAGTGATGAATCAGCATTTAGAAATCATGGCTAAGTAAACCGTGGAAACATGCGCTATTGGTCCGTAAACAATTCCGATTGGCTTCGTCATGTGGAAGGTCAGCATCCATTGCGACTCTTCGTTGCGATTATTGTTACAGCCCTGCACGGATATGAAAAATAATATCCGTATCCGCACATCCTTCATCCACACCCGCATCCGCGAATAGTTATCCGCGGATATTGTATATATCTAAGTGCAGTATATAACACCCAAGGTGATGAAACGGATAGATCTGTTATCATAATACAATAGGCCTGACAGCTGGCACCAGAACCCTTGTAGTCACCGGATTATGAGGGATTTTCTCTTGCGACAACTACCGACGTATTTACCGTTGTTCCTTCCTTCCATTTTATTGTGGGTAGGAGCCAGTTAGGCTTACGTCAAATTTACAGCTTTATGGTCTCAAGGCTGCTTATATATTTCACCATTTTCCCATACCACTGTTAAAAGTCGCCTAACCACAAACAAAGAAAAAAGAGAGTATACCTAAGTGAAAATCAAACGTCATTATTTAGAAAATTATCCGCATTGCCATACAGTTTGTATCCGCCAAGATACTACCTTCGCGGATATCCGCATCCGTGCAGGGCTCTAACTATTGTTTCCATCTGTTTGTACCAACATCATTCTCCCTACTTTTAAGTCTGTTGCTACCTTTTAGATATCTTGAGTCCATCCGGTTTTCGCTCCCGTACAGCAAAGTCCATCTGAAAGATAGTTTAATCTGCAAACTCACTTCTTTCTTACAACATACTGTTGATTACAACTGCGAGCTATCTACTTTAGCGTTGCTATACCACGATTGAATTTCATCTACTATTCTACCATCACGGAAGATACAAATCCATAGTACTTCACACCAGGCAAATGCTGGGGCTGTTCCTTAATTAAGGCCACGGCCGCTTCCTTTCCACTTCTAGGCCTTTCCTATCCCACCGTCGCCATAAGAGCTATCTGTGTCGGTGCGACATAAAGCCAACGGCATTCAGTTCTTTTTTGTTTCTTCCCAACCTCTATCACATAAGTCTTCGAAATGCTAATTTTTATATCACACTCGCTGTATTTCTTTTCAAGTTTCAAGATATTTGACTGGAAGTTTTCAGCGCAGTCTGCCGTTACGACTAAGTCGTTGGCATTGGCCAAACTGCTTTCTACATATTCGCCCAACTGAATCTGTCCCTGCAGTTCTGTGCCGTTGAATACTTTTCAATGAGACTCGATACATGTTGTTGTTGTTGCATGTCAAAGCTTGCTGGCCTTTTCCTAATTAATTGGGGTCGTCACTACAGGTGTATTAGGCCAAGTCTTATGGCTGACTGCTCTTTCTAACTCCCACCGTATGTAAAAGGATGTGTGTTGACAAATGATCTGTGTATATGAAAATTATTGGGCGTGGATTTGGAAAGAATTGGACGTGGCTTGTAAAGACTATACATACATGGCTGAGTGTGTTATTTTATCTAACATGTCTTATTTGTGATTCCCAGACTGTGAACACCCTGTTATACTGTCAAACTAGTCTTTAAATTTGTGGTCAACGGAGCGAAAATATATGAGTTAACACGTAGACCATGGCTGTTGCTAAAGTACTATAACTTAAACATTTCTCTTACCTCATTCATGCCACCTCGTACGTCTCTCACATCTTACGATCTTTCCCTCCTATGGTACTCTTATCTCGCCTGTGTCAACGCCACGGTCCCCTTCATATTTCTCTGCATGTGAAACCTTCATTTCGTGAGTGAAAGATAACAGAATTTCCCTCCCCCCTGCTGAAAGTTACTACTTTTCTCTAACACTCCCCTTCTGTTGTATATGCTCAACTGGGGACAGACCCTGCAAGTTAACGAGAAAATCTCGCTGAAGATTTTATCCACAAATCGCTGTTCCCTCGTCTTCCTATCATAAATTTCAAAGATTTCTTGCTAACGTGCATATAAATTAAATACCATTCTAAAAATCTTATTGTAAAATATTTCTTTCATACTTTCTTTCTTTCTTTCTTAATTATACTGTTTTATGAATTGTGAATATAGCCTATAACATTGAATACATCACCACTGCAAAAATTGTTAATAAGGAAAGCAGTGCATTGCATAACGAATAATGGAGATCTCCAGTGGAGACATATTACACCCAGGCCTCCTATGAGGTAGGTGAAGACAATAGATCGAAGTCACTGATCCTGCTCAGATTGAATAATAATAATAATAATAATAATAATAATAATAATAATAATAATAATAATAATAATAATAATAATTGTTTTATGTCTCATTAACTACTTTTTCGGTTTTCGGAGATGTCAAGTTGCAGAAATTTTGTCCCACACGCGTTATTTTACGTGATGGTTAATCTAGAGACAAGAGGCGAGTGTATTTGAGCATATTATCGGACTGAGCTGGTCTCAGAAAGACAGTCTATGTCGCCTGAGCCACTCTTCCTGATAAAGTTACACGTACAGCCCGTACGAGTCTGGACGAGTTGGCCGTGTGGTTAGGGGCGCGCGGCTGTCAGCTTGCATCTGGGAGATAGTGAGTTCGAATCCCACTGTCGGCAGCCCTGAGGATGGTTTTCCGTTGTTTCCCATTTTCACACCAGGCAAATGCTGCGGCTGGACCTTAATTAAATCCACGGCCGCTTCTTTCCAACTCCTAGGCCTTTCCTATCCCATGGTCGCAATAAGACCTGTGTCGGTGCGATGTAAAGCCACTAGCGTACAAGTCTGATGCCCTCGCTGCTACAAACCACGCCATTCTATTAGCTTATATTAGCCGGACCGAACACAGCGCTTTTTCTCCACTACGGCAGCTATCTCTAATTGAATTACGAGTGTAAAGGCAAAGGTAATGGAATTAATAAATGTAGGCTTCGTATCCCCGGTATGTACTGTATACATCTTGTTTATTCCGATTAATTGTCCAGGGAACATAACTGGGTGGTGGATATTTCTCATTCCCTCCAAACGATTTGGGAGTATCAAGCACCTTTTTCTAGTAGCAGGCCACATACATCTACCATTTGATCGTGTTTTTCATAAAGTTGAAATTTATCAGAGTATTGAATGCAAGCTTTTTAAGATCTAGAAGGATGGCGTGATCATTCTCAAATGGAACAAAATAAAATCATATCATGTTAATATGAAGCATGCTGATTTCGTAACAATGCACAGACTAGTAAGTTTGGTAAGAAACCCAGCTAGACATGATTATGGGACTGCATTCGGTTTTCAAATCTCTACGCATATAGCTTCAGTCAGAGGAATCCAGATACTGTATATGAAAAGTACGCCTGTAATGATTTTCTGGAGGTTTCTTTAAAGAATCCTGGTCGACCTTGTGAACAAGTCATATTGGGACAGGAATATTCCGAACATCTGAACATCCTTTGAAATTTAAATACTGTATATTCAAGATCTTCTCCGTTATACTGAGTTTGAGAAAACAGTGTGAACGAAGGTTTTGAAGATTTAACTGTGTTGATTTTTACTAATTTGTCCAAATGAAAAGAGTTGGGTAAACGGACAAAATTATTTTCGTATAACATTGAATGTAAGACACAAATAAAGTATTACTTCAGGAAGGAACACTTTCATAAATTGACAATGAAAAATAAAATTAAATAAATATGACTTTCATTGTAAAAAAAAAAAAAAAAAAACACTCACATTTAAGCTACATTTTCAATGGTATATTAATATATTTTTCAGCAAAGTTTATACAAACACATATGAACTTAGTAATAACAAATCAAAACACTTACACCAACGTAATTAAGTATAGAAATTACAACTAATATGTCTTGATTTTATTTGAAACTCGTTTTAAATTATAGCCTATCTCATTCTGAGTCCTATGTGGCATAATTAAAAACTGAACTTGAATATTCAACAGAAATTCCCGGGAGCGGTTAGAGCAAAAGATCAATTTAAACTAAACCGCCATTATTATTTAGTTCTCCGGTTCTCCGTCTCAAACCCATTATTGACGAAAGATGGCTCGTGGATAATAAACTGTTGGTCTATTGTTGCAAGAAAATCTGAATTGAAAGGTGCGCCAGGAAACTTGCCGTGTGTTAGCACAACGTCTTTTAGTGACGGCTGTAAAACTAAAGTCCCAAATTTCCTACACTGTCCCAATTAGCATTTTATTTCCTATCTAGAAGTGTCTACTCCGTGTATAGACACTATGAAAACATAAGTATTTAGATATCTGTTTGAATGAAATGGCGTATGAATTTTAGCGCCAGGAGTGTCCGAGAACAAGTTCGACTCGCCATAAGCAGGTTTCTTGATGTTTTGACGCCTGTAGACGACCCACGCGTCTTGATGAGGACCCGTGCCAACGGAATTAATCAATTATGGTCGAAATTCCCGACCCTTCTGGGAATCGAACCCGGGACCCCTGTGGCCAAAGATCAGCGCACTAACCATTTAGCCATCTAGCCGGACGATATTTATAGTGAAAACCATATTAACAATTAACAATGTTTTCATAAAGTATGGTTAAAGTTAATTATTTATTGGTACCGGTAACTGTTTACATGTGCAGGTTTGAGATTAAATTCAGTCAAGTATAAGCCGGAAGTTTGTTCATAATTGATTACATCATTGGTTTTACTAAACTACTTTCACGGTTTGCGGTGATATCCATTCATTAATGTTGGAAGCATTAATACCCTGTTCATCCAGACAGTTTCCCTTTCAGGCGAAAAGCTATGCAGGGTGGAATGATGTGGTCCTACGTGATTTCTTTATCAATAAATCATATGGTATTAATTTATTTGCCGATTCAAACACATCAGGAAACGACAGAACAAACAAATGACACTTATGGATGTATTAATGCAATAGATTTTACAATAATGTTATTGGTTTCGCCCCTCTTAACCAGTTCTACGATATTCGTAGACGCCGAGGTGCCAGAATTTTGTTCCCAACGAGCTATTTTATGAACCGGTAAATGTACTGAGAGTTTTGCGTGTTGGAGTACCTTCAAAGCTCACCAGATTGAACCGGGATCGAACCCATCAACTTGGGCTGGAATCACTAACATTTCAAACCGTATCAAGTTACGGTCACTTTCTACATTGAAGCAGAAGAAAGTGAAAGCCTAAGAAAACGATATGAATACCAGGAAGTCTTATTGGAAAGCCAATCCATGTTGGATTAAGAAAATGAATCATTTAATTTTTCGTGGTTGAGGTTACATGGTCTAATATTGACACTCTGTAAATAATCCGAGTAACCTTCTGTTAAGAACGTACATACGCTTGTGCGTGAGAGAAACACCTGGTCGTGAAGGCGAAGGTTATCTCACTGTATTAATTGCAAGTAATATGGCTGATGTATGTATGTATGTATGTATGTATGTATGTATGTATGTATGTATGTATGTATGTATGTATGTATGTATGTATGTATGTATGTATGTATGTATGTATGTATGTATGTATGTTCAGTCCGTTAGTGATGTCGCTCGTGGGATCCTCAACAGCTCTGCCATCAGCTGTCATAGATAGCCTAGGCATCACTGAAGAGGCGTACTAGGGAAATGAGGAGTGAGTTAGTTTCCCGTTGCTTTCCTCACCGAGCCAGAGTTGCTATTACATATCAGTCTGCCAAGTCCACTGAAATGTATACACCAACCGACCCTATGAACAACATTTTCACACCATTCATAGTAGGGACTGGCTGCATAAGGATTGGCATTACTAGCATCGCTCATACCTCAGTCACTTTCATATTGTCAAAGCCAAAGATAAGACAGAGACAGATCTACGAAAGTAACAAATTGCTCTAGCCTATACCAGAAGACATAGTGCACTGTAAACACTAGGTCCTTCCAGCAAAGGCGGGATGGCTGATGTAGAAAATACTATTTCGTACTAAGATACATTTCTATGTCAATAACTATTGCAATGTTAGGGGAGGGATATTCAGGTTTCATACTTATGAATAATTTAAGGTCTTTGTACTAGCTTTACCAACTCTTTTCGCTAAGAATGGTTGCCCTTAGTCCTAAACCACAGATGTGCGTAATGTGAGCCGTTAACACAGACGTGCGGCCTCAGATACCGCTATTGTATTTAGTATTGTTGAAAGCACAAGAATAAAACAACGGATGTTAAATAACTATAGCGATGTTCTTTTCGCTTTTTTCCATAATTTAAGAAACAGAGATGCAGTATATGGAATATTTATTTATAAAATGCTGTAGCAACTAGGCTCTACTCGTTGTAAATGAATGAGTGTACATATAGACGTAACTATCAAAATTCAATAATTCAATAATCAGTGAGGTTATTTTGAAATAAAATTAGTGGAATAATATTAATTTGAATTATTAAATAAATTAAAACTGAACTGGACTATACTTAAATCAAACTATAGAAATGTTAAAAACAGTACTTTTAACAGGCAACGAATGTACTCTCTACAACGTAATCATGTTCATCTCCAGAATCGAATTTACTATCATTATCCTCCATTCACCCAGTCAGTGTTTTATCAAAGTTTCCATCAATAACAATGACCTTTTGCGAAGGACCTTGATTAGCATCCATTGTAAGAACGGACAAAAACAATCCCACTAACACAGACGTGCACTGGACGTAACCGCTAGCATTATACACGGATCAGCCAGAACATTATGACACTATCGATATAAACTCGTCCAGGCGATAACAGCGTCACCTGACGAGAAATGACTGCTAGTCAGGCACACGTACGGTGCATGTAGTATCAGTGAGCGTGCTGTCCCTGTGCAGAATGGAGAAGGCGCGCGATTTATCTGAGTTTGACCGAGGGCAGATTGTGATGGCCCGGAGGTTCGACACGAGCATTTCGGAAACTGCACGACTTGTCTGTTGTTCGAGGAGTGCTGTGGTGAGTGTCTTTAACAAATGGCGAAACCAAGGTGAAAACACGTCCAAACGTCGCGGGGTTGGGCGGCCACCCCTCACAGATGTCGGACGTCGTAGGCTGTGCAGACTAGTTAAACAGGACAGGCGGCGAAGTGTGGTGGACCTAACATCAGACTTTAGTGCTGGGCAGAGTACAAGTGTGTCTGAACACAGTGCACCGTACACACCTAAGGATGAACCTCCGCAGTCGACGACCCGTGCATGTGCCAATGTTAACACCACGACATCAACTGAAATGGGCACGTGACCATCGTCACTGGACGTTGGCGCAGTGGCAGAGCGTTGAATGATCTGATGAATCCCGATACCTTCTTCATCATGCCGTTGGAAGGGTGCGAATCCGTCGTCTTCCAGGGGAACAACTCCTTGACACGTGTACTGTGGGACGGAGACAAGCTGGCGGCGACTCAATTATGCTCTGGGAAACATTCACGTGGGCATCCATGGGTGCGGTGGAGCTCGTTCAAGGCATCATGACGGCCGAGAAGTAACGTACACAGGATGCAGACTACGTACACCCCCGATCAGGTTTCCCAACGGCAGTGGCGTTTTTCAACAAGATAATGTGCCATGTCACAAGGCCAGGTGTGTGATGGAGTGGTTCTAAGAACACAGTGGCGACTTACAATTAATGTGCTGGCTCCCCAACTCGCCAGATCTTAAACCCGATCGAACACATCTGGGATGTGATTGAACGTGGCGTCAGAGCTCATCGCCCCCCTCCCCGGAATTTACGGAGATTAGGTGACTTGTGTGTGCAGATGTGGTGCCAACTCCCTCCAGCGACCTACCAAGACCTCATTGCTTTCATGCCAGGGTGCGTCACCACTGTTATCCGTGCCAAAAGTGGACATACCGGCTATTAGGTAGGTGGTCATAATGTTCTGGCTGATCAGTGTACTGTATTAGCCCTAATATCTTCAGTTCTGCACGAAATAACTGTACGCCACTAATTCCACTGCGCAACCGGCTCCCCACCGTAAGGTACATGCGCGTTTTCATTCATAAAGACGGGGGAAATCGGTTGAAATCCACTTTTGAAGTTTTGATGCGGCTGGAGAGACCGCAGGTCTGTGTTTGAGGGTTACTCAAAGTACAAGATATACAGTATACTAATTTACATGGTTATCAAAACATTTCTTGATGCAGGGTCATATAAGATTACAATCTACCAATAGATAGTGTATATTGGAAATAATTACAACACAACCTGTCAGAAAATGGAGACTACTGTGTGTTCTTGAACTCACCGCTGACGTCGACTATAGTAATGTGTGATATTATATCTTTATCAATTCCACGGCCGTTCCATCGCCAATCCTTAATGCAATTAGTTATACAAGCAAATCCATGCAGAAATACCACGGCGATATAGATTATTACGTGAATATCACGCACCTGAAAGTTCACATAACCGTCGACAACAGTGCTTAATATATCAAGCTGTGGTGAGACTACTAAGGAACATCTTGGAATATAACAGAGTGATAATAAATGATTCCCTTGCTTCGTCAGCTGAGATCATCCAAACAAATATAATATTAGAAGGAGACCCAATGAGTCCCCTGCTGTCCAATATTGCAATTTCGGACATTTTCAAAACAGTAAGAGAAAAGGGACGTGCAACGCCTTATACAGAGTGAAGCGAAATTCGCGCACTCGGGCGTCGCAGCACGATTCCTCACATGCCAGCAATAACAAAATGTCTCTCACAAAAGTTCGTCCTGCGAGTATATCCGGCAGAAAAAGTTCGTTGAAGAGTGGTAATCTGGCAACGCTGTAACCACATGTAGGGTAACTACCTCTGTCAGCACGTATCAGTCGTGCTGTATAGTTGGTGCAGTGGATAGAGTTTCGGGTTAGCATGCAGGAGGTCGAGGGTTTGATCATGGGTTGAGGCGCATCTTTTTATTTGCTAATGTCCATCGGATATTACATACTGTAATACAGTAATACACCGTTTTTTTTAGGTCACATGCATCCTACATTTACAAATTTTAGTAACGCTGAACACTTTGTAACGCATCTAGTAGATGAAGTGGTGCGAATAAATTCACGCCCACGACGTGGAAAGGGCGTCTTTCAAAGCTGACCAATGAAAACGAATGTTCGTCCATTTCTAGGATCGTAGTATGTAAGTGCAAATGGTTTCTAGAGGACGCGCTGCAATCGCTGTTGACGATTAAGATGCCAGATACCATACCACCTGGACTACATTTACGAAGTAAAAACTTACGCCTCAACCCAGGATAGACCCCTCGACCTCCTGCATGCTAACCCAAAACTCCATCCACTGCACCAACTGTACAGCACGACTAATATGTGCTGACAGAGGTAGTTACCCTACATGTGGTTACAGTGTTGCCAGATTGCCACTTTTCAACGTCCTTTTCCTCCCGGATATACTCGCAGGACGAACTTTTGTGAGAGATATTTTTTTATTGTTGGCATGTGAAGAGTCGCGCTGCGACTCCAGAGTGCACGAATTTCGCTTCACCCTGTATGTATGCAGATGACATGGTAACCTACAGAAGGCACTAGATGCCGTATCAAAATGAGCAGATGACTAAAACTTCCAAGTATACGAGAGGAAAACATTTCAAATGATATTCAGGAAGGATGGTGGGAGGGAAGAATAGCCACCCAGGATCGAATTACCTGCAAGGACCCTCCCCTGGAAATTATTAACACATATCTTGGTGTTCCGCTACAAAGCATCTTCCTCCTTCAAAGCCCACGTAAAAGAAAGAGTCAAGGCAGCAGTGAAGGTAATATATGACATAAAGAATATACAGCAACTATTAATTGAAACAGCTATGACCTTGTTCTACGCCAAAATATCGCTAACCTTGACATGCACCACTAGGTGACACGCGAACACGACTTCTGTGGCACGCCAGACAACATACCACATATTTTATTTCTTTAACATGTAATAAATACATCGAAAACCTAGCACCATAGCATATTTTAACACTACGCTTTAATAAAGGTGTATATCTCAATTCTATGGCTATACTTTTTTACAAATTTTATTAAAGCAAAAATATACCTTATTCTTAAAATGTCCGTGTTTTTAAAATGTAATTTTCAGTGATCTTTGGAAAATAAAATCATCAAACATTCAATTGAATGGGTTTATATGTAATGCAATATAATACCTAATTGAAGTCAAATGAAGGGTTTCATGATGATTTTGAAGGAAAAGTAATCGATGGCACACTAGACAGAAAAATGTAATGCAAAATACCTTAATTGACACGCTTGTCGATAAAGGTTTGCCATCCCTGTAGCTATACGGATGTCATGCTGACTGCAGACTGGAAACAAGCTAATTACAGCCTCAAGACACCTTGTAACACGCTCCGCAGTCCATGGATTTCACTTCAAGATGTGTTCAAACAAGCGATATCACGAACCATGCCCCGATTGCATCTGTGGTCTGTGCAAGCAACAGTGTGATGTGTACCATGCGATGGTCCGTAAAGATAGACTCGCTATCAAAATTTGCTCGGATTAGTACCTTCTGCATATCATACGCAATTCTTTTTTATTATTATCTGGCTAATAGCTGCATTTACCTATTGTTATATACGCATATACAAACATTAAAGTCAGTATTAAGACGGACAACAATAGTGGGTGTCTATGCACCCTACTTCTACTCTATAGATCCTTCAATGTCTTCAACTGTATACCAATAATAATCATTTAATAAGTTCGTGTGTCTATTATAGCCTGATTTATCCTATGTAAGGCTATCCTTTGAGGGTGGCTGGTGTCTGCGATGTACGGAAACTACGTGTTAGTGTGTTGGGAGGTAACAAGCTAGTGTGATGATGGTGATGATGATGATGATTTTCGTTTAAAGGGGTGTAACAGGAATATAGTGTTCTTTGGTGTGTGAGTTGGAGACGTCAGAAATAGCCAGTCCCAGAGCCAAGGGAATAAAACATCAATGGTCAAAATCCTACGAACTAGCCGTAAATCGAGCCCGGAATCCCGAAGCCTCCGAAACTGATCAGTCAACGTTAACATTTTAACACTTGCTGAACGAGGAGAGGCTACACAGTTTTACGCTCTATTTTGTAATTAAATAAACAAATTTATGAGAAAGAAATCGCTCATACTAAGCGAGATACTTAGAGACATGTTCTTTTCAAAACTGTTCATATTGATTTTTTAATCATTTTTCCTGCTTAGCCTATAAATCATCCACGGAGTCCAAAATTTTATATTCTTTCCTAGCCTTTTTCCAATTATCTGAGGTTGTCACTAATGTGGTTTAAGCCCAGTTTTACGGCCGGATGCCTTCCTGATGCCATGTGTGGCGGGATAAATTCACTATTGCGTGTTTCATTGGTGGTTGGTAGTGTAGTGTATTGTATGTAAATGAATATGTGAATATGAAAATGTGTCCAAAATACCCAGTCCCCGACGTAGAGAAATTAACGAAATATTGTTCAGATCTCCAGCCCGGCCGGAATCGCACCTTAGGTCCTATGAACCGAAGGCGATTACGCTGACCGTTCACCCGTATCCACGGAGTCCAAAAATATTACTTCAATTTTGAGATAAAATCCATGAATTTAAGGAATAAAAGAATTAGTTCCGGATTTTATACCTAATGCTGCCGTTGTTGATTCATATGTGGGTTAGGGATATACTCGGTGTATGTGTGTCTATGTAACTAACTCGACAGCGGCCAGTATCCAGTATTCGGGAGATAGTGGGTTCGAACCCCACTGCTGGCAGCCCTGAAGATGGTTTATGGTTTTCCATTTTCACACCAGGCAAATGCTGGGGCTATCTGTGTCGTCGGTCCGACGTAACGCTACTTGTAATAAATAAATATATATATATATATATATATATATATATATATATATATATATATATATATATATATATATATCGAGCTCGATAGCTGCAGTTGCTTAATTGCGGCCAGTACTTTCGAGAGATAGTGGGTTCGAACTCCACTGACGGCAGCCCTGAAGATGATTTTCCGTGGTTTCCCATTTTCACACCAGGCTGTACCTTAAGGCCCTTTCCTGTCCCATCATCGCCATAACACCTACCTGTGTCGGTGCGTTGTAAAGCAACTTGTGTATAATAGAGTGTACCAAAACTCGACGACAAAAATGTAGGAATGGATGCCTCACATAGAAAGAAGAAAAAGTTCATGACAACATGGGTCCGGAGACGAATCCTTACAGATTTATTCAAAATTTTGTACATTTACACCGTTCATCTGTAACGGCTGCTGAAACACTTTGAGCATGTATCAGAGGAAATGTTCAAAGTGACGACCTTCAGCTTGAATACAAGCCTCCGCTCGTCGTCGCATGGAGTTACGCACGCGATCCAAAATGCCTGGTGTAGTGCGTACTGCCTGAGAGGTTGTCACAATGCGCTCACATAAAGTTGCTTCATCAGGAACAAGATTCGCATACACGAGAGACTTAACGTGTCCCTACAGGTAAAAGTCCAGGGGTTTCAAGTCAGGAAAGCGTGATGGTGGCCAATCGGTCGTCCTCTACCTATCCAGCGCTCAGGAAAATGGGTGTCCAGGTACCTGCAGGCAGCAGACTGAAATGTGAGGGAGCACCATCATGATTGAAAAACATTTGTCGACGGGATGCAAGTGGCATGTCTTCCAAGTAATCAGGCAATGTAGTACGCAAGAAATTCTTGTCGTTCTGTCCAGTAAGCCTATTCGGAAGAACACAGGGTCCCAAAAAGGAATCGCCAACAATGCCTGCCCAGATGTTAATGGCGAACCTCTGTTGATGAGACGATTGGATGATTGCATGAGGACATGTGAATTATTACTAAAATTAATTTGTGTCACAAAGTTTGAATAAATCTGTATGTATATGTTTCCGGACCCATGTTGTCATAATCTTTTTTTTCATCTGTCTATGTGAGGAATCCATTCCTAAATTTTTTCCGTCGAGTTTTGGTATACCCTGTATATATAATATAAATCATTATTCACTAATGTTTATGGATACATGTAATTCCCTCTCAGTCATTTAAAATTATGAAAAAAAGAGGCAAAGTCATCTCCATGCAGGCCATGACGGCCTTCGAGGAATGGAAAGTGAAGGCTTCTACTATCCATAACCTCGGCACTAACAAGTGAGATAGAGTGGTTAATTCTACATCCAGCTTCTTTTGCCTCCAGAAATTGACCTGGTACTCTACTTCTTATTTGTTGTGTTGGTTTAGTGAACCCCACCGCCACGTGCTTCTCCGGAAGTAGAGATGAAGATGAAAACCTACAACCTGTTTTCCAGTCTTTGACCGGGTCAGGGATGTAATGAATGTATCGTATATAGGCTATTAATGCAATGGGGTCGCCACTCCCTAAGTGATTCTATGAATGACTGATAAATGTTATGAAATGATAATGGAGAGTGTTACTGGAATGAAAGATGACAAGGAAAACCGGAGTACCCGGAGAAAAACTTGTTCCGCCTCCGCTTTGTCCAGCACAATTCTCTCATGGATTGACCGAAATTTGAACCATGGTATCCAGCGGAGAGTGGCCGACGCGCTGCCGTCTGAGCCACGGAGGGTCCCGGAAGTAGAGATCTTATTTCTGAATTATTTGACTTGCATGCCTTTACCACCTCGGCTAGTCAGCTCCTATTTTCATAATTTGGTTCCGAAAAAGTGGTCGCAGCATTTTAAAACAAACCTTCATTTGTTCCAACGTTGGGGCCGATGACCTTAGGCCCCTTTAAACAGCAAGCATCATCATCATCATCATAATGTTTCAACGTTAGCGTAATGTAAACAGATTAATTCACTATCAAAAAGCTAGACCATCCAAGGAGAAAGCGTATGTCAAGGAACTGCCGCTTAACAAACAAATTTTCAGCTATTTCTACCAGTTATTGCTGGTAAAGCAGACTGTCGTAATATCGATCTATCGTCAACTGTATGTATGTTTAGTCATCAGCCCGAAGGCTGGTTGGATCCTCAACAGTTCCGCCATGCGCTGTCATAGATGGCCTAGGCATCACTGAAGAGGCGTACTAGGGAAATGAAGAGTGAGGTAGTTTCCCGTTGCTTTCCTCACCGAGCCAGAAGTTGCTATTACATATCAGTCTGCCAAGCCCACTGAAATGCATGCACCAACCGACCCTATGAGCAACATTTTCACACCATTCATAGCAGGGATTGGCTGCATAAGGATTGGCATTACTAGCATCGCTCATACCTCGGTCACTTTCATTTTGTCAAAGCCAAGGATAAGACAGAGACAGATCAATGAAAGTAACAAAATTGCTCTAGCCCATACCAGAAGACATAGTGCACTGTAAACACTAGGTCCTGCCAGCAAAGGCATCGTCAACTAACGGTCCAAATGAAGGATGTAAGTGGATGGTACAAAAACTGGAAGCTGAACGTCATGCTGCGATGGCCTTGATTTCTCTAGAAGAGCGGACGTATCTCTTAGTTTGTAAATCAGAAGTACATCGGATGTCGTTTCCGTTTCCGTCGTGGTGGTCTGACCTACATTGTTCACTTACAACAAACTGACTCTCTGCGATACACCCCGAGGTCTCTCTGTACGGAAGGTCAAGGCTTTTTGTAATGAGTTTCACTCATTCGTCCGGGTGAAGAACGTGCCATGGCATTTTACAGCTTGCTGGCCTTGTAAGAACGTTAAAAACAGTGCATTTCCCCTTAAATAAAGTAATTTAGTACGCAGTGTGAATAAAGGCTGTAATCCGCATCTCCCCTATGAACATTCTGTTTACCATTTCATGAAAATAGAACTGATAATTTTGAATCATGCAAGTGGAGATGAAAGGTTCTTTTTTCCTTTTCATTTAGCACATATTTCAAGAAATACGATGGCAGGTTCGACCCTGGCTCAGTGCGGTGGTATTTGAAGGTGCTCAAATATGTCAGTTTCGTGTCGGTAGATTTACTGGCACGTAAAAGCACTCCTGAGGGACAAAGTTCCGACACCTGGCTGTCTCCGAAAACCGTAAAAGTTGTTAGTTGGACGTAAAAATCAATAACATTATTAAGATATACGATGAGTGAATAATTCTGTTCAAACACTCGACCTAATGACATTTACGAATTTGCGAAGTTAAGTAGCAACACGAACTGATGATTGGTAGGAAAAATGAGGAGGAACTGACAATTCTATCTCAAACAAAGCTCGGCTTGGATGTCTGACCAGCGATTCGATAGAACATCGATTAGGTCTCCAGCATTTGGAAAGCGGAAGGTAACGATGCTACGCTTAATAATATGGGAGAATTCTCTATTGACATAGAAGGAATTATAAAAAAAAACAAAGACAAAGACACCTCCGTACAGGCCAAGAAGGCCCTTGGAGGAGTGGAGGTAAAGGCTTCCACCATTGTTAACCGTGACACGTGATGGGGTAGAGTGGTTAGCTCTACGCCCGGCCGCCTTTGCCCCCAGGAATTAACCTGGTACTCATTTTTGGTGTAGGCTGAGTGAACCTCAGGTCCATATGCACCTCCGGAAGTAGAAATCTGGTTTCTTAAATTTTACGACTTCCTGACGGGGATTCGAACCCACGTCCTTCCGGGCGAACCGAGCACGCCTTTACCGCCTCGGCCAGGCAGCCCCTAGAAGGAATTATGCTGAACAGAATTTCGCAAGAGATCTATTAAAGAGGAAACGTTTTGTTCTTTCTCTGTAAGGTGTTTTAAAGCTACCCGCCTTCAGCTGTGGTTGACAGCCTCCCCCTTCCTCAATAGGCGTACACGGTGAAGTGGACGTACTGAACATACTATTAACAGTACCAAGGAGTTTGAATATTATGTTTGGTCTTTTCCATTTGAAGTAAACAGATTTGAAGAACAGATACGACGAAGGGTGCTGCGGTGAGTTTCTTAGTTGGAGATCGGGAATCACAGGAGAAAGTCTCAACTTTACTAACGATACCTTTAGGCAAAATACTGCCGGCACCGAGTGGTTACAAGACTACAATATCCCTTTTCATGGGTGAAATGAGTCTAAACTTTTGACTCATTTTCTTCTTACTCTTCTTCCTATTTTTTAATGTTAAATGACCTCTTCTGAGGAAAACATTTGGTGGTTGAGATCCATATTCTTATTCGTTTCTTGTGCTCAGCACTGCACGTGAATTAAGCCTAGTTTTAAGGCTTTTCTGACTTCAACCATATGTGAACGAATGCATTCACTACTGCGGTGTTTCTGGGATGACTGGTATTATGATGTGTGGTGTGTAAATGTATATTAAGGTGAACACAAACACTCAGCTAGAGGAATTAACCAGACGCTTCTAAACTGCCCGGCCGGGGATCCACGGCTCTTTGATTTGAAGGCCACTACGCTAACCATCCAGCCAAGAGCTGGACTGAGTAGTAGCAGTAAGCACTAAGCCAACAGAAAACACCTAGGCAGATTCGGGAATCAAATCAGGGATAAACACAGACAGATCTTCTTCACGACTAATACTGTAATTTTACTATTCATTTAATCTGCACACAACAAACATTAACACTTACAAGTTACTTTAGAATTGGGTGGTGGTGTTACGTGATAGCTGAGTGACACAGTCACTGACTTGTTACCAAGGAGGCCGCGGTTCGAATCCCGACCAATGCATGTGGGGGCCTTAGAATGAAAAGTCACACTCTTGTGGTTCGGATTGCATGTAAAATGGGAGATCCCGAGGTTATGACGACGACATCAACAGACACGTAAAACTACAAGCTTGTTTTGTTTTGTTTCTTTGTTTTATGTTTTTTACTTTAGGGTTCTTATATTGTATTGTAGGCCCTATTGCAGTGTATCGAAATGCTAGTTTCTGAATTGTGAATAATTGCTTTTCTTTACTGAAGGCAATAAATCCAGGACAAAAGGAAATTAAGCAGTTCCCTGTAACGAAGTTGTAAATAAAACAGGTTTCGCAATAGTTCGAGTGTAGTGGCCAGTTAGAATTTTTAACACACCCTTCTAAGACGCTGACCACTATAATAAATATAAATACTGCACTGCATTTCAAAGACCGCCTAGTGGCCATGATCTTTCGGGCGTCAATTTTGTATGGTCTGACGCCGTACTTAGCCGGTTTGAGTCCCGTTAGTCGAAAACGTTCACGATCAGAATGTTGGCCGGCAGAGCGGGAGAGGTGGTGGTATACAAATTTTTATCACTAGATTGCGCGCTAAAAGCCTGGATTCAATTTCAAACCTCTCCTCATTGTTCATATGAAGTGAGGGCATACCGCTATTCATGGTGATGCGTCCGTCGGACGGTGACGTTAAGCTTTGAGTAGACCATTTAGTGCTATTCAACAAAAATAAGCTATGTGCTGGCAGAGGGTTTCTGCCTCTCCCTTCCTACAAGTATACATCGCGTCATTAAATTTCATCTGATGAGGTGGAGGTCAGGAGGTGCATCCGGTCGTAAAACTCACTACGAAGATTTACCTCACTTCATGCCCGACACCGTAGAGAGAGCTGGATACACATACTTCACTTCTTTTAAAAGCGTCTCAGAAGTATTTGAGTCATATTGAGCCGGAAATTATCTTGTGGTCTTTTAATGACACTCAAAGCTACATTTTGGTACAATTTTGTTTGTACATTTCAAATATTTGCTTCATGCTTCCTTTTTATTGGAGATTAGATAGGCCTTATACAAGAGTCACCGGGCGAGTTGGCCGTGCGATTAGGGGCACGCGGCTGTGAGCTTGCATGCGGGAGATAGTGGGTTCGAATTCCACTGTCGGCATCCCTGAAGATGGTTTTCCGTGGTTTCCCATTTTCACACCAGGCAAATGCTGGGGCTGTACTTTAATGAAGGCCACGGCCGCTTCCATCCAACTCCTGGGCCTTTCCTATCCATCGTCGCCATAAGACCTATCTGTGTTGGTGCGACGTAAAGCCACTAGCAAATCTATCTATCTATCTATCTATCTATCTATCTATCTATCTATCTATCTATCTATCTATCTATCTATCTATCTATCTATCTATCTTTCTTTCTTTCTTTCTTTTCCTTTTTTCTTAAGATATCGCGGGAGAAATGATTTAAGGGAATTTCTCGAAACTCCATATTTAAGTTCAGTGATAGATGGGCTATTTGATTAATATGCAGTGGCATAGGAGTATTATGGAGGCCAAACCAGTATATTTCATTTTTCTCCGTTAATATTAGCTCTGTCGGAAAACTGCATGTAATACAAGTTTGTAAAAAGTAATTTTCACTCTTTCATGTTTCGTAACTTATATTTTTACCGTACGAGCGATAATCATGCGAGGTATTCACGAGTTCAGATTGTGTGTGTGTGTGCGTGTGTGTGTGTGTTTTTAGTGTTTTAGTGTTTTAAACTATATCAACGGTGAATATCACTTGTTCCTGGACTTTTCCCAGTTACCTGGGATCGGTACTTTGTGTAGATTCAGCCCAGTTTTATGGCTGGATGCCTTTCCCTCCATTTGGAGGGATGTGTTCACTATTGCGTGTTTCTGTGATGGTTTACAGTGTGATATGTTGTGTGTAGATGAAGATGTGTATTTAATCACAAACACCCAGTCACCTTACGAGATAAATTGACTATACGCACTTAAAATCCCCGACCCGGATGGGAATCGAATTCGAGATATCTGAACCGAAGGCCAGTACGCTGACTGTTCAGCCGAAGAACCGGAATGGCGAACATGAATGAAATGTAAATATCTCTCAGTCGTCATGGTAACGAGATAACTGGCGATGGTGGTGTTTGCTTCCCTCCCTAGTATGGTATCGGTTTCTCTTGGTCGCCCCTTAATCTCTTCCAACTTCGTCTGTGTTCTTTTCATTCTAAAAGGTTATCTTTATCTGAACGTTTTACTTTCCTGGAAATATAGTATTTGGGCATATGACGAGGGCTTTCATGACTACACAGTGGTGTGTTCTCCTACCAACCTTGCGGTTGTGAATTGTTAATAATTGTTAATAACCCGTCAGTGGCGGGTAGTACTACTAGTTGAAAATAAATTCCTCAACGAAAATAAATTATATCCAATATGGAAAATATTTCTGTGATTCCAATTTGCAGTTTGACGACCGGGAAAATGTATTTAGTTTTGTCATAGCTTCAAACAGATATAGAATTCCGTTACCTAAAATATTTTTCTTCCTGGCCTTTTCCCAACTACTTGGAGGCGACATTTTTATGGCCAGAGATTTTCCTAATCCCAATACTATTGCGTGTTTCTGAGGTGGTTTGCAGTGTGATGTGTTGTAAGTGAAAATGAGTACTAAGACGAACATAAAAATATGAACACCAAGACGAACACAAACATCCAGTCCCCGAGGTAGAGAAATTAATCACACGTGGATTCGGGAATCGAACCCAGGACCCTCTGAACCGAAGGCCACTAAGATTACCATTGAGCAGAGGAGCCGAACCGTCAGCTGGGTAAATATGCATTAAATATATGTTATATTTCTGGGCCCTGACAGTCAAAAATATGTATCAAGGAGTATTTTCAGGTAGTTAGTAAAACCAGTTCTCTTAAAGTAACTTTTTGAGAATAATTGATCCTGTTTATGAGAAATCGGTGAATACTGAGAGAAATTTCATGTATAACGAGTGAAGGACTGACAAGTTTGCAATTGACACCACTCTCCACTTCTAAAGTGAAAGACACACGTAATTATATCTGCATTTATAAGTGATGCGGACGTCCGACATCGCACTTCAATCTACACACTTTCAACTAATGGGCTAAATCAATCAATAAGAAGCCTATTATAAAAAGGAGAAAGGAGTTGGCTATACTATGGAGACGGAAAATCGGGAATATAACAGACAATTTCATTAAATTTGTACTACTGTACATACAATAAGAATCAGTTTGCATACATGTTAAGTTAGTGAACTGGAAAGCAGTACACTCTTATCGGAGATGCTGCTATTTCAGAAGATGGAAGGAATTTCTCGCTAGTATCATTGGTCATAGGGTCTGCCTAGCTAAGGTAGGAAAGATGTGTGCGGTTCACCTGGAAGGATGTGGGCTCGATTCCCCGCTAGGCAATTAGGAAATTCAGGAACACGGCATCTCTTTCCGACGTTGAGATTCACTCAGCCTGCACCAGAAATGAGTATCAGGTTAATTTCTGGGGATAAAGGCAGCCGGACATAGAGCTAACCTCTCGATCCCACTTTGTGTCGAGGTTACAGTAATTGGAAGCCTTTACGTTCTAAACCACCAAAGACCTTCACGGCCTGTATGAAGATGGCTTTTCTTTGCTTTCTAACGGCCATCTTAACTGTTAATTCCTCGGCTTTTCTGCAGAAAAATAATACATATCTAAGATAGGCCCTCAGGGGTGGGGTGTTTTCCTGCATAGATAATGTAAAGACATGGGAAAAACCAGTTCAGTATAGACTCAGAAACCTCGTGTACAGGAAGGGCATACCATCTCAGCCTTATTAAAGTATGAATTAGCAAGAATTAATGTGCACTCGGCTACGATGTTCATCGATAGGAGGATCCCAAATATTCTCACAATTTTTCGACATTCAACACACCTATTTAGAGATTCAACAGGAAAAGCAAACAGCAAAGATCCTATAACAAACAAGGAAGGCATTTGATAATGAAAATTAAATAACTTCGTCATACCTGTTCCTCCTAATGCTGTCAGTATTTCTGAGGGTACGTAATTTCTAGATACCTTATTTCCATTTTTGTATTTCAAAACTCTGTCGAATTCTGACCTCAAAACTGAGTCTAACGTAAATCATATACACCCTTTTATAATTAGGCTTGAGAGGCTTGATGTATTAATACACTAAAACCCACAACACTTACATGCAAATATGCACGAGATTAGTAGAGGATGCACTAAAATTAGAAGTAAGGAAATTAAAACAATAAAAATAATCTCATTCAGTATGGTAATTGACAAATTATTTCCTATCGAAAAGTTCCAGTACTCTGAAAAGCCTGTCCTACATACATGGCCAATTAGAATCCAATCGTAGTCTAAGTTAGTCGTAATGTTGGTACCGTTTCCTTTTCCTTCGAAAACTTTCTGGATGTTATTGCTGGCGGAATCCAAGTGTTTTTAGCAACATGTTATACAACTTCCTAAAATAATTTCTCTCCTAAAGTTCGCACTGTCAAGAGAACAGTACTTCAGTATTTTACTAAATGCATAATACTTCGAAGTCTACCTTCACGAAATTTTCCTAATGCGCCTCCAATAGTTGAAAGTGGTACTAAAGAACGACGTAAATAAATAAGGAAACTTGTGAAAAATGATCAGCAGACTTCTATCATGAATGTTTATAAGAGACGTCTTGTATCCTGTATCGTTGGATGAATTGGACATGTAACTATAATTAATGGAGAATTCCTTCCACCCGGCATGACTTCCCCCGAAAAAGCCTGAGGTTACGGTTCATCAGATGGACTGGGCACACAAAGTATCTCTGACGTTTTTTGAATTCATAATTCGATTCGGTCACCTCCAATGCGATGCATTGTGTGGTATCACGACTTTCTCCTGTCCAGCTGGCTCTTATGTACAGCAGACACAGATCATCTGTTCGATACGCTGATGTGATATGCAAGAAAAAATAAGGGAATCATTGTAGTGAAGATTCCACCTTTAATTACGAGAGAAATTTAACAGCATGTGAGATTACTGGCTTCTATTATCATTCTTCTGGAGACAGGGAATATAAAGCTCCTTGCCAATCCTCCTCGAAATCGATGTCATCACAAATTGACGTTATATACAGAGATGGAAGTACTTTTTCTTCTTTGGCTCCATGGCTGGAGGGTCAGCGTACTGGCCTTCGACTCCCGGTCGAGCCGAGCGTATGGTTAATTCCTCTGCCGTATATTGGGAAAAAGATCAGGAAGAAACAAAACAGAAATAATTCATTGAAGATCTCCGAGATTTATGGACTGAAAATATTTTAGCAGTGTGTTCAAATGATGGATTTGTATTTCCACGACCACGGCCAAATCAGCATCCTCTAAAGGCGTTTGTGGTTTCCACTTTATTTCCTGGAAAATCCAAATTGGTACATTCGCATATGCCACTACAGATCTTTTCTCACTGGGCTGACAATGAGTGGCTCAGAAAGTTGAAGAGCTGGCCTTCCCAGCCCACGTTTGCAGACTCGATCCCAGCTCAGTCCGACTGAATTTAAAGATGCTCAGATACAATAGCCTTGCGTCGGTAGATTTAGCGGCATGTAAACTACTGCGGAAGAAAATTCCTGCACCTTGACATTTCCGGAAACTGAAAAAGTAGATAGTGGGGCGTAAAAGATAGCTAGCTGGATTGATTGATTGATTGATTGATTGATTGATTGATTGATTGATTGATTGATTGATTGATTGATTGATTGATTGATTGATTGATTGATTGATTGATTTATTTATTTATTTATTTATTTGTTTATTTGTTTATGTATTTATTTGTTTATGTATGTATGTATTTATTTATTTATTTATTTATTTATTTATTTATTTGTTTGTTTGTTTGTTTGTTTGTTTGTTTGTTTGTTTGAAATATGCTGACCAGTAGATAGACTACAGTGACACTGAATATCAGCGATAGGGCTCTATGATACTAATAGACTACCCTGAATTGTCATGTGGATAGAATTAGAAATATTTGTGAAAAGTGATGCTTTAATATTGATTCTTGCTAACTTCCGAGAACCTCAGATCCTCGAAGAACTATGAGCATAAAACATCATATAGTTGAGGCAAGCAAGGTGGTGTTGATTATTGTTTTAAGAGTAAGTACAACTTGGGCAACCGTCCTCTATTAACACTAATCAGAGAGACTAAATGGAAGAAATCCGACACTTCAAACAATTAAGGTATCCGTCAAAGAAATACAAGGGCCATGAAGGGCGTGCAAAATTAAAGACTCCGTAGGCCTCGAATCATCTAATAATGCCAGGGTTGAAAAAACAAGAGTTGACCAAAGAAGGTCAGATAGGATAGATGAATATGAGAAGCCTGGCACAAGTACGTGGAAACAATGCCAAGCTAAGAGCCCCGTAGTCACCAACCCACGCTTTCGAGTTAAGAGTCCCTGGGGCTGAGGCAAGCAAGCTTGTTGTTTTACGTAACTGTTTATATGATTATCGAAGATATAGGACCTCCACTTTTACGTGAAACCCGAACCACAGAGACGTGACTTCCATCTGAAAAATCCTACGTACATTCGTGAAGTTGGCTCACCAAGTAGAAAGCATATGGGGCTGATTACGGTAATCTTCCTTCCTCTTAATTAAACAGCACAATATTATAGGTATTGGGATTCAGCGTTTTAAATTTGATGTAGCACAGACTTTCATACCATACATAATCACTACATGAGCAGAGCATGTTCGAAACGCATTTTAATTGTCAATTAATATACAAGCATTGAAAGACAAAGAATCCAACAGTTTACGGGTTGTAAACTCGTAAATCCTACTAGGTATTCACCGTACTGGAGAAGAGATGACCACCTCTGTATTCCATCTTAATTGCTGATAATTATCTCCTATCTCTTTTTCCCATCCTACAAAATCACACGTATCTTTCACGTACATTTATATACAAACACATTATAGTTCAAACTAAAAGATATATTAAAGAAGAGGGAAGAACGTCTCTAAGGGAAAAAGGAAGACTTTTATAGGAACAAAAAACAATGAAAGAATAAGAGAGTGAGAGTGTATGCGAGCGTGAGAGTGAGAAGGAGAGTGTGAAGGGGGTGGGGGGGAGTGCTATGGAAGGTAATTACTGGTTTCCAAAAGTGATGTGATGTGGGTCGGAGTTCGCCTTAGGCAGGTAACCGAGAGCTAGATGCGATTTCCAAAATAGATTCTAAACTGTTTCTTAAACGTGGTGGGTTGTTTTTAGTTCTTTAAAATACATTAGAACCATTAACCTTGTGCTGGCCATTTATCATCTTCACTGGCGTTGCACAGTAGCTGGGGTTTCCACGAGTAATTTTGTACAGTCCCACACATAACGTTGTAAAATCGATGATTCTGTTTAAATATTAATTATTCTGGTCTAAATGGCATCTTTTTACAGTCTGAAAGCTTGTTCTTGTCGAGGAAGTACTTTCTTTGCGTGGGTTGGCATATAACTCGTTCAATTAAGAGGTCATAAAAACAGATCGCTAACGTCCGCCAAGCGAGTTGGCAGCGTGGCATGGGCCACATAGCTGTAAGTTTGCATTCGGGAGATGGTGCGTTTGAATCTCGCCATTGGCAGCCCTCAAGATGGTATTCCGTGGTTTCCCATTTTCACACCGGGCTTTCCATTCCTAACCTTTCCTATCACACATAGTTGCCGAATACCAGCTTAAATTAGTGAGACCACTAGCAAAAGTAAAATAATCGTTAGATAGTTCGATTCAATGATGCTATGGAACTAACGACTGAATTCTATAGAAACAGACTTACGAACGCATAAATCTAAGTAATTAAAAACCATTACTTGAGAAACAGAGCAGGACTCTATGCATGGAACGCACCGTATCTCTGGAAAAGCAACGGAATGGGGGTGATGCATGCATTCAGAGGTTTGAGATACCTCGAGATCTGAACAGATAATACTTCTTCTCACGTATTTTTAATTTCAACCCTTAATTGTATTGAAATATTCTCACTAGTACAGACACCTCAATTGTGCCCAATAATATACAGTAGTTTCGTTTCCGACGAGGCCATTGAATTTATTAGTTCCTAGACTAATATTGTCAGTGAGAGCATTTAAAAGGATCCTAGTGCAACAATTAGATATCCACGCGGATTTTTTTCGTTGGTGTTATAATCTGTTAAGGAGTTGTTTCCGGTTTCAATGCTGATGGACCGGGCGAGTTGGCCGTGCGATTAGGGGCGCGCAGCTGTGAGCTCGCATCCGGGAGTTAGTGGGTTCGAGTCCCACTGTCGGCAGACCTGAAGATGGTTATCCATGGTTTCCCATTTTCACATCAGTCAAATGCTGGGGCTGTACCTTAATTAAGGACATAGTCGCTTCCTTCCCATTCCTAGGCCTTTCCTGTCCCATCGCCGCCATAAGACCTATCTGTGTCGGTGTGACGTAAAGGAAATAGCAATGCCGATTGTTGTGTAAACAATGTCATAATTAATGTAACAGTGTGTCATATTATCATTCGATCACTACTGCAATAAATTTTGGTTATATTTCATTTGTTGGATTGAAGATGGTACATTAAAAAAATGTAATTACTCGGATGGACTTGCCTTACTTAATAGTCTTTTTGTCTGTTTAATGTTGGGTTTTGACGACGCCTTTTAGTAGTAACTATAATATAACTCATAACTTATAATATATGAGCCATAAATTCGAATATTCTTCGTGAAATTACCAGCTTTTCGGCCGCAGTGTAGCAGTGGGCTTGCCAGTTGTATTGCCACACTTTTCGAAGTGACTAGTGCCCCATTGAGGCACTACTACAAGCCTCCTATGTAGGACAATCCAGTGACGGTGCACTAAGGGAAGTATATACCTTCACTTGTATAAATCCCGTCCTTTATTTTATTACAAAAGCATAAACCTTCGTTGACAGTAAATTGCGGACATATTTCAAACTGAATGTACATTTTGTGAAGATAATATACTTTTTGGTTGAAGTGTACTGTAAGTGCATTATTATATTAGTAATTATATACATGTTTCGGTCTGTAAATAAGGTATTATCAGATATAATAAGATAAAACTTTACCGTGGACAGCCACTGAGAATCACAGCAGGGGAACTAACCACTTAGCATTCGCCCTTTAGACTTATGGCGCATACACATAACATAACTATGCATATGTATAGACATAGAATATCCTCAACAAATAACAGTATAGAAGTTAATGTGTTTCCCCTTTAGGTACGGTATAATTTCTGGTAAATTCGTCTGAAATCTTAGCAAGTAGGAAATTTAAGCCAGTAAAATGTCTGTACTGAATGATATTATGTAGTCTTCGATGACAAAGTGCTGAAAAACTGGATTTCAAACAAACATATTGAGATACAGTAACTTATTTGAATCAGTATATTTTCAAAGCAGATCGGTACTATTCACATAGCATTTCACCTGAAACCCTTTCCCCAAAGGGGTAGAGTCACTTAAATGTTGTGTATTTATCTATGCTTATATTCGAAGTTTTAAGAATATACTGTTCATGTAATGTGTATTGTCTTTTAGGTCCGGAAAAGTTCAGCTGAAATCGAGCGCAATGACTCAGGCGTGGGTTCGGAAACCAGCAAGTCAAGCCGGAGTCGGTGGCAGCCTGTACCAGCAGGTACATTGCGAGAAGATCAACAACTGCTGTGTGAGGACTGCGACCAGCGCGTTGAAACGCAGGTTACGGACAGGTGAGTTCGCACGCTCGTGGATGTTAAATCAGAACTCTATGAAGAAGTTGACAAGAAGGTGTACATATGGCACGCCTTGTCGTCATGAACAGTACAGGGGTGTAAGCAGCATACGATAAGCAATAGACACTGAAGTGACAGGTGAGTAAAATAGGCGCTTAAGGATATTGGGTACTTCTGAGTATACGAATTATATGCTGTATCTTAGCAGACATCATTACGTTAAGCATAAACTCCTTTCATGCTAAAGCTACAGCTGAAAATCAACACACAACAAAGAAACTTGTTTTGAGGTGACTGATGGCCGTATTGCTTTATTTGTATCATATTCTTTATTTGTATCATTTCTGAAAATATACAGTTGCAAATGAATACACTTTTCTTCACAGAAAAATTACATTGATTCATTTAGGTACACTTATCTAAATTGTTTTTCATCCAAATGCTATCCAATTTTTGACACACATTATAAATGGATAATGGCATATTATAGCCTGCTTTTCAATTGAAGTTCGATTCGGAATTTTTTGAAAAATAGTGAAAATATCATTTTTAAAAGGATTCCTATTTTTTTCAGCCTCCTATTATCTTTCCGAAATGATTGTAAGTGCATATCCAAAATCACCATAAGTTAGTGGATAAAATGTTAGCTCTCTAGTTTTGATGGAATGTTTCCGTTTACAGAAATAAATCCAACTGACTTCACTGATTTCTTTTAAAGTACCAAGCAATACAAGCTTTATCTCTGTGAAATTCGCGGAATCGACGGCCATGATTCTAACTTCATGACCACGGTCCGAACAACACGCTGGTTAAAGCGTGGCCCACGATAACAGCCAAATACGCCGTACTTTGTAATTGGTGTTCCCATGTAACACCATGGGTACTTCATCGCATACAATATCTTCACAGTTGGGTTCACAAACCTTTTCACGACATTTTACACCGTGAACAGAACATACCAAATCTGCTTCTTGTGATATGTTAATTTTCCACAAAATGTATTTATCTCACTATCATGATGGGCGCCACTGATACTGTAGTTCCTCGCGTGTTTGATTCCTCCAAGCCTCATTACCACCTCACGTGATTGCAAATGTCGTATGAAGGAGATCGTATTACACTTATATTAACAAACCGGACACAAAGTTGTACTTTCAACTCGTGGACAATTCTTCTCAATTTCTTCCCATCTACAAATGAATAATGCCTTAAATAATTTCATTTTACTACTGCTGTTAAGTCAAACAGTCTCGTCCTCTGATATCAGACAAGTGAACATAGAAACTCTCATTGGTCGAAAATAGGCCAAGACCACTTCTAGGAGCAGCTCCCTCTCTCCAAAGAGAACACAATATCTCTTTCTCTGTCGTACAATCTACGCCGTGACTTCAGTAAGAAAATCCCCTTCCTCTTTGCATTACCCCGAACAGATGTTCACCACATGGCAAATAGCGTTATCTGTATCAACAGCATTGCTCAACTCAGAATACTGAACAATTCTCATATTATCAAGCCATATAATGCTTCTGTACCTAAGAAACAATCCTATATAATAAAATGGTTATGCAACATACACTATGGCTTCAAGAACATAGCTTCAAGGTACCCCAGCAACATAATCTGCAATTTGTCTTCTGATTCTTCGTTTTATCTTTCCCTCTTCATATTCCTCTTTCTCCTTCAGGATTCTGTTCACTGAACTTTTCTGCTTCCTGACACGAGTCTTTTCAATTACCAGTAGGAAATTTACCATGCCAGGTCCACATTTAATTTCCAAGCCTTTCGATACATTCATCCTGGTTATTTCACCATAACTGTAACAGATTATTTCGTCCAGAACATCCGTTTTGAGAGTATAGAATCAATCAATCAATCAATCAATCAATCAATCAATCAATCAATCAATAACACACTTGGTATTCTTTCCCAAATGCTGTGAGTAAAACTCACTGGGACTTATAGGTCCCCATGGAAGCACTTTGCTAACAGATTTGTATCACTCATCAAGTCTCTAAACCAAGAAATCTTCTGTGTAGTGTGTAAGTATAGCCAGAGAAGCACCGATAACAGTTAATAAAAAGTGTGGATATTGAGGCGCCATTTTGAATGGAGATTTGAAGGTACTTAGACGCATCGGAACCCCAGTGAACCACATACCGTTCATATTTGATTCAGAAACCAATGGAGATTGTGGAGAATGATACGAGCGGGTACCCAAAAAACCGGAACTATTGTTTAGAAGCTATGTATACTCTTCATTACAACTAATACATTTGTCCCATCGGTGCTTCCACTGTTCGAAACATTTTTTGTAGTCATCTTTAGAAATGGCTTGACAGCTCCTCCCTCGTTTTTCCTTGACCTCTTCAGTGTTGTCAAATCAGTGTCCTTTCATGCGTGGAAATAAGAAAAAGTCGCACGGAGCCAGGTCAAGCGTGGGGCAGTGGACCCATGCCATTTTAAGCCAAAACTGTCTAACAGAGATGGCTGTGTGTGCAGGTGCATTGGCGTGGTGGACGAACCAGTCTCCTGTCTTCCACAAATCGGGTCTTTTTTGACGAACACTGTTTCGCAATCTTCTTAAAACTTCCCAATAAAAGCTTTGCACCTTGTTCACTTGAACTTGCCATCATAAAAAACGAAACAAGAACAAAACAACGCTAGCAAAAACAAACACTGCAGATGATCAGAACAAGCCAGGTCGACAACACAGGCACCACTGAACTGGCAATGACCTGCGCTATACACGCCCAGCGGAAGAAATGCGTACTACACAAGCTTCGCTCACGGCAATGTTATTCCGGTTGTTTTTGGGTACCCCCTCGTATAGTGCCAAAATTTAAAAAAATCGATTATTTGATCATATAAGAATACCCATTGTCGTTAAACTGATCAGAGTTTAAGAACATGTGTCTTCATGTTCTTTTAATCATGAGATTCAGTAAGGTTTATAACTAAGAGAGGAAGATGTAACAAGCAAAGTCTAAAGATACAGATTTTCAGTCTGTCAAACACGAATATAACGCTCAGGACGCTATTAAATACCTGTAAAAGTGAACAATAATAAGTGGAATGACATGTCGTTCTACAAGAGCATCCTTTTAACCATGCATATATATTCAATTATGTACGAAATTGTTTGCGATGCGTAAAGTTGTCAATGATTGTGAATTTGTATTATGAAACAAATGAAATAAATTATGAATCTAGAGGCCCTTTTGTTGGCGTTTAAGTACCTTTGAGAGAGTTTGTATAATCCGCGAACACCTTTCTTTACCGCCAAAATATTGACTTCCTTCTTAATTTGTATTTATTTACCAAATTTTTTACAAGTGTACAATACAGTGATGAATATAAAGGAATTTCCAATTAAACGATGAAGGATTTTGGGCATGCTTTTTCTATAGCTTCGTACCTATAAAATACACACACAAAACCAAAATTGTAGGAACGTAAAGTAATATTTCTTATTGTATTTAAAGTATAATTTATAACTGGTATTTTTTTGAAAATGTAGAGTATTCTTCTTTACGGGATAATACAATTTTACATTTTAGCAACGCCCTAGCTGTTAGGTGGATTAGTACTAGAGTGTCTGACTCATGAACCGAAATTTAGGGGTTTGATCTCATATTGATCCAGCTAAAGTAGTCGATTTAAAAAATCTTGGCACTCCATGCCATAGTTATTCGCATGGTGAAGTTCTCTGGTCGCACACTCCGTGTCACCGTACGAAATTAGTTAACTCGACCATAGTAACCGTCTGGTAGAATTCCGCTTTTGTTGCCGGTCAGCATCACAATTGGAATGTCGAAATTGGTAAGCAGGCCGTCTAAGATCAGAAGTTAACTTTCCTGCACTATTCTGAGGGGAGATATTTACAAGTTTTTCCATCTTAGAGGCAAGTCCCTTGTTTCGAGTCCTGTGTCTCCTCTCCTTCCAAAGGAGGCCTAGTAATACCACGGTAGCAGTAACACAGATTTTCAACACATATCTAGTTCACGCACGGTTGATCACATTATTTTGTGCTCTAGAAGGAACTGTAACTCTTTATCTTGACAGTATTTAGTAATATCTTTAAATTTAAATTCGTGTGTAATCTCGGATATCATACTTATTAGGGCAGCATAATGAATGAAACAGAAAATTAATGATTATTTCTTACAACAAATAAAGAAATTACTAGCGCCACTAACAAGCTTAATTAGTAGAAAAGCGGAATAATCCACTATGTGTATTTACATAGCCGCAGAATTGATGTTTGAAGTAACTTCTTTAGTCATTAGGAGAAGTAGTAATGGTAAAGTGCTGCACGGTACTGTTCTAATGGAGACTGTCTCTTTTCACAGTGGGGTTATATTCGCACCGCTAGTTTGCCGGAAATGTGGCAAGAAAAGGGCAGAAAGGAAGGAGATCATCGCCGAAATTGTTGAGACTGAAGATAAGTACAGTCGGGACCTGCAGATCATCCTCGACGAGTTCTACAGGCCTATGTTAGTGGCAGGTCTGCTAACATCGGACCAGCTGGGCGCCATCTTCCTCAACGTCGAGGAACTGCTGGAAAACGCCATTCAGCTGTCGGAGAAGCTGCGAGACACCTTGGAGATAGCTGTAGAGCAAGGTGATGAGGACCTGCTCACAGTGAATATGGGCAAAATCTTCCTGGAGGCGGCTCCAATGTTACATGCTTTCGAGTCATACTGCACGAGACAGGTAAGTAGATATCCACGGATATTGTTTTCTTTTAGAATGAAATCATCCAGTACATTTTGGCTGTTACAAACTTCTCCTCCTCCTCCTTCTTCTTCTCTTCATTGCCCTTTTCCAATTATGATCGGTTCTGTATGTGGATTTTTGACCCATTTTTACAGTAGGTTGCCCTTCTTGACACCGGCCCTATGTAGAGAGGATGTATTCACTATTGTGTATCTCTGGTGGTTGGTAGCAGTGTGATGTGTTTTGGTATAGGTATATAGGCCTATAGGCCTATACTGTACATGAAGACAAATTCAAACACCCAGCCCCTCAATGAGAGGAATTAAACAAGCGCGGCTAAAATCCTTAGCTCGAACAATAATCGAACCCAAGATTATTTGGCTATAAAAATAACATCCCGTAAAACTTCGTTTTCAGAGCAATTTGACCGTGTTGTTAGGGTTGCGTAGCTGTGAGCATGCATTGAAGATGGTGGATTCGAATCCCACTATTGACAGCCTTGAAGAAAGTTTTTCGTGTTTTCCTATTTCCACACCAGGTAAATGATGGGACTGTACCTTAATTAAGGCCACGGTCGGTTCCTTTCCAGTTTTAACCCTGTCCTATCTCGTCGTCGCCATGAGACCTGCCTGTGTCGGTGTGACGTAAAAAAATAACAAAAGAACTCTCAGATTGTATTTAGATAAAAAATGTTCCTCTGCCAGGACCACCAATATAGTATGCGAAATGAAATGGACAAGAAATGTGCTTAATTAGATAGGATGGTCCAGAGAAGCAGGTAAACTAATAACTTTAATCATCCTTAAATGGGAACTACGTATCCTAAGAAGGAATATGCTCGAGAGATTGAAAATGACAAGTTAATAACGCTTTAACCGCTTTAACCCCGTAACACTCTAACGTCCATTAAATTATCGCATATAGCTGAGCGGATGTATTCAGTTCGAGTGCTTACCACAATGCTATCAGTGTATTTTTTACCAGGAAAGAAACTGGAAAATGCGAAGGAAATCATTGTTACATCATGTTCAGAGATCATGCCTTGTATCAATTCTGAAGACTTCCACTTCCTTAAACGTGTACTAGTTCTAAAGACTTCAACTTTCTTAAACGTTTTGCCTCATGGCTGAGGCGTCATGCCTAACATAATTCAGCCATCCAGCTGATGAACCGAACTCCGCACGCACTCTATCCAAAGCTTTCAGTGTGGTTACTCGGCGGGAACACTGTAAGAGGCCATTCAGTATATCGATCCATCATACTGATACTCGTCCTCGTGGTCTGGTTCCTTGGACTTTGGACTCAACGATCAACTTTAGAAGACTACCTTCTCCGCAAATTAGGTGTATATGACCAAAGTAGAGTATGATCCGCTGAGGCATCTTGCTCGACGGACAAACCTTTATCTGAAGTTGGTTCAGAATCGACATTTTTATCCAACATCACATTTCAGAACTTTGTATTCGTGCACGATCGCGCTGTACGATGGTCCACGTCTCTACGCCATTCAAGAAAATTGAAACGACGAGAGATTCAACAAGTTTTTTTCTTTTGTATCATATATCCAAATCTTCCTCATACGAATCGTTGCTACCTTTAATATTTCGATCCCTCGTTTTATTTCACCTTTGGAAGCACCAGAATTGGACAAGTATACGTAATTTACACTTCAGGTCGTCCAATCTGCTGGATACGTTGACAATTGTTCTTACGATCAACGATCATGACAAGACTTCTAATGCAGCTCTAAACTACCAGGGGCAAATAAACATGTTCGAACGAATGGCTTAACCTTAAAAGAGCTGAGCTTAACTCTACTCAAAACCTGTCTCTTAATTAAAATTAGAGTGCCTTGTTTTTAATTTACAGCGTTAACTTACATGGAACAAATTCACCACAGAACTTTGGTACAAAATGCGAAGCATTACACCACAACCTGAAAACAAATATTCGACAAGTGAAACATTTTCTAATATATATTAGGTAGGACTAACTGGATGTCAAAAAATGCAGGTTAAGAGAACGAGTTACACTAGCAGTAAAATGTCATTAGCACGAACTCGCTTTATCTGGACATTACATTCGGTTACATGAAAGAAGATTGGTCGCGGCAGGGATACATTATTTCTTATGAAAAGTATTATTTGATTAAGACACATTTCGGTTAGCCCGAATTAATATATATATATATATATATTCTTTTACGCTATTTTGTATCGTTTGAGGTGAAATCTGTTCGTAAGAGTCTTATGCATTTTAAGTTGAAACTCAAGACATCCCTCATAAAGCAAGCATGTCAAGTAAAAGCAGGCAACAACGAAATACCCACCTCAACGGCCATGTCTCCACTGCCTGCGAAGCAAGGATCATATAAGAGAAATAGATCCGTCACTCCTGTATAATAAAGTTGGCTGAGAAAACTGGTCATGGAAGCTACAGTGGCCACTTTCTCTCTGCCAACATAAGGAAATAAATCCCACGATAGTACCTCATAGTAAACACGATGATGATAGTTGTTACTTTGTTAAAATTTTAATTGTGATAGAGATAATGATTGTATTTCGGTAGGAAAGTTGTATCGAAAGCTTCTCTCGTGTCTTTTACTTGAAAAGTAAATTGCAGTTACCGTATTTGTACGTTGGCAATACTGTTATAACGCTAGCTTGTATCGTTGTTTCACCGTTCGCATTTTAATGTAAATTTACATCTATTAAGTGATAAATGCAACATTGATTACTGAAAATGTTAATGCAATACATATAAAACCCCAAAACGCCCATACTTGCCTAAATCACGATCTAACATAACCTCATTCTTTCGTTCGTTGAACCCTTCCCACGACTTTTATGTATAGGAATGGAAAACACGAGAAGGAAAGGATGAAAGTAAAACACAGCATAATGCACACAGTTTATATTTTGAATTTATTTATTCCAACCAGCAGGTAAGAAGCACAATCACACAGACGTTTACTCGCAACAGCTAGGTAGTTCAATGTGAAGTACGTTCATGATCATAATACTATTTCTTCACACTAAGAACGCGCATAATTATAATTTCACACCATACTCTCAAAAAACTGGATCAAAAATCTCGTTCAATGCGAAAGAATCTCAACAAATTTTCGTCTAACAAGCACTATTACATACCGTAAGATCAAGGTCCCTTCGCGCGCAACGATAACGGTGTTGTGTTTTGAATTTGCTGTACCACGCAACTGAATGTGTAATGCCAACCTCTGCCTTCTAAATTAACCCTCTAAAAGAGAATTTTAGTTTTCATTAGTTGGCGGAGATTGATTGGCCCATCTCAGAACTGCTTCGGACGCTCCCTATGAAGTATCACCCCCCTGCTGCGAAGAAACCTGTGCGCATGCTCGATAATGTTACTCCCGCTGGCTCACATATGCTGTGATTAATCTCAATGGACCACAAAGACAATAATCATGTCTCAACAGTATGATTCTAAACAATTGCCCAAGCCAGTGCAATTAGGTGCAATACAGTTCTTAACCTTCGCATCTTTCGGTAGGGAGCGTTCATTTTTAGGAATATACAGTACTGCGTACCGGTACTAACAGTTGTAATTGTTGATACTACATGGAAGGGTAGCCTAAGACCTATGTTTCTGTAGGTTTTTGGTTGTTCATATTGAATATGTAACGAGATTTTACTGTATAACTATCGCACTTCGAAATTTCCCAGTGAGATCTCTCCTAATTAAATTCGAGTACCACATTATGGGGAATTTTCAAATCAAGCAACTTACTAAATAATTACATTGGATAACTGGTATTTAGTTTAATGTCTTACGTGATTGTTTCCTTTTCAGGCGGCGGCGTCCTTATTGTTGGCGAACTTGGAAAAGGAGAAGGAGCTGCTACGCATTTTCCTTCGAGTCTCACAAATGGAGAATGCTGTTCTTCGTCGCATGAACCTCAACTCTTTCCTCATGGTGAGTACATCTGAACCTACTAAATATTTAGTATGTTCGAACACTTAAACTGACGGGGGGAAAAAATGTAGGAGTTCCGAGTCCAGATTTACTGATGGCTTATTTCCTTGAACTCCTGAAGAACATAGCGCTGAAATCAGGTTTCGCCATCTGGTTCTATGCTATGCGATTTAACTCTCTCCAGCCATAATCCAGCCGCTGACTCTCGTCTTCCATCGGTCTTAGGTCTTCCTCTTCTCCGTCCCCGTTGATTCCACTGAAGAGCTTGTAGGCAAGCCGTGCTTAGTGGTTCAGACGAAAGAAGCGCTGCTCTTTTGAGCCCGGTTTGGCACCTTCGATTCTGGCTCAGTCCTGCGATATTTGAAGGTGTTCAAATATGCCAGCCTCGTGTCGGTGGATATAGTGGCACGTAGAAGAACTCTCGAAGGACAAAATTCTAAGATTTTGGCGTCTCCGAAAACCGTAGAAGTGGCTCGTAGGACGTAAAACTATTATTATTATTATTATTATTATTATTATTATTATTATTATTATTATTATTATTATTATTATTATTATTATTATTATTATTTGTTTGTTTGGCGATATCAAATCTTCGCATTGTATGTCCAATCCATTGCTATTCCCCGCTGGACACTATGTCTGACCGGCGTATGCCTAATATAGGCCTACCTTCTAAGACATTTGTTGACGAATATCTGAATGCTAGATACTTAGTAACACGGTTTATATGTTCAAACACTCGAAACACGTCCTCAACAGCAGCTGCCGCCATAGAAAGCCCACGAATTACTTCAAAGGTGTAACTAGGAGTAAGATAGTTTCCCGGTTACGAGTAGCTGCGCGGGAGTCATGTAGCTGTCAGCTTGCAATCTGGAGATAGTGGGTTCGAAACCCGCTGTCGGCAGCTCTGAAAATGGTTTTTATACCAGGCTAATCAAGACCACAGACGCTCCCTTTCTACTCCTAGCCAAGTCCTATCCTATTATCGCCATAATAACTATCTATGTCGGTGCGACGTAAAGAAAAATTGTAAACTGAAATGTACCGAGCTCGATAGCTGCAGTCGCTTAAGTGCGGCATGTATCCAGTAATCGGGAGATAGTGGGTTCGAGCCCCACTGTCGGCAGCTCTGAAAATGGTTTTTATACCAGGCTAATCAAGACCACAGACGCTCCCTTTCTACTCCTAGCCAAGTCCTATCCTATTATCGCCATAATAACTATCTATGTCGGTGCGACGTAAAGAAAAATTGTAAACTGAAATGTACCGAGCTCGATAGCTGCAGTCGCTTAAGTGCGGCATGTATCCAGTAATCGGGAGATAGTGGGTTCGAGCCCCACTGTCGGCAGCCCTGAAGATGGTTTTCCGTGGTTTCCCATTTTCACACCAGGCAAATGCCTGGGCTGTACCTTAATTAAGGCCACGGCCGCTTCCTTACAATTCCTAGGCCTTTCCTATCCCATCGTCGCCATAAGGCCTATCTGTGTCGGTGCGACGTAAAGCAAATAGCAAAAAAAAAAAAAAAAAAAAAAAACTGAAATGTATCTATTTTTGCTAGTCTCTTTACGTCGCACCGACACAGATAAATCTTATGGCGACGATGGGATAGGGAAGGCCTAGGAGTTGGAAGGAAGCGGCCATGGCCTTAATTAAGTTACAGCCCCAGCATTTGCCTGGTGTGAAAATGGGAAACCACAGAAAACCATCTTCAGGGCTGCTTACAGTGGGATTCGAACCCACTATCTCCCGGATGCAAGCTCACAGCAAGTACCACCTTTCACACCATCGATCACAGGGACTGATTCCATAATAAATGGTGTTACTAACATCGCTTGTACTTTAGTTAGTTTCATATTGTTAGAGATCAGACTGAGAAAGTTGTTGAAAGTAACAAACTTGTTCAAGTCCATATCGCCAAGGTGGCACAGTTCGAATCCCAAACAGTGCTTTGGATAATTTTGAAATTGTTTGTCCTGAGGGACAAAGTTCCAGGATCTTGGTGTCTCCGAGAACCGTAGAAATAGCTAGTGGGACTTAAAACTATTATTATTATTATTATTATTATTATTATTATTATTATTATTATTATTATTATTATTGCCTTGAAATGGCTGACTGAGCATTGATTCTGTCAAACCTGCACCTGAATTTAGAACTGAATCTTCAGAAGCACGTATATCACATTTTATTTTAGACTTGGGTGGTCAGTTCCTATGACACATTTTGATTTCTCACATTTATGTCCATGTGGATGTTAGGCCGTGTGACGTGTGAGAGTCTGCTAAGCTATTCCAATACGTGGCATTCTTTATTAAGAAACCATTACTATACACCCAACAGTGTTCAGTTAATCTAGTTATCTATATAAGGATTGCATAACGAGGAAATATTGATAGGCAGAAATGTTGCCTCTCCCCAAGTGAAGCTCCTAAATATGGCTCTAAACATTTATTGCTAAGAATTAAGTATTCCTAGCCTATAACCCTGAGATATCTTCGCGCTCTGCAAATTGAATACCTCAGTCTACAAGTTTACTCTATTTCTGCGACTTTTACGATGGGCTTACTTCTCAAAATTACTAAACAGGTAGAGTAAAATGGTTACCAAGTAAATGACCATGAATTCACTATTCGTTCTCTTAACATGGATATATTTAAGGAGTAATACCTCAGTTATAACGTTACTTGTTTTTCTCCATTGTGGCGCACTTCAAATCCCAAATAATGCTTGTGAGGTTTTTGAAATGAAAAGTGGCTTGAAGACCTTGTAAAAAGCGGACATCCCGTGACTATGATTATGATAGCAACAGTCACGCAGAATTAAAAAATGTGTTCGTATTTTCTGCAACATGAAGCAAGTAGTGTCTAAGTAGGTAAGTAAGCAAATTAGTTCCATATTCTTAGACATGGGGTGATGCTGCTCTTTACAGCATACCCTCTCCTTGTCAATCTTAAATTTATCAACAGGACCAGCAGTCGAACCCGAACCTCTGAATACGGCGGCAATTGAGCTGAGCTTTACGCTGCTTTAAATCTTATGGCAAGTTTACAAAATTGCTCAAAGGTTTCAAAGTCAGCACCTTCATTAATGGCCATTCATGTTAATATCCAAGGATAGTAGATGGAACGTCTCTGGCCATTCCAGTTTGAGTGAGAAATCAAGCTTAGAGTTTTAGGAGACTATTGGAGTGATCATTGCTGCGGGATCTCGTGTTTCACGTGGAATCCGAACCACTCGAACGCTAATTTTCATCTCAAAGATCATACATGCATCGGTCATCTTTGTGAGAAGCCAGTGATGGTACCACTTGGCTATCACGCCCCCGGTTGAAAAAAAAAAGTTTTCTGTTCAGTTTTAATTTAACATCCGAAAACCGAGTTGTTTATTTTAAGATGATGGAACAAATAGGCTACAGCATTCGAGTACTGTACAGTAGTTCAAAACCATATCACTGCAAACCGCATGCAGTAACAGCTGAGTAAGTTCTCCTACCAGGACTACACCAACATATCAGCAGTTGGTCACATCAGTACTGAGTTACATCTAATACATTCGATCGGTACCATGAATCACGTGGTGTTATGGTTAGGAGTCACGTAACTTACTACATCGGTTAGGTTATGGGGGTTATCTCATAAGAGCCTCGAGCTGGGTACTCATACCAGTCGCTACAGAGACAGTGAAGTGGATCGTGTAGAGAGCAACCCATCGGGCATGAGAGCGCAAAGGAGTTCTCAAACACCGTGTACTGTATAGAGAGAGAAATCATCATGTTTAGACATACATTTTGCAGCAGCAACGAAGATCGAGGTTTGTGACTGATAATCTTAAATTTAAAAATACATAGTTCAAGAATAAGTTATAAGCATAAAGTATGTGCGATTTTCCTCTGCCTGTCCGGGGGACTTCGATTAAATTCTTGTTTTACACATACTTTTAAGACATGAAGAAATTTATCAAAATATTGTAAATACTGTAATTTTATAAAGAATTAAGCTGTGCGTATAAACTGGTTTCGGTGGCGGAGTCATGTGAGGAGAATGGAGGAGAATAGGTTTCCTAGGGATCCATGGAGGATAATAGAAGTAGAGGGTGATCAAGACGACGATGGTTAGACAATGATTTAAAGATATCTTGAACTAAACGAGGCTAAAATAACTAACTACAAATGTATGTGTTCATACTAATAAGTTGTACATGGTACGCATTAATTTCACACGGAGCTCATAAATAATAATAATAATAATAATAATAATAATAATAATAATAATAATAATAATAATAATAATAATAATAATAATCATAATCAATTACCCTTCTACGGCCTAAATATAATCATATTCTACTTCGTATGTTAAATTTCCTACGTAATGATATATCGTTTTCAGAATTATTTCAAGTCAAGGAAATAAGAGAATATAACTCCACCGTAACTCTTTTTAATCGCAGACAGATTTATAGCTGGATCCTACCTCACATTTGAATTGCAAATTAAATTGTATTAACTACAGTTTCGTTGCATTGGACGAAGCTGTTGCGGAATCCATTGGAATTTTTTATTTTTTTATTATTGGTTTTACGTCTCACTGGCTACTGTTGCGGTTTTCAAAAACAACGAGGTGCAGAAATTTTGTCCCACAGGACCGAGGTGGCCGTGTGGATAGGGTCGGTGGCTATGAGCTTGCATTCGCGAGATGCAGCCCTGAAAATGGTTTTCCGTGGTTTCCCATGTTCACACCAGGCAAATGCTGGGGCTGTACCTTAATTACGGCCACGACCGCTACCTTCCTAATCTTAGCCCTTTCCCATTCTTAAAAAAACAAAGGAAAAATAATGCTCCGCAGGAGTTCTTTTACGTGCCAGTAAATCCATCGTCACGAGACTGGCGTATTTGAGTACCTTCAAATACCACCGAAATGAGCTGGGATCAAACCCGCCAAGCAAACCAGTGCTTTACTGTCTGAGCCACTCAGCCTGGCTGCAGTTATCAGAGACAGTAACCATTGGTCTGTAGAAGTAAATAATAATAATAATAATAATAATAATAATAATAATAATAATAATAATAATAATCGTATGGCCTCAGCGACCGTGTGCAGGCATTTTAATTTGTCGCCGTCTAGCTGCCTGCTCGTCAATTTCGACATTCCGTTTTACTCTAGGCGTACTAGATGACAGAGTAGGCCTAAACCGAATCTCTATGACCGAGTTTCTAACGAATTTACAAAATATCGGATGCACTAGCGCTCATTGTTGAAACTTACTTAAAAAGACAGAAAACGTATTGTAACCTTCTTTTCTTATTTGTCCGGTTCAGCTCCCAGGTGGTCACAAAATAGTTCTCAGTATTGCCGATCAAATATTTCTGTTTTTCCTCCAGATGGATTTCATTCTGTTCTCTGTACGACATCCTCATTGTCTTCTCATTAAGGTGGCGGCGGTTCGAATCGCAGCCTACGCCTATGGAATTTTTGAAACGAAAAGTCACGTCTCTGTGGTCAGGATGTCAACGGTCCTGTGAAACTACAAACTTGTTGCCTGCTTGAATAGTTTGATATATATTATATTTCGAAGCAAGTTTGGCTAAATAAACCGAAATGTTGCAATTCAGTTCAAGGGTCCCCTGGTCAGTGAGAGTGCATAAGAAGCATTACAATATAAAACAGATGGGTAATAATAAATTGCTTGAATATTACACACGTATTAGTTGATAGATCAACCGATGAAGAAATGCATGTCGAAACAAACCTCTTCTTACGTAGGTACTGTACATTCACAAAACTTGATTATTGTATTTCTTCTTCGATTATGATTTTGATGATGATTCAAGGAACCTAATATTGAGGTCATCGACATTATTCCTATTTTATTTCTCTCCCACGTTTTTCTCATTACTTTTCTTCGTCTTCACTCACATAATTTTGAGAGTCCTCGGATTGCGAGACCCATCGTGATTGTGGTTTTTGGAATCCCATAAATCACTCTAGCTTGCCACTGTTCATAAATATACCCGTCTTAGCATTTCAACGTAAAATCTATGTATTTTTTTTATTATTTATCAAAAAGCCTAATGTAGTTTTATCAGATTTGTAATTCGCTCAATGCAAAATTTGAATCACTTGAAATAGGATCCTGCTTCTTGAAATGTATGTCCCTATCCCGCTGAAATCTTCTGTTTAGATATGTTTTGACCTAGAAAACGTCTGTAGTTGCGGAACCGTACTTGGATCGGTGAGAGCATGGAAGTTTTAAAATCAAAAGAATTTCTAGAAAATTCGTATGAAGACAGTGTTCAATGTCTCATTTTAAAGAGGAAGGAGCTGTGTACGCAGAAACAAGAGTCTGAGCTGGTATGATGTCAACGGTGATGGAATAGTACCACCATCTTTAGGCACGAAAATCACCGTGCTGCGCTTCTAACAATTAGCGTAGCTCTGGAGTCCGACAAATTGGTGCCGTTTGATTCGTATCAGTGAATTATATAAGTATACAATAAAAATATGTAGTAAACATGTGAGAATATTCTGATCCGAAGAAGTGCGAAAAAAGCCGTTTTCGTAAAATATCAATCTAAGACATCACTGATCTACATTTAGGGCTGTCGCTCAGGTGGTAGATTCCTTATCAGTTTTGGACATTAAGTGGTTTCAAAATGATCGAAAACGCATTCAATTGGCTTGTCAGAATTCCGAAAGTGCCGGGCGTCAAAAGGCTTACCGAGAGCGTATCAAAGAATTTTAAAAAAAATTTGCTTTACATCGCACCGGCACAGATAGGTCTTATGGTGACAATGGGATAGGAAAGGCCTATGAAGCGTCTGTGGCCTTAATTAAGGTACAGCTTGGTGTGAAAATGGGAAACCACGGAAAACCATCTTCAGGGCTGCTGACAGTGGGGTTCGAACCCACTATCTCCTGAATGCAAGCTCACAACTGTGCGCCCTTAACCGCACAGCCAACTCACTCGGTCGTCTCAAACTTTAGCCTGCCGAGCGTTGTGAGACGAGTTCCGCGCTACTGGAGCCCCTGCCGAGCACATCTACAGCCCCAGTGATGGAAAATGATTTAGAACTCATCCTGGTCTGATTGACTTTGTTTTGCAGATGTGTGAGTTTGTTTAGAATTGAGAAATAAAATGCTGAGTAGATATTTTATTTCGACAATACATTTTATACGATACGTATTCTACATCAGAACTTGCAGTCGTGACACTGAGACAACCCCGTTGGAATTTTCTTTAACGTATATTGCAAGTTCATTGAACTAAAATAATTATGATGCGTGAATTTATTTTAATGAAAACAATTTCTAAGCAGAACAAATATTACCTAAGTGTATCTAATTCGCGCCTGCCTCTGTGGTGTAGTGGTTAGTGTGATTACCTGCGATTCCGGCTCTGCCACGAAATTTGAAAAGTGGTTGGAGGACTGGAACGGGATCCACTCAGCCTCGGGAGGTCAACAGAACAGAGGGGGTTCGATTCCCACGTCAGCCATCCTCGAAGTGGCTTTCCGTAGAATCCCACGTCTTCTCCAGGCAAATGCCAGGGTGGTACCTAACTTAAGGCCATGGCTGCTTCCTTCCCTCTTCCTTGCCTATCCCTTCTAATCATCTCATTCCCCACAAGGCCTCTGTTTAGCATAGCAGGTGAGGCTGCCTGAGAAAGGTACCAGTCCTTCTCAGTTTTATCCCCGACCAAATTTCTCACGCTCCAGGACACTGCCCTTGGAGTGGTAGAGGTGGGATATTTTGCTGAACCAGAATGAAGTGATTTTTCTTATTAAAACACTAAATAAATACAAAATAAAAACTTTAATTCAGGCAGTGAGAAGATCTTTGCTACGATTTTCGTTTGGTTGGTGAAGTTGTTTTAAGTTATTTTAAAGCATTAATGAACATTTGTATATTCTCTCTTCTGTACTTCGAGAGATATACATATTATAAAGAAACCAAACCTCATGGCACTACAGCCGCTGAAGGGCCTTGGCCTACAAAGCGACCGCTGCTCAGCCCGAAGGCCTGCAGATTATGAGGTGTCGTGTGGTTAGCACGAAGAATCCTCTCGGCCGTTATTCTTGGCTTTCTAGACCGGGGTCGCCATCTCACTGTCAGATAGCTCTTCAATTCTAATCATGTAGGCTGAGTGGACCTCGAACCAACCCTCAGGTCCAGCTGAAAATCTCTGGAATCGAACCCGGGGCCTCCGGGTAAGAGGCAGGCACGCTACCCCTACACCACAGGGCTCACATATACATATATTACATGCCAAAAATTGTCATAAAAGTATTTTTTATGTGTACTCATACAAGCCGTGAATTAAACCAAGCACCTCATTCTAGGACAGTGGTTCCCAAACTTTCCCAGCTGGCACGACCTCCCCTAACTTCTCTCAATTTCTAATCTGAAAAAATTGACGGGATCCAACACTGAAAAATGAAGATATCGGCCAAAGACAGATAAGGGCCACGAAGGGCATGAATATGAAAGACTTCGTAGCCCTTGCAACCTAATGGCACTGGAAAAGAACAACACCTGACCAAGGTTGGTTGGATAGATAGATGAATATGAAGAGCCTGACACAAGAAAGTGGGAGCAATGTCAGGACTTAGCTAAAGGCCCCTTGGTCGCCAGTCCACGCTCCCAAGTTAAGATCACCTGGGGCCCCCTATAGTTGCCTCTTAAGACAGGTGGAGGATACCATGGATGGTATTCTACTGCTTCCACCCATAGGGGGATGTTATTACAAGCATCAAGCATATTTCTTCTCAGGAATACTTACATTTGAGAATAATATAGAATAGGTTCACAATAGGACAGAGCTGGCTTGAAGAGAAGTTTAAATGTAACTAAATTAATTTACTTGAATACTTATTCAGACAGAAATTTGCCTTTTAAAATTGAACCTGTATTTCATTATTTTAATGTCATATGTATATTCATTTCTCTACTTATCTGGTCACATGATCCTGTCTTACTTCTGATTAAGTTCTCTGCATCCCCCTTGTAAATCTTGTAAATCTCCCACTGCCTTATTCAGTCATACTTTTATGACTATGCCACTGGTATAAACAAATTTCTGGCAACCAAAGCCTTGCCTGTCACTTATTTTGGAAATGCAGAGTTCTGAAGAGAAGCATGTGAGAACTGGAGTCATTTTAACAACAACTTAGTAAATGGAGGAAAACTTATTTCTAGAATGAATTTATTAATGAATAATAAGCTTAATCAAATTTCTTTGTGGAATGAAATTTTTTTTATTCAGTACCCCAACTCTCCTTAATATTGTCTGTGGCTATACTTAGACCAAGCAAGTTAGCTGTGCAATTAGGGTCACATAGCTGTGAGCTTGCATTCGGGAAATGGTGGGTTTGAATCCCACCGTCAG